>NC_044404.1:12432003-13150217 GCF_006542625.1 Nomascus leucogenys
TGAAATGAAGCCCCAGTCTTCAAAGCGCCTGTAATAACCATCCCGATTCTGACATTTAAATTACAGATGGCATTTTCAATTAAACAGGCACTCTCAGCAGGTTTAATTTAGCTATCAGTTCTGGTCTGTTCTTTAAGTGCTTAAAAAAAAAAAAAGGCCAGTGAATTCTAGGTCTCCTTCCAGGAGGAGGGAGGAGGGAGAGTCTTTGAGACATGACACCACCTCTCATCTTCCAGCTCCCACGGGGTCTCACACAGCCTCCCGTAAACAGTCACACTCCACTGAATTCACCCTCGTGCACACCCAGAAGCACGCACAAAACCACACAAATGCAAATCCAGCCTTCCAGCCACAAATGCCAGCAGCTCTGGGGCCATGGTTGCCACAAGTGCTTGAAGGCTGTGCCTCTCCCGTCTGATTAGAGAGACTGTAAGATGGAGATGCTGGACCCAGATGAACTTGGACAGAAGTCCATGCTCTACCGCTAACTAGCTGTGTGACCTGGGCAGCCTATTCAGCCTTGCTGAGCTTCTGTTCTCTCCCCCGTAAAATAAGAATAAAGAGAAGGCCGGCCAGGCCCAGGGGCTCACATCTGTAATCCCAGCACTTTGGGAGGCCGAGGCAGGCGGATCACGAGGTCAGGAGATCAAGACCACGGTGAAACCCCGTCTCTACTAAAAATACAAAAAATTAGCCGGGCTTGGTGGCGGGCGCCTGTAGTCTCAGCTACTCGGGAGGCTGAGGCAGGAGAATGGCGTGAACCCGGGAGGCGGAGCTTGCAGTGAGCCGAGATCGCACCACTGCACTCCAGCCTGGGCGACAGAGAGAGACTCCGTCTCAAAAAAATAAAATAAAATAAAGAGGATGTCAAGGTGAGCTAATGTATTAAAGTGTCCATCACAAGTGCTGGCTGATAGAAGGGCTAATAATCCTTGTGCCTCCCCTCTCTCCTTCCCTGAGGGCAGGGACTGGGTCGCCCTGTCCACTTGGGGCTTTTTTTTTTTTTTGAGACGGAGTCTCGCTCAGTCGCCCAGGCTGGAGTGCAATGGCGCGATCTTGGCTCACTGCAAGCTCCGCCTCCCGGGTTCACGCCATTCTCCTGCCTCAGCCTGTAGCTGGGACTACAGGCGCCCACCACCACGCCTGGCTAATTTTTTTGTATTTTTAGTAGAGACAGGGTTTCACTGTGTTAGCCAGGATGGTCTCGATCTCCTTCCCTCGTGATCCGCCCGCCTTGGCCTCCCAAAGTGCTGGGATTACAGGCGTGAGCCACCGCGCCCGGCCGGCCGGGGCGCTTTCATTCAGGATCCCCACTCCTCACAACTCAGGTCTCTGGGTCTCAGAGGCTGGCAGGGCGCTGTCCGCGGTGCTGAAGCTCCTCTCTCTCGGTCCGGGTTCCACATGGTTTCCCTTCCACCCTCTAGCCTGGTTGGCGTGCTGTGAAAATTCTCCCCACTCTAAGGCAGCCGCTGCAGGTGATCTGAATGGCACAGGACCAAATCTTTCCCTAAAGGTCTGCTTCCCCACATCCCAAAGTGACTAAAACCCAGGGCTGGGGCGCAAAGTCACTCAAAGGAAAAGCATCACTGGTCCCCAACCACCAGCCCCTGTGGACACAGGAAACCCCCCCCTTCAGCTAAGCAAAAGTGCAGCTGCTGGACTCTGGCAAGTTTTGTCTGCGGTGTCTGTTGTGCCGGGTAGATCCCTGCTCTTCTTTTGGGGTCTGGACAGGGTATGGATGGGCTGTCTTCTCTGGCCACTGTGTGTACTGACTTGCAGTGTTTGGGGGAGATGCTGGCTTTGGAGAAACCTCATATGGCTGCGTAGTGTGTATTTGCATGGACTGCCTGTCCCTTCACAGCCAGACCAACATTTTCTCAGGTGGAATTAGCACTGATGGGGGAGAAGACAGGGATTATCACCTCCACATTATAGTCTAGCTTACCAAGGCCCAGAGAAAACCAGCAATCCACCCAGGGGGTCAGGTCAGGCCTAGAGCTCCAGTCTACCCTCAAAGCTAACTGACTGGGTAAATGTTCTCCCAAAGACATTAGAAATGGAGGAATGGGGTCAGGCTGCAGCCCAGAATCTGGTGAAAACAGTATCTCCCAGTCTGTAAGTTTGCAGTGGTGGGCGCCTATAGTCTCAGCTACTCAGGAGGCTGAGGCAGGAGAATCGCTTGAACCTGGGAGGCGGAGGTTGCAGTGAGCAGAGATAGCACCACTGCACTCCAGCCTGGGTGACAGAGCAAGACACTGTCTAAAAGGAAAAAAAGGCAATTGCAATATCATGACATGACTTTATATCAGGGGAAAATAAAACAGATATGCAGTGTTCTCACAGTAGGGGCTATAGAGATAACACAGCTTGGCAAGATCATCTTGGCCACTGGGGATCTTTCCTACCTGAGGAGAACGGGGGTAACACAGACTGAGCAGTGCATCTGTGGGGTGAGCCAGTGAGCACTTCTCAGCTTGGGGCACAGAGCCCCCCATTGCACCCTCCCCAGCCCCCAGCTCCTCTCTCACTGGCCAGACCTCCAGCCCCTCTAGAACCAGAGCCTGGACCAGACACAGCCACCTCCCTCCCTGGAAACTCCCTTGGCCCCAGCTCATTAGCCCCGAAAAACCTGCCCAAATCCAGGGGGAGGTTTTTCAGCTAAAATATCTCCCTCTTGGGCTAGTCTTTTCCTCTCTTCCCATCATTAGTGAAACTGCAGCCTCTGCAGCTCCCAGGATGTGTGGAGTGAGGAATGCCCCCCCTTCCCTGGGGACTCCTGGCCAGGCAGAGGGCCGATGCCTGGTACCTGGCCTGGAGATGGGAGTAGAGGCAGTGAGAGGCCATAAGGGAGGCAGAGGAAGTCCAGGGAGGGCCCCTCACACCCTGCCCAGGAGGACGTGGCAGCCCCCTTAGTGGAAACAGAAGGAGTCACTGTCAGCAGAGCTGTGGCTGGCTGAGCACTTGCCCTGTGGCAAGCACCATGGTGAATTCTTCCATGTCGAGATCTGTGAGGGATGGGGCTCTAGGTTTTTGACCCAGCACCCCCTGCACTCTTCTGTCAGCCACGTGGTTCTCACTGGGTGACTCCACCCCAAGCCTTGCCCACCAGGGCACCGGCCCTCTAGCCACAGCAACTAGCTCAGAGGTGGGTGCGTGAACCCATTAAACTTGATGCTGGAAGGATCAAGTCCCAGCTGGGGGGCTGGCCTGGGGGGCGGCTGACCCCTTCTGGAGTGAGCCTGCCTGGGATGAAGCCACACAGAGCTGAGAGACAGAGAAAAGCCGAGTTCTGAATACACTGTTGGGGCCTCTGGATCCAGCTGTACCTGAAAGGACACTGCCAGAAATCCACACGGAGCTTCTCATTCATGTGAGCCAAAACCTTTGCTTTTGGATTAAAACACTCAGAATTGCGTTTCTGCCCTTTGTATCTGATAGAGTAGCAAACACTACAAGGATTGTGGTTAACGCTGTTTTCTGGGTCAGGAAACGGAGGCCTAGAGAGGGGAAGCTACTTGCCCCAGGTCATACTGCTATGGACATGAAGAACTAGTGCTCCAGACAGGAAAGCTCCCAACTCCAACTAGCTCAACCTGGGGTTCCCTGGGAGGGCGGGGGACATTTTCAGCAGGACCCAGAGGACAGGGACATAAAGGTAACAGGTTGCTATGGTTACCAGCTCACTGTGTGGCCTCAGACAAGCAGCCTCACTTCTCTGAGCCTCAGGCTGGGAACAAAAACATCTCGCTTCTGCAGAGTGCTGGGGGTCCCTGGGGCAGGAAGCATGGCTACCTCTTGCCCCCTGAACCCAGAGAACTGTAAGTGGGAGGCTTACTCAGCCCCAACTAACAGAAGCCCCAGTGGCTGTCAGACACACCCCACCAGCACACGCACTCCACTTGGTTTTAAATGTCTCTCAAAGACCAAATTCAATTTGGTAGAACTCCGCCAGCTCTGCAGTGCAGAATTCATCGGGTAAGGTGCCTGCTTTTTGGGGAATAATTCATTTTTCCTGTGTCGGAGAGGAAAGTAATTGATCCAAGGGGTTGATGCCTCCTCCCTCCTGCTCTCCCTCCCCAGGACGGTCTGATTCCAAATGCAGACCCGAAACTGTTAGGTCAAAGTCGCGGCAATAAATAGGAGCGGGGACTTCTGCTTTAATATATTGGATTATTCCACTTGGTGGTGACGAAAAACAAGATTTAATTCCCCAAGAAATGCCAGCCGAGAAAATCATTTTCCCTGCCGGCTTCCCCCTTCCTTTTTTTTTTTTTTTAGTTTTCTTTTTTTCAAAGACATCATTATCTTTCTGCAGCTTTGAGGGCCTCTCTACACCCTACCCTACTGGAGACCTCCCCACACACTGCCCACAGCATCTGGGGACCTGTACTTCTGTCCTAGAACATATTCAGGACGCTTTCCTCCCACCCCTCTCAATCATGGGTCCCTGAGCACAGAGATTTCTATTCGAATCCAGATGCCACTACAGTGCTTAGCACATTGATAAATTATGACAATAAGCCCCAGGAAAAGGCCAGTTAGTACTGCAGCTCCCAGTGACAGCCCAGGAAGCTACAAGCTGGCTAGGGAAGTAATTCACCCTCCTACCATCACTTGGTCAAGAGTCCATGGACGGCCTCCTCCAGGAAACCTTCTCTGATCAAGGTCTATGTTAGATGTCCCTCCTCTAAAATTCAGTAGGCTTCCCCTCACCGCCCTTTTACTATTATTAGACTATAGTTGCCAGACTTGTCCATTTTATTTAACAAACTTGTATGTAGCACCTTTTATGTGCAGGCCTTGATCTAAGTGTCTTACCTATATTAATTCATTTGATTCTCATAACAATCCTATCAGGTAAGTAACAAAATCATCCCCATTTTACAGATGTGGAAACTGAGGCACTAACTGGTCACACACCTGGGGAGGGTCAGAAATGGGAACCCAGATCCTTCTCTGTCTCTAGTCTGTGAGCTCCTAGAGGACAAGGACCTCATTGGTTCACTGTTGTATCCTCAAAGCATAACAAGGTGCTGACATGCAGAAGGTGCTGAATAAATGCTTAAGTGACCGGGCACAGTGGCTCACGCCTGTAATCCCAACACTTTGGGAGGTCGAGGCAGGCAGATCACTTGAGGCCAGGAGTTCGAGACCTGCCTGACCAACATGGTGAAACCCCGTCTCTACTAAAAATACAAAAAACAGCCAGGTGTGCTGGTGCATGCCTGTAATCCCAGCTACTTGGAGACTGAGGCAGGTGCGTCACCTGAATCTGGGAGGTGGAGGTTGCAGTGAGCCAAGATCATGCCACTGCACTCCAGCCTGGGTGACAGAGCGAGATTTTGTCTCAAAAAAAAAAAAAAAAGCTTAAGTGGTAAATCCTTTCACATATGAACCAAAAATCAATTCCTGAGGCTGAGTCTAAGTGTGTTATTTGTGGGACACAGAAAACTCCACCAGTTCCAACTGAACCCAGAAGCCCATGGCCTTCACCGTGATTCCTGTCTGCCACAGAGGACTAGAATCCCTCCGCAAGAATCACTTCACCCAGGAAAGCCTGGAGGATTCTAGCCATGCAAAGCTTTTGCTGTGTGACCTGGGGCGAGAATACACGTCTCTGGGTCTCAGTTTCATCTCAGCCTCTGAAATGGGAATAATAGCACATAGATGTGCTTGGAGGATTAAATAAAACCATACACAAGTGATGTTTTGAACACATCTATCACATGTTGAGTGCTCAGCATGTATTGAGATAGCATAGATTGTAAAACTGGACTTTGAGGATACTTTTGCCATGCTCAGAAAATAAAAAAAATAAAAAATAAATTAAAAAAAAAACCTCATCAATCCGAATAAATGAAGCAAACTTAGATCTGGATGGGAGGGTAGAGTTTTCTTCACAGTAGTAGTAAGGTGGGTGAGTTGCCAAGAATTACCAAGAAGAATTTCACAATTCACACACAATCCATTTACTTCTGGGAGTTATCAGGATGTGGGAGAGTCTGAAACGGAACTTACTGGACCAGAAATAGCTTTGATGAGTGTTTCATTCATCCGGCCAGCACACACCGAATGCCTTCCATGTGCACGAAGGAATGTGCAGATGGGGAAAGGGCTCAAGCTTTGGGGGCCACGGCGACAGAAGCCCCGTCCCAGCCAACTCTGCAGCCTACAGCTTGGTGACCTCGACCAAGGGCCCCACCTCTCTGAGCCTCGGCTTCCTCTTCAATAAATTTTGTGATGACAAAATAAAGCCTCCCGAGGATGCTGCCGTAGGCAGTCGATGAAATACAGCAGCAGTAGACCAACAAATGTTGGTTCCCTCACCTTTCAGCAATGGCCCACAGCAGTCAGGCCACTCCATTCAGCTTCACTGTCTTGTTCCAAGAATCTAGTGGGTGCAGGAACTGGAGGCACATTAGTGCCTGGGAGCATCAAACCAGGTTGGCAGGTGAGGATCGTAGGTTCTATTTGCGTGGTTGAGGACAAGGGGCAAAGCCAGGTGAAGCCCAAGTGTTTCTGTCTCTAATTATTTTTATTTTTATGTTTTTTTAGAGAAAATCTCACTGCCACCCAGGCTGGAGTGCAGTGGTGTGATCTCTGCTCACTGCAACCTCCATCTCCCAGGTCTCATGCCTCAGCCTCCCAAGTAGCTGGGACTACAGGCTTGTGCCACCAGGCCCAGCTAATTGTTTTGTATTTTTGGTAGAGACGGGGTTTCACCATGTTGCCCAGGCTGGTCTGGAACTCCTGGCCTCAAGCCATCCACCCCCCTCAGCCTCCCAAAGTGCTGGGATTACAGGCATGAGCCACTGCGCCTGGCCATGTTTCTGTCTCTAAACCCAAGGTGTTAACACTGGACAAATGGCCTCCCTGATTCCTAGGAGAGGAAGTGGGGGAAAAAAGCAGAGTGGGGAGGAAGCCAGAGACCCCTGAATGCAGCTTCATTCATAAAAGGTGACCGCAGAAAGGCAGGGGAAGGTCCCAGGCAGCCTCGGATGGACATGGTCAGGTGGTCAGGAACTTCCACAGCGTTCCCCTCCATGACTTAGAAACATCACCTCTGTGGGAGATTCCAAGCTCTTCGCACCCTCCTCCTTGGTGCCAGCCCCCTCCTTCATCCGGGCAGTTCTCCCTAACATCTACCTGCAATATTTCCTGCTGCATGACCAGCAGACCCCAGTGGCAGCCCTAGCGAATGGCCCCCAGTCCTGTTCCATCCTGTCTGCAGAGCTCCTAGCAAGCAGCTCCTGGCTCTGGCGGTAATCCTACTGACGATTAATTGGCTTTTGTTGGAGGAGAATGAATACCATCTCATCTTAATCTTCTTTATTATTCTCCTTGTTCAGCAGAGTCAACACAAGATTAGGTTTAATTTATGGTGGGGGGAAATAGCAAAGTCATTATGCACCAGGGGCTCAGGATTGGATCTGTCTGGGTGTTCTGTGTTCACTGCAGGCCTGGCACCATCGAGCAAGGCCCAGGGCTCTGCCGAGGTGGGGATGGACTTGGGGGGGCTCTAGACTTCCAGATCTACTTGGAGCTAGATCCCAGGATACCACCGGCCCTCCCTAGTTGGGAGGGGCTGAGCTCTGGAGGGGATTCCAGCCATCCAAAGCCATTGCTATGTGGCCTGGGGTGAGACCCAGGGGCCTCCCAGGCCTTGGAGACCTAGCCTCCTAAATGTTTCTCATAGAGCCTCTGGGGTCAGAGCAGCGCCAAATCCCAGCCCCTGAGGACCCAGGCTCAGCCCCAAGCAATGGGAAGAGACCAGGATTTGGATTCAAATTTGACTTTTCCTCCGCAGAGAAATGGGCAGGACAGACACAGCTTGGGGACAGCCTTGACAATGCTGACACCTAGTGGTCCTTGGAGGAACTGGCCCTTCCCTTCCTCTATGTGCACGACTGAATATACCACGTCCACAACTGAATACACCGTGTACACAAAAATCCAGATTTTTTAAGGTAAAGAAATCAGAGGCCAGGCGCAGTGGCTCATGCCTGTAATCCCAACTCTTTGGGAGGCCGAGGTGGGCGGACCACAAGGTCAAGAGTTCGAGACCAGCCTGACCAACACAGTGAAACCCCGTATCTACTAAAAATACAAAAATTAGCTGGGCGTGGTGGTGCACGCCTGTAGTCCCAGCTACTCGGGAGGCTAAGGCAGGAGAATGGTTTGAACCCGGGAGGTAGAGGTGCAGTGAGCCAAGATCGTGCCACTGCACTCCAGCCTGGCAACAGAGCGAGACTCCGTCTCAAAAAAAGAAAAAGAAATCAGAAAGGGGAAGAGGGACTTTTCCATTACAAAATTGTTAAACAGAAGTTTCCGCTGAGAAATCTAAGAGGAAATTCATTTTACCTTCCCTGACCCCTTAGCCAAAATAGCCCCCAAACACCTAGCATCCCCCCTGCTGCCTGGGGTAGTGGTATGCACAGACACTCCGGGGCCCCGTGTCCTCGTCATCTCCAACTCTTTCTGCTCTTCCTCACCTGGGAGCCCCCAGCTTCTGTCCTTGTTCTGTCCCCCAGCATGTGGCCCCTTCTGACTCTGTACCCCAGCAAAGTCATTAAAACTTAAGCTGGTGAGGCAGAAGAACCGCTTGAACCTGGGAGGCGGAGGTTTCAGTGAACTGAGATTGCGCCATTGAACTCCAGCCTGGGTGACAGAGCAAGACTCCATCTCAAAAAAAAAAACAAACACAACCCACAACTCCCCTCTTCCTGCTGACTGAAAATGTTTGCTTGGCTCTGTGAAAATAATTAAAAAGTCCACATACACATATAAAATGTCAATTTAAAGAAAAAAGACTTAAGCTGGAAAGCCAGCTTCAACTCATTCATTGCATGACCCTGGCAAGCTACCCTGTGTCTCTGAGTCTTAGCTCTTTTATCTAAGGGGGCCACTGCACAGATTAAATGAGCCTGTGCATTTAGCACATGAACTGGTGCTCTAGGTCCTCAGCAAATGCCTGTCATCGCCATCATTGCTGCCATCAGCATCATCACCATCGTCATCATCCTGATCATCCTGCTACTCTTGGGAAATTTGTTTTCATCAACAAGATTGTCAGCAGCTGATGTCTAAACCCCCATCCCTAGCTCCTGCTGAACAGAGCAAAGGTTTTCCCTTAACGGAAATGATATCATATCTGCTTCCTAGAGCATTTATATCCTATAGGGCAGAGCACATAGTAGGTCCTCAGGAAACTCTCTGGGTCACCTACCTACATCTCCAAGCTCACGTCAGATCACCTCCTCACTTGCTCACTGCTCCAGCCATGCTGGCTGCCTTTCTGACCTGTGAATAAGCTCATTCCCACCTCAAAGCCTTTGGCTGCCTCTGCAGTGCTCTTTCCCGAGAGCTGTATGGCTGGTTTCTCATCATCATGTGATTCAAGTGTCACTTCCAGCCAGGCGCCGTGGCTCACGCCTGCAATCCCAACACTTCGGGAGGCCAAGGCAGGTGGATCACTTGAGGCCAGGAGTTCAAGACCAGCCTGGCCAACATGGTGAGACCTTGTCTCTATTAAAAAAAAAAAAAAAAAAAAAAAATTAGCTGGGCAAGGTGGTGCACGCCTGTAATCCCAGCTACTCGGGAGGCCGAGACACAAGAATTGCTTGAATCCAGAAAGTGGAGGTTGCAGTAAGCTGAGATAGCGCCACTGCACTCCAGCCTGGGCAACAGAGTGAGACTCCATCTCAAAAAAAAAAAAAAAAAAAAAAGTCACTTCCTCAGAGAGGTCCTCCCTGATCACCCCAACCAAAGTAGCACTCCTGCCCTCACTCTCGACACTACAGAGGTCAAGTGCCTAAGTGGCTGAGTAGAATTCCAGTTCTGGCCTGGCGTGGTGGCTCATGCCTGTAATCCTAGCGCTGTGGGAGCCAAGTCAGGTGGATCACTTGAGGTCAGGAGTTCAAAACCAGTCTGACCAACATGGTAAAACCCCATCTCTACTAAAAATACAAAAAAAAGTTAGCCAGGCATGGTGGCGGGCGCCTGTAATCCCAGCTACTCGGGAGGCTGAGGCAGGAGAATCGCTTGAACCAAGGAGGCAGAGGTTGCAGTGAGTCGAGATCATGCCTCTGCACTCCAGCCTGGGCGACAAAGCGAGACTCCGTATCAGAAAAAAAAAAAAAAAGAATTCCAGTTCCATCACTTCTTAGAAGTATGGCCTAAGGCAAGTTGCTTAATCTCTCTGTGCTTCAATTTTATCTTTCCTTCTTTCTTTCTTTCTTTTTTTTTTTTTTTTTTTTTTTGAGACTGAGTTTGGCTCTTCTTGCCCAGGCTAATTTTTGTGTATTTTTATTAGAGATGGGGTTTCACCATGTTCATGGTCAGGCTGGTCTTGAACTCTTGACCTCCAGTGATCCACCCACCTCAGCCTCCCAAAGTGCTGGGATTACAGGCATGAACCACCGCGCCTGGCCCAATTTTCTCATCTGTAAAATGGAAGTAATCAGTTTCCACTTCATGAGGTTATTATGACAAATTAATATATATAAAGCTTTTAGAGTAGTGCCTGGCTTATTGATGAAGTGCTATCTCATGTGGGTAATTATCTCGTTCACTCATTTAGTTGCTTGTGTTATGTTTCTCCATCTAGACTGTATATTCCGGAGACTTTGTTTTGTCCCTACCTTACATATAGTAGGTGCTCAATAAATATCAAACGATTAGCAAAAACTGGCCAGGCACGGTGGCTCACATCTGTAATCCCAGCACTTTGGGAAGCCGAGGCAGGAGGATTGCTTGAGGTCAGGAGTTTGTGACCTGCCTGACCAACATGGCAAGACCCCGTCTCTACAAAAAATAAAAATTAGCCTGGTGTGGTGGCACGTGCCGGCAATCCCAGCTACTCAGGAGGCTGAGGTGGAAGAATCGCTTGAGCCCAGAAAATTGAGGCTGCAGTGAGCCATGATCACACCACTGCACTCCAGCCTGGGTGACAGAGTGAGACCTTGTCTCTAAAATTTTTTTTTTAATTTTTAAATAAAAAATAGGATCGTAGGAGACATGAAAGCCCTATCTGCTGTCTCTGGCTTCAAATGTCCCCACTGTCCCAGAGACAGCCCTGGGGTGCCCCCTGCTGGACGACACACAGGTTTTTCCTTACAAGCAGCTGGTATATGCCATCCTATAACGTTTACACGTGGGTCCAGCTCTGTCCTCCAGGGTAGGGGACAGTAATGCTGAGAGGAGTTAAGAGCACTCACTTAAGAGCCAGATGTGCCTGGATCGGAGCTTCTGCTTCCCCAGTTACTCTGTGTCACTTGCCAGGAAACCGTAAAAGGGATGGCCATGCCCTCTCCCCTGTCCCACCTCTGACTGGACTGTAGGGTGGTGTGATAGGAAGTGCCCTATGCCCAGTGAGCCTTCTGGCCCACCTCACACAGCCCTTTGAAGGCTGAGAAGCAGTTGTCTTATCTTCCTGACCTAAACACCACTGGTGTATCCGATGTCCCTCTAGTGACAGGGAGAGTGAGCCTGCAGCCCCTCCGGTCTCCTCTGAGGGCCCCATGCTCTGGGGAGAGACCACAGTAGGCTCAGAGCCTCTGGGCCTCTGGGCTTCTGGGCAGGGCTTCTGGCTCCTTCCTCAGGCTCTTGGCTGCAGGTGGCCTTCTGGTCTTGCACCTGCCTCCCACCCATCTCCCTGCCTTCCTGGCTGCCCTGCTTCCCCTGTCCCTGGCCGGTCCAGTCTGTTGTGAGCTCAGAGGCCTCTCCTGCCTCACTCCACACCTGTTCCCGCCCTTGGCTTTGGTTGCTGGCCACAGACACTGAAACTCCTATACCTGCATCGGCAGCCCAGGGCCCCACACTCTGTATGGGCCTCTTTCCCGAATGTCCCATGGGCGCCTGAAACTCAGGGACACTCCCCTCCACCTGCAGCACCTTCCACACCCCCCACATTCCTACGCTGACCTCCAGTCCTCAAAGGGCCAGGCCCTACCTGGCCTCCTGGCCCCTCACGCACACAACCTGTCTCCATCTTCAGTTTCCTCCCATTGCCCAGTGTGGGCTCCGGTCCTTTCTCCACTCACCCCATCTCCTCTTAACCTGGCTCCCCACACGTCCACCCTTAGTCTCTCACCCCTAAGCATGGGAGCTCAAGGGGTGAGCCTGTTCCGCCATAGCCCTTCATCAAGCTGGACCCTGAGGGCAAGGCATCAGTTCCTTTGTCTGATTGGCAGCTCCGGTGAACATGGACTGTGCCTTCCCCACCAGACTGAAATCCCCTAGACAGGACGGAGGGCATCCTTGTGGAAGAGGCTATGCCTCTCCCTTGAAACTGAGAGTTTTCTGAAGTCAAGGTTTTGTCTCCCTTGTCAGACTGAGGATGCCCCCAGAGCAGGGGCTGCATCTCCACCACTGCACTGGAGGGCCCAGGACATTGGCTCCCCCTCCCCCGGTGTCCCACCCTTCTTGTGGCCAGGCTGCTGATTCTTCCTCGGAAGGAGTCTCTTATTCCCCGCTGTAACTTCAGGGCCCCCACACATGACCTGGCCTGGGGTTGGGGCTCTAGGAATTGTAAATAAATGAACGAGTGAATGAATAAACAATTGCAGGCAGGCCCCAGCTTGAACCCTGCAATCCCTCCAGAACAGCAGGTAGCATCAGGGTTCAGAACCAAAGCAAAGCTGGAGGCTCTCAGTGATTTTACTGGTCTCCATTTCAGGAGAAGAGGGCAGAGGGTTCCAGGCCCTTCAAATGCCCGCCCCCAGGACCAGCAGCTGACAGTCTTTGGAAGGGGCTGGGTTGGCTGGAAGGAGCGTGCCGGAGCACAGAGTCAGGCACAATGCCCTCCCCACCTCCCCTCCCCCAGGCCAATGCCTGCGCCAACCTCTGGGCCAGGTTTGGAAAAGGGCCAATGAGACCAGATGCTAATGACTCCAGGGAGTGGGCATGAACTAAGAGAAACCCCAGACCAATCCTTTTTGTGCTTCCCCATCCCCACCTCCCATCCCCTACCCCAGGCCCCTCACCTCCATCCCTGGGCCCAAGAGAACTGGTACCCTAGACCCTAGCACAGTCCACACCCACCCCAGTTGCCGATCAGACAAAGGAACTGACACCTTGCCCTAGGGGCCCAGCTTGATGAAGGGTTGCGGAGGCTTGGGCAAGGTGAGGACGCTATGGACTAAGTTAAGGCCTATCTACTCCCAGCCTCTACCCTTCCAAGCAGCTGGGGGAGGGTGGAAGCAGGGCCACTCAAGGCTCTACCCACATGCTGCTGTTGGTCACCTGGGCCCTGAGAACTGGTACACCCCCAACCCCACTCTGCCTTTAGTAAAGGATGGTGGGTCATAGCAAGGCCTAGGATAATCACTGGACCAAGAGAAGCCTGGAGGGCAGCCCCCCCGCCCCCCGCTGCCACATGCCCTATTCTGGCCTCTGGGCAGCTTGGGTGTCGGTCAGGTGCCAGGCTCAGCTCACCCTTCCTCGGTCTCACAATCCCAGCTTTGTCCTGCCTGGCAGGGCCGGGCACAGCTGACTCCATACTGGCCCAAGGTCTGCTGGAAACCAGAGCAGCTGGAGCCCCACCAAGTATTTTTCCAGGCTATGCCGGGGGCCCTCAGGAGACAGAAAAGGATGGGAAGGGAGCAGTGTTTATCCATTTGTTCATTCATTCCTTCCTTGGACAAATAATATTTATTGAGAGCCCACTTTGTAGCAGGCACTGTGCTGGGTGCAGGGGATTCAGCAGTGGGTCCAGTCCAAGCCCACGCCCTCACGGATCTACATTCTAGAAGCCGACTACCTAAGCAAACCTATGCCAACAAAACTTCTCTCTCCCCGCTCAGGGGCTGGGCTCGGAGCAAGGGACGGGAGGAGGATGTGTGGCTTGGGGAAGGTGAGGACGCTATGGACTAAGTTAAGGCCTATCTACCCCCGACCTTTGCCCCTCCAGGCAGCTGGGGGAGAGTGGAGGCAGGGCCGCTCAGGGTTCCACCCACACGCTGCTGTTGGTCACCCGGGCCCCGAACCAGCCCTTCCAGTAGACGGAGTCCTGCCCCCCGTGCTCGAAGCGGACGAAGCGGACGCCCGGCCCGTAGTCGGTGAAGGTGTGGGAGATCTGGGGGCGGAGGTAGCAAGAGTCAGCCTCGGAGGTCCTGAGGCCTCTCCTGCCGCCCCACCCCGGTACACCGACCGACCTGCAGCTCCCCCACTCGGTTTCTCCGCGGTATTCAGAGCTCTCTCCACCACCCGGTGACTCTCTCAGCCCAGCCCAGCCCAGCCCAGGAGCGCCGTGGGCGGGGGTCTCCTCGAGCCACGCCCCTCACGTCCGGGCCCCACCCCTCCGCTCTGGGTCCCCCAGGCTCACCTCCAACCAGCCCCCGCCGTCACTGTCTTGGGGCACTGCCACCTGCCCGCTGCTGAACTCAGCCAGCACGTCCTCGTGCTCGGACAGTAGCTTAACGGTGAGCTCGTAGAGGCAACCAGCGTCGCTGCGGCCCGAGTACCTGCTCAGAGGGAGTGAGCGAGGTGGAGGGCGGGGGGTGGTGGGGCGTGGCCTCAGCCCTGCTGAACACGTCCTGGGGATGCGGATTTCCACAAAAGACCTCCTGTGCGCCCAACATCCCTGTCGGCCAGCACTGCCGGTGTTCCCAGTTTACAGATAAGGGAAACGAGGCCAGCAAGAGAAAGTGACAGCCCAAGAGAGAAACACAAGGACTACATTCCAGGTTGGCCAGACCCCAGCTTGGGGCCAAAGCCAGTCCAGAGTGGCCTTTGGTTTGCAGCGCAGACTGATTTTGAAATATATACATTACATATATACAAACATATATATGTGCATATATTTGCCAACATTTAAAACTCAGGAGGGGAGATGGGTTTCCAGGTTCTCCTGCAAACTCAGAAGGTGTCAACCTTTGCAGACCCGTGGCCCACGTGGCCTCAACCCCTGCAGTGGGGAGGCAGCACCCCCGGGCGGGGGGTTCCCCAGCTGGCTCGCCCCTCTGCCTTACCCCGCTCTTCCCAGCCCCATGCCACCCCAGGGCCCACTCACCAGTCCTTCACCACGATGGCCGGCTGAGTCGTGTCCAGCAGCTCCTCCCAGTAGCCCTCAGCCTGCAGGTCAATGACCTGCGCTTTGCGACACCACCTGGGAGAAGCGGAGTTAGGACAGAGCGAACGCTCCCCCTTTCCCACCTCCTCCATCCCCTTCACCTTACTCAAAGGAGGAAGCGAAGTACTTCTTGACGTTCTCATCGTGGGTAAACTCCACCCCACTGTCTCCAGGCAGCTCCTCCACCCTCCAGCCGTCCCCACCATGCTCCACGTCACACCAGCCTTCCAAGTCCTCTGTAGGGACACGACAGCCCACCCTGGTCATTCAGTCCCTGCTAAGGCTGTGGCGGGGCTGGCTCTTGCCACTATGTGGCGGGGGGCAGGGCAAAGGTGGCACTTGGTGTCTGGGTGGGCAGATGATGAATGAGAGGGTGGACCCGTGGGCACTTTCTAAATCTGCCTCCCGGGAGGTATGTCCTCCATCCCGCCGCCCTGCCCCAGCTGGATGAGGGTGGGAGGACCCAGGAGACCCCAGGGTGCAGGTGGCCAGAGAGCTACAGTAATAGCCTTGGGGCTGCTACCCAGTGCTGGCACTGAGCCAGGCGCTTTCTCCCATTTCTCCGTCAAAGCCAGCCGGCGCCGTTTCGGCCCATTTCGCAGCAGGGGAAGCTGAGCTCGCCCGGCGAGGGCCTCTCACCTTCCCCACACGGGTTACGCAGAAGATTGCGGCGCCGCTTGCTCAGGAAGTAGAACTGCTGCCAGTGGTCGCGCTCCTCCTCCGCGCCGCCCTCGGGCACCAGCCCCTCCTGCTGGCACTTGAGCAGCCACAGCGGGGCGCCGTCCACCAGCTCCTTCCAGCGCAGGCACACCAGGCGGCAGGCCTGCACCAGCTCGGCGGCCGGCAGTGCGGCCAGCACGCGCAGCAGCAGCGGCTCGGGCAGCTCGTCCAGGTACGCAGTGGCCGCCGCCTCCTCCTCCTCCTGGTCCTCCAGCCGCTCCTCCTCAGCGCTTGCCTCCTCCGGCTGCTCCTCCGGGCTTGCCTCCTCGGGCTGGCCTACGCTCTCTGCAGGCAGGGGTGGGTGGGAGACTGTGATTCCTCCACCCTGTAACCCTCCAGGCCCCCGGACTGCAATGTGCCCGTATCCTCCCCAACCCACCGTGGGACAATCCACAGCTGGGGCCGGAGATTCTGTGACTTCATACTGGTGCCCAAGGAGGAGGGCCACAAGGCCACAGACCAACCTCGGATCAGCCCCTAAGTCCAAAGAGGTGCCTCAGACACCTGTTTCCTCTGCCGGACCAGTAAACCCTAGGTCTGGGCAGATGGCAGCAAGGATCATATTATTGTTATTAATGACATCCATCTACAGCACTGTACAATGCTTCACACAGGAACTTCTTTCATCCTCCCAACCACCCTCTGAGATCCCTGCTCCCCTCACCTCCTCAGGAAGCCTTCTGGGACTTCCCCCTGTGACACCCTTTCACAGCCCTTCCTAGCTTTTGTCCTGGGGTGTGATCCTGTGATAAACGCCTGTCTCTGGGCCATACGGAGCCTCAAAAGGGCCAGAACATGGTCTGGAAAACACACAGCTTCATGCCCCATGCCTGGCATCTGGCACTTTCCTGGTCTGTTGTCAGGAACTCATGTTTTTTTTTTTTGGGGGGGGGGGGGACTCAGCGTTAGGCACCATCCAAAGCATTTCAACTTCATTTACTCTTTAAATCCTCATACCATTTCTTTGAGGTTGCTCTTATTGCTGTCCTTATTTCATTGATGAGGAAACTGACGCACAGAGAGGTGAAACGGCCCAGGGTCACACGGCTAATCAGTGGTTGGAGCCTGGATTCGAACCCAGACAGCCTGGCTCCAGAGCCATCTTAAACCACCACAGCCTCCACAAAATAATTCACTGAATTAGTAGGCAGTGTTAGGATTTTGACTTTTTTTTTTTTTTTTTTTTTGAGATGGAGTCTCGCTCGCTCTGTCACTGCACTCCAGGCTGGAGTGCAGTGGCACGATCTCGGCTCACCGCAACCTCTGCCTCCCGGGTAGCTGGAAGCTGAGAAGCAATTCTTCTGCCTCAGCCTCCCAAGTAGCTGGGATTACAGGCATGTGCCACCACGCCTGGCTAATTTTGGTATTTTTAGTAGAGATGGGGTTTCACCATGTTGGCCTGGCTGGTCTCAAACTCCTGACCTCAGGTGATCCACTCGCCTTAGCCTCCGAAAGTGCTGGGATTAAAGGCGTCAGCCACCGCGCCCGGCTGACTTTTCTTTTTAAAGATAGGGTCTCACTGTGTTGCTCAGGCTGGCCTCCAACTCCTGAACTCAAGCAATCCTCCTGCCTCGGCCTCCTAAAGTTCTGGGATTACAGTCATGCTCCACTACACCCAGGCCAGGATTTTGACTTTGCAGGTGCAAATACTCAGGCTCAGGGATGAAGTGACTTGTTGAAGGACACACTGCCAGTATTTAGGGAAGGGGACATGGGACCTGGGACCTTCAGGGGCTGGAGAACAGAGCCTGGAGACCCAGCTGTCCCCAGCTATTGTGTGACTTGGGGATGAGGAGGGACTTATTAAAAGAAACTGTATCAAGCAAGGAGATGACACAGGGGCTTGGGGAAGGAAACTTTCTCCACCTCCTTTTCCCATCCTTGGCCCTCAGTTCTCTCATCTATAAAATGGGGGTAATCATTGTGCCAGGCCATACAAACAGGACAGATGTCCAAATTCCCTGAGGAGGGGGACAAGGGCATTCTGAATTGTAAGGAGGCAGGCAGATGTCACCACGGCAGCCAGACTGTCTCTTGGATCCCAGTCGGCTTCAGCTGGGCCGTCACAGCCTTGAGTAAGCGGACACCGAGTGCCTCAGATGCCTGGATGAGGGAGAGCCAGTGAGGAGGAGATGGGGCCCACTCTGGGTGATCAGGAAGACTATAGCTCCCAGACCTACGGATGGGGAGTTCCCGTGGGCTAGGCCCTGGAAAGCCAAGGCGGTGGTGGGAAGAGGCCAGGCACTGGGGAAGGGGACAGGTGGCAGGACCCAGACCCAAGTCTCCAGGCCCACCAGCCCCTAACCTCCTCACATGTAGCCTCTCCTCCCTGCCCAACACACAGTCAGGCCCTTGAGAGCTTTCACAGAGCCCAGAGCACACAGTGAGTCCTCAGTCAGTCTTACTGAGTGAACCTCATTGCACACAGCACTTCTCCTTCCTTATTAACATTTTTTTGGCCACATCTTTATGATGTGGGGATTTACACCGGCCCCTTTGGCAAAGAGGAAACTGAGGCCAAAAAGGGCTTAACGGCTTCTCCCAAACCACATCGCAGAACAGCAGGAAGACAGAGGAAAATGCCAGGCCCTGAAGTCACATTGCCTGCCCAGGCAGATGCCCACAGCTCTCTGGGGAGCTAGGCCCAGTGTCCTCACCTCTCCAGCCCTCCCTCCGGCCCTGGCCCCATCGGACACCTGATGCTCCCCGAAAGGTGCACCTCACCCTGTCCCCTCTTCTGGCCCCGGGGCCTGGCACTGGAGGCCCCAGATCCAATTACAGCTCCCCCCACCCTCTCTCTTACACACACAACTCCCCACATTGTTGCCTGTGGAAAGTTATCTGGCCCCTGGAAGCTGCCTGCCTGCGAGGCTGATTCACTCACCTGGAGTGGGCCCCAGAGTCCAGGGAATAGCTGAGCCCTGGGAAAAAGCAGGAGCCAGTTCTGGAGCCCTACAGAGGGTGTGGCCAGAAGGCCGTGGATTGGGAGCAAGGGCTGCAGGAGCTGGAATTTTCAGGGCTGGAGGCGGGGGAATGGGGGGGGTCCTGAGATTTCATCAGTCTGTTTGCCACCGCCTACCCCAAGCAATGCCCACCCCCAGCTGGACCTGATGAGGAAAGAGTGAGGGCTGTCTGCAGGCAGGTCTTGTTTCCATCCTGACTCAGCAGGCAACCCCTGCAGGCCCCGCAGGGAGTTGGAGGGATGGTGGTGAGGGGTCTTGGGTGCCAGAGAGGATGACTGGGCAGCCTGGGAAGGCCCTGAGCACCAGCCAAACCTGCCCCCAACGCTCCCTCACCGCTAGTCGAGTCCCCACTGGGCATCTCACCACCCCGGGGAGGGGCAGCCCCTCCAGACAAGGGAGCTCAGGAGGAAGGCAGGAAGAGGTGAGGCCAGGCCAGGGACCCCAAGGAACCCACGGGGATCCAGACGGCCCAAGGCCCAGAGCTGGAAGAGCTGATGAAAGAAAAGGCTCGCAGCCTCCCTCCCAGATGCATCCCAGGCCCTCGCCAGACAGACCCTCAGGAAGCTGGGAGGCGGGAATGTGGGGGTCCTGTGGTGCTACTTCCTGGCTAAATGGGACCCAGGAGTCCTCTCTCCCTGCCGGTCGCCTCTCAAGACCTCCCGCCAGACCAAGATAGCAGAGAGATGTGCTCTTTGGAGACCGCCTCTAGGACTTCGCTGGCGTGAAAGTTTGCCGCGCCAGGTCTCCGGGTCCCCTCGCTCTCTGACGCCCCTCTGTGCAGCGCTCGCCCGCCGACCCCATCTCCCCTCCCCGCCGCAGCGAGCGGTCCAGGCGGCGGCTACCTGGGTCACCGTCTCCGTCCATCGCTGCGGAGGGCGGTCGCGAGAGGAGGAGGAGCCGGAGCGCTGCGGGCTGCGCGAGTCCCGGGGCGGCGAGTCCCGGCGCTGTCCGCGTCTGTGTCGGTCCCGGCGACCGCGCCTCTTAAAGGCCCCCGACCCAACCCGCCCCGCCCTTCCTCTGGCCCCGCGCCCGGCCGCCCCGCAGTCCCAGCAGTCGGCTGTAGGCCCGGGGCGGCGGGTTCCTCAGCGGACAGAGAAGGCGGGGAAAGGTCAGGAGTTTTTTTTCTAATTGGGGAGGGGTCCGATTTGGGGCATCTCGCAGCTCGCTCCTGGGGGACTGCTGGGAGGAGGCGGCTAGGGGAGGCAGGGAGAGGCTGGGTCAGGCCGAGGGTGCGGGGCGGGTGGCCCAGGCGGAGTCGGGGTATAGGAGGTGCCTTCCGCCCCACCCCCCACACCAGGTAATTTTCCTACGACGCGGTGGGGGTGCGTCCCTGGCCCAGCGCTGCGCGGGGCGGGGCGCGGGGCGCGGGGGCGGGGCCTGGCGGGCCGGGGCGGGGCTTCATTTCCCAGGCAAGCGCAGGTTCAGGCAGTGCAGCTTGGGCGGCCCAGCGGATCGTGCCGCGGCGGCCGAGCGCAGGTGACCGGCAGGATGGGGCGCGGAGGGCGCTGGGGAGGGTGCGCGGCTGGGCGGGGGTTGCCGGGAAGGCTTCTGGGTTCCGGGTCGTGCCGTAGTTGCCGAGGGAGGCCTGGCACCGACCAGGCCCAGGCCGCCGAGCTTGCCCGGGCTGCGCTGCGCGGCTGCAAACGGGGGCTGGGGTCGCCATCGATGTGCAGGGGTCCGAGCCCAGACTTTGGGGGGCATTTTAAGGCACAGCGTGGGAAGGGGAGGCTGCAGGCGCGCTGGCGGACTTGGGGCTGACGGAGCCCAGCCGCGGGGCTGGGGGTGGGGGTGGGGAGATAGGAAGGGCCCTTCCCTGTCGCCCACCCTCTTGCTACTCCCACCTAGGCAAGAGATCATGTCCTCTGAGATCTTGAGAAGGTGGCTGGAGCCCTTTGGACCTCCGCGGGAGGCAGTGATAATTGGCCTCCTCCTCCCATCATGTTCTGAGGATGGGAGAGAGGATGGTGACGGCACCGGAGGCCTGGGGTGCTCTGCCCGGCTGCGCATTATATCCCCGTTAAAGACTGGCCTACTGAAAAAGGCTGGCCCCGGAATCAAAGAAGATCCGGGCTCCTTCCCCCTCTGCCCTTATTTTTGACCTTGGGCAGTGCCTTCCACCTCTGTTGTGAGAGGCCAGAGAAAAAAATCAGAGCTCACCTTTTATTAAAGTACCTGATGTGTCCCAAGCTCCTTGGACCGCCCCAGTGACCCCTGGAGGTAAGGCATCCATTTACAGAGAAGGAAACTGAGGCTGGGAGAGGCACCATGCTCTCCGGAGATAAATGGCAGACCAGGGATGAGGCCTGCAGCATAGCTTTTCAACAGCCACAGGAGGGTGTCCAGAAGCCACAAGCCATGGCTGTGGGGAACATCAACGAGCTGCCCGAGAACATCCTGCTGGAGCTGTTCACGCACGTGCCCGCCCGCCAGCTGCTGCTGAACTGCCGCCTGGTCTGCAGCCTCTGGCGGGACCTCATCGACCTCGTGACCCTCTGGAAACGCAAGTGCCTGCGAGAGGGCTTCATCACCGAGGACTGGGACCAGCCCGTGGCTGACTGGAAGATCTTCTACTTCTTACGGAGCCTGCACAGGAACCTCCTGCACAACCCGTGCGCTGAAGGTGGGGTACAGGCCGGGTCTGGCATGCCTCCAGTACACACACTGTCATGACGCCAGGAACATGTATTGAGTACTTAGTATGAGCCGGGTACTTTGGATGGTTTAACACCTTTACTCCTCTCACGTAACCCAAAGAGATAGCTACTGATAGCGCACACATTTTTCAGATGGGCAAACTGAGGCCAAGAGTGGTGTTTCTTATTCTTATTCTATTTTTTTTTTTTTTTGAGACAAAGTTTCACTCTGTCACCCAGGCTGGAGTACAGTGACACAATCTTGGCTCACTATAACCTCCACCTCCCAAGTTCAGCCTCCCAAGTAGCTGGGATTACAGGCATGTGCCCCCACACCTGGCTAATTTTTTTTTTTTTTTTAGATGGAGTCTCACTCCTTGCCCAAGCTGGAGTGCAATGGTGCGATCTAATCTCACTGCAACCTCCACCTCCTGGGTTCAAGCGATTCTCCTGCCTCAGCCTCCCGAGTAGCTGGGATTACAGGTGTCCGCCGCCACCACACCCAGCTAATTTTTTGTATTTTTAATAGAGACACAGTTTCACCATGTTGGCCAGGCTGGTCTCAAACTCCTGGCCTCAAGTGATCCGCCCGCCTTGGCTTCCCAAAGTGCTGGGATTACACACATGAGCCACCACACCCGGCCTCTTATTCTGCTCTTAAGATTATTTCCCCAGTGACCTTTCCTAGGAAAGGGAATGTTGGCCAACTGAGACTAATTCTGCTCAAGACACAAGGCCAGGAAGTCAGAGCCATATTTTGTTGGCCTAGTTTCTAGGCTCCAGGGTCGGGCCTACTGACATGGTCCCAGAGGGCCAAAGAGGTTCTGCTTGTGGAAGAATGGGAGATCCAGTCTTCTTCTCAGTATGTTACAACAACAGGTAAAGAAAGGCTTCTATTGATCCTTGCTTGCTGTGTCGTTGGGTTGACACTGGGATGGCATGGGAACCTCATTTTCCACAACTTGACCAAATTCTGGAGCAAAATGATAATAAAACAACTCCTCCAAGCTGTCCATGAGCCAAATCTGGCTGAGGCATTAATAATTGTTTTAATAATTGTTTTTACATTTTTAAAGGGTTATAAAAAGAAGAAGAAACAACAAAAAAACTATACAATAGAGATAGTTTATGGCCCACAAGTCCTAAAATATTTTTGCACTTTGCCAAAAAAGCTTCCCAGCCCCTATTCTTACTCCAGTTTACAGAGGAGGCAACTGAGGCTCAGAGAGGAAAAGCCACTGGCCCGAGGTCACACAGCTGAGTACTGGTAGAGCTGGGACTAGACCCAGGTCTGTCTGGCCCACATCAGAGCGTTCTCCATCACAGAAGGCATCTGGGCTGGGTGCAGTGGCTCACACCTGTAATCCCAGCACTTTGGGAGGCCAAGGTGGGTGGATCATCTGAGGTCAGGAGATCGAGATCAGCTTGGCCAACATGGCAAAACCCCGTCTCTACAAAAAAAATACAAAAATTAACCAGGTATGGTGGCATGCACCTGTAATCCTAGCTACTCGGGAAGCTGAAGCAGGAGAATCACTGGAACCCAGGAGGCAGAGGTTACAGTGAGCTGAAATCGAGCCACTGCACTCCAGCCTCGGTGACGAGCGAAACCCTGTCTCAAAAAACAAAAAAAGTTTTTGTGTTTTTAAAGGGTTATAGGAAAAGAAACAACAATAACAAAAAATTATACAATAGAGATAGTATGTGGGCCACAAGGCCTAAAACATTTTGGCACTTTGCCAAAAATGCTTCTCAGCCCCTATTCTTACTCCAGTTTACAGAGGAGACAACCAAGGGTCAGAGAGGAAAAGCAACTGGCCCAAGGTCAGACAACCGAGTACTGGCAGAGCTGGGAGTAGACCCAGGTCTGTCTGGCCCACATCAGAGCGTTCTCCATCACAGAAGAGGTCTGGTCATTCCTATCACCATGTGTCTCAGGGCCCCCAGAGAAGTCACCTCCCTGTGCCTGCAACACAGGAAGCACCTAATATGTGGTGGGCACTGTGATCTGTAGCGTTCCCACAGCACAGGGCTTGAGGGCAGCCACCAAGATGCGGGCAGAGGAGTAGGGAGGAAGGGGCACTTGGGAGAAGGTGGCCACTGAGGGGCTTCCCTTCAGTGTGAACTCTGCTTTTCCATCAGAGGGGTTCGAGTTCTGGAGCCTGGATGTGAATGGAGGCGATGAGTGGAAGGTGGAGGATCTCTCTCGAGACCAGAGGAAGGAATTCCCCAATGACCAGGTCAAGAAATACTTCGTTACTTCATATTAGTAAGATCCGGGGTCTTGGGGTAGGGGAAAGCCCAAATCAATTTACCCTGGGGTCTCTCCCACCCTGGAAGGGGCAGTCCTAGCCCCTCACTGCCCTAGTGGTGAGCCCAGCCCCTCCCACCCCTCTGCCCGCCCCCAGCACCTGCCTCAAGTCCCAGGTGGTGGACCTCAAGGCCGAAGGGTATTGGGAGGAGCTGATGGATACCACACGGCCGGACATCGAGGTCAAGGACTGGTGAGTGCCTGGGGCGAGGGTCTGGGGTGGGGCATGCCAATCAGGTGCCCCACCCCCGCCCTGCCCCCAATCTCCGAGGCCCTGATGGGCCCTCCCTCTCCCTGCAGGTTCGCAGCCAGGCCAGATTGCGGGTCCAAGTACCAGCTGTGCGTTCAGCTCCTGTCGTCCGCGCACGCGCCTCTGGGGACCTTCCAGCCAGACCCAGCGACCATCCAGCAGAAGAGCGATGCCAAGTGGAGGGAGGTTCGTGGGCCTGGGGGGCAAGGGCAGAGGCAGATTGTCCAAGACTGAGGCTGTGGTCAGACGGGGCCTAGGTTCAGATCCAAGCCCTGCACCTTCTCACCTGTGCTTCCAATGCTCTGAGCTTTACTCACTGTTTCTGTAAAATGGGTATGTAGTGTTTCCCTCATAGAGCTCTGAAAGAAATCAGTGAAATGATGCTGGCAAAGGCAGGGCCAAAAAATATTCCAAAAGGTTGGCAGGGCGCGGTGGCTCACACCTGTAATCCCAGCACTTTGGGAGGCCCAGGTAGGCAGATCACCTGAGGCTGGGAGTTCGAGACCAGCCTGACCAACATGGAGAAACCCCGTCTTTACTAAAAATACAAAATTACCCAGGCGTGGTGGTGCATGCCAGCTACTCGGGAGGCTGAGACAGAAGAATCGCTTGAATCCAGGAGGCGGAGGTTCAGTGAGCCGAGATCACACCATTGCACTCCAGCCTGGACAACAAGAGCAAAACTCCATCTCAAAAAAAAAAGAAAAAAAGAAAAAAAAATTCCAAAAGTTGACTGTTTGACTGTTACTAATTACTAGTATTGATTATTACTGTTTTCTAGACTGGGGTCAGCAAATATTTGCTTGTTTGCTTGTTTGTTTGTTTGTTTTAATTTACTTACATATTTTTAGGGACAGGGTCTCTGTCACCCAGGCTGGTGCATTCATAGCTCACTGCAGACTCAAACTCTTAGGCTCAAGCCATCCTCCTGCCTCAGCATCCTGAGTAGCTGGGAGTACAGGTGCGCACCACCACTAATTTAAAAAAATTTTTTTTGTAGAGATGGAGTTTTGCTTTGTTGCCCAGGCTGGTCTTGCACTCCTGGCCTCAAGTCATCCTCCTGCCTCAGCCTCCCAAAGTATTGGAACTACAGGCATGAGCCACTGTGCCCAGCCCTAGCAAATGTTTTCTTAAAATGGCAGATATGAATATTTTTAGGCTTTGCAGGTCACATTGTCTCTGTCACAATTACTCAACTCTCCAACTCTGCTGTTGTTGTGTGAAAACAGCTCTAGACAATATGTAAACGAATGGACATGGCTATGTTCCAGTAAAACATTATTTATAAAAACAGGCAGTGGGCCTTCGGGCCATCATTTGCCAACCCCAGCCCTGTCCAATAGAACTTTCTGTAGTAATAGAAATGGTCTGTGTCTACGCTATCCATAAGGTAGCCAGTGGCTACATGTGACCCCTGAACAGTTAGTGAGAGCCAGTTCCTAGTACAACTGAGTACCTGAATTTTTTATTTCATCTAATTTTACTTAATTTTTTTTTCTTTTTGAGACGGAGTCTCCCTCTTGTCGCCCAGGTTGGAGTGCAGTGACGCGATCTCAGCTCACCACAACCTCTGCCTCCCGGGTTCAAACGATTCTCCTGCCTCAGCCTCCTGAGTAGCTGGGATTACAGGCATGCGCTACCACGCCCAGCTAATTGTGTATTTTTAGTAGAGACGGGGTTTCTCCATGTTGGTTGGGCTGGTCTCGAACTCCTGACCTCAGGTGATCCACCCGCCTTGGCCTCCCAAAGTTCTGGGATTACAGGCGTGAGCCACTGTGCCGGGCACTTTTACTTAATTTTAACTTAAATAATACATGTGCCCCGTGATGAGTGTATTGGACATTCTTTGGCAGCTTGCAGTTTCTTCCCATTCCTTTGGGCTGAATGATAATCCTGTGGAGTAGACCAGCAGGATTTTGCTCCATTTTATAGATGAGGAAACTGAAGCACAGAGAAAGGAATTGGTCTGTTCCAAATCACAGAGCTCGAACTGGAACTCCACTGATTTCTAGTCTGGCACCAAGAACTCAGCCCCTTGTTCCCCTGCCCGCCTCAGGCAGTGCCACACTCGGAGTCTGCCCTTTTTTTTTTTTAAGGCTCATTTTCTTTTATTTCTTTTGTTTTTTAGAGACAGGGTCTCACTCTGTTGCCCAGGCTGGAGTGCAGTGGTGTGATCACAGCTCACTGCAGTCTTGAAATCCTACCTTAGCCTGTACTCCTGCCTCAGCCTGCCTAGAACTACAGGCACACACCACTGTGCCTGGCTAATTTTTTTTTTTTTCTTGTAGAGATGGTATCTCACTATCTCTGGTTTGCGACCAGACTGGTTGCAAACTCCTGGGCTCAAACAACCCTCCCACCTCGGCCTCCCAAAGTACTGGGATTCCCAGTGTGAGCCACCACACCCAGCCTGAGTCAGCTCCCTTGACCTTTCTCCCCGCTCTACCTGCCCCACCAGGTCTCCCACACATTCTCCAACTACCCGCCCGGCGTCCGCTACATCTGGTTTCAGCACGGCGGCGTGGACACTCATTACTGGGCCGGCTGGTACGGCCCGAGGGTCACCAACAGCAGCATCACCATCGGGCCCCCGCTGCCCTGACACCCCCTGAGCCCCCATCTGCTGAACCCTGACTGGTAAACAACTGCTGTCAGAAAAGGGCTGGGCTTGGGAAGGGGAGGTGGAGGCCAGGCATCCCCAGACCTCTAACCCTTGCCCCTAGCCACCTCTTCTTTGTGGAGCCTCTCAGTGTGGGCAGCCCTCACATGCTGGGGTGGGGGCCAGCTCTCCCCGAAAGGTCTTGACCTGAATGATGGCCGGGGAAGCCTGCACGGGCTCCTTTCAGAGACGGAGCACCTGAGATGTGGGAGGTGCAGCGTGTTCCCCTGGGCCCCTCAGAAAGTCGAGCTTGGAGGCCAGCTTGGATCTCTCTCTCCCTTCCCCTCCTGGGACCATTCTACCTGTGTTCTTTGAGCCTCGGAGCAGGGACAGGCAAGACAACTGGCAAGCTTGCAGCTGTCCTGATGGTGCAGGTGCAGGGAGGTGACCATGTAACTCAGACCAATCTGGGAGGGTGGGCTCGTGGGCCGTGCTCTGCCCCTGTCTGCTGCTCCCAGTCTCTTGCTCTGCCTGCCTGCTCAGAAGAGGTGGCTTTGGCCCAGAGGCTCAGGCCGGGACTGAGATGGGCAGACCCATGGCGGGGTGGGGTCCAGGTCAGGTGTGGACTGTCCTTACTATCAGTGGAGCCCCAGAAGCTAGATGGGTACCAGGTGGGGTCAGGTTCCCAAAGGACTGAGGGAATCCTGCACAGGATGTCCCAGGGTAGGTGGGGAGCAGGATTGGGACCTGCTCTGACAGCTGGACACGTGAGCCCTGGATGAGTGTGGTAGGGGTTTGAAGGATCCCCTGTCCACCTCCCAAATCCAGGCCAGGCCCTCTCTGGCTTGGAGAGCATTCCAAGCCCCCATCCCACCCCTAGAACTGCCATTTCCAGGACCTCTGTCTCCCACCCAGCCACCCTTGGAACTTGCCTCTTGTCCTGCTGGAAGGACAGCAGTGTTCTCCTGACCTCGCCCTACTGCATGCAGCCAAATAAAAGGTGTGCCCAGCCTAACCTGTGCCCTGTGGTTTCTGGAAGGAAAGGCAGACTTTAGGTGGTCCTGCCCGGGCCTGCAGATGGTACAATGGCATGGCTTCTAAGGTACAGAGGGGTTGGCATTTCAGGAACCAGGCCATCACAGAAACAGGTTCATGGGCAGACCCCTCAGTGAGCTGCAGGTATCTCACCTGGCAGCCGTCCAGTACTACTGGCTTCCTCTGGAGGCCCAGCCAGAGGCTGGGGTTGGGGTGTGTGGACATCTCCGAGCAGCCCTTGAGTCCACCTTGTGCCAGATCAACAGTGCCACCCAGGCTCTGCCTCCTGATATTACTCTTTGCCAAGAGCTTTACTGACATTGGATGAAGCCGAAGCATTTAGAATGGTGCCTGGCACACAGTTGGTGCTTGATACGGTTAAGCTTTGTGTCCCCACCCACATCTCACCTTGAATGGTAATCCCGGGTGTTTAGGAAGAGACCTGGTGGGAAGTGATTGGATTATGGGGGCGGTTTTCCCCATGCTGTTCTCATGATAGTGAGTGAGTTCTCACGAGCTCTGATGGTTTTACAAGTGACCGTTTCCCCAGCTCCCTCCTGCCGCCATGTGAAGAAGGTCGTTGCTTCCCCTTCACCTTCCACCATGATCATAAGTTTCTTTCTTTTTTTTTTTTTTTTGAGACGGAGTCTCGCTCTGTCGCCCAAGCTGGAGTGCAATCTCGGCTCACTGCAAGCTCCACCTCCCGGGTTCACGCCATTCTCCTGCCTCAGCCTCCCGAGTAGCTGGGACTACAGGCGCCCGCCACCATGCCCGGCTAATTTTTTTGTATTTTTAGTAGAGACGGGGTTTCACCATGTTGGCCAGGGTGGTCTCAATCTGCTGACCTCGTGATCCGCCCGCCTCAACCTCCCAAAGTGCTGGGATTACAGGCGTGAGCCACCGCGCCTGGCGATTGTGAGTTTCTTGAGGCTTCCCCAGCCATATGGAACTATAAGTCAATTAAACCTCTTTCCTTTATAAATTACCCAGTCTCGGGTATTTCTTTATAGCAGTGTGAACATGGACTAATACAGTGCTCAATAAGTACTCCTTACATTTAGCTATCTCAATCAAGGGTGAGCTAGATAAGGGCTTTGGCCAGGGCAGGATCACCACCCACCAGCCCATGGCAAACTGCAAAAGGACGGCCTTCCACGGAGAAGATGTAGCCCTGACTGCAATTAATGTGTCCTGGGCCAGTCCCCTTGTGCAGTGCACAGCCTGCACAACCCTTGGTGGTTGCCTGAACAAGGTGCTTGCTAAATATTTGTTGACTGATGGAAGAAATTCATGAACTTAATCCTGACAAAAAACCTCAGAGGTTTATTTATTTTTTGAGACAAGGTCTGGCTCTGTCGCCCAGGCTGCAGTGCAGTGGTACAGTCTCGGCTCACTGCAGCCTCCCAGGTTCAAGCGATTCTCCCACCTCAGCCTCCGGAGGAGCTGGGATTACAGATGTGTGCCACCATGCCGGCTAATTTTTGTATTTCTAGTAGAGACAGGGTTTTGGCCACGTTGGCCAGGCTGGTCTCGAACTCCTGACCTCAAGCGATCCTCCCCACCTCGGCCTCCCAAAGTGCTGGGATCACAGGCGTTAGCCACCTCCCGGCCCCTCAGGTTTTTTACCTTTGAGTCTATGAAGGCTGCGGAGGTCACGCCCTCGGGAAAGAAGGAGCCCGCTGGGTGTCAGCTCCTGCCTCTAGGGAGGGGACCGCGGGTCAAGGGTGGAGCCTGGGCTCCATAAGGAAGGAACTAGGGCTGAGGTCTGGGGAACTGCCGCGCGTTCGGGGGCTTTTGCCCTGCGGAGGAGGCGGATGCAGGTGTGGGTGCTGAGCCGCCCGCCGCCTGGAGGGGGAGACTGAGCTTCAGGACACGCAGGCCGCAGCGAGGGCTCGGGCCCCGGGGACCCCAGGTTCGTCTTCCCGCGGCAAGGGTTAGGGGCCGGGCCGAGAGGGACGGCAGCGGGGTCTGGGGCGGGGGTGGGGACCGAGCGCAGCGCGTGACGCGGCGGCGGGGCCGGAAGGGGCCCAGCGACGACGACGCCGAGGCCGTAGGCTCGGGCCGACCCGGAGCTCCGCCGCTGGGCCTAGGTCGCGGCCCCGGGGGGACGGGCGGCGGGCGTGTGGGGAGCCGGGGTCTCTGGCACCTGGGCGTTCACGGAGCCTGCGGGCGCTGCTCCGGGCGGCCAGGGGTAGGGGGCGCGGGCGGCTGGGCCCGGACTTCGACTGGGGGCCTGGCCCCGGGGCCACCCAGGCGGAGGCTCTGCGGCCGCCGCCACCCCGGCCACATCCCGAGGCCGGCGCCGGGTTCGGAGAACTGTCAGGGGACCTCCAGGCCCCCACACGCCTGCGAGATCCGGCGCCTGCCTTTCCCCAGCCAGTTTCTGTTTCCGAGAAACCGGTGAAGTAACAATGCCCCGAGAGCTTGCTGGGAGGATGGGTGCGGAGAAGGCGAGCACGAGACGCCGGGCCGGGCAGCTGGGGACCCCGATCGGTGTGAGAGGGCTTCCTACGGCTGGCATGAACTTCCCCGCCACAAAATGCCCCGGGCGGGGGCGGGGAAGGGGCGCAAGAAAATGCGGACTGGGCCAGAGACCAGACTTCGGTCACCACGGTAGGAAGCTATTGGTGCCTAGATGCCTCTAGCTTGGAGCCCAGTGACTTTTATTTGGTCTAGAGTCTAGACAGTGCCTTTACAAGTTGCCAGCATTTATTTATTTATTTATGGCAGAGTCTTGCTCTGTCACCAGGCTGGAGTGCAGTGGCATGATCACGGCTCACTGCAGCCTCGACTTCCTGGGCTCAAGCGATCCTCCTGCCTCAGCCTCCTGCGTAGCTGGGACTACAGGCACGGGCCACCAGGCCTAGCTAATTTCTTTCTTTCTTTTTTTTTTTTTTTTTTTGACACGGAGTCTCGCTCCGTCGCCCAGGCTGAAGTGCAGTGGCGCGATCTCGGCTCACTGCAAGCTCCGCCTCCCGGGTTCAAGCCATTCTCCTGCCTCAGCCTCTGGAGTAGCTGGGACTACAGGCGCCTGCAACTACGCCCGGCTAATTTTTTGTATTTTTAGTAGAGACGGAGTTTCACTGTGTTTGCCAGGACGGTCTCGATGTCCTGACCTCGTGATCCGCCCACCTCGGCCTCCCAAAGTGCTAGGATTACAGGCGTGAGCCACCGCGCCCGGCCTTTTTTTTTTTTTGAGACAGAGTCTCGCTCTGTCGCCCAGGCTGGAGTGCAGTGGCGTGATCTTGGCTCACTGCAACCTCCGCTTCCCGGGTTCAAGCGATTCTCCTGCCTCACCCTCCCGAGTAGCTGGGACTACAGGCGTCCCCCACCATACCCGGCTAATTTTTGTATTTTTAGTAGAGACAGGGTTTCACCATATTGGCCAGCCTGGTCTCAAACTCCTGGCCTTGTGATCCGCCCGCCTCGGCCTACCAAAGTGCGGGGAATACAGGCCTGAGTCCACGCGCCGGACCTAATTTCTTTTTTTCTAGAGACAGAGTCTCACTATGTTGCCCAGACTACAAGCATTTTTAATTGACAAGTTTTATATTTTTTTCCAAATGCTTAAGTTGCTTCTCAGAACTTAGAAGACTTAGCCACATTGGGTTGTTTTTTTTTTTTTCCATCAAAGCATTTTTGTTTATTCTTTTTCTTTCTTTTTTTTTTTTTGAGACAGTTTTGCTTTGTTGCCCAGGCTGGAGTGCCATGGAGCAATCATGGCTCACTGTGCTCCAGCAGGCTCCTTCTTTCCCTAGAGTGTGACCTCGGCAGGCCTCATGGACTCTAAGGTAGAAAATCTCTGAGGGGCTGGGTTCCGGGACTCACGCCTGTGAGCTACTGCAGCGTTGATCTTCGAGGCTCAGGAGATCCTGACGCCATAGCCTCCCAAGTAGCTAGGACCACTGGCACTCGCCACTATGCCCGGCGAATTTTTTCACTATTTATAGAGAAAGGGTCTCCCTGTGTTGCCAAGGTTGCAAAGCTTTTTTTTTTTTTTTTTTTTTTTGAGACGGTGTCTTGCACTGTCACCCAGGCTGGAGTACAATGGCGCAATCTCGGCTCACCGCAACCTCCGCCTCCCAGGTTCACACCATTCTCCTGCCTCAGCCTCCTGAGTAGCTGGGATTACAGGTGCACACCACCACACCCGGCTAATTTTTTTGTATTTTTAGTAGAGACAGGGTTTCACTGTGTTGGCCAGGCTGGTCTTGAACTTCTGACCTCGTGATCCTCCCACCTCGGCCTCCCAAAGGGCTGGGGTTACAGGCTTGAGGCACCCCACCTGGCCTGCAAAGCATTTTTCATGAGGCACAAGTACCTCACCTGTTTTCTCTGCCATGTAAAGTGTTCCTCCCTGGGCAGGAGCCAGCATGCACCCACCCTCCTGTTTTCTGAGATGGGAGCTTTCAGAAGACTATGAACTGCTGCTTTGGCCAAGCCTCTGTGGAAAATCTGAAGAGGCCATAGCAAAAGGCTGGATGCAGTGGCTCACGCCTGTAATCCCAGCACTTTGGGAGGCCGAGGCGGGTGGATCACCTGAGGTCAGGAGTTCAAAACCAGCCTGGCCAACATGGTGAAACCCCGTCTCTACTAAAAATACAAAAATTAGCTGGGTGTGATGGCAGGCGCCTGTAATCACAGTTACTTGGGAGGCTGAGGCTGGAGAATTGCTTGAACCCAGGAGGCGGAGACTGCAGTGAGCCGAGATCATGCCATTGCACTCCAGCCTGGGCAACAAAAGCGAAACTGTCTCGGGGTGGGAAGTAAGAAAAAATAAAAGAGGCCAGCAAGGTTCTGTTTCCCTGCTTGTAGGTGGAGAACATTCTCTCCTCATGTGTAAGCAGATGAGGCCCACCTGAGTGACAGTGCAGAGCCCTGGCTGCCGGCCAACCCTCACCTACCTGGGGCAAGTACCTGGGATCCCCTTAGAGGACTACCCAGGTGCCCCCAGGTAACAGATTCAGGCCAGGGCTGTGGCACTGCTTGAAGTTTTCCAGAACCTGTGTGCAGTGCAGAGGTACAGGGAGGACAGCGTTGAGAGCAGGTTTGTGCTGACAGCAATGCTGACCGAAGCTCTGTGCTTCACTTGGTCCTCCTGGCCCTTCCGGGGTCGGGACAGTTACCCCCTCCTTTTCACAGCTTCCCAACTAGTCACTGCAGACCAGGATTCAAACCCAGGCAGTCTTCTCAGCCACCCTCCATCTGATTTTTGTTTTCCAGCAATCTCCAAGTGGATTCTGGCCTGACACCAAAGGCAGCCCAGCCGGGTGCTGTGGGGGCTTCCCATGGGGTTGTTTTATCACATATGACTTCCAGGCCAAAGTGAGTTTCTGGAGATAGGAGGGTGGTTTCTCAGCGCTAGCCCACCACTAAATGAACATTAATAAGTCTGGGATGTAAAACTGATTTTATATTCTGGCCGGGTGTGGTGGCTCATGCCTGTAATCCCAGCACTTTGGGAGGCTGAGGCGGGTGGATCACGGGGCCAGGAGATTGAGACCATCCTGATTAACATGGTGAAACCCCATCTCTACTAAAAATACAAAAAATGAGCTGGGCGTGGTGGCATGCGCCTATAGTCCCAGCTACTCAGGAGGCTGAGGCAGGAGAATCACTTGAACCCAGGAGGCGGAGGTTGCAGTGGGCTGAGATTGCACCACTGCACTCCAGCCTGGGTGACAGAGCAAGACTCTCAAAAAAAAAAAAAAAAAAATTTATATTCTAACAGTGAATCCAGAGCATTAAAATAACAGTCACCAAAACCATCACAGAACTTTGCAGACAAGTGTGTCCTCCACAAAATCTTACAGTCCACCCAACCCACTGGCTTTAAAATTAAGCAATTTTTTTTAAATTGGGGAGGGGCCTTTTAAAAAATGTGTCTCTAAAGACTTTACTATTTGTATTGCACTCTTCTGAATGTGTGTCCCATGACTACTCTTTCCACTGAGGGGCTACTGTTTACTGGAAGGACCCTCAGCCTCAGAAATGCTCTTTTGTGGGTTTTTTTTTTTTTTTAGCTGGAGTCTTGCTTGGTTGCCAGGGCAGGGGTGCGTGGCGCGATCATAGGTCACTGTAGCCTTGAACTCCCAGGCTCAAGGGATCCTCTGCCTTAGCCTCTCAAGTACCTGGGACTCCAGGCGTGTGCCACCACACCTGGCTAATGCAGGGTTGGAGAGGAGTCCCTGGCCTGGTTCCCTGGGGACCTGAGGGCCCACCTCCCTGGTCAGGCTCATAACCACTGTTGCCCCCACAGGCCATGGATGCTCCCCACCCCAAGGCAGCCCTGGACAGCATTAACGAGCTGCCCGAGAACATCCTGATAGAGCTGTTCACGCACGTGCCCGCCCGCCAGCTGCTGCTGAACTGCCGCCTGGTCTGCAGCCTCTGGCGGGACCTCATCGACCTCATGACCCTCTGGAAGCGCAAGTGCCTGCGAGAGGGCTTCATCACCGAGGACTGGGACCAGCCTGTGGCCGATTGGAAAATCTTCTACTTCCTACGGAGCCTGCATAGGAACCTCCTGCGCAACCCGTGCGCTGAAGGTGGCATGGGGGCAGGGTGGAAGCTGCCACTGGGCTCATTCCTTCCCATCCTTGGGCCTTGGCACTTGCAATTCCCACACTACCTGGAATGTTCTCTAACCCTAAACTCCCACCTCACTCCCTTGGTTCTTTCTCATTCTTCAGGTCTCAGTTCAGAGACCTGCCCTGTGCTCCCAATCTAAAAACAGCACTCTCCACCTCTAGCATAGCACCCCCATTTCATGCCCTGTAACATTTTTCACAAGGCGCGGTGGCTCACACCTGTAATCCCAGCACTTTGGGAGGCCGAGATGGGCAGATTACCTGAGGTCAGGAGTTGGAGACCAGCCTGGTCGAAATGGCAAAGCCCTGTCTCTACTAAAAACACACAAAGTTGGGCATGCTGGCCCACACCTACAATTCCCAGCTACTTGGGAGGCTGAGGCAGGAGAATCACTTGAACCTGGGAGGCAGAGGTTGCAGTGAGCCGAGATGGCTCCATTGCACTCCAGCCTGGGTGACAAGAGTGAAACTTTTAGTCTCAAAAAAAAAAAAAATTTTTTTTTCAGAATTTCCTTATTTTTTTCTGCCACAAACTTCAAGTTCCAGGGGCCAAATGGACCTTCTTTGCCATGCTATAGCATCCACAGTGACACTTTCACATAGCAGGTGCCCAAGAAACGCTCATTGAACACACGAGAACACTGCAGACCCGTCTGTCCCCCAGAACTCAGCCCAAGCTGCCTCATGTTGACCAAGGGCCTCCTCTGTGCCAGGCATTCGTGGGAGGTCTTTACAAATGTACTTATCCATCCTCCTGTTAGCCCCATTATACAGACAAACAAAATGAGGATCCAGAGGGGCCTGTGATCATAGTTGAAGGTCCCTACCTAGCCTGCTACATTCTCTTGTATTTCCCAGGGTTTTTTCCCTTTTCCCTTCCTTCATTTGGTACCTGCTATGTACCAGGCACCATGCTTCATACAGACACACACACACACACACACACACAGAGACACGTAGTTGGGATTACAGGCGCCTACCACCATGCCCAGCTAATTTTTGTATTTTTAGTAGAGATGAGGTTTTGCCATGTTGGCCAGGCTGGTCTCGAACTTCTGACCTCAGGTGATCTGCCTGCCTGGGCCTCCCAAAGTGCTGGGATTACAGGCATGAGCCACCGCACCTGGCCTATTTGTTTTATTTTTAAATTATTTTTTCAGAGACAGGGTCTCACTCTGTTCCCCAAGCTGGAGTGCAATGGCACAATCTTGGCTCACTGCAACCTCCATCTCCTATATATATACACATATATATATACATATATATACACACACATATATATACACACATATATATACACACACATATATATACATATATACACATATGTGTGTGTATATGTATGTATGTGTATGTATATATATATATATTTTTTTTTTTTTTTTTTTAAATTAGAGACAGGGTCTCACCACGTTGCCCAGACTGGTCTTGATCTCCTGAGCGCAAATGATCCGTCCGCCTCAGCCATTCAAAGTGCTGGGATTATAGGCATGAACCACCATCCACCCCGGACACACCATACTACTTGTTGGGGCTCTAGCAGCAACTGATTTTGAGACCTGGTGTGTGTACTTAAAATCCCCTTGCTATCTCTGTACTCTCTTCATCCTCATTAGGATCCTGGGAGATTGGCCGGGCGCGGTGGCTCACACCTGTAATCCCAGCACTTTGGGAGGCGGAGACGGGCGATTACTTGAGGTCAGGTGTTCAAGACCAGCCTGGACAACATGGTGAAACTCCATCTCTACAAAAATACAAAAAAATTAGCCAGGCATGGTGGCAGGCGCCTGTAATCTCAGCTCCTCTGCAGGCTGAAGCAGGAGAATCGCTTAAACCCAGGAGATGGAGGTTGCAGTGAGCCAAGATTGTGCCACTGCACTCCAGCTTGGGGAACAGAGTGAGACCCTGTCTCTGAAAAAATAATTTAAAAATAAAACAAATAGGCCAGGTGCGGTGGCTCATGCCTGTAATCCCAGCACTTTGGGAGGCCCAGGCAGGCAGATCACCTGAGGTCAGAAGTTCGAGACCAGCCTGGCCAACATGGCAAAACCTCATCTCTACTAAAAATACAAAAATTAGCCTGGCATGGTGGTGGGCGCCTGTAATCCCAACTACTTGGGAAGCTGAGGCAGGAGCACCGCTTGAACCTGGGAGGCGGAGGTTGCAGTGAGCCGAGATTGCGCCACTGCACTCCAGCAGCCTGGGTGACAGAGCAAGACTCTGTCACACACACACACACACACACACACACACACGGAACCTGGGAGATGCCAAGACAATTGGGGTGGACTCCATTGTATAGATGGGGTGCTTTGGGCCCAAGATGAGTGACTTCCCCAAAGACACACAACTGCCCAGCTTCCAGGGTTTGGTCCTGACAGATAAAGGCCTCAAACTCCCCCGCCCCAAATCCCAGAGCCCCCATAGACAGCGCCCGACACTCAGTCCCTCTACCTGCCCCAGATTCCATTTAGAAGCTGCCCAGCCTAAGCTGCCCGCTCGGCTTAACACCGCCTGACAGAGCTGGCCTTGCAGCCTGGCCTGCCCGGGGCCGGCAGTGCTCAGTCAAGCCTTGCTGGGATACCCCCAGGTCTGTGCTCAGCACCAGCCCAGCTCCTGGATTTCTGTATTACTCCTCTGGTTCTCTACTGGGGACCCCAGAGCACCTGGAGAATAGCGGGCTCCTGGAGGGGGAGCAAGCGAGCCATTTGAAAAGTGCCCCGGTGGGCCGGGGCGGTGGCTCACGCCTGTAATCCCAGCACTTTGGGAGGCTGAGGCGGGCGGATGACGAGGTCAGGAGATCGAGACCATCCTGGCCAACACGGTGAAACCCCATCTCTGCTAAAAATGTAAAAAAATTAGCCGGGCGTGGTGGCAGACGCCTGTAGTCCCAGCTACTTGGGAGGCTGAGGCAGGAGAATGGCGTGAACCTGGGAGGCGGGGCTTGCAGTGAGCCAAGATTGCGCCACTGCACTCCAGCCTAGGCAACAGAGCAAGACTCCATCTCAAAAAAAAAAAAAAGTGCCCTGGTGATTGCCTGGGCAGCGCCGGTAGAGAAGCGCCATTGTTTACTAAGGTCCTCTAAGTTCAGTGTGAAGAGGGTGATCGCCCCCCTGAACCCACTAGGCCCACCTAATGGAGGTCCACCCATGTTACCACAGCGCTCAGCCCAAAGGGTACCTGTTCCTCTACTTAGCACTCTTGCCCTGGGCAGAGGCCATCTGAGCCCTGTGGGAACCTTGGTTCCCATGACCCACCGACAAACCCACAAACCCATCCTCTAGGGCCTCCAACCTGGGTTATGTAGTTAACCAAGGGCCTCTCCCTCCTGGACATCTAGGGTGCCATCTGGGTCAAGTAAGCAGTCTGTGTTGGGATGAACACATGTTAGCCTTTTTTAAAAAATTATTTTACTTAAAAAAAAGGGGGGGTGTCGCTACGTTCCCTAGGCTGGTCTTGAACTCCTGGGTTCAAGCAATCCACCTGCCTCAGCCTCCCAAAGTGCTGGGATTACAGGCGCGAGCCACCGTGCCCGGCCTCACATTAGTCTTTGAGGACAGTACTCTCACAGGCCTCTCATAATGTAATTTTTTGAGAACTGATACTTGGGTATTTCCCAGAGTTCCACTGCAACATGGAAGTGAGGAAGGGGTTGGTTTAGAATTTCTGGTAACACGCGTTCTTTTCTCCAGCTGCGTGTTAGGAGTGAGGCCAGTTTGGGACTGAGTGGGAGGGACAGAGTCAGATCAGAGCTGATATGGTGAGGACAGGTGGGAATGTGTTGGAGGGGTGCTCTGTAGGGGTGCTCCAAGGTGCAGTTGGGGTACATTTGGGCTGGTGGGGTACCTTGGCCACACAATGCCCTTGAGAAGGAACAAGCTGGTTAACCCTTTGGTGTCCACAGCCCCACAGACCTGAGCATGAGCAAGTCCTGCCTCCCAAGAGGGTCACTAACACCAACCACCCTCCCTCCCGCCCTCCCGGGACGTGGTGGGGAGGGCTGGACTTTGGATTTACACAGGGGGTCTCACCTCGGCTTCTGTTCTTCCTAGAGGATATGTTTGCGTGGCAAACCGATTTCAATGGTGGGGACCGCTGGAAGGTGGAGAGCCTCCCTGGAGCCCACGGGACAGATTTTCCTGACCCCAAAGTCAAGAAGTATTTTGTCACATCCTACGAGTAAGGCAAACTGAACTTACCAGGCTTGCGTGGAGGGGACAGAGGGTCAGGACACCTTTGCCAAGTCTCAGGCAAAGTCTTCCTAAGGGAAGTCCTCTCTGCGAGGCTCGGGGGAGGTGGCCCCAAAACTTGCCCAGAGTCACTGCTTCCTGGAATCACTCAGTGCTGTGTTCATGGACAGTGGGGGTGGGGATCACTGAAGCAGGCCAGGAGTCCATTGGGAGGTTAAGATAAGCCAGAGCTATCTACAGGCATCCGTCCCGAAGCTAGGAACTTGAGTTTACAAGAGTGCCCTGGAACAATGGGCCTTTGGACTGGGATCAAATGCCACCAAGGCACAAGTGGGTCAAACTCCCTCCTGCACTGGAGGAGGAGCCAGAGTCAGCCCCAGCCAATGCCTGTCCTGCAGCGGCCAAGGGATACCCTAGGTCCCCAAACCACCTCCCTGGGCTCACAGGGGCTGCCAAGGCCTGGGTGAGTGGGGGCCATGCAGAGCACACCCAGGTACGCAAGCCCCCAACTCTGCTCCCCAGAATGTGCCTCAAGTCCCAGCTGGTGGACCTTGTAGCCGAGGGCTACTGGGAGGAGCTACTAGACACATTCCGGCCGGACATCGTGGTTAAGGACTGGTGAGTAGGGTCCATGGTCTGTGTCCCTACACTCTACACGCTCCTCTTACTGCGCTGCCGAGTGAAACGACCCATAGCAAGTGCCTGCTCTGCACAGCAATGTCCTAGAGCCAGGTAGCCCCGGCCTCTGCCCCTGCTCTGCACCCAGACCCTGCGGCACCTCCTGGCCTCCCCACCACCCTGTGATGTAGTCAGCAGGACACAGTAGCCCCAGTGTGCAGATGAGGAGGCTGAGGCCCCCAGGTGTGTTGTCATGGACAGTCACTTTTTTTTTTTTTTTTTTTTTTGAGACAGAGTCTCGCTCTCACCCAGGCTGGAGTGCAGTGGCGTGATCTTGGCTCACTGCAACCTCCGCCTCCCGCGTTGAAGTGATTCTCCTGCCTCAGCATCCTGAGTAGCTGGGATTACAGGTGCCCACCACCACACCCGGCTATTTTTTTTATATTTTTAATACAGATGGCGTTTCACCATGCTGGTCAGGCTGGTTTCAAACTCCTGACCTCAAGTGATCCACCCACCTCGGCCTCCCAAAGTGCTGGGATTATAGGTGTGAGCCACTGTGCCCAGCCGACACTGACAGGCACTGGGGCAACAGAGGACCTCAGCCCTCTCTGGACTGGGTGGGAACCCCCAGGTCCCCTGACCTACCTGCCTCCTCTGCCCCTTTCCCTATTCATCCCATGACTCTTTTTGGAGCTCCTACTCTGTGCACAGAACTGTGCCAGGCTCTGGCTTGGCCGGTGGCAGAAGCAGGACCCCAGTTCTAGGCAGGCCCCAGGGCTGTCACTCTGAGGATAAAGGGGCGAGGATGGAGGGGTATGCAGAGCTGCAGTGGGGAGAGGTGGCTGGGCTGAGCAGAGGGTGAGCTCTGTGCCAGCCCCATTACACAGGCCACCCCCTTGACTCTCCCACTGAATCCACAGCCTGGTCCATTGTAAGTACGGGTGACATGGCTTGGACAGACCAGGCCTCTCTGGAGGGGTCTTTTGATTTTTGAGGTCACATATTTAGTAGGATGCCCAAAAGGGTCCCTTTTCTCAGATGGGGTAACGGAGGCCAGCATGGACAGACAGCTTACCTCCGGGCCACAGTGGGGCATAGGGAGTGCTGAAGCCAGCTGGGCCTCGCAGGCAGAGCAGTGTCAGCTGATGGGAAATGAAGCTCCGAGCTCCAATGTGTAGGTCCCACCTGCCCCCACCCCTGGGGCCAGCCCTCAGTGGCTTGGACACAGGGCTCTCAACCCCTCCACCAGGTTTGCTGCCAGAGCCGACTGTGGCTGCACCTACCAACTCAAGGTGCAGCTGGCCTCGGCTGACTACTTCGTGTTGGCCTCCTTCGAGCCCCCACCTGTGACCATCCAACAGTGGAACAATGCCACATGGACAGAGGTGAGGCCTCACCCACTTGCTGTCTCTACCCACTCCTCCCAGGGCCAGGATGGCAGGAAGCAAAGGACAGCCTCAGGGCCCAGGGTGCCCCTGCTCTCTGGCCTGGAGCTGTTGCCTTCCAGCCTGGGCAGCTCTCTTAGAGGACCTGGCTCCTGCCTTCCCCTCCCCTATCCCGGTGGTCACTTCCTCTCCCTTCCTCCCAACAGGTCTCCTACACCTTCTCAGACTACCCCCGGGGTGTCCGCTACATCCTCTTCCAGCATGGGGGCAGGGACACCCAGTACTGGGCAGGCTGGTATGGGCCCCGAGTCACCAACAGCAGCATCGTCGTCAGCCCCAAGATGACCAGGAACCAGGCCTCCTCCGAGGCTCAGCCTGGGCAGAAGCATGGACAGGAGGAGGCTGCCCAATCGCCCTACCTAGCTGTTCTCCAGATTTTCTGACAGCTGTCCATCCTGTGTCCGGGTCAGCCAGAGGTTCCTCCAGGCAGGAGCTGAGCATGGGGTGGGCAGTGAAGTCCCTGTACCAGTGACTCCTGCCCCGGTTCAACCCTACCAGCTTGTGGAAACTTACTGTCACATAGCTCTGATGTTTTGTTGTAATAAATGTTTTCAGGCCGGGCACGGTGGCTCACGCCTGTAATCCCAGCACTTTGGGAGACCGAGGCAGGTGGATCATGAGGTCAGGAGACAGAGACCATCCTGGCCAACACGGTGAAACCCCGTCTCTACTTAAAATACAAAAAATTAGCCAGGCATGGTGGCGGGTGCCTGTAGTCCCAGCTATTCGGGAGGCTGAGGCAGGAGAATGGCGTGAACCCGGGAGGCGGAGCTTGCAGTGAGCCAAGATCACGCCACTGCACTCCAGCCTGGGCAACAGAGCAAGACTCTGTCTCATAAAATAATAATAATAATAATAATAATAAATAAATAATAAATAAATGTTTTCAGTAAAACCAGCCTGGGGTTGGTTTTAGGAGTGGGGAGAGGGGGTCCCTGGCATTTTGGTGGAGAAGCAGCCCCTCCCCCACGTTACCCTGGCCATACCTGTCCCTCCCACTCCAATTAATGACGGCTCAGCTCAGCCCAGCCTTTGGGGCCCCTTTATTGAAACAACTCACAGCACAGTACTTGAGACAGACAGTGTTGGCCGGCGGAACCCCAGGAGGCTGAGAAGTTGAGCTTGCGGCATCCTTCACTGCCTTCCTTGGGGAGGCATCCTCCAAGCAGACCTGAGCGGCCCCGGGCTGGGGCGGGCGATCCACACACACAGGCAATAAGAGCACTTGGAATCAGGGCAGCCATGCAGCACTGCCTAGGCGGGGATCCCCCAAAGTCTGACAGTTCGGGCATCAGTGGGGTGGCAGGTGCCCCCTCAGCTGCCTTTATGAGCGCGCTCTTCCACGTAAAGCTGCATCTGATGGACACAAGCAAACAGCCACAGTCAGCAAGACAGCCAGGGCATCCCTGCTGGAGGACACAGAAGCCCCTGATGGGCAGATCTCCACCAAGGGTGGGGCCTCATGGCCATAGCCGAGGTGGAGAAGAGTAGAGATGGGAGGAGCCTTCCACCAGGCATTCCCTCATTCTCTCCTGCAAGCCCTCTAGTAAGACCTCAGCGCCGGGCCTCACTTCATAAGCAGCCCCTAAATAAAGCTTCCCAGGTCCCCATGAAGCTCACCTTTAAAATGTCCGACGTCATGGTTTTTAGTGGTATCAGCCGGGGGTCATGCATGTGGACATCCTGCTCATCCGCCAGGATCCAGGGGAAATCCTAGGGAGGAGACAAAGGTCGGGGGGTGACGGGGCTGGGCCCTGGCCTGCCCTCACTTTGCTGTCCCTCCCACTCCAGACCAGGGGCCTCCAACCTGAGCCTCAGAATCACTAGGAAGCTTTTGGTGATGCAGAACCCAGGACCCCCCATCCCCCACAGAGGCCAAGTCCATAGAACCCAAGTGACAAACAAGCCCCAGGCACCAACGCCGAACCTGGTGGGCTAGGACCCCTCCCTGGAGAGCCCCCACTTCAGAAGAGCCAGGATGGGCCGGGGGCCCCAGTAGGTGGCTCCACCTGGGCTCCTCACTGCCCCAAGTGCCCAGATGGAGCAGTGGCCAGGCCTGAGGAGCTGCTGGGTGCCAGGCGCTGCCGCACCAATGTAATGGGTGGCTGGCCACAGGCAATGCCCCTGCCTGCCTGGAACTGCGACATCATGTTTCTAGAGCCTGTGCCCAGACCCAGACCCATCTCATCTCACCTTGATGACCTGGATCTTCTCCATGTTGCGAGTGGCGGCTTCTCTCGTGTGCACCAGGACTGTGAAGGTACAGCCTGGAGAGGCAAGAGGTTGGTGGAGGCTCCCCTGCCGCCCTGGTGCCAGCGACTGGGCCCAGCCTCTTCCCACTTCCCTTGCTGGCTCGGCAGCACCCCCAGAGCAGATGGCAAAGCAAATGCTAAGAAAAGCCCCAGTCAATAGGGAGATGGAAGCCAGGTAGAATCAATCAGGGAAGCTTCCCAGAGGAGGTGGACTCTCAGGGTTAGGAAGAGATGAGTCTCAGAACAGCCAAACATGGACCTGGGAACACAGACCAACCCGAGATAACCATGGAAACGCCAAGGGAAGAGAGGGTGGGGAGTGGACACACCTGGGGGGTTGTGGTCCAGGACGGCATCGCACACGCTGATCTTCAGGATGAAGGCCCGGAGCAGTTGCTCCACATGAGACAACAGGGAGTCTGAGCTGGGAGTGAGAGGAGGTCTTCCCGTCACACTGGCGCCCTCCCCTCCACCACAGGCATCAAGCCTGGATGCAGACCTGGGGTACAGAATCCCCTCCAGTGCCTGTGAGAGTGCTGCATGCCTAGGACCCAGCTCCCTGTCTGGTCCATACAATGCAAACCAGCAAGGGAGTTTAAAAGAAATGCCCAGCCCCACCCCAGACAAAGTCAGAATTTGGCGGGGGAGCAGGGGACAGGGGAGGTAGGGGTGGCCTGAGGAGGCCTCCCTAGGTGGTTTTAATGTGCAGCCAGGCCCAAGAACCAGGACACCAAGCCAGGAGGGGAAAGGGCTTGCCTAAGGCCACACAGCCCATGGGGACAGGTTGGTGCCAGATTCCAGTGCCCTGACCTCACCATTGGAAGCATGCAGCTGACCAACACATGTGCCCGAGGTCAACTTCGAGTTGACTGGACACTTGCCTGGGGAGTCAGAAAACTGGTTCTGTGTCCTGGGCTCTGCCCCCACCCAGGTGACCCTGGGTAGCTCATGTCATCTCTCTGGACCCATCTCAGCTGCTCACAGGCTATCCCCTCGTCAGGCTCACGCGTCTTGCCCTTTCTCCTCCCAGGCCTTTACCAAGGTATTCAAAGGCCACCTTAAAGGGGTGGGTGTGTTGCCAGAGACAGACTTGATGCCAGCTAGTGGGCGAGGGGCAGGGGCAGCCCACCTGATGGACAGCAGTGGAGGCTGGGTGATCTCAAAGACGAATTTCTCCACTGGGCGGTGCTCTTTATCCAAAATCACCACCACCACTTTCTCCACATCATTCTGCAAAGAGAGGAACCCCCACTGCAGAGCCAAGCACCCCACCCCCACTCCACCACCCGCCTCCACCCCCACGCCCAAGGAAGGAGGGGAAACGGCCCACTCACAGCCCTGCTCAGCTGCTAGGCTGGGGGGTCCCCAAGAGGCCAGATAGCGGGTTTGAGCAGCTGGCACCCTCCAGCATGAGTGGTGTAGGCTGAGAGAATGCCTGGGCCCCATAGGGAAGGTCCCAGGAAGTCTGAGATCAGGACTAGATGGGGAAGAAACCCTGAGGGGCTCAGCTCAGACAGAACGTTTAGCGTGGAGAACAGGGGACGGATGTGAGAAGAACCCTGAACCCTCCAGGGCAGCCCCTACTTAGAGCCAGCTCCAACCCAGGGTCCCAGGCCCAAGGCACCCTGAACGTGGCCCACACGCCTTGGGGCCTACCCCTGGGTTGGAATGGTCTCCAGAGTGCAGGCAACAGGCTTCTGGGTATTGGAGCCATGAAGACCCCAAAGAGTCCTAGCCATCACCCCATCCCAGAGTTGGACTGTGAGCATAGAGGGACAGGGGTGAGCATGGGGTGAGGTGGCTGGGGAGCCCAGTGCACCCTCACCTTCTCCAGGAGTGGCTTGACGCAGTGCAGCGTGTCCTGGATATACTGATTCAGCTCCGGGTGGCAGGACATCTGCACACAATACCATGTAGCTGGTGAGGCCCAAAGCACAGATGGGGAAACCACCCAACACGACCAGGAGCCCAAGGCCGCGTCTGCCTTCGGTCAGAGGCCCAGCAGCTCACCAGGGCTCCCTACCCAGGAGACCCCACTTTCCCTCAAGAGGCTAAGAACTGGCCGGGCACAGTGGCTCACGCCTGTAATCTCAGCATTTTGGGAGGCCGAGGCGGGTGGATCACAAGGTCAGGTGTTCCAGACCAGCCTGGCCGATATGGCAAAACCCCTTGAGACCAGCCTGGCCAATATGGTGAAACCCCATCTCTACTAAAAATACAAAAATTAGCCCGGCATGGTGGCGGGCACCTTAGTCCCAGCTACTTGGGAGGCTGAGGCAGGAGAATCGCTTGAACCCAGGAGGTAGAGGTTGCAGTGAGCCGAGATCACGCCACCGCGCTCCAGCATGGGCAACAGAGCGAAACTCTGGTCTCAAAAAAAAGAAGAGGCTAAGAACTGTGAATTTATCCACAGAGAAAGAAGTTAGAAGATAAGAACTCAGGCTGGGCGCAGTGGCTCACTCCTCTAATCCTGGCACTTTGAGAGGATGAGGTGGGTGGTTCACCTGAGGTCAAGAGTTTGAGACCAGCCTGGCCAAAATGGCAAAACCCCGTCTCTACTAAAAATACAAAAATTGGCCAGGTGAGGTGGCACCTGTAATCCCAGCTACTTGGGAGGCTGAGGCAGGAGAATCACTTGAACCTGGGAGGCGGAGGTTGCAGTGAGCTGAGATCAAGCCACTGCACTCCAGCCTGGGCAACGAAGCGAGACTCCGTCTCAAAGGAAAAAAAAGATAAGAACTCAATCCCAATATGAGCATTTAATATACCATTAGGGGTTCTTAATGTGGGGTCCATGGACTCCTCCAGAGTCTGAAAAGTCCCTAAAGTTGTATCTTTGTGCACTTGCGCATTTTTCCAGAAAAAGGAACCAGGAAAATGTAATCAGATTTCAAAAGTTAAGAACTAAGGAACTGTGTGGCCTCAGGCAAATTCCTTAACTTCTCTGAGCTTCAATCACTTCATCATAAAGAAAAAGTGAGTAAATGTCAATTTTTTTTTCCTTTTCCCTCTAAAGGTGACCTTCAACTTACTATGGGTTTGTGTTTGGATAAACCCATCAAATATCGCCAGTGGAAAATGCAATTAATACACGTAACATACAGAACATTATAGCTTAGCCAGGCCTACCTAAACACACTCAAAACACTTACATTAGCCCACAGTTGGGCAACATTATCTAACACAAAACCTATTTCATAATAAAGTGCTCACACCTGTAATCCCAGCACTTTGGGAGGCCAAGGCAGGCGGATCACTGGAGGTCAGGAGTTCGAGAGCAGCCTGGCCAACACCGTGAAACCTTGTCTCTACTAAAAATACAAAAATTAGCCAGATGTGGTGGCAAACGCCTGTAATCCCAGCTACTCGGGAGGCTGAGGCAGGAGAATCACTTGAACCCCGGGAGGTGGAGGTTGCAGTGAGCCAAGATCACGCCACTGCACTCCAGCCAGGGCGACAGAGCGAGACTCAGTCTCAAAAAATAAAATATAAAATAAAAAAATAAAGTGCTGACTACCTCATGTAATGTCTTGAATACCATACTGGAAGTGAGAAAACAATGGTGGTATGGGGACTTGAAGCGGGGACCACCTGGATGTCCTTTAAGCTTCTACCACTTATTCTCGTGTTTCCTGAGTGCCTTCCAGAGACAGGCACTCCTAGGGACTGGAGCTACAGTGCGATGCACACTGCTTTGTCTGCCTTTTAGCCTTAACCCATTGAGTTTAGGATAAATGGTAGGGAGAAGGGTTGGAGGTTTTAGGAAATACCCTCCTCACACCAAGGTTCACCAGCTTCAGGAGCTCCTTCAAAGTGCCACCACGTCCCCAGAGTAACTCTTTTTTTTTTTTTTTCTTTGAGACGTAGTCTTGCTCTGTCGCCCAGGCTGGAGTGCAGTGGCACAATCTGGGCTCATTGCAACCTCCGCCTCCCGGGTTCAAGCAATTCTCCTGCCTCAGCCTCCTGAGTAACTGGGATTACAGGTGCGTACCACCACACTCGGCTAATTTTTGTATTTTTAGTAGAGACAGGATTTCACCATGCTGGTCAGGCTGGTTTCTTGAACTCCTGACCTAGTAATTCGGCCGCCTCAGCCTACCAAAGTGCTCGGATTACAGGCGTGAGCCACCACGCCCGGCGACCCCCAGGATAACTCTTATCAGGCTTGGTCCCTAATTTCTGGCAAGGGGAACTCCCTTCTGAGGGGTGGGTAGACAACATCACTTTGGAACCGGAAGGCAAGGGCAGGGCCCTGCGGAATGAAGTGGCTTGGCCTGAAGTGGAAGAGGTTGTTTTTTTTTTTGAGACGGAGTTTCGCTCTTGTCACCCAGGCTGGAGTGCAGTGGCAGGATCTCGGCTCACTGCAACCTCCGCCTCCGGGATTCAAGGGATTCTCCTGCCTCAGCCTCCTGAGTAGCTGGATTGCAGGCATTGGCCACGATGCCCGGCTAATTTTTGTATTTTTAGTAGAGACGGGGTTTCACCATGTTGTCAGGCTGGTCTCGAACTCCTGACCTCAGGTGATCCGCCCGCCTCAGCCTCCCAAAGTGCTAGGATTACAGGCGTGAGCCACCACGCCCTACCAGAGTTTTTAAAAGTCCACCCTGTACCCACTCTGTGGTTCTGGGACATGCCTCACCTGGACCGGCACGTTGTACTTCTTGCGTTTCTGGAAGATGCCCACGGGGTAGACCTCGCGCACATAGAGGATGAGATGCACAGCCACCTCCAGGAACTCGCAGAGCACATCGGCCACCACTGCAGGGGGGCAAAAGCCGGTGGCGCTCGAGGAAGCCCGCCGGCCCAGACGCCCCCGCCCCCGGGCCCGCAGGTCCCGCCTCCCTACCTTGGCCAAAGTTGAGGTCTTGTCGTGTGAGCGTGGTCATCCTTCCCGCTACCTGAGTGTTGGGGCAAGGGCAGAGGATAGTTTCAGAGACCCAGGAGCCCAGAACCCGCTCGCTTCCACCGTCTCTTCCCTCCCCAAAGTCTGCGGGAACTCGGGCAGGACCTCTCGCTTAGCACAGGCTCAGGGCAGCTGGGAAGAACCTCCACCCCCACGCTGGCGTCTGTGCTTGGGGGCATCAGCCTCTATCCACTGGCCGCCCGCGCCCCCTCGCCCTGCTGTCTCGGGGGGGTGTAAAGACCACAGCTGTGCCCCGGAAAAGGGCAGGGCCGGGGACGCAGAGGGAAACAGCTGGATGCGCAGGGCCGGGAGCGCAGAGCGGGACAAGCGGAAAGCGAAGCTGGGTTGGAATAAGACTCCGCCCCCTGCTCCGCCGGATCCCTCCCAGCGGGAATCCCGCCCCCTCTCCCCTCCCCCAGTACCGCCTCTGAGCTCGGTTCCTGCCGGAGATCGGGCCCGGCCCCGCCGCGGGGAGCCACCGACCGGACCGATCGCGCCTCCCGCTCAACCCGGGACCTCGGCGCCGCTCGGTGACGTTCACGGCGCTCCGGCGGGTCCTAGCGCCCGCCCCGCCCAGGCCAGGCCACGCCCGTTCCCGCACCGCCCAAACCCGGCCTCGCACAGGGCGGTTCCGCTGCGGGGGCCGGGCTCCTGGGGGCAGGGGCCGAGCCTCGGCGTCGGCGAGGGCCTGAGACCCGCGCCGCCACCTCCCTTCAACCTTGGGTGAGCGCGAAGAAAACACAATGTTGATCTCCACGTTCCATTGGATCGCTACATATCTTCCCCCGAGGGCATTTCTCTCGCTTTAGCAGGCGCCGGAAGAGGGCTGGGGAGGGCCGGGGGAGGGCGCGGCTGGGGACTAACGGCAGCCACATCTGAGCTAGCCCGAGTCACATCCCTGCAGCTGCCCACCCAAAAGCGAATCCTCTGGCTCGGGGGCGGGAACAGGGGAGGACAGGGTTGTACTGGTTGTCAAGTCCCGGGTGAAATTTTAAAAATAAAAAAAAGAGGGCGTGCACCGGCGTCGCCCCTGCTCCGCCCCCACCGGGTACGTAAATGCAGCCTGGCCCGACCGCCCAAGAGGATGAACCCTCCCCGCCCTACGCTTCATAACAATAGCTGACCTTTATGGAGCTCCAGCCGAGTGCTGGGCACTGGGCTAAGTGTGTCCGTGGATTATCTAAGTCCTCGGAGTAACTCCATGAGGCAGTTACTGTGACTGTTCCCTTTATACAGATAAGTCAAACGAGGTGCAGAAGGGTGAATAACCTGCCCGCGTCTCCCAGCTGGTGGGGTGGCTGATGGCCGAGGTGCCTCCTGCCACTACATTTTACTGCTCCGAAGTCCCCCAGGGGCGTGGACTCGGTCTGGAAGTCCTGAAAGGGCCCTCAGAGATGATATTATTAAAATAATAAAAAATAATGACTAACATCGAGCACTTCTTATGTGTCAAACACTGATTCCGTTAATTCCCTCATTAACCCTAGCAGCTAAGTCTCCATTTTATAGCCCCACTTTACAGATGGTTAAACAGGCCCAGAAACGTTCTCTAATTCGCCAAAATCACACAGTGGGAATACAAACCCAGCTCTGATGCCTCTTCTGACACCAGGGCTTCCACTTATTTACAGCCCCCTTATTTTACAAGTGAGAAAACTAAGATCTGAGAAGCAGCTACGGAGTTAGTGGGCAACAAGTCAGGACCAGAAGCCAAGAGGACTTTGTCTGTGACCTCCAGGGATGTAAGAGCTTGTTAGTCTCATCCATCTGTTTGGACACAGATCTAGCCAGACTCGTTTATCGTTTACAGCTCATTATAGACCTGGATCCCTCCCCCCGCCCCCTGATGCCTTCAAACCTGCATTTCCAGACTTCTAATGGGGAGAGAAAAAGTAACCTGTAAGTAACCCATTAAGCTAGGAATGTCAGCAAAACATTTCTTCAAATGCAGTCCTAGGAAATCTGCATCAGAATCCCCCAGGAGCCCATTAATCACAACTGCCCTGCTGCCCAGAGCAACCTGATCGAGGTGGGGTGCACAGCAGGGCACTGGCCCTTTAACAAGCTCCCCAGGGGCCCGGATGCCCAGCAAAGTGTGGGAATCATCACAGAGGTTTGGACTGTTCCCAGAGACAGAATATCTGCATTTTGTAAAAATGCGATGCATTTTGTAAAATTGTGATGTAAAATCATCCATCCAAAGGGATGGATGATTTTGTTTTAGGAACTGGTGCACTTGGCAGCACATTCTGAGCACAGCAACCCTTCTCAGGACGTGGGGATCCTGCCCACATCATGCCATTTCCACACAGAGCTGGCCAAGCAGCTCACTGGCTTATAGACAGAGTCCCGTGGCTCCTTGAGACTGACTCATTGCAGAACTTGGGAAAAGCAAGGGTCTTTCCTTTCCCTCTCTGGAGGCTGCTTAAGCTGCTTTTGCATTGGTGACAGGCAGTGGCAGTCATAGGGAGCAACTCCTTGCAAAGGAGCCCTTCGGACTGGGGCCTGGGGTGGGGAAACTGAGAGACAAGTGACTCCTGTGGGATGGCCTTCAGGACACAGTGTGAGGGGCACTGGGGCTCAAGTCAAGCCCTCCCTCCATGGGCTCCCAGCCCCAGCCCTCTGCCCTGAAAAGACACAATACAAGCCACCCATAGAACTCCTGACACACAGAGCTAAGAACGTCAGAAAAATCTTGGGGGACATAAACTCAACCCTCATTTTTCCTTGGGGAAACTGAGGTCCCAACAGCTTTTGACACTGGAGTACCCACCCTGTCAACTAGAAACCTGTGGATAAAAATATCTGGGTTTGCAAATATCGTATGTTCTCACTTGTAAGTGGGAGTTAACCTATGACGATGCAAAGGCATAGGAATGATATATTGGACTTTGGGGACTCTCGGGGAAGGGTGAGAAGGTGAGGGACAAAAGACTACATACTGGGTACAGTGTACACTGCTCAGGTGACGGGTGCACCAAAATCTCAGCAGTCACCACTAAACAACTTACCCACGTAACCAAAAATTATTGCAATTAAAAAAAAAAATGTCAGCTGGGCGCGGTGGGTGGCTCACGCCTGTAATCCCAGCACTTTGGGAGGCTGAGGCTGGTGGATCACCTGAGGTCAGGAGTTCGAGATCAACCTGACCAACATGGAGAAACCCCATCTCTACTAAAAATAAAAAATTAGCCAGGCGTAGGGGCGCATGCCTGTAATCCCAGCTACTCGGAGGCTGAGGCAGGACAATCGCTTGAACCTGGGAGGCGGAGGTTGTGGTGAGCTGAGATCGCACCATTGCACTCCAGCCTGGGCAACAAGAGCGAAAACTTCATCTCAAAAAAAAAAAAAAGTATGGGTTTGGGGCCTTGGGTTCAGATCCAATCACAAACAGAAGGAAGGTGGGTTAGGAAGCAGATGGGGAGGGATTCAAACCGATCTGACCCCAAACCCCCAAAAGGCTTCAGTCTCATTAGTGAAATGAACAGGTCAGACAGATGTTCCCTAAACCTTTGATGGCCTCAGGTTCCATGGGGGGGGGGGGGGCAGGGGCAGGGGGCCGAATCAGCATGGGCCCATCCGGAGAGATCTGCCAACACTCCATCCATGCACTCTTCAGCATCTGGTTTTGCATATCTTAATCGCATCAGCATGATGGATGGTCGCGGGATCCAGATTACATTATGGGGTTAATTTATTACATTTTTGAACATCCGTCTGCTGGGAGACTGTTGTTCAAAGTTATTTGCATATTTTTCACCATAATGACAATATGTAGGAGGACAGCTGGGAAGGAAGGATGGGTGTTTAGGGGGAGCAAGAACTTATTTGCCAACTAGAGCAGGTCCCTGAGGATCTGTGATGGGGACGGAGAGAAAATCACTCCCAAGAGACATTGAAATGGAAACTGAGAAGGTGAGCTGTGAGCACCAGCCCAGCAAAGAGGAAGACCTGCACCGGCAGAGGAGGACTGCTGGGGTTTATGGAACAAACACACAGTGAGTGAACCAAGCAATGAGATTTCCAGACTCCTAAGATGATTCCAAGACCCCCTTCCATCCCCACCAGGCTGATGGCAGAATGAATCATCTCTCCCACCCTGCTTAAGGCTCCCAGGACACCAATCACATGGGGTACGAGGGACATACAGAGTGAGCCACACATAGCCTAGTGACAATCTCCTGATATCCTGTTGCTCAGGGGCCCATCCAATTGCAATGCTCCTGGGCAGGGACCCAGCCTCATTCATTATTTCAGTACAGTGCCTGGCCAAATTCAGATTCCCTCTCTCTTTTTTTTTTTTTTTTTCCATAGACAGGGTCTCTCCTTGTCACCCAGGCTAGAGTGCAGTGGAGCAATCATAGCTCACTACAGCCTGAAACTCCTGGGCTCAAGGGATCCTCCTACCTCAGCCTCCTGAGTAGCTAGGATTACAGGTGTGCACCACCTTACCTGGCTGATTTTTCAATTTTTTTGCAGAGGCAGGGTCTCACCATGTTGCCTAGGCTGGTCTCGAACTCCTGGGCTCAAGTGATCCTCCTGCCTCAGCCTCCCAAAATGCTGAGATTACAGGCTTGAGCCACCATGCCCAGCCCGAATTCAGGTTCTCAGCGAATGTGTGTCAAATGAGTGAATGAAAGAATGAATGACAGAGGAATGAAATGATGGTGGACAGTGGCTCATTACCACTTGCCTGACTTGAATCCCAACTGAGTCTGGATGAGGAGCAAAACACATCGACTTCAGTGCCTGAGCTATGGGTGATGCTATGCAGAGAAAAGCTATTTTCAAAAACAAAAGCAAGGGCTGTGGCATGTTCCCAGTGGTGTCCCCAGCACCCACTGGGCCTGCTCATGTGTCCAACCTGCTGCTTCTCTCCCAAACACTGCCCATTAACCAGGTGTGGGCCCTTCTTTCTCTGAATCTCAGTTTGCTCATCTGTAAAATGGCATAATGGTAGTTCCAATTTCATAGGATTGAGCAAAGAGCAAATGTTTATGTCCATGTTCATGTTTATAAAGAATATAAAGCGCACAATGCCAGGCATGGTGGCTCACACCTATAATCTCAGCTTTTTGGAAGGCCAAGGTGGACGGACCACTTGAGCTCAGGAGTTCGAGACCAGCCTGGGCAACGTGGCAAAAACTCTACAAAAAATATAAAAATTAGCTGAGCATGGTGGTGTGCACCTGTAGTCCCAGCTACTTAGGGGGCTGAGGTGGGAGGATCACTTGAGCCCAGGAAATCAAGGCTGCAGTGAGCCATGTTTGTGCCACTGCACTCCAACCTGGGTGATAAAGTGAGACCCTGTCTCAAAAAATAAACAAAGTTCACAAGGCCTGGCACATAAATGCTCAATTAATGACTGTCATGACAATGATATTAAGGTCTATATACACTATTTAAGCCCCCAGAACAAACACTCTGGACAAGCTGTCACACTTTTCAAAACCCCATCCAAATCATCCTTAGCGGCATCCCTATAGCTCCATTTCCATTTCCCAAGGCAGCAGGCAACTCCCAAGGTGCCCTAGGGACGACACGCATCATCACGGAACAAGATGCCTAAAGACAAGGACTTCCTGCTGACAGCTCCTCTCCGCTCTCATCTGCCTTCTGGCGTGAGGCCTGACCTGGACAGCTGTCCCAGATCCCGGGGTTCACTGCTGACCTGAGATGGATTCCAACACTTCAGCCAGAGCAAAGCCCTCACCCACCATTCCCTCTGTGGGGTTCTACTGATTCCCAGTGTTGCTGACCCCTCAGTGGTCGGGGGACCTTACTGATCATCTGCTCTTTTTTCATAGAGACAGGGTCTCGCTGTGTTACCCAGGCTGGTCTTCAACACTTGGCCTCCAGAATTCTTGCCTCAGCCTCCCAAAGCTCTGGGATTACTGGCGTGAGCCACCGCGCCTAGCCTAGTCATATGTTCTTAAACTTTGGGCTTCTACCCAGACACACAAAATGTCTTTTTCTTTTACTTTTTTTTTTTTTTTTTTGAGATAGAGTCTCACTCTTGTCGCCCAGGCTGGAGTGCATTGACATGATCTTGGCTCACTGCAACCTCCACCTCCTTGGTTCAAGCGATTCTCCTGCCGCGGCCTCCCGAGTAGCTGGGACTACAGGCATGCGCCACCACGCCTAGCTAAATTTTTTGTACTTTTAGTACAGATGGGGTTTCACCATGTTGGCCAGGCTGGCCTCGAACTCCTGACCCCAAGTGATGTGCCCGCCTCTGCCTGCCAAAGTGTTGGGATTACAGGCTTCAGCCACTACACCCGACCCAGAGACACTAAATGTCTTACACAACATCAGGAGTGTCCAGACATATTCTGAAGCCATCCTGGGCCACAAGGTAAGAACTTTTGATCCAGCTCAACTGCCACTTTAAAAAAAAAAAAAAACTTCTCTGTGGAGATATAATTCACAAACCATAAAGTTCACCTTTTCACTGGGTGCAGTTCAGTGGTTTTTAGTATAGTCCCAATGTTGTACATTGCTACTCTCTAATTCGGAACATTTTCATCACTCCTGATGTCTTGAGAAGGGTTGTTCATGCCCAAAGTGTGCTGCCAGGTACATCAATTCCGAAACCACTCATCTACTTTCTGTTCTATGGACTGTCCAATTTTTTTATTTTATTTTTTGGAGACAGGGTCTCACTCTGTCACCTAGGCTGGAGTGCAGTGATGCAATCGCAGCTCACTGAAGTCTCAATCTCCTGGGCTCAAGCGATCCTCCCACCTCAGCCTCTCCAATAGCTGAGGCTGCAGGTGTGCACCATCACACCCAGCTAATTTTTATTTTATTTATTTATTTTTTGAGACGGAGTCTCTCTCTGCCACCCAGGCTGGAGTGCAGTGGTGCAATCTTAGCTCAATGAAATCTCCGCCTCCCCGGTTCAAGCGATTCTCCTGCCTGAGCCTCCTGAGTAGCTGGGACTACAGGCGCCCTCCATCATGCTTGGCTAATTTTTAAATTTTTAGTAGAGATGAGGTTTTGCCATATTGGCCAGGCTGGTCTTGAACTCCTGACCTCAGGTGACCCACCCACCTTGGCCTCCCAAAGTGTTGGGATGACAGGCATGAGCCACCACGCCCAGACTAATTTTTAAAATTTTCTGTAGAGAAGGGGTCTCACTATGTTGCCAGGCTGGTCTCCAACTCCAGGCTTCAAGAGGTCCTCCTGCCTCACCCTCTCAAAGTGCTAGGATTACAGGCATGAGCCACTGCGCCTGACCTGGACTTGCCAATACGGAACATTTCATATAAATGTAATTGTACAAAATATGGTCTTTTATGTCTGGCTTGTTCCACTTAGCATAATGTTTTCAAGATTCATCCAGGTCGAATCATATATTGATACTTCATTCCTTCGTAGAACCAAAATACTCCCGTGTATGGATAGACCGCATCTGCTTATCCAGTCATCAGCTGATGAATATTGGAGCCTACTTTGGTGCCTCAAGTACCTCATTTTACAGACAAGGAAACTGAGGCCCTAAAGTCATCATAACCTGGATGGGATAGGAGTCCAGGCCTCTCCTAACATCCACCTTTTCATATTGTGTAACCCCAGGTCCAAGGACATCGGAAGATCACCCAGCCAGGGCACAGCCACAGCAGCAACATTTGAACCAGAGACTCCAAGGTTTTTCTCCTGGCTCATGAATGCTGGGCCACAGCTCTATCCTTGGCGATGCATGCCCGCTATCCATGCCCGCTGCACACTGCCCCCTCTCCCAGGCCCAGGTGACCATCATCTCTTCTCTGCCACAGTCCTTAGCTGGTCTCTTGCTTTCACCCTTGTCCCACTGCAAACTACTCCCAACCTTAGGAATCAGCAAACGTGGTGTAATCCCAGCACTTTGGGAGGCCAAGGCCGGCGAATCACCTAAGGTCAGGATATCGAGATCATCCTGGCTAACATGGGGAAACCCTGTCTCTACTAAAAATACAAACAATTAGCCAGGCGTGGTGGCACGCGCCTGTTGTCACTGCTACTTGGGAAACTGAGGCAGGCGAATCACTTGAACCCGGGAGGCAGAGGTTGCAGTGAGCCACAATCACACCACTGCACTCCAGCCTAGACAACAGAGCAAGACTCCATCTCAAAAAAAAAAAAAAAAGGAAAAGAAAAAGGAATTAGCAAACCTGCTAAAAACCTAAGTCAGATCATGTCTCTGCTCTGCTCACGGTCCCTCTAAACAGCCCAAGTCCTCCCCGTGGCCTTTGCAGGCTCACATTGTTAGAGGTGTCTGAACCAGAGCAACCCCATCTTGAGTGGGGGCTGGGTAAAATGAGGTTGAGACTTACTGGGCCATATTCCCAGATGGCTAAGGCATTCTAAGTCACAGCATGAGACAGGAGATCAGCACAAGATACAGGTCATAAAGACCTTGCTGATAAAACAGTTTGCAGGAAGGAAGGCTGTCAAAACCCACCAAAACCAAGATGGCCATGAGAGCAACCTCTGGTCGTCCTCACTGCTCCACTCCCACCAGTGCCATGACAGTTTGCAAATGCCATGGCAACATCAGGACGTTACCCTATATGGTCTAAAAAGGGGAAGCAAAGGCCAGGCACAGTGGCTCACCCCTGTAACCCTAGCACTTTGGGAGGCCGAGGCAGGCAGATTGCCTGAGGTCAGGAGTTCAAGACCAGCCTGGGCAACATGGCGAAACCCTGTCTCTACTAAAAATACAAAAAATTAGCTGGGCATGGTGGTGTGTCCCTGTAACCTCAGCTAACTGGGAGGCTGAGGCATGAGAATCGCTTGAACCTGGGAGGCAGAGGTTGCACTGAGCCAAGATTGCACCACTATACCAGCCTGGGCAACAAAGTGAGACTGTCTCAAAAAAAAAAAAGGGGCTGGGCTCTGTGGCTCGCGCCTGTAATCCCAGCACTTTGGGAGGCTGAGGCAGGTGGATCACCTGAGGTCAGGAGTTCAAGACCAGCCTGGCCAACATGGTGAAACCCCATCTCTACTAAAAATACAAAGTTGGCCAGGCATGGTGGTGCGCACCTGTAATCCCAGCTACTCAGGAGGCTGAGGCAGGAGAATTGCTTGAATCTGGGAGGTGAAGGTTGCAGTGAGCTCAGATCGCACCACTGCACTCCAGCCTGGGTGACAGAGCACGACTCCCTCTCAAAAAGAAAAAAAGGCGTGGGGGCGGGGGGCGGGAAGCATGAATAATCCACCTTTGTTTAGCATATCATCAAGAAATAACCATAAAAATAGGCAACCAGCAGCCCTTGGTGCTATGCTGTCTATGGAGTAGTCATTCTTTTTATTCCTCTACTGTCTCAATAAACTTTCTACTCTATGGACTCGCCCCGAATTATTTCTTGTGCGAGATCCAGGAACCCTCTCCTGAGGTCTGGGTCGGGACCCCTTTCCTGTAACAACATGGTCCTACCCCAGCTCCCTGTCTGATGTCACCTCGCTCTGTTCCAGCCTGACTCTTCTCCCCCAAACACACCAAGCACACTCCTGCTCCAGGACCTTTGCACTGGCTCTTCTGCTTGCAAGTCTTCTGCCCACAACCACGTGGCTCATTACCTCCTTTTCTTTGCCGAAAGGACTGCCCCAGCGAAGAGGCCTTTCCTAACAACTTTATGTAAAACAACACCTTGTCCCTTCATGCTTTGTCTGTAATGTGCTTTACTTTTCTTCATAGCACTAATCACCACCTGACATCATTTATATTTATTTGTTCACTTATCTTGTCTCCTTCACTAGAATCTGAGCTCCATGGGGGCAGGGATTCTTGTCCATGTTGTTTACTACTGTACCTCCGGTGCCGGCACATAGTAGGTGTTCAATAGGTATTTATGGGATGGATGACTCAAACCTTTCGGTGAATAAACAGTCCAGTGTTCTCATCAGTCCATCCTGGTGCCCACCAAGCTAATAATATCACAGTAACAATGGCAGCTAATTTTTCAGGAGCATTTCCTATGGGCCAGACCTTAGAAACGTTATCTCCTTACACAGGGCACTGCATTCAAGCCTGGAACACTGAGATTTAGGTATAATCATGAGCTCAGAGGTCAGGCGACTTGCCCGAGGTCATAGGGGACGGCATCAGAAGAGGAACACAGACATTTAGCCTGACGGCAGAACTGTGTTCTAAAACCTCAGATTCATTCATAATTTGCCATACGCTGGAGAAAGAAAACAGTCGAAATGGAAGCCACCTGGCGAGCTCAGGGCGCCAGGTGGGAGCGCTGCTTCCCACATATGGGAGTCCGGCCCCATCGCTCTTTGATCTTTGCAGCGTCCGTGGCCCCACCGACCCCGTCGTGAGTTATGGAGCCACGGGACCCATAACCCAGCATTCCCGGACTCCCAGGGTCGTCAGGACACGGCGCCCCGTGCGGTGATGGATGAGCCGGCCCCAGCGCTGGCTTTGTCCGGGTTGGGCCGGACTGAGAAGCTTCAGGCCGGCTTTGGACGGGGCGTGGCGAGAGCCGCGCCGCGTGTGTGTGTGTGTGTGTGTGTGTGTGTGTGTGTGTGTGTGTGTATTGGGGCGGTTGTCTTTCTCCCTTCCCTACCGGGAAAGAGGGCACAGGTGCGCCGTCAGCGCCCCAGGTGAGCTGGTAGCACTTTGAAGACCCTTTGTACCCCCACATCCAGGAGCGACCTCTCGGAGAACCCCGCCCGCCCACTCTGCGCACTTTCTGCGGCGACAAAGGCCCCGCCGTTCCCCGTCCCGCCTCCCCCGCCCTGGGCATTTCTTCCGTCCCTTTTGACAGTCTAGGCGGAATAATCCTTTTGCGGCCCCGGGCCCCTGCCCGGCCAGACGCCGCCGCAGCTGAGCGCGCAGCCTCGCTCCATTGTTGGGGTTCACCGAGGACCCCCCGCCGCGGCCCTTTGTCGCCCGCCCTTCGCGGGGCCGCTCCAGATGCGCCACCGCTGCCGGAGCCCCTCCCGTCCCACGCGCCCTGGGCCGCGCCGAGGCGGCTCTTACGCACCGGGAGGAGTGGGCCTGCCTCGCCCGGTGCCCGCACGGCTGCTGGGCTGCGCCCGCCTTTGTCTGCCTCCTTTGTCTGCCCCGCGCCCTCGCGGCGGCGGCGCCTAGGCCTCTGGGGAGCTGGCCCAGAACTCGAAGCGCAGCTGGCGAGGGCGCGCTGGCCGGGAGCGCGCGGGGCCCGGCCCCGGGGCTGCCCCTTGGCTGGGGGCAGTCGAGCCCGCCACCCGCCGCCCCTCCTCTGTCCCCTCCCCGCGCTCCCGCCCCCTTCCCTCCTGCCCGCCCACTCCCCCTTCCTTCCAGTCCCGCTCAGCCTGGGCACATCCTCCGGCTGCCCGCGCACCTCTCTACGCCGTCCCAGTTCCGCGGCTCGCCCTTGGCTGTGCTCGGCTCCCGCGGGCTCTCGGCCCCGAGCCCCTCCGCCCCCTCCCCGCCGGCCGGACAGGTAAGGCACGGCCTCGGCCCGCCCCTGGCTCCGCCCCTCCCGCCGTACCTGGCTGCGAGCCCGGACAAAGGTGGGCTACCTGGCGCGCCCAGGGGCGGGGTGCGCAGGGTCCCGAGGCTGGAAGTGAAGATGCTGCCTCCCTCCCAGCCCTCGGACCCGTCTATCCGCCAGTCCTTCCGCCGCCTCCTCTCCTCGCCGCGTCTCCCCACGGCCCCTGACTGCTCCCGGGCTCCCCATCCGTCCACCTGCCGCTGGACGCCCACTTTTCCACGCTCTGACACTCGGCCTCGCGCGCCCTCGCCGCCCTCTGGGATCCCGGCTCGCGCCTACTCTCCTCGGCACTAGCCTTCTCTCTCCTGGACCCAGTCTCCCTTTGTCTCTCTGTCTCTGAGCCTCCGGGTAGTCTCTCAGGCGGGGGGCCCCAGTCCGCCACCGTTGGAAGAAGCCTTGGAAGACGCCCTGAGCCCCGGGCAGAGCTGGCGGGCGTGCCCTGCCGCCCCTTTCGAGGCCGCCCAGGAGGCTGGGGTGTGTGGCCGGGGTCGCTGAGTGCGCCCGGAACCAGCACCGCCGGTGGCCCCGTGCCGTCCCATCTGTGCCCAGGACGGTACTCAGCCTGGCTCCCCCGACGGCGCTGGTCTTTCGCCTGTGGTCTCCCGCTCTGTCCCTCCTGCTCCCCACCGCCGGCTTTTGGCTTTTCTCCGTCCGCTCGCCAAGGGTCTCAGCCGCCTTCGGGGCCGGGGTATGAGATGAGAGAGGGCTGGGGTTTCCCGCCAAGTCTTGCTTTCCTCAGCTGGGTGCTCCCTGGGCCATCCTCTCCGCCCGGTGGTCTACCCTGCCTATATGCTCCCTCCACGCTGCGCACCTCCCAGCGCAGTGACACACCGGTGTCTGGAACCAGTTCAGTACCATGCATCTGGGGTCGGGCACACTGGGGCTCTGGGAGTGATCTTGGACAAAGGAACGCACCTCTCTGAGCCTCAGTGTTCCTGTCACAAAACAGGGATGGTGCTAGTCCCTACCTATAGGGATGTGTGTGGAAATTGTGGGGTGCCGCTTGGTGCTGGTTCACACACCCTGTGGGGGAAGGGAGGGGAGGGGAGGGGAGTCTACGGACCTGGGATAGGGTGGGGACAGGGGGCTCCACAGAAATGGATCTCAAAGTCAAGGCTTAGAGACACTTCTGAGTAACCCCCCACCACAGCCTCTTCCCCCATCACACTTCCTGTCACCTTCACCTCCTCGTGCCCATACAGGCATCCACACCCCTGCAAGCACTCTTTCTCTCTCTCCTCCTCTTTGCTTGTCCTAAAATCAGCTAAAACAGTCAAGGCCAATGGGTCACTTTTTTTCAAAATGAGATCAGTGTGGCTGTGCTGGTGTTGCCAACAGCTGGTCGCCCATCAGAAGGCGTCCAGTGACTCACCTCCAATTCTGAACCTCGGTCTTGGCTTGATGTCTTTTATAGCGGCACCAGCTCACAGGTCACTTCCTTTCCTCTGAGGGGATTGTCTTGCTGGCTCCTGGACCTGCTGTGTGCTTGCCCAAGCCCCCGACCGCTGTCTAGGTTGTCATAACAGATGACACACCACTCCAGGAGTCTGGCAGTGTCGTGGCCTGAGTGTCTTAATGAGGGCAACTTCAGAAGAGGGAAACCTCCCAGCTGGCAGGTTCCAGTCTCCCCTGGCTGAGTTCTTGTTTCAGCCACAGCCAGGGCTGGCAACTGGAACCTTTCTCTTTAGAGGCAAGAACAGCTGGATATCCCCGCGACATCCCCCATCCAGGCTCCTGCTCGAAATCCTACCTGGCAGACAGGCCCTACTTTGGTGAACCCGGCTCTTCATACCATCTCTACCCCCTGCCTTCTGCAGCAAAGCCAGCTCAGAGGCTCGGGAACCTTGCTCAGCCCCTCTCTGCCCCCTCCGCTGCCTTCCTCCCCACTATTCAATTCATTACCCTCCCCAATCCATAGTCCTCAGTGGCTCCCTGTGGCCACTCAGTTAACTACAGAGACCTCAGCCCAGCCTAGCCCTGTCCTGCCTGCCTCCCAGCATTGTTGTCCCCTCTGTGTCCCAGGTTGCAGCCACGATGGAGAGCTGACCATCTCCACAGCCTGCCCTCCTCCGGGCTTTTGCTAGGGCTCTTTCTGCCCTGCCCTGTGTTTGATCTCAGCCCTCCGTCTTTGCTGACCAAGGAGGTCTGATGCCCTCTCCTGTGGGAAGCACCCCGGCACTCCCTTGCCTCCCTGTCTCTTGTGAACTGCACAGCATAATCCCTATCTGGGAGGGGTCTGCTCCTCCCTGGGTGGGGGCTGGGTCTTCTGCTTGTGGTCCCAGTGCCTGGCATGCAGTAGGGCCTCTGTGCACACCTGTTATATTGAATGTGATTCCTGGTCAAAGGCACAGGAATGAGCTGAAAACTGCAAGCCCCAGTGTCTTGCTGAGTTCTGCTGGGTCCTGCTGGCGGGGCCAGGGCGGAGCTGGCCCTCTGGCTGGAGAGGTTGGAGGGGGAGCAAGCTGCCCAGAAACCCCTGTGATACTGAGGCCCTGCATCACTCTGGAAAATGAGGATGGTCTCTGTGCCTGATTATAGGGGGTAGAAACAGACCAGAGAAGGAAGTGGCTCACCCCAGCCGTGCAGACTGGGTTTGAAGCCCAGCTGATCACTTAGCAGCTATGGGACCCGGAGGGAGTTCCTTCACGTGTGTCAGCCAGGAATGTGATGGAGCGGGGACTTGCATCCCGGCCTCCCCGAACTTCCCTCACAGACACGGGCATGTTCCTGGGGGGCAGGTCATAAGAGCACCCCTGTTCTGGCCCAGTGGGTTGGAGCTGCCTCTCTCTTGCTCCACTGGCCCTCTCTGCTTGCCCTACTCCAGCCTTCCCTCTCAGGGGTGAGTCACTGTGGCCAATGGTCCCCAAGAAGTAGGCTGTGGGAGGATGGCTGAATCCTTGCCAGTAGAGGCTCTGCCACCCCAGGTTCCAGCTTGGCAACGCCCCATGCCCCAACACCATGACCCCCCCATACCCCAACACCAAGACTTCCCTTGATGGGATGGGGTTGAAGGGGTGGTTATGAGGGATGAGGCTCCTGCTAGAACCCAGAGCAACTGGAAGGAGCTCATTGCAGGACTTAATGGTTTTCAGGTGTACCAGGCTCTGGGTCAGGCCCCAGCTCATGCCACCTTCCCTAGGACTCACAGCAGCTGCACCGGTGTTGGTTACTGAATGGCAGCATGAGGAGCAGTCTCGGCCAGGAATGTGATGGGGCAGGGATGATGAGTCTGAGGAGTCAGACGCCTGTGGGTTCGAATCCCAGCTCTATCACTTGCTCTACTAGGCAACCTTGGGCAAGTCCCTCGGGTCATTGTCTTAATGTTCCTGCACAGCCATTGTTGCTATTACCATCTGAAAAATATTATCCACTTCAGGCCAGGTGCAGTGGCTCATGCCTATAATCCCAGCACTTTGGGAGGCCGAGGCGGTTAGCTCACTTGAGGCCAGGGGTTCGAGACTAGCCTGGCCAACATGGTGAAACCCCCATCTCTACTAAAAAAAAAAAATACAAAAATTAGCTGGGAAGTGTGATGCATGCCTATAATCCCAGCTACTTGGGAGGCTGAGGTAGGAGAATCGCTTGAACCCAGGAGGCACAGGTTGCAGTGAGCAGAGGCTGCAGTGAGCCAAGATTCCACCACTGCACTCCAGCCTGGGCAACAGAGTGAGACTCTGTCTCCAAAAAAAAAAAAAAAAAAAAAAAAAAAAAAATATATATATATATATACTTCAAAGGGTCAAGTTAAATAATGCCTGTAAAGCTCTGGGCCTAGAACGGTAGATGATACCCAAACAAACATGCAGAGCTAAATGGTCTAGGTACCAAGATAATGAAGTTTGAGGAATATGGAGGTTGAGGCTTGCTTCCCCCCGACCCACAAATTGCCTAGGAGAGGAGGAAGAGGGGCCACAGGTACCTATAATCTAGCAGGAGGTAGAACTCGAGTTCTGGAGGTGAGCAGGGAATACTGGGTGAGGGAAGCAGAAAGCTGGAGGCCTTTGGATGGGTAGGGCCTCTGACGAACTCCCCCAAAGCCCCTATACAGGTTTTTTAAGGTGTGAGGCCTGGGGTGGGTTGAAAATCCCAAGGCTCCTGTCAGAAACAATAAAAGCAGATGGAGCCGCCCCTGCGGGGAAGCCAAACCTCATTTGCCAAGACAATGGTCCCTTCCAGGCTGGCCTAGGACGGTCCTGCCCTGCCATCGATCACCCCACCGAGGACAGAGGACGCAGCCACCTGCGCCTGCCCCTTTGCACACCCAGGCACAGATGCACAAATGTTTCCAGGAAACTCCCCTGCCCCCACCACACCCACTCCCGCCACCTTACTCCTTCTGTCTCCCCTTCCCATAGTAACAACTACAGTTTATTTCACCCTCTCTGTGTCCCATTTACTTTATAAACCTTTAATCTCCAGCTGGGTGCGGTGGCTCACGCCTGTAATCCCAGCGCTTTGGGAGACAGAGGCGGGTGGATCATGAGGTCAGGAGTTCAAGACCAGCCTGGCCAAGATGGTGAAACCCCATCTCTACTAAAAATACAAAAATTAGCCAGGCATGGTGGCCGGAGCCTGTAATCCCAGTTACTTCTCGGAAGGCTGAGGCAGGAGCATCGCTTGAACCTGGGAGGCGGAGGTTGCAGTTAGCTGAGATCACGCCATCGCACTCCAGCCTGGGCAACAAGAGCAAAACTCCATCTCAAAAAAAACAAAAACAAAAAACACTTTGGGAGGCCAAGGCAAGTGGGTCACAAGGTCAAGAGATCGAGAACATCCTAGTCAACATGGTGAAACTCCGTCTCTACTAAAAATACAAAAATTAGCTGGGTATGGTGGTGTGCACCTGTAGTCCCAGCTACTCGGGAGGCTGAGGCAGGAGAATGGCTTGAACCCAGGAGGCAGAGGTTTCAGTGAGCCGAGATAGCACCACTGCATTCCAGCCTGGTGACAGAGCGAGACTCCATCTCAAAAAACAAAAACAAAAACAAAACAAGTCAAAATAGCCAGGCATGGTTGTGCATGCCTGTAATCCCAGCTGCTTGGGAGGCTGAGGCACAAGAATCCCTTGAGCCCGGGAGGCAGAGGTTGCAGTGAGCCGAGATCATGCCATTGCACTCCAGCCTGGGCAACAGAACGATATTCCGTCTCAATAATTAAAAAAAAACAAACAACTTTTACTCCCCAATCCTCATGACAGCTAACATTTTACAAGAGAGGAAACTGGGGCCCAGAGAGGTTAAGAAACTTGCCCGGGTTGTCTAGCTCCTTCTGCTTTGCTCAGTGAGGGCCCTCCCATGGGTCAGCTTAGAGGGTTTGGGGTGATATCTGTGAGCTGGAATTGGTAGTAGTGATGTCTGGGCCTCCACCTCTCATTAGACCTGTGGCCTCTCACCAGGACGGTGTCTCCCTTGTCAGTGGGGACACCTGGAGGCAAGGACTGTGTCTTTGCTGGCAGATCAGCAGCTCCATGTTCTGGGAGCTGTGCCAAGGGCAAGAGCTGTGCCTCTCCTATCAGATTGTCAAATTCCTGAGGACAGCAACTATATCTCCCCTGCTAGATGCGAGGCTGCCCCAGGGCAGGGGCTGCTTCTGGCTTAGATTGAAAACACTCTGTGGGCATGGGCTGGGTCCCCTAATTGTCATAGAGTCCTCTAAGGCATGACCTGGCTCTCTCCTATCCCAGTGAGCCAGGACTATGTGTCCCCCCTCAGACTGGTGGTTTCCAGCAGCAGAAGCCAGGTCTCTCCCTTCAGACTGGAGCAGGTGTCCTTGTCTGGCATCCTGGTTCTGCACACAGAGGGGCTCAGCTCAGCTAGTGGCTGACCACCGGGTTTCACTCTCCCCTGCGATCTCCATTGCAAGGAGGCAGCAGTCCCCAGCAGAGCAAGAGGCAGAGCTCGGTGCCTGAGAAAGACCCGTGGAGGGGTAGATGGGGCTCTGGCTGCTCTGAGGCCTAGGGGTTGCTGAGAGGCCCCTTCCTATTGGCCAGGTGGCACTTTGGGGGATAGAGAACCACAGGAAGGCAGGGAGATGGGTAGGGACTAGCCCAGGACGATCAAGGCACCAGTATGCCAGTGAACTCCCAGCAGGGCAGCTGCTGTGAGTCTCACCCGCCCCGTCCTCTACTCCACCTGCACTGCTGGGCTCCATCCATACCCGGAATACCACCACCATCCACCCACACACAAACCACACAGAAGCACTGACCTCCTAAGTAGTCAAGTCTCACGGCAGCCTAATAGTACCATTTCACAGACAAGGGAATAGACTCATGAAGGGAGGAGATGTTGGGAGGGATCAGGAGGGGGGTTAGAACACTCTTGTCCCAAATTACCTTGGGAAGAGCCCAGCCCAGGAATGAATTTAGAATCCACACAGTTGCTCCCTGACTCTCATGTAGGATATGACTGTTTTGACTGAAGAAGAAAATTACCCACTTTCCAGCCCTGGGTGTGTCAGCTCCACCTAAAGAAGGCAGAATTCTGCTCCTAGGGGGCCAGAGACTCCAGGATGCCCTAATTGGAGCTGGGGCTGACTCTTAGCAGAGTGGCCACACTCTGCTAAGAGCAGATGAGGCTTGGGGACTGCACTGCCCATCTCCAATTCCTGCCATTTCAGGAAGTGTCCATGTGAGTGATGAGGAGTAGCCAGAGGGAAAAGTTGGGCAGATCAATCTCAAGTTAAAGCCATTGCTGGGCCCGGGGCTCACGCCTGTAATGCCAGAACTTTGGGAGGCCAAGATGGGAGGATCACTTGAGGCCAGAAGTTCGAGATCAACCTGGGCAGCATAGGGAGAGACCTCATCTCAACTAAAAATAAGAAAAAATTAGCCTGGCATGATGGTTTGTGGCTGTCGTCCCAGCTACTTAGGAGGCTGAGGCAGGAAGATCGCTGGAGCCAGAGAGGTTGAGGCTACAGTGAGCTATGATGGTACAACTGTACTCCAGCCTGTAGGGCAGAGCAAGACTCTGTCTATGAACAAACAAAAAAGCAATCTTAAAATCTTCCTGGAACTACAGAGACATAAAACCTGAGATGATTCCTGCATTCAACAAAATCTCCTGAATCTGGGGATACAATTCCTCCCCACAGAGCTCCTAGGTTGGGAGTATCCAGAAGGGAAGAATATTTTGTCCCTAGCTCCTGGAGGCTCAGTCCACACCCTACTGGATATTGTCTGTCACCCCTCCCCATAGGGGTCTGGCAGTTGAACAGACAGACAGATGGAGGAGTCTTGTCATCATGGATCATAAATTCTCAGGCTCCCTTGGCAGACAGGGCCTTTGAGACCACCTAATCCAACGGCCCAGTGGTCTTCCTCCCCTACTCCCTGCCAAAAAGAAATGTTTTGAGTAGTGCAAATCTTTTCCCAAATGAAATTCAACCCATAATCCCAATACATAAAATCAACAAAACAGTGTTTTATAAGCAGTGTAGCACCCCACCACCACCAAGAATTCCTTTCCCCAAATCAAAAATGTCTCTATTTTATGCAGACACAACAAAACTTTAAGCCCTACTTGCAATCAGACTAACTCTCTTTGGCCTCTCCCACGTAGATTCTGTGCGACCACTGCTTTGCCCCAGTTTATAATAATTACTTATTTTAATTTTTGTTAAAAAAAATTTTTTTTTAGAGACGGGGACTTACTATGTTGTCCAGACTGAATTCAAACTCCTGGGCTCAAGGGATCCTCCTGCCTCAGCCTCCCAAGTAGCCAGAACTAATATTTACTTATTTTAAAGTAAACCGCCAGGCGCAGTGGCTCAAGCCAGGCATGGTGCTCACACCTGTAATCCCAGCACTTTGGGAGGTCAAGGTGGGTGGATCATCTGAGGTCAGGAGTTCGAGACCAGCCTGGCCAACATAGTGAAACCCCATCTCTACTAAAAATACAAGAATTAGCTGGGCCTGGTGGTGCGTGCCTGTAATCCCAGCTACTCGGGAGGCTGAGGCAGGAGAATCGTTTGAACCTAGAAGATGGAGATTGAAGTGAGCCAAGATGGCACCACTGCACTCCAGCCCAGGTGACACAGCAAGACTCACTCTCAATAAGTAAATAAATAAAGTAAATCCAGGTGTGGTGGCTCACACCTGTAATCCCAGCACTTTGGGAGGCCAAGGCGGGTGAATCACGAGGTCAGGAGTTCAAGACCAGCCTGGCCAACGTGGTGAAATGCTGTCTCTACTAAAAACACAAAAATTAGTTGGGCGTGGTGGCAGTGCCTGTAATCCCTCAGGAGACTGAGGCAGGAGAATTGCTTGAACTGGGGAGACGGAGGTTGCAGTGAGCTGAGATTGTGCCACTGCATTCCAGCCTGGGTGACAGAGTGAGACTCTGCTTCAAAATAAATAAATAAATATAAATAAAGTAAACCAATGAGAAAAAAAAGAAGCTGTTCTCCATGACATAAAATAATGTAATGGATATCTGTTACACTCATGGATATGAGGCTGCGCTTCTAACTGGCTTTGATTGTTCATGTTCAGAAAATCCTGGAGCATGCAATTAAGTAGCTGCAAATGGCAGCGAGTCTTTGAAACTGCTCACCTTATATCCCTGGAATACTCTTCAGTGAACCAGAAGCCCAAGTTATGATGGGGCCGTGCCCATGTTCAAATTGGGTAGAGAATGTATTCGAGAGTGTCTGTTATTTTTACTACAGTTTTCAAAATAATTTTAAAGATATATTTTTAAAGTGAAGCTAGAATCAGATGCTTACAGAATCCCTGAAACATTCCTGCCAAATACAGTCGCACGAATTTGTCGCTTTGGCACATGAGGAGTAGATTCCGGGTAAGGGAGGGAGGCTGATGGGCTCAGGTTCTCCCAGTGGGGGGTTGCCTGCTTCACACCATAATCCTTCTGCACCATCTGAGCATCACTGATATCCCTGACCCAGGATTCCCATGGGACCCGCCTTGGCCAGCCATGACTTGCTCCCCCCAACCCACTATGCAACAGGAAGGCCGATCAGCGCCGCAGGAATGCTGGTCCGACAGCTGTCCCGAGAAGCCTGGTGGCCGAGCTCCACAGTTGTCCCTCAGGCAGGCGGGGCAGGATCCCCCGAGTCTCCTGGCCCCCAAATGCGAGGCTGTTGTCGGGGAGGGGCTCAGGAATCAAAGCTGACTCCAGGCTCGATTCATTGCCTTCGTTTGCACACGACAGTGCTGACAGCTCTCCAACTCTCCCCTAGGATGGGGGACAGGATGGGGGCTTGAGATAAGCCCCTTCCCCTCCCTGGTTAGTGTCTGTTTCTCAGCTGCTGGTGGCTCCTGGGCCGTGACTACACTCAAGGACGAAGATGCTTCTTACCGTGAGGATGAGCGGCTGCGTGGGGGAGGCAGGTGGCCCCACGGGCAATGGGGACAAGAACCATGTCCTGTGTGTGCCGGGTGCCAGGAGAACCCCGGCCTTGAGATGGGCTTTGCCACTTGCCAGTTGTGCCATCTTAGATTTGTGGCTTACAACCCCCTCACCCCCAGAGTCTCGGTTTCGTCATTTTAAAACCATGGATGGAAAAGTCTCCCTGATGTACAGTGCAGTTGAGAGGAAAAATGAGATGTGGATGAAAGAAAGAAATGCGGAAAGGCCTGGGCTTCACAGCTGCTCGGGGACAGCAGCTCCTACAATTACGATTGCTTTTGTTTTAATTTGTTTTGTTTTTAATGATTCGCTATCAGACCTCAGTTGTGAAAGGGGCCGGCTCTGGGTTGTGGATGTTCCTGCCATCCCTCAGCAACTCTGGTCCAGGGCCACTCCGGCCTGCTGACTGTGCCCGGCTGGGAGGAGCAAACCGAGGGCCAGAAGCGCAGGCTTCGTGAGCAACCCGGGCCGGGGCAGAACCGCCCCGGGCTGCGGGGAGGCGGAGGGGGGCTGCCTCCTCCTTCCGCCTGGTTGCCTGGTGCTTTGTGACACAGCCTCCAGCTGGCTTTCAGAGTGACAGAAATGGATTGGAGCCCTTGGTCGCTGTGGATCCTTGGCACGACTTCTGTAGCAGTCCACATTTCCTCGGGGGCTTCCTGCCAGGCTGGCATCTCAGTTGCTGGGCTGTGCCAAGAGCTGTGTACAAATCCTTGGGGTTGGAGAGAGGGGCCCGTGCAGTCTTCCCCCAGCCCCTCCTCCAGCTGACACACACTCTTGCACACACTCCACATCCATGCTCACAACACACATGCTCTCACACACGAGTTCACACACATGCTCACACTCACACATACGTACATGCCCACACACATGTTCACGCTCACACATGCTGACAACACACACACTCACATGCTCACACACACACATGCACATACACACCCACACATATTCACACTCACATGCTCACAGCACACACACATATGCTCACACACATGCTAACACTCCCACACATGCACTCACAACACACACACCTACACACCCACACATTCACGCTTACACATGATCACAACACACACTCACACATGTTCACACACATGCTAACACTCCTACACACTCACAACACACACACCTACACACCCACACATATTCATGCTCACACATGATCATAGTATACACACACATATGCTCACACATGCTCCACACACACACATTCTCACACATGTTCACACACACATGCTAACACTCCCACACACTCACAACACACATACACACCTACACACCCATACATATTCACATGATCATAGTACACACACACACATGCTCACACATGCTCCACACACACATCATGCTCACACATACATGCCAGATGCTCGCACACACACACACTCACACATCCTGGGGATTTATTTATGATCTTCTGCCGAGGCATAAATTTTTTTTTTTTGTTTTGAGTCTCTCTCTGTCGCCCAGGTTGGAGTGCAGAGGCACAATCTTGGCTCACTGCAACTTCCGCCTCCAGGTTTCAAGCAATTCTCCTGCCTCAGCCCCCTGAGTAGCTGGGATTACAGGCGCATGCCATCATGCACGTCTAATTTTTGTATTTTTAGTAGAGGCGGGGTTTCACCATGTTGGCCAGGCTGGCCTCGAACTCCTGACCTCAGGTGATCCGCCCACCTCGGCCTCCAAAGTGCTGGGATTACAGGCGTGAGCAACTGTGCCCGGCCTGATACATAAATTGGATTGTGCTCAATCCACTTCTGTTCTGATCCATGGCTACTGGCGCCTATTATGTGCAGGGCCCTGGAGGTGCCGCAGAGCAGAAGGGAGACCGGGCAGAGTCCTTTATGAGCTTCCAGTCTAGCCAGGGGCTTTAAAAAACCTGACGATCCCAGCACAAAATGACACACGAGGTCTTCAAGAGCAGGACAAAGGCATGTGGGAGCACCAAGCGGAGAGCACATGGAGTCAGAGGACTGAACAAGGCTTCCTGGAGGAAGGGACATTTGGGTTGAGTCCCAAAGGATGGGCAGGACATGGACGGAGAGAGATGAGGGAGGAGGGGAGAGGTTCCAGGCAGAGGGGACAGGTGAAGTGAGAACGGAGAGCCAGAAAGCGGGGGTGTGTTTGGGGCCCAGGGAGCAGTCTCTGTTGCCTGTGAAGGGGAGAAAGTTGAAGTTGGAGCTGCAAAGCTTGGTTGGGGCCACATTACACAAGGTCTTCGGTGCCAAAATAAGGAGTCTGTGGTTACGTGGGAAGGCAATAGGGAGCAATAGACAGTTTTGAGCAGATAAGGGTCACAACCCGAGCAGCCATACCACCAGTATATGCTGGGTCTGGGGAGAGGATGGATCCCCCTTGGGTGCACTCCCATGGGTGCTCTGGCACTGTGCACTGAAATCCCACTTCCTCTGTCCCAGGCTGGCTGCGTGGGTGATATGTGGTGCTTGAAGGGTGGGAGGGAACAAAGATGGCATTCAGACTGGGGTTCCACTGGCCCTGAAGCAGGATGGGTACCGTGAATGGACTCAGAGCCAAGTAGGGTCTTGGCAACGGAGCTTGGGAAGGTGGCAGTCTGGGTGGGACCATGCTGCTTGGGGGTGTTGGAGTGGGGCAGGAGTGGGAGTTCATCTCCTGGCTGTGCAGGGGAGGAGCTGTCCTCCAAGACCAGCACCTAGGCTGGTCACCAGGCTGAGAGGCTGGCTGTGAGGTTTACTGACAGCCTTGTGTGTCCCCGGGGACAGCAGGCTAGCTGAGAAGCTGCCCACCTCTCTGCCAAGTCTTTTCTGCTCTCTTGCCCGCAATGTCTGGGTTTTCTACCTCATTCCCCTCAACCCCCAGGACAAGGAGGAGGCGGGGATTCCTTTCGTTGGCCAACGTCCCAAAGCTTCCCTGTCCCTGGGATGCTCTTTGGGCTTCTCCCAGGCTGTCATGTACCTGCAGGACAGAAAGGCAGGGCTGGGTCTCAGGCATGGACGAGATCCCATATGCGCTTGGCCTTTCCAGTCACAAGGAGAGCAGGGGGCGAAGTCTGGCAGTGGTCAGGCTAAACGCCAGCCCAGAGAGCAGCCCCGATCCACTGGCCCCGAAGCAGGATTGAGGTTCTCTCTGCGCCTAACAATGCTTGAGTGACAGGCCTTTAAAATGGGCCCCTCCTCCCCCTGGGCTGCCTCAGGAACCAGGGACACAGGTACCACTTGCTGAGCTCTGGCCTCAAGAGCACTTGTTAGGGAAGGGCTGGAGGCAAGGCCAGTGGGACAGAGCCTTCCGTTGCTCGTGAAGTGACCAGGACAGTAGCAGGGACTGTGATGCAGGATCTGTGGCCTTAGGAATGGATGCAGGTGTGACGGGAGACAGGGTTGTCACAACAAGCCTGTCCCAGCGTCCCACGCACGTCACCAAGGCTCACCTAGAATCTTCAGCCGGATCCCCGGGATAGGGGACAAGATGGAAAGTGATGGCCACCTCCTTGTCTCCACCCACAGTTCTAGGAAGAGCCGAGCAGTGGGCAGTGGAGGCCAGGGCCCAGGATCCCAGGGGGCCAGGACATGCCAGGCTGGGATGGAGGCAGAACTGGGTGAATCCATCGCAGACCCTGCAAGGCTGGAGAAGGTGTTTCCCCCCTCCCCTCCCCGAGTGGGTGGTCAGGGCTTCGAGGGCACAGCAGTTTCCCTGCCCTACCACCCTCGCTCGGGGTCGGCTAAGGTGACACTGGGGTGGGCCAGCCAGCATGGGGGCCGCAGGGAGAGGCGCCGGGAAGCAGGGAAACATCACAGGCCCGCCAACCTTTTCTCAGCCCTGGGCAATTATATGGCCACAAATCACAAAGAAATGGTGGCGTAAGCACCCTTGCCAGCCTAGTGGAATACTCTGGCGGCCATAAAAATTCAATTAGCCTGGCTAACCTAGTGCCCAGCTCCAGGATACAGTGAGGTTGGTGCAATGGAGGGGGCTGTGTGGAGGAGCAGCTGTGGGTGGTGCACGGGAGCAGGAGGTCTCCAGAGTCAGACAGACGCCCCCACCATCCCCTGAGCTGCAGCTTCTCCCTCCAGTGTGGAGGGAGGGCACTGGGTCCCCTGAGGGGGCTGTCCTGAGGCTAGGGCGGGTTGGCTCAGTCTACCCTGCAGGGGTCAGAGCCAAGTCTGCAAAGGTGTTCCCAAAGCCCCTCCGCCAGGGGAAGGGACAGTGTCAGAACATTCTGGAGCCTCAGAGCTCATTGTGAGAGGAGAAGAAAAAGGCAGAGCTGGGCCATCCTGGGACAGCCTCATGGGGTTCAGGGGTGAGGGACAGGAATGACACAATGCCACTTAGTAGGTGTGACTTAACCTCTCTGAGCCTTAATTGCCACTTCAGAAAAATGGGGAAAATAACAGGAGCCATTTCAGAGAGCTGTTGAAAGGGCGAAGTGACATGAATTCACACAAAGCACTTAACGTGGGTCCTGCCGACAGCGTGCGCTCAAACGCTATTATTCCATTTGTATGGAATTAGGCACCGAGTCAAGTCTCAGGGGCCAGAGGCATATTTCTGAGCTCTGAGGGACTCAGTTCCCTTCTAGGGGACTTGGTAAGGGGCAGAGGTTTGTGCAGAGGAAGGAATTCTGGACTAATCTGGAACCTGGATGCTGCTGAAATGATTTAAGCTGGGGGTTCTCAGCCTCGGCACTGCTGTTTTTCTGGGCCGGATGATTCTTGGTTTGGGGGCCTGTCCTGTGCATTGTCAGGCGTTTAGCAGCATCCCCGGGCTCCAACCTCTACCTGCCAGTAGCACTCCCCAGTTTTGACAACTAAAATATGTCTTCAGGCATTGCCAAATGTCACCGGGAGCAAAATCCCCCTTTATGGCTGTTGAGAAAAACTGGGCTTTAATCATTTGAGTGAGAGGCAGCAGAGAGAGACCTGGGGCTGCGCATTCATGGAGTTGCTTTTCTTGCAGGGAGGAGCCAATGGCTGGGCCTGCCATCCACACTGCCCCCATGCTGTTCCTCGTCCTCCTGCTGCCCCTGGAGCTGAGCCTAGCAGGTGCCCTTGCACCTGGGACCCCTGCCCGGAACCTCCCTGAGAATCACATCGACCTCCCAGGCCCAGCACTGTGGACGCCTCAGGCCAGCCACCACCGCCGGCGGGGCCTGGGCAAGAAGGAGTGGGGCCCAGGCCTGCCCAGCCAGGCCCAGGATGGGGCTGTGGTCACCGCCACCAGGCAGGCCTCCAGGCTGCCAGAGGCTGAAGGGCTGCTGCCTGAGCAGAGTCCTGCAGGCCTGCTGCAGGACAAGGACCTGCTCCTGGGGCTGGCATTGCCCTACCCCGAGAAGGAGAACCGACCTTCAGGTTGGGAGAGGACCAGGAAACGCAGCAGGGAGCACAAGAGACGCAGGGACAGGTTGAGGCTGCACCGAGGTAGCTGGAGGGCTGCGAGGGGTGGGGATGGGGGTGATTCCTGCCATGGACTGAGGGGAGCAGGAGAGGATGCAGGGAAGGGTCAGGGGCATGAGGTCCAGAGGAGAGGAGAGGTCTCACTGAAGCCAGAGGGACCTGGTAAGGGGAGGAGGCTGGGAGAGGCCTGGGGTTGGGGCATGGGAAGAGGAGAGGGATGTGTTGCAATAGAATCTGTCTTATCGCGGCCGGGTGCGGTGGCTCACGCTTGTAATCCCAGCACTTTGGGAGGCCGAGGCGGGCAGATCACGAGATCAGGAGATCGAGACCACAGTGAAACCCCGTCTCTACTAAAAATACAAAAAATTAGCCGGGCGCGGTGGTGGGCGCCTGTAGTTCCAACTACTTGGGAGGCTGAGGCAGGAGAATGGCGTGAACCCAGGAGGCAGAGCTTGCAGTGAGCTGAGATCGCGCCACTGCACTCTAGCCTGGGCGACAGAGCGAGACTCTGTCTCAAAAATAATAATAATAATCTGTCTTATCAACAGATCATCCTCCTGAATCAGGAAGTTCTATCTTGTATCTGACCTAAATTTCTCCTACTTTAAGTTCTGAGTAGAAATGGAACAGTACAGGGCCCTCCAAGCACATTTCTTACTCGACTCTGATGCATCGGGTAGGGGCTAAGAGCCTAGACTCTGAAGCCAGGTCTGCCCGAGATCAGGTCCTGCCTCCACCACTCGGGTGTGGCCCTGGGCAAGTTCTCTTTCTGTGCCTCGGTTTTCCCCTCTGTAAAGCAAGGAGACTGGTCCCATCCCATCTACCCTCAGTGTCGTTACAGAGACTTGGTTAGTGGGGCGCTTGGAGCTCAGCTGGCAGGGCCACGAGCAGTCATTGTTCTGGTTAATCTCAGCCCCCTGCTGAGGCCAAATCAGTGTCCACCAACCTGGACACAGGTGACTCCAGGAGAGGCATCGCTTGCCTACCGCTCCTGCCTCTGCCCTGTTTGTCTCCGTGCTCCCCTAGCCCTTCACACCTTCCTTAACGTTTCCCCCACATCCCCTGGGAGCTAGCTAGCCCCCTGCTGGCCTGGGCTTCCCTCTCCCTGTGCCCATTCAGTCTCGTGCCCATTCAGTCTCGGGCCCATTCAGTCTCGGTGCAGACATGTCCCCTCAGCTCCAGTCAGGTGGCTCCTCCCAGCCTTGCCTGGCCCTAAGCCAGGGAACTTGGCTTCTAAGCTCTCCATGTGACCCAACTGCCTCTAGGGACATGCCGAGTGCCACAAACGCAGTGGTGACAGCGGGGTTCTTTGGCAGGAAGGCAATGGAGCCTCAACGCCCCTTCTCGTGCAAACAGCTGAGGCTGGCTTCCCTGAGAGGCCTGAGAACCCCCTAAGTGGGCAGAGGCCAGTCAGGGTCCCCCGGCTTTGACTTTCAGTCTCCCACTCCCGGGGTCACCTGTGTCAGCTTTCAGGGGAGGATGCTGGCACCTTTGAGGACAGCTAGAGGGCACGCGTGGGGTGTGGACCCGTCCTGCTGGGCTCCCGCTCCCCCAGCTCCAGGGCTGCAGCCAGGCCTCCTGGGAGAGTTGATATGGTGAGGAGGAGGTGGGGAACGGAGAAGGTTCGCGGGCTAGGCCCTGCTCTGCTAATGACTGGCTGTGAAACCTCAGGCCAGGCTGGGTGTGGTGGCTCACACCTGTAATCCCAGCACTTTGGAAAGCTGGGCAGTCAGATCACTTGAGATCAGGAGTTCGAGACCAACCTGGGCAACATGGAGAAACTCCATCTCTACCAAAAATACAAAAATTAGCCAAGTGTGGTGGCGCATGCCTGTAATCCCAGTTACTCAGGAGGCTGAGGTGGGAGAATCACTTGAACCCTGGAGGCAGAGGTTGCAGTGAGCCAAGATTGAGCCCCTGCACTCCAGCCCTGCCAGAGCTGAATCTAGGCCCTGCTACTCATGAGCTGTACATCCTTGGGCGAGTCACCTAACCTCTCTGTGCTTCAGTTTCCTTCCCTGTAGATGAGACTGAAGGAGCACCCACTTCCCAGAGTTCTTGCAGTAGTTAGATGAAATAATGCTTGTGACGCAGCTCATCTGGGACCCAGCACACAGTAGGTGCCCCATTAATGGGGTGATGACTAATTGTCACCACACAGGATGCACTCATTTGTGTGTGATAAGCAGTGATTCCCACCTCCCAGCTTCCTCAAAGGCCACTGCAATGATTCTCAGCCTCATGACATTTCTCCCTACTCAAACTTCACCTCCTCCAGGAAGCCTTCCACGGTTAATCCTACTAGTTCCTATTTGTTACACTTACATATCTGGCTGCGCCCAGCCAACCTGGACTTGGACTTGCTGGAATGTTGCTTTACAGGGAGAATCCTTGGACTGTCTCCCCAGTGACACGGCAAGTTCTTCCAAGGCATTTTCCTCTGAGTTCCCCTCCCCCTACCTCCCAAGAAGGGTAGGAAGCAGGAATAGGGGCTGAACCAAGGGCTTGTCACATGGTCCCTGCTGCCTCCTGCAGCATAAAACGTGGGTTTTACTGTAGACCGCCACGAGGTAGCAAGCAGATATAGCCCCTGTGCTCCCCACTCTGTGTCTCAGGCCGAGCCTTGGTCCGAGGTCCCAGCTCCCTGATGAAGAAGGCGGAGCTTTCCGAAGCCCAGGTGCTGGATGCAGCCATGGAGGAATCCTCCACTAGCCTGGCCCCCACCATGTTCTTCCTCACCACCTTTGAGGCAGCACCTGCCACAGAAGAGTCCCTGATCCTGCCTGTCACCTCCCTGCAGCCCCAGGTAAGGGGTCCCCAAACAGCCTCGTATCTGGAAGGGTCCTTGAGCCCATGTCATGGAAAGCCCTCTTAATACATGTAGGGAGACTGAGGCACGGGGGCAGGAGACCACAGAGCTTAGATTGAAACCAGATCTCCTGCTGCCCATCCAGTCTAGCTCCAGCCCTGGTGGGTGCTCCATCCTGACAAGGGGCTGCCACTGTCCAGGGCAAAGTGCTCCCAGGATCCCACTCTGGGGACAGCCAAGGAGGCAAGCGGCAGCTCAGCACGCTGGTGTCTGCATGGAGAGCACCAAGGCCTGGGGAGGAGCTTTCTGTGTACAGAGGAGCATGAAGGATAATAATGGTGATTTTTAAAACTATGTCGTCAAGACCCAGAATGAATAAGCATTAGCTAATACTTGGACCCATCTGCATCAGATCTTTAAAAAAGATATGTGGGCTGGGCGCAGTGGCTCACGCCTGTAATCCCAGCACTTAGGGAGGCGGAGGTGGGCAGATCATGAGGTCAGGAGTTCGAGACCAGCCTGGCCAACATAGTGAAACCCCATCTCTACTAAAAATACAAAAATTAGCTGAGCGTGCTGGCGCATGCCTGTAGTCCCAGATACTCGGGAGGCTGAGGCAGGAGAATCGCTTGAACCCGGGAGGCGGGGGCTGTAGCGAGCCAAGATTGCCCCACTGCACACCAGCCCGGGCGACAATGTGAGACTTTGTCTAAAAAAAATAAAATAAAAGATATGTGGGGCGGGCGCGTTGGCTCACACCTGTAATTCCAACACTTTAGAAGACCAAGGTACAAGGGTCACTTGAGCCCAGGAGTTTGAGATTATCCTGGGCAACATAGTGAGACCCTGTGTCTACAAAACTTTTTTTAAAAATTAGACAGACATGAGGTCATGTGCCTGTGGTCCCAGCTGCTCAGGAGGCTGAGGCGGGAGGATCCCTTGAACCCAGGAGGTCAGGGCTGCAGTGAGCCATGATTGCACCACTGCACTCCAGCCTGGGAGACAGAATGAGACCCTGTCTCAAGGAAAAAAAAAATGTGGAGAGAAAGTAAGCGAGCAAATGTGGCAAAAACACTACCCACTGGTGATTCTAGAAGAGGGGTATATAGGAGCTGACCGCATCATTCTTGCACCTCTTCTGTGGTTTTTAAAGGTTTTCAGGCCAAGCACGGTGGCTCATGCCTGTAATCCCAGCACTTTGGGAGGCCAAGGCGGGCAGATCACGAGGTCAGGAGATCGAGACCATCCTGGCTAACACGGTGAAACCCCATCCCTACTAAAAATACAAAAAAAAAAAAAAAATTAGCCGGGCATAGTGGCAGGCACCTGTAGTTCCAGCTACTTGGGAGGCTGAGGCAGAGAATTGCTTGAACCCGGGAGGCAGAGCTTGCAGTGAGCCACGATCCACGATCACACCACTGCACTCCAGCCTGGGCGACAGAGCGAGACTCCATCTCAAAAAAAAAAAAAAAAAAAAAAAAAAAGGTTTTCAAACTAAAATTATTTAAAAGGATCAATAATATATATGTATAAAAAAGAAATAGGCCAGGTGCAGTGGGTGGCTCACGCCTGTAATCCCAGCACTTTGGGAGACTGAGGCGGGTGGATCACTTGAGGTCAGGAGTTCGAGACCAGCCTGGCCAACATGGTGAACTCCCATCTCCACAAAAACACAAAAGAAATAAAGCTTTTTTAGCAGCAGATCTTTCTTATCCTTTTTTGGGGTCTTGCACCCCCTTGAGATTGGGATGAAAGCTGCGGACCGTTTCCCAGGAATACATGGTTATCCGTCTCATCATCCAAGGCTCCCTGCAGCCCAGCCTACAAGGTGCAGTTCCTGCCCATGCCCTAGTGCGTGCATAGGCCCGTGCGTAGATCCAGCTATTGCTGAGGACCTCTAGCCCTCTGCATTCCTGGGGCCACTGGCCCGGGCTGTGAGTGGGACTGAGCTCTGGTGTGGCCTCAGTGGTGCCGCGGAGAGCTGGTAACCTCTGCAGAGAGAGGAAGGGATGGGAAAGTCCACTGAGTGGCTAGGCTACTTCCAACTCCCTCCTTGTGGGCTTAAAGACCCCGGGCGAGCAAGGTTGCCTTCCCAGCCTGCGGGTGGTCTCTGCCCCTCCTCAGAGGGCCTGGTGGGTAACTCACCTGTGTGTGTCTGCATGGTCCTTCTTGAGTAATGGCTGCACAGGAAGGAAATTACCTAGTGGCCACTGGAACAGAAGCCTCCGGCGGCCATCTTTATGTCCTCAGGCTGAGACTCCAGGCTGCCCAGCAGAGGATGAGGTGGCCTCTGAGAAGCCTCTTTTTTGCCCTCTGGCCTTGGGACTCCACACTCCTGCTTCCATGGATTTGAAGGTTCCAACATCCCCCTTCTCCACTGTCTCCAGCAGGCACAGCCCAGGTCTGACGGGGAGGTGATGCCCACGCTGGACATGGCCTTGTTCGACTGGACCGATTATGAAGATTTAAAACCTGATGGTTGGCCCTCTGCAAAGAAGAAAGGTATGCCCACCTACCCCACCACCTTCCATGCCTGGGCGCCCTGCCCTCCTGCACCATCTGTTGATGTGGGGGCCCCAGTGAGCCCTGTCTGATCTTCAGATGTCCAAAGGTGGGATGTGGGGAGAGGCGGAACATGGAGCCTAACCTGGAAACACCACTTGGAATGGAGAATGCTGTCAAATGCTTATCACGTGCCACACGCTTCCATGTTTCCACTCACGTGACCCTGAGGGAAAATACCTGTGAGGTCCATAGTACTGTTGATCCCATTTTGGAGAAGAGAAAACTGAGGCAGAGACAGAGGGGTACAGTGCCTTGTCCAAGCCACGCTGTAGGGTGGTGGTATGGGCACTCCAACACCTGAGTCCCTGTGCTTAACCTCTGCTCTGCTGGGCCCCAGCTTCTGACGACAGATCTTCTTATCCCCAGAGAAACACCACGGTAAACTCTCCAGTGATGGTAACGAAACATCACCAGCCGAAGGGGAACCATGCGACCATCACCAAGACTGCCTGCCAGGTACCAGCCAGCACCCACATTCAAGGCGCCAGGCTGGGTGCTGGGAGGGAACCTGGGTGGGAGTGGGGGTTCCCACGTGTGCAGGACATGAGAATCCTTGACCCTTCATGGATGATAAATAATAACAACAGCTGCCACTTTCCTGAGAGTTGCTGTCAAACATCCATTCATTTAATACATTATTCACGGCCAGGCACGGTGGCTCACACCTGTAATCCCAGCACTATGGGAGGCGGAGGCGGGTGGACCACCTGAGGTCAGGAGTTTGAGACCATCCTGGCCAACATGGAGAAACCCCATCGCTACTAAAAATATAAAAATTATCCAGGCATGGTGGCACATGCCTGTAATCCCAGCTACTCGGGAGGATGAGGCAGCAGAATCAATCGCTTGAACCTGCGAGGCGGAGGTTGCAGTGAGCTGGGATCACGCCACTGCACTCCAGCCTGGGTGACAAGAGGGAAACTCCATCTCAAAAAAAATATATACATTAAAATATGTTACTCACAACAACACAGTTTTCAAGCCAGGTGATTGAGCCCCAGAGAGGCTGTCTTGCCCAAGGTCACACAGTTAAGAAGTGGCTCCAACCTGGCCTGGCTGGAAAGCCTCTTCACCACAGCCCCAAGCTGCCTTGAATCGGGATGATCCTGTCTTGCCCTCTTCCTCCTGACACTAGGCAGGGCTTAATGCTGTCCTTGTCCCATCAAATACTGCCGGGCATTCTGGAGATGCTTTTGGTGACATCCTCACTGTTCAGCAGCCGTCCCCATGGAGACAGTCTAAAAACAAGAAGCCGGATGTTGTAACTAATGTCCTAAACCCTGGGGGCCCTTGGGGGTCTGTTGGGCCTTCCAGGAAGCAGATACTGAGGTAAGTTAGAAGTGTGAGGCCGGGCCCAGTGGCTCACGCCTGTAATCCCAGCACTACGGGAGGCAGAGGCGAGAGGATCCCATGAGCCCAGGAGTTCAGGACCAGCCTGGGCAACACGGGAAGACCCCATCTCCAAAAATAGTAATAATTTTAAAAAATAACCAGGCTTGGCTGGGCGCAGTGGCTCACGCCTGTAATCCCAGCCCTTTGGGAGGCCGAGGCGGATGGATCACAAGGTCAGGAGTTCAAGACCAGCCTGGCCAAGAAAGTGAAACCCTGTCTCTACTAAAAATACAAAAATTAGCCGGGCGTGGTGGCAGGTGCCTGTAATCCCGGCTACTCAGGAGGCTGAGGCAAAGAATTGCTTGAACCTGGGAGGCGGAGGTTGCAGTGACCCGAAATCTCACCACTGCACTCTGACAGAGTGAGACTCTGTCTCAAAATAAAAAAAATACAAAAATAAAAAATTAACCAACCAGGCTTGGTGGTGTGTGCCCGTGGTTCCAGCTATTCAGGAGGCTAAGGCAGGAGGATCACTTGAGCCTCGGGGGTCAAGGCTGCAGTGAGATATGATCGCACCACTGTACTCCAGCTTGGGTGACAGAGCAAGACCCTGTCTCAACAAAACAAAACAAAAAGTGCAACAGATTTATTTTGGGGTGGGCTAGGGGTGGGAAACACTTGTGAATGATGAAAGGGGGAGGAAGCCAGATTGGATGGAGGAAGCTTCGGACATCATGCACCAGATGGGTGCTCCGGTGCAGAGGTGGCCTGTTAGACGAGGCCCGTGCTGAGCAGAAATGGCTGGGCCCCAGAACCCTCATGCCTGTCATTGGCAGGGGCTGCTGGGAACAGCCCGCCATGGGCCAAGGTGGCCCTGAAGCTGTACCAGCTGGAGGCCGCCAGCAAGCGCTTTCCCCAGGAGAGATCCAAGCGGCACACCTCCACGGCACCATGATGGTTAGATCAGTGACCAGAATATTCCACAAAACAAGCAACCAAACCAGCAATTAGCATCGTATAAGGCAAACCACCAGCTCCCTGACAGGCTGCTTCATTCCCAAACCATTGTTTTCACCCTGGGCGCAAAGAAAAGGCCCGCGTTTGGGCCGACTGGACAGTCGCTCTGGGAGCCGGCTCCATGGCAGGTGCCCAGGGCTTCAGTTTCCCCATCTGTCAAAAGAGAACATCGGTGTTGGGGATCCTGAGGCCCCTCCCAGCTCTGAGCTGACTCCACACCTGGCAGCCCCCAGCTGTTCTACTAGCTCTGTCTAGGAGGAGACCTCACACACCCTTCACTCTTCCCATGATCAATCAGTTGCTATCTGAGGCAGCTGGGGTCTCTGCCGCCGACCCTTGGGGGCCTCGGCCGTGACATCCCTCTGTGGTTCCACCCAGGAGCCTTGCACACCAGATGGCCCACCCCGCCAGGGCACGGCCTGCCACAGAGATGATGGATCTCTTGTCCAGTGGGACCGAGTGCAGGGCTGCAGGGAGGGGCGGCTCAGCTTGGCTGACTGCGTGTGCTCTCTGTGTTGGCAGGGACTTGCTGCGACCTGCGGGAGCATCTCTGCACACCCCACAACCGAGGCCTCAACAACAAATGCTTCGATGACTGCATGTGTGTGGAAGGTGGGTCCAGACTCCTTTGCGGGGGGCTCCCCATGCTCTGAGAACCACAAAGCCTCCCTTTCTCGAAGCTGGTTCTGCACTGAGTGGGGGACAAGCTTTCCCGGCAGAGGGTGGATCAGGGGCCTGCGGTGGGGGAGTAGGTGGGAGAATCCCTCGGGAGCCATAGACGTGAGCAAGAACAGCTTTATCAGTGCCTTCCCAATCTGTGAACTCATTTAGTCCTGATTCTTGGCATCATTTCTCAGATTTGCTTTTCTCAACTTTTGAAATACAAGCTGGCGCAATCTCCCACTATCTGGAGGAGGGAGAAGGGAGGAGACAGGAGCACATCTCTTTAAATTAGATCCAGCCTCAGAAGGCTGCCGCTTTCACACCAGAATTCTATCCCAGCGGAGGCACTGAAGTGTGATAATGGGGTGGGGGTGGGTTTCCCAGCATGTCCCAGGGAAGAATGCACTTGGCCAGCTGCCTCTTTAACTCCTCTGTGCCCCCACCTCGCCTAGGTGTGCTGGGCTCTGTGCTGAGCACTTTTCTACTGAAATCCCCATGACCACCCCTAGAAAGGGGCTATGATCCCCACTGTATGAATAAGCAAACTGGGGCACAGAAAGCTTAATGATGCCCAAACTTACACAGCCAGGAAAGTGGGGGGAATAGTTGCAGGTTCTTGTTTTGTTTTGAGACAGAGTTTTACTCTGTCACCCAGGCTGGAGTGCAGCGGTGCAATTTTGGCTCACTGCAACCTCTGCTTCCCAGGCTTAGGTGATTTTCCCCATCCCAGCCCCGCAGGTAGCTCTGACTACAGGCGCATGTCACCAGCCCAGCTAACTTTTGTATTTCTGGTAGAAGCAGAGTTTTGCCATGTTCCCTAGGCTGGTCTCAAACTCCCGACCTCAAGCGATCCACCTTGGCCTCCCAAAGTTCTGGGATTACAGGCATGAGCCACCACACCCAGCCAGTTTCAATTTTGTATTCTTCAAAGTTTCAAATATATACTAAAGTAGTTAGAATAGTCTAATAAGCACCAATTTCTCATCACTCTGCTTCAGTAAATACCAACTCACGGCCAGTCTGTGTCTGTCATCTCTCACACGCTTTCCTTATTCTGACATGATTTCTAAGCAACTCCTGGGAGCGTACAGGTATTTCATCTGTGGATATTTTAGTGTGTACCTCTGAAAGACAAGTACTCTTTTAAAAACAAAATGCCAGGCTGGGCGCGGTGGCTCATGCTTGTAATCCCAGCACTTTGGGAGGCCGAGGCGGGCGGATCATGAGGTCAGGAGATCGAGACCACCGTGAAACCCCGTCTCTACTAAAAATACAAAAAAAATTAGCCGGGCGTGGTGGTGGGCACCTGTAGTCCCAGCTACTCGGAGAGGCTGAGGCAGGAGAATGGCGTGAACCCGGGAGGCGGAGCTTGCAGTGAGCCGAGATTGCACCACTGCACTCCAGCCTGGGTGACAGAGCGAGACTCCGTCTCAAAAAAAATAAATAAATAAAATAAATAAATAAATAAATAAATAAAAACAAAATGCCAAACATGAACGATAATTAATCAGTTCCATCCAATATCAAATCAGCATTCACATCTCCTGGATGGGGGAGTTGGGACTCAGCCCCTCTATGAACCTGAGATACATGCCCTGTTTTCCTCACATTAGCCTCACAGATTATCTACTGTGATCGTGCCACTGCACTCCAGCCTGGATGATGGAGCGAGACCCTGTCTTAAAAATGATAATAATAAATCTTTTTCTTCCCAATCTTTAAAATTGTAGACTTTTAAATTTAATTTAATTATTTTTTCGAGACAGGGTTTCGCTCTGTCACCCAGGCTGGAGTGCAGTGGCGCAATCTCGGCTCACTGTAGCTTTAACTCCCGGGCTCAAGGGATCCTCCCGCCTCAGCAATAAAGCTATGTACTTCTGATTATCCACTCATCTAATCAGTTAAATATTTAGGGAGCGCCTACTCTGTATCAGACATTGCTCTGGACACTGGGGGGTTCAGTAGTGAAAAGAACAAGCAAGTTCTGTGCCCATGAATTACATTCTAGTGATGTGAGCAGACAACAATCCAATACATAGACAGTATGTCTAGAAAATAATAAGGGCTATGGCCGAGCATGGTGGCTCATGCCTGTAATCCTAGCACTTTGGGAGGCCGAGGCAGGAGGATCACTTGAGGTCAGGAGTGAGACCAGCCTGGCCTACATGGTGAAACCCTGTCTCTACTAAAAATACAAAAATTAGATGGGCATGGTGGTATTTGCCTGTAATTCCAGCTACTTGGGAGGCTGAGGCATGAGAATCACTTGAACCCGGGAGGCGGAGATTGCAGTGAGCCGAGATCGTGCCATTGCACTCCAGCCTGGGCGACTGAGTGAGACTCTGTCTCAAAAAGAAAAAAAAAAAGTAAGTAATAAGGGCTATAAAGATAATAATATGATAATGAGTCCTACAGTTGTTTTAGAAAGAGTAGACAGAAGTGGGCATTGGAGGCCAGGCGGGGTGGTTCATGCCTGTAATCCCAGCATTTTGGGAGGTCAAGGCAGGTGGATCCTTGAGCCCAGGAGTTGGAGACCAGCCTTGGCAAGGTAGAGAGACACTGCCTCTACCAAAAATACAAAAAAAAAAAAAAAAATTAGCCGGGTGTGGTGGCGCACACCCATAGTACCAGCTACTTGGGAGGCTGAAGCAGGGAGGATCACTTGAGCCCAGGAGGCAGAGATTGCAGTGAGTCGAGATCTTGCCACTGCACTCCAGTCCAGGTGACAGAGCAAGAACCTGTCTCAAAAAAAAAAAGAAAAGAAAAAGAAATGGAGGCCCGGCGCGGTGGCTCATGCCTGTGATCCCGTCACTTTGGGAGGCCGAGATGAGCAGATCAGTTGAGGCCAGGAGTTCAAGACCAGCCTGGCCAACATGGTGAAACACCATCTCTGCTAAAAAAAAAAAAAATACCAAATTAGCTGGGTGTGGTGGCGCATGCCTGTAATCCCAGCTACTCGGGAGGCTGAGGCAGGAGAATCACTTGAACCCAGGAAGCGGAGGTTGCATGAGCCAAGATCGTGCCACTGCACTCCAGCCTGGGCAACAAGAGCAAAACTCCATTTCAAAAAAAAAAACAAAAAAGCAATGGAGAGCCATAGGATGTTTCACAGGGAAGGGCAGAATTTGAGCCACTTAAAAAAATTAATAACCTTTTTCCTTTCTAATTTTCAAGATTATAGACTTTTTAATTGAATTTATCTGTGTATTTTATTTTTTAATTTTTTTGAGGCAGAGTCTCACTCTGTTACCCAGGCTGAAGTACAGTGGCGCAATCAAGGCTCACTGCAGCCTGGAACTCCCGGGCTCAAGGGATCCTCCCGTGTTAGCCCCTCCTGTAGTTGGGACTACAGGTGTATGCCACAATGCCTGGCTAATTTTTTACATTTTTTGTAGAGATAGGGCCTCCCTGTGTTGCTTAGGCTGGTCTGGAACTACTGGGCTCAAGCGATCCTCCCACCTCAGCCTCCCAAAGTGCTGGGATTATGGGTGTGAGCCACCGTACCCTGTGGACTTTATTTTTACAGCAGTTTTCTAGAAAAATTGCACAGAATGTGTTTCTCATATACCTCCTTTGCCCCTGCATGCAGTTTCTCCTATTAATAACATCTTGCAATCATGTGGTAGATTTGTTTGTTTGTTTTCTGAGAGGGAGTCTGGCTCTGTCGCCCCAGCTGGAGTGCAGTGGCATGATCTTGGCTCACTGCAAGCTCCGCCTCCCGGGTTCACGTGATTCTCCTGCCTCAGCCTCCCAAGTAGTGGGGATTACGGTCACCCACCACCACGCCCGGGTAGTTTTTGTATTTTTTTTAAGTAGAGACGGGGTTTCACCATGTTGGCCAGGCTGGTCTCGAACTCCTGACCTCAAGTGATCCACCCACCTTGGCCTTCCAAAGCGCTGGGATTATAGGCCTGAGCCACCGTGCCCGGCCTCCCGTGGTACATTTGTTGCTTGACAAACCAACAGTGATGTATTATTATTACGAATTGAAGTCATAGTGTAAGTTATAGTTCACTCTGCGGTGCATTCTGTGGATTTTGACAAATACATGCCCTGTCCCACCATTACGTGTCACACAGAATATTTTCACCACCCTGAGTCTTCTCGGTGCTCCTTCTGTGTTCATTCCTCCCCTCTCTCGGATTCGTGTGTTTTAAGCTCATTGGGGCTGCCGTGAGGAGGCTGGGTTGCAGGGCAGAATAAAGAAGGCAGGAGAGAGCTGGCTGACCCCGAGCGTGCAGGGGAAGGAAGGGGAGGGCACGGGCCCTTCGCGCCTCTGACCCACTTGCCTCCACTCGCCCAGGGCTGCGCTGCTATGCCAAATTCCACCGGAACCGCAGGGTTACACGGAGGAAAGGGCGCTGTGTGGAGCCCGAGACGGCCAACAGCGACCAGGGATCCTTCATCAACGTCTAGTGGCCCGGCGGGACTGGGGACTGAGCCCGGGAGGTTTGCACAAGCCGGGCGATTTGTTTATAACTAGAAGTGGGAAATCAAGTCGGGGAACAGATGGCTGAGGCTGCAGACTCAGGCCCAGGACACTCAACCCCAGGAGGGGAGCCGCTCGGCGAATGAGCTGGGTGGGTGCCCAGGAGCCGTCCCGCAGCACCTGCACACCCGAAGTCCGGACTCACGCAGCCTCCATCCCGCGTGTCTTGCTCTCCGCGATGGCAATGCCGAGAGTGCCCTCTACTGTCCGACTCCAGCACTGCAACAGCTTCAAGTTCAAAACCAAGAGGCGTTTTTGAGAGTGGAAAAGAAATTTAAACTTCCCGAAAGAAGGTCCACCAGCAGGAGATGAATATGGAACATCTCCTATGTACCAGGCACTGTGCTAAGTGCTGGAATACATTATCTCATTGAACTATCACAACGACCTTTTCAAATAGGCTTTATCACCATGCGAAAGGTTGAGGACCGTGTGGCACACTGGAGTTATTTGACTTGACTTGCCCAGGGTCCCAGGTCAATGCTCCTCAAACCTGAACATGCTAAGAGTCACCTGGAGGTCCAGTTAAAAATGTACATCTGGCCGGGCGCAGCGGCTCACGCTTGTAATCCCAGCATTTTGGGAGGCCAAGGCGGGTGGCTCACCTGAGGTCAGGAGTTCGAGACCAGCCTGGCCAACGTGGGGAAACCCCGTCTCTATTAAAAATACAAAAATTAGGCCAGGCGTGGTGGTACACACCTGTAATCCCAGCTACTCAGAGGCTGAGGCACCAGAATCGCTTGAACTTGGGAGGCAGAGGTTACAGTGAGCAGAGATCATGCCACTGCACTCCAGCCTGGGGGACAAGAGTGAAACTCCATCTCAAAAAAAAAAAAAGAAAAGAAAAAAGCACATCTGACTCAGTGGGCTCTGTGCTCTAACAAGCTCCCAGGGAACACGAGGCTGCTGACCCAGGGACCCACTGAGAAGTCCTGGGAAGTACATGGCAGAGCAAGGACATGAACCTGGGCCAAGGCTGTCCAGCTCCAAGGCTCACATTCTTGCTGCTCCACAGCCAAGAATTTCTTCCAGATTCCCCAAGGCTTTTGGCAAGAGAGGCTCGCACCCTGGTATTCCCTTCCTCTGTGGCTGCAATAACTTGACTGTTCTCCGCCTTCCCTGGACAAAGGTGTATCATATTTAAAAACAAAACAAAATACGACTTAAGCACATACTTGCTTACAGGAATAAGTTGGGCAAGTTGATCCCTGTGGTCTGGTAGCTGATATCCTGGGATAAGAAGTGTTTGGGGAAAAGAATCATGTTGGCCTTTATGTCCCTGTGGTCCTGCTCACCCAGTCCTGGACAGGCACTTTACAGTTTTCTGGAGAGCTTCCACCCCAGGGGTTCTGATGCAAGCATGGAATCCAAAAAAACCCCACACATATTGCCCATGTTTACCCACTTTGCATACTGTTTAGTGATTTCCAGGACCACAAAACCATCCCTGGACCCCACCCCACATTTTTGCAGCAGAGCCCACTGGGAAGTTGAGGCTCGCCTGAAATTGAGGTGCTATCTGAAGCTAACTGCCCCTAACAGGCCAACTCACAATGCCCACCCAGAACATCTGTCCCAGCAGATCTAGCTTCAGGGGTCACTTCAGGAGAACTATTTAAATCCCCCCACTTGGCGTCGCACTCCTGGCCAACCCTCTGTTCCAGGGCGAACCAGGTTGTGAAAAAAGACTTTCCTGGCCAAATTCCTCACTGGCCTGGATCACGCCCATAAGATGCCAGAGATGTTTACTGCATTGGAAAAATCAGTCGGGGTCAGGGGTCAGGCACCAAGGAAAGCAGGCAGATCTAGAAGAAACTAAATATGCTTGTTCTCTCCCTATCCAAGTTTGATGGGCATGGGAATCTTGTGGGGAGGGAGCAGGGGGGCAGGGGAACTGGGAGATCAAAGCAGGCTAGCTGAAAGGCAGATATGGCTAGACGCAATGGCTCGTGCCTGTAATCCCAGCACTTTGGGAGGCCGAGGTGGGCGGGCCACTTCAGGTCAGGAGTTTGAGACCAACCTGGCCAACATGGCAAAACCCTGTCTCTACCAAAAATACAAAAATTAAGGCTGGGCACGAGGGCTCATGCCTGACATCCCAGCACTCTGGGAGGCCGAGGTAGGCAGATCACTTGAAGTAAGGAGTTCGAGACCAGCCTGACCAACATGGTGAAACCCCATCTCTACTAAAAATACAAAAATTAGCCAGGCATGGTGGCAGGTGCCTGTAATCCCAGCTATTCAGGAGGCTCAGGCAGGAGAATCACTTGAACCCAGGAGGCGGAAGTTACGGTGAGCTGAGATCACACCATTGCACTCCAGCCTGGGCGACAGAGTGAGACTCCAAAAATATAAAACACTTAAAAATTTAAAACGGCACATCTGCCGGCAGCTTCATACTTGAGACCAGACAACCCACATGCTCTGTGTGCCTCACATTAAGTGGTGACTCGGGACTGTGCTGGCTCTATGGGGCTAGAACCCTAAGGAGTATCGCAGGAAGAAAGCCTAGCATTACTATGGCTGGGGGACAGCTGTTAGATGGTCCTAGGACATCAGCCATGGAGAACACAGAGGGTCAGGACAAAGCTAAAAGGCCCATAGAACTGCCACTGGTTGCCAGGGTAGTTCCATGGTTGGAAATTCAAGGCCCATCTCTTTGCCCTAGCTATCTCTATTTGACATTTCCAAAGAGGGATGGGTGGATGGAACCTCTTAACTCCAGAGCTGGGAATCCCAAAGCCCTCTCAAGTGTCTAACCAACCTTTCTGCCAGGAAGTTCTTCCTTAGGTCTATCTTAAATTTATTTTGCTCATACAGAAGCCAATTTCCTCTAATCCAGGGTTTAGCAAACTTTTACTGTGAGGGGCCAAATAAATATTTTAGGCTTTGCAAGCCATCCGATCTCCACCAGCTACTCAGCTCTGCCATAGCTCGAAGCAGCCACAGACAGTGTGTAAATGAATTCATGGCTATGCTCCAGGAAAACTATTTATGGACACGCATGTGAATTCCATATACTTTTCACATGTCACAAAATATTATTCTCTCTCTTTTTTTTTTTTTTTTGGAGTTTTTTTTTTTTTTTTTTTTTGAGACGGAGTTCGCTCTGTCGCCCAGGCTGGAGTGCAGTGGCGCAATCTCGGCTCCTGCAGCTCCGCCTCCTGGATCACGCCTCTCCGCCTCGCCCCGAGTAGCTGGACTACAGGCCCCGCCACCGTGCCCGCTTTTTTGAGAACTTCACCGTGGTCTCGACCCTCCTCATCCACCCCCTTGCCTCCCAAAGTATTACAGCTGAGCCACCACGCCCGGCTGTGATGGAGTTTTGCTCTGCTGCCCAGGCTGGAATGCAGTCTCGGCTCACTGCAACCTCTGCATCCTGGGTTCAAGCAGTTCTCCTGCCTCAGCCTCCCAAGTAGCTATGATTACAGGCATGCGCCACCACACCTGGTTAATTTTTGTATTTTTAGTAGAGATAAGGTTTTACCATGTTGGCCAGGCTGGTCTCGAACTTCTGACCTCAGGTGATCCGCCCGCCTCAGCCTCCCAAAATGCTGGGGTTACAGGTGTGAGCCACCGCACCTGGCCACAAAATATTACTAGTTTAATTTTCTAAAACCATTTAGAAGTGCAAAAACTGCTCTTAGCTTGCTAACTGCACAAAAACAGGCAGTGGGGCAGATTTGGCCCGAGGGCCACAGTTTGCCAACCCCTGTTCAAGCCTGCTCACTGTCAACCTTGGCTGCACGTTGCAATAATCAGGGAACATTCACAGGCCTGGGGCCCACCCACAAGGTTTCTGTTTTGTTTGGTCTGGGCTTCATAGATTTTCCCCCAGGTAACTCCAGGTGCAGCTGGGGCTGAGAGTCTCTGCTCTCCCCTTCCATCTGTAGCAGTGCGGCTGGTGTTAAATCCACCTATTCCACCACTCACCGCCTTGGCAACCTTAGGAAAGTTTCTTAAGGTCTCTGTGCCTTGATTTTTTCATCTGTAAAATGGGGATAATAACTCTCCCTTCATAGGGCTGTTGTAAGTAGTGAATGCATACTTCTTTTTTTTTTTTTTTTTTTTCTCTTTTGAGACAGAGTTTCACTCGTGTTGCCCAGGCTGGAGTGCAGTGGCACAATCTCGGCTCACTGCGACCTCTGCCTCCTGGGTACAAGTGATTCTCCTGCCTCAGCCTCTTGAGTACCTGGGATTACAGGCAAGCACCACCACGCCCGGTTACTGTCTGTATTTTTAGTAGAGATGGGGTTTCACCATGTTGGCCAGGCTGGTCTCAAACTCCTGACCTCAGGTGATCCACTTGTCTCAGCCTCCCAAAGTGCTGGGATTACAGGCGTGAGCCAGCGTGCCTGGCCTGTGAATGCAGAATTCTTATAAGGTGTTTAGAACAGTGCCTAGCACCTACTAAACCTCCAGTGTTAGCTAATTCGTTATTCTAGGAGAATTATAGGAGATGTCGGTTCTTTGACAATGACCCATCACATACTCTGAGATCATTTCTAAGTCACTATTCAAGCTCCTTCCCCAAAGTGTGTTCCATAGAACACTGCGACCATGAGATGCTCCATTAGAAAGGGTCAGGGTACGGTTCCCGTGGTCAAAGAGGTTTGGAAAACTGTTCTGGCCTCAGCCCTTGGCAGCATGTGCAGATTCCAGGCACCGAGGCAGGGCTGGAGGAGTAAGTGGCTTTGCAATAAAATGGGTGCTGCAGTCTAAAAAGATACCCTGGGTGGAGTGGGGGAGCTGAGCAGGAGGCCAGGTGGCAACCAGTAGCTGCTGGGCCCGTGGCCTGAGCCCTCCTGCACTCCTCCAGCTGGAGTCTCACCGCGGATCCCAGGAATACCTGCTGTTCCCACAGGGCTGCCTTCCCGTGGTTTGTCTGGAGACACCAAGAGTGGTTTCCATGCCTGCTGGGAATAGGCTGAGCATGTAATGACATGAGGGCCAAGGCTTGTGGGAAAACGACAGCTTCACAGCCCCTTGAGGAGTGACCAAGCCACAAAGTAAATCCTAAAGCCACAACCCCTTCTACCACTGAGCCGCTGGAGGTGGGTCCTTATTTCAAGCCACATTCAACCCACCCAACAAAACCTAACATTGAGGTGGTGGGCACATGGCCCCTGCGGTGGGGTTCACTCTGCAGCTGGAGAGACAGCATACCTGAAACCTGCAAGGAACAGGTTTATAAAACAACAGAACAGCCAGGAAAATGGTGCTAGGACAGACAGTGGAGAGGCCAGAGGAGCAAACCACTGTGCCTCCTCACCGGGGGTTTCACGGGGCTGGACTGAGTCCCGTCACCTCTGTGATAGTCTTCACTCTGACAGGCAATGGTGACTGTGTGTGTTTCCTGGGGAGGAGGTCGGCAGGGAAGGTCACCTTTCCTGGGAAGGGCGGTTTGCAAAACCAGGGGTTTATATTGCAGGGAGTGCAGAATTTTCTGAATTCTAAGTCAGAACAAGCGGTCTGATACAGGATCCATGGCCAGGTCACTTCTGGGTGCAAGAGGCTTTCTAGACCTTAGACACTCAGATTACGGTCATGGGCCAGTAACAGCACCTGGGAGCTTGGTAGAAACGCAGAATCTTAGCCTGGGCAACATAGGGAGACCGCGTCTCTGCAAAAAGTAACAAAATTAGCTGGGCATGGTGGTGCACACCTATAGTCTCAGCTATTCTCCAGGCTGAGGTGGGAGGATCGCTTGAGCCCAAGAGGTCGAGGCTGCAGTGAGCCATGACTGCACCACTGCACTCCAGCTTGGGCAATAGAGCAAGACTCTATCTCAAAAAAAGACAAAAAACAAAAAGAAATGCAGAATCTTGGGCCCCACCACCCCACGCTTACTGAGCCAGAATCTCTGGGGGTGGGGCCCAGCCATTTGGCTTTTCACAAGTTCTCCAGGTCATTCTTGGGCACGATCAAATTTGAGAATCACACGTCTAAGATACGACGGGGAAAACAGAAATGTGGGGTGGTCAGGGACATTCGGATAATTCGGGGTATTTGTAGTCAGGTGTGAGTTGGCAAATCCGAGACCCGTTTTGCCTAGCTAATTACCAGCAATGACAAACTCCCAGGCTCTGAGGCCCAGCCTCCTGGGCTGCAACTGGTCTTTATTTTTGGAGGAAATGAATGGAACACCTCAGCCTGGGACCCTCAGTGTAGGGTTTTCTGACTCTTAGGCAATTTCCTAGGGTGCTGTAGTTCCTCTTTAAAGTTGGGGAGCGGCAGGGGGAGGGGGAAGTGCCACGCCCTTGTAGTTTCATGATGTCATGTTGCATGTGCTCTCGAGCTGTAAATAAAGAGACGATGGTTAAAAAGCCCACCTGGTGTCTGTATTTGTTCCTCCAGGAGATGGTCTGTCTGTGCTGGTAGTGAGCTCTACAGAGGCATTTGGAGGGGATCCTAAGCCTGGTGTTCCACCTGTGACTTGTCAACACTGGATTGAGCATTTGCCCTGAGCTTAGCAGCAAACAAGGCAGACAGGGCTCCTGCCCTCGCCTGGTCCTCATCATAATCCCTCAGCCAGACCTCTTGACTGCGAGTCTCAGATTTTTTTTTTTTTTTTTAGACAGAGTCTTGCTCTGTCACCCACGCTGGAGTACAGTGGCACGGTCTCGGCTCACTGCAACCTCTGCCCCCGAGGTTCAAGCAATTCTCATGCCTCAGCCTCCCGAGTAGCTGGGATTACAAACGTGTGCCACCACGCCAGGCTACTTTTTGTATTTTTAGTAGAGATGGGATTTCACCATGTTGGCCAGGCTGGTCTCAAACTCCTGACCTCAAGTGATCCACCCACCTTGGCCTCCCAAAGTGCTGGGATTATAGGTGTGAGCCACCGCACCTGGCTGGAGTCCCAGATTTTTATCTCCCTACCCATTTTAGGGTTGGGGCAGCTGAGGTCCCAAAGAGATTCTGAGGGGTGTTGCAGCAGGCTGATCCCCAGCAGCTTCCTTCAGAGCCAAGGTGGCCAAGTGCAGAGAAGAGCAGATGCGGGACTCCTGCAAGATAAGAAAGGACAAGGCAGCTCAACGGAAGCCAGGGCTGGGGCAGGGACAGTTGCCATCTTGGGAGAGGGCGTGAACTGGTGAGGGGGTGGCCTGGCTTGGCACCAGGAAGGACATCTCTTGTCGTGGTGGCAGTTCCAGCCAATGCTGCCCAGCTCTGCTGACCAGGGCTTCCTCGGGCAGGCTGTTATGTCTCCCCGTGACCTTGATCCTAAAACCAAGGTGGGGCCCAGACACCCCTGGGGGCCGTGGTGACCACAGAGGTGGGGCGCCCTGAGAGCCTGGTGTCCATACCTGCAGAGATGTCTCTGCCTAGCCAGGACAGGGAAAACCAGGCTTCCCAAATCCAGGGTTTCCTAAAACATGGGTCCTCGGACTCCCAGGGTCAGAATCCTGTGGACAGCAAGCCCAGGTTTCTGAGTCTCACCTGGGCCTCTGACTCAGAATTCCAGGCATGGGCTTGGGAATCTGCACAACTGAAACTCAAGTCTGAGAGCTGCTGCACCAAATCTTCTGAGAACTCACAGTCCTCCCCACACAGCCCCAGGTGGCTGGAGGAGCTCCCACGGGGGATGGTTCTGAGGAGCTGAGCCCAGAAGGCCTGTCCCCCTCCAAGAGGCTTTGCAAGTCATACCCTCTCTGCCCACTACTCGACTCTGCCATCGTGGTATGAAAGCAGCCATGGATCACACAGAAACAGATGCATGCAAATGAGTGAGCACAGCAGCGTTCCAATAAAACTTTATTTACACAAAAGGGCAGCGGGCCGGATTTGGTCCAGGAGCTGTAGCTTGCTGACCCCAGTCTGTACTACTGACCCCTGGGTCCAAGGTTACAGAAAGGCATGCTGGCCATCTAAAAGCCAAACCCCTCTGTCCTGGGCTGTCCACTGGAACCCATTTCTACTAATAAAGGTCAGAACAGTGCTGAGATAAGGGGTTAGGGCCAGTCAAGCCCAAGGCCACAGGATGTCAGCTCTCAGTGCCAGCAGCCTGGGTGCAGCCCTTGGTGGAGGGCAGGTGGCTGCACTGGGGAGGACCAGTCAAGGTTCTCCAGAGAAACAGAAACAATTGGATATTTATATTTATATATCTTAAAATATCTATGTATTTATATATCTCATATATATGTGTGTGTGTGTGTGTGTGTGTGTACACACGGTCACGTGCCATATAAACATTTCAGTCAACGACAGACCACACATAAAACAGCGGTCTCATAAGATTGTTTCGTTTTGTTTTTGAGACAGAATCTGGCTTTATGTCTAGGTTGTGCACAATCATGACACTGTGTCTAGTGGCACAATCATGGTTCGTTGCAGCCTCAAACTCCTGGGCTCAAATGATCCTCCTGCCTCAGCCTCCGAAGTTTTGTGTTATTAATACAATAATAATTATTGTATTACAAGTACAGTAATTAGCCTGGTTAATTATTGTATTTTTTATAAAAACGGGGTCTCCCTATGTTGCCCAGGCTGGTCGCAAACTCCTGACCTCAGTGATCCTCTCCTCAGTCTCCCAAAGTGCTGGGATTACAGACGTGAGCCACCATACCCAGCCTTCATAAGATTCTAATACCATACTTTTACTGTACCTTTTCTATGTCTAGATATGTTTAGATACACAAATACTCATCATTGCGTCACAGTTGTCTGCAGTATTCAGTACAGTAACATACTGTGTAAGTTTGTGGCCCAGAAGCAACAGGCCATCTCAGAGAACCTAGGTGTGTGGGAGGCTTCACCATCTAGGTTTGTGTGAGTACACACCGTGATGTTTGCAGTGTGTAACGTTGTGATGTTTGCCCATCAATGAAACTGTCTAATGACACATTTCTCAGAATGTATTCCTGCTGTTAAGCAATGCGTGACTGTATATAAAGAGATTTATTTTATGGAATTGGCTCCCATGATTGTAGGGGCTGGCAAGTCTGTAATTAGTAGGACAGGCAGGCAGGCCAGAAATTCAGGCAGGAGTTAATGCTGCAGTCTTGAGGCTGAATTTCTTCTCCCAAGACCTCAGTTTTTGTTCTTAAGACCTTCAGCTGATAGGATGAGGCCCACCACATTCTCAGGGGTACCCTCCTTTCCTTCATGCCAACTGACTGCAGATGCCCTCACACACACCTACCTTCTTTTTTGACTGAAACCTTGGGTACTAGAACTTGCCCAAGCTGACACACGAAATTGACCATCATGGAGCTTTCTGGAGCTCAGCTCCCCAGCTCGGATCCCTGTGACTGGACGTGCGGCACAGTTGACCATGGCGGGTCAAGAAGCTCTGGGCTTCCTCACTCTGTTTGGCAGCTTGAGCCTCAGTGTAGCAGTGGCCAACTCTGGTCATGAACATGGACACACATGCTGCGGTGGGCCCAGACCAGTGTCTACCCAGTGTCAGGACATGAAATTGCAATTTGGGGTGGGATGGTGTGGGGAAGGATCAGATGAGGAGGAATATGAATGGATGCCTGACTGGGTCAGCAAATGACTAAACAGAGCTGCCCCGTCCCTGTCCCTTCATCACACCTCCCCCAACACGTAATGGCATATCCTGAAACTCACACGTTTGCACTGGGGAACCGCAGTCAGGAGCCTGGGCTCTGTCCCTGCTGGCGATTAGGCAGTGTGGCAAGGGCACATTGGACAGCGCTACATGCTGTGGTCCTGAATTGGCGCTGTGCATCCCGACCTTGACCTGTGCCAGCGCCTGGCACAGAGCAGAATAACTGTGTACAGAGGGAACACCTTCCTCCAGACACAGCCCTGGCCTCCGTTGACGGCGTGAGGCACCCCTCCTCTTGTGTAACTGGGAATTGTTAGACCCTCTTTTGCCAAGCATGAAAATGGAAGCACAAAGGAATTAAGGCCACTTGCCCAAAGTGGTGCTGGAGAGGCCCCCTCCCCCAGGTCTGCCTGACTCCAAAACCTGATCATGTCCATGACCCCGTGTTGCCTCTCAAATACCTCAAGTTTACTGAGCACCTACTAGGAGGTGATCACTGATCTCACCCCTATTCCCACCTCACAGGCACTGCGCCACTCACTTAGGACCCACCGAGGCTGCTGTCAGGCAGGGGGCCGCCAGGACCGAAGTTGGATTCACCTTCAGGCTGGCCCCCCCAGGGAGGAAGAGGGCTGGATTCCTTCCAGAGAGCCAGAGGAAGCACCCTCCCCTCCCCCACCCACTTCCTCGTTCTTCTCTTCTCTCTCCCCGTGGCCACTGGCCCCCTGCGAGGAAGATGAGACCTCGAAGAGCCTGCAGCAGAGTCAGACGTGAAAGCCACCGCCAGTGAAGGCTGAAAGCAGTGAAAGCAAACACCAAAGATAAACCCCACGGCAGATAGGCGTCTCGGGCCGTCGGGCTCAGCGGCCACAACAGGCCTCATGTGTGTATCTGAGCCATCATTCAGATGCAACCAGAGCCCTCCAGTGCCTCCCTTGGAATTCCAGCAGCAGCCACGTGGAAAGATGGGAGAACGAAGAGAGGAGGAGGAAGCAGCCTGAAGTTATGACACAACCAGGAGAGGCCATGGGAGGTGGGAGGCAAGCAGCACACATTGAGGCTCGCTCCGTGCAGGGCCTGGGCCAGGGGCTGGAGTTGAGCTCTGAACAAGATGCTCAGAGTTGAGGAAAGCACGTGAGCATGCACATGCGCGCGCACACACACACACATACATGCACACGCACACACACACCCGCACACGCACACACGTGCACCTGCACACACGCACACCCACACACGCACATGCACACCTACACACATGCACACACACACACGCACCCGCACATGTGCGCGCACACACATACACATAATAAAATAAGAGGATTGCTGCTGTATGCAGCAGGGGTTGAAGGAAATACCCTAGGTCAGAGAATTCGAGAGTAGCTGAAGTGCCCTCTCCTTCCTCTTGGTCAATAGCCTCTTCCGCTTGCGTTCTGGGTGGTTTCTAACACAACCACAGCTTCCTGGACTCCAACAGGGCACAGGCAATTTCCTTTTCTGCCTTTTCCACAATCGCCAAGGGTTCCATAGGGCATTCTGATGGGTTCTCTGAGCACAAGGTCTCTGGAGGGACAGGGCACTATTGCCACATGTTTGGGAAGGCCTGGCGGGGATCATTCTTAACCGGCAGTAATTTTCATAGGACCCTGATGAGATGGCAGAGCAGTCGGAACATTAGGCATGATTTCCTGTGTTTTAAAGCTCAAGGAGGAGTATTTACGGAGGCTGGCTGGGGTCCATAAGTGTCAGCAAGGGATGCCGCTGTAAGATTGAATTCTGTGCCATCGGGACAAATCGTTCAGAGTCAGCCCTCATTAGTTTTAAGTAGTCACAGAAAGAAATGTCTCCACTGAAGCGGGAAGTGGGGGCTCTCACACCTCCCAGCAGTGTCCAGGCTCCTCTGGAAAACACAGGAAGAAGGAAATAAAAGAACCCACCACGCTGCCTCCCTCCGCGCCCACATCTCGCCAGGATGCTTCCCTCCTGGCTGTCAGCAGATGGGGTGTGGACATGGCCCATGGTGCTAACAAGTCATAATGGTGTTTGATGCTTTGAGAATCTTGGCATCAACCAGAGAGCGGGCAGAAGGGCAGGAGATGAGGTCTGGGAGGTCAGCAGAGCCACCAAGACACCCGACTCCAATCCTACAGGGTTCCATTGGCTTCCTTCCCCTTCCCCTGCCTCGGTTTTTCTCCTGCCTTGCTGCTCATGGTAGCTGGCCCTCAGTGTACAAGAGAACACGTCCACAGACACAAAGAACAACACTGCCCAGCAAGACACGCAGGCCTTCCCCAGTCCTGCCAGACCTCAGGCCAGAAACACACAGCCAGTGTGTTTGTGACGAGCTGAATGGAAACATCACAGGAAGGAGCTCTAGATAGAATCCCATTGACAATTCCTGTGCCACTAAAGGGGCTTTCTCTGATGTGCTTCTTGTGGAGGGCTCTGCTCTCTTATTTTTATTTTTTATTTTATTTATTTTTTTGAGATGGAGTTTCACTCTTGTTGCCCAAGCTGGAGTGCAATGGCACGATCTTGGTTCACTGCAACCTCTGCCTCCCGGGTTCAAGCAATACTCCTGCCTCAGCCTCCGGAGTAGCTGGGATTACAGGCATGTGCCACCACGGCTGGCTGATTTTTATACTATCAGTAGAGACAGGGTTTCACCATGTTGGCCAAGCTAGTCTCGAAATCCTGACCTCAGGTGATCCACCCACCTCAGCCTCCCAAAGTGCTGGGATTATAGGCATGAGCCACTACACCGGGCCTGAGGGCTCTGCTTTCTAGCAGGTGTGTGTGGCTTTTTCGCTTCTAGGTATTTGCCCAGGTAGGTGTTCAATAACTATTTGCCGAATGGATGAATGAATGAATGAATCAATCAATCTATCCTACATGTCAGTTTCTTTATTGAAGGTACAAATATCAAACTTGACTGAGACAGACAGGTTGGCAAAGGGACATGAAAAATTTAAACTTGAATTCCAAAAGTGTACAGGTACTCCCCAACTTACAGTGGGGTTGCATCCTCATAAACCCATCCTAAATTGAAAATATCATAAATCCAAAATGCACTTAGGTCAGGTGAGGCAGCTCATGCCTGTAATCCCAGCACTTTGCGAGGCCGAGGAGGAGGGGGTATTGCTTGAGCCCAGATGTTTGAGACCAGCCTGGGCAACATAGTGAGAACTCATCTCCATGAAAAAACTTTCTAAAAAAGCAAAATTAGGCCGGGCGCGGTGGCTTATGCCTGTAATCCTAGCACTTTGGGAGGCCGAGGCAGGCGGATGACGAGGTCAGGAGTTCAAGACCAGCCTGGCCAACATGGTAAAACCCCATCTCTACTAAAAATACAAAAATTAGCCGGGTGTGTTGGCACGCGGCTGTAGTCCCAGCTACTTGGGAGGTTGAGGCAGGAGAATTGCTTGAACCCGGGAGGTGGAGGCTGCAGCGAGCCGAGATTGCCCCACTGCACACTAGCCCGGGCAACAGTGTGAGACTTCATCTCAAGAAAAAAAAATAAAAAAAGCAAAATTAGCTGGGCATGGTGGTGTGAGCCTGTAATACCAGCTACTTGGGAGGCTGAGATGGGAGGATCACTTGAGCCCAGGAGTTGGAGGCTGCAGCGAGCCAAGGTTGCACCACTGTACTCCAGTCTGGGTGACAGAGCAGGACCCTGTCTCAAAAAAAGAAAATAAAATGCATTTAATACACCTAACCTACTGAACATCATAGCTTAGTCTAGCCTACTTTAAACATGCTCAGAACACTTACATTAGCCTACAGTTGTGCAAAATCATGAAAAACAAGCCTATTTCATAATAAAGTGCTGAAAACCCTATGGAATTTATTGAACACTATACTGCAAGTGAAAAACAGAACGGTTATACTGGGGACTGGAAATATGGTTTCTACTGAACACAGATCGCTTTCACACGGTTGGAAAGTAGAAAAATCATGTCAGACCATCGTAAGTTGGGGAGTGTCTGTACTCACTCAATCCATGACCCCAAGCCTTGTGGAATGCCACGTGGGGGTCTATTATGCCCTTCCATAGGCAAGAATAGATCGTGGCAGGAACTCCGGTTCCTTTGACGATACGGACAGTTTCACTTTCTTTTATTTCTCCCTGCTTCCCACTTCCCCTCATCCCCCCCACCCCACCAGCTTGCCAAGCCCGCCCAGCCAGCTGGGTCTTCTCGTGCCCTCCTCCCTCTGCCTCTGGCCCCAGCTGGTCGAGATGAATACAGTGTCAGTGTCTGAGCCACAGGGACATTCCACAGGCCCAGCCTTGTGCTGCCTTCCGATCCTTGTCTTCCCCTCCTTGCTTCACTCTATCCTTCTCATTTCAGCCCTGGCTGGATTTTTCTGCTGTGTGGTTACATGTCAGGGTCCTGGAGCCAGGCTTCCTGGGTCCCATCCCGGTTCCAGCAGCAATTAGTGCTGTGCCTGTGGCAAGCTGCTTAACTTCTGTTGATTTCAGTTGCCTTAGTGTAAACGGGAATAAGAACAGCGCGTGCCACAGTGTTGTTGTGAGCATTTACTATGAAGACCTTTCTTCTTTTTTTTTTTTTTTTTTTTTGAGACAGGGTCTCGCTCCGTCTCTCAGGCTAGAGTGCAGTGGTGCGATCTCGGCTCACTGCAATCTCTACCTCCTGGGTTCAAGCGATTCTCATGCCTCAGCCTCCCGAGTAGCTGGGATTATAGGCATGTATAATCCCAGCTAATTTTTGTATTTTTAATGGAGACAGGGTTTCACCATGTTGGCAAGGCTGGTCTCGAACTCCTGACCTCAGGTGTTCCACCCGCCTTGGCCTCCCAAAGTGCTGGGATTATAGGTGTGAGCCACCATGCCCGGCCCACTATGAAGCCCTTTCACACTGTCTGCCACAAGACAACTACTGTTGGGGCTCAGAAAATGTGACCCCAATATCTGGTGCTTTGGCATGCTAAGTACTATGAACTACAGAAGACTGGAGGCCTCAAAAGCAAGGTCTCTGTGACCCCCTCCTGACCTCCTGTCTCCAGCCCCTCCTTCTCCCCTGAGGCAGTCACAGAACAAGAATTCCTCCTTTGGCAGGGGGCGAGGTGGCTCAAGTCTGTAATCCCAGTACTTTGGGAGGCCAAGGCAGGTGGATCGCCTGAGCCCAGGAGTTTGAGACCAGCCTGGGTAACATGGCAAGCCCTAATACAAAAATTAGCCAGTCATGGTGGTAGGTGCCTCTAATCCCAGCTATTCAGGAGGCTGAAGTGGGAGGATCACCTGAGCCCAGGAGGTTGAGGCTGCAGTGAGCCATGATCACACAATTGCACTCTAGCCTGGGTAACAGAGCAAGACCTTGTCTCAAGAAAAAAAAAAAAAAAAAAATCCTCCTTCTCCAAGGTGGGTCACAGAAACTAGAACTCGTGTCTCCAAAGTAGCCATAAAACCTAGAAAGGTGGCTCTCTCCCTTCTCTCTTTGAAGACCTCATTACAGAGGGGTTCTACCCCATACCCAGGAGGAAGGACTGCTGCATGGAGAGCCCAAGAAGAATCTGGACAAGACTTGTTCATTTTCTTTTTATCCAATTGCATTGCTACAGGGCTGTTCATTCTTCCTTGAAACTAAGCACAAAAACGGACAGATTTCCCAGGGCCTTTGAGTCTTCATCTCTGAAGCCTCCCATGTCACATAAAGCTTTGCTTAACTAAACTTGGTACGCTTTTCTCTTGTGAAGCAGTCTTTTTTTTTTTTTTTTTTTTTTTTTGAGACAGTCTCGCTCTGTCGCCCAGGCTGGAGTGCAGTGGCATGATCTTGGCTCACTGCAACCTCCACCTCCCAGGTTCATGCCATTCTCCTGCCTCAGCCTCCCGAGTAGCTGGGACTACCGGCGCCTGCCACCACGCCCGGCTAATTTTTTGTATTTTTAGTGGAGATGGGGTTTCACCGTGTTAGCCAGGATGGTCTCGATCGCCTGACCTCGTCATCCGCCCGCCTCGGCCTCCCAAAGTGCTGGGATTACAGGCATGAGCCACTGCGCCCGGCTAAGCAGTCTTTTTTTACAGGAGTGTGGGCTGTGACCTTTATGGTGGGTGAGGAAAGGTATCACACCCTTCCACCCCTACAGTACTTAGTAAATGTCAGCTCTAATCCTAGGAGTTGTTTTGCTTTTTTTTTTTGACATGGAATCTCACTCTGTTGCCCAGGCTAGAGTGCAGTGGCAGGATCTCGGCTCACTCCAACCTCCACCTCCCAGGTTCAAGCAATTCTCCTGCCTCAGCCTCCCAAGTAGCTGGGATGACAGATGTACACCCCCATGTCCGGCTAATTTTTGTATTTTTAGTAGAGACGGGGTTTCATCATGTTGGCCAAAATGATCTCGAACTCCTGACCTCAAGTGATCCACCGGCCTCAGCCTCCCAAAGTGTTAGGATTACAGGCGTGAGCCACCGTGCCCAGCCTGTTTTTCATTTTCTCCTCACAAAGTGATCACAACTTTATTACATACCTAAAGGCTTGGATTAAATCCCTCTAGAATCTGGAGTGTATGGGAAATATTTTTTAGAAGGAAATTGATCAGGCCACGCACCATGGCTCACGCCTGAAATCCCAGCACTTTGGCAGGCCGAGGCGGGCAGATCACCTGAGGTCAGGAGTTTGAGACCAGCCTGGCCAACATGGCAAAACCCCATCGCTACTAAAAATACAAAAATCAGCCAGGCATGTTGGCACCCGCCTGTAATCTCAGCTACTCAGGAGGCTGAGGCAGGAGAATTGCTTGAACACGGGAGACCGAGGTTGCAGTGAGCTGAGATCCCGCCACTGCACTCCAGCCTGGGTGACAGAGCCAGACTCCAACTCAAAAAAAAAAAGATACTTTTCATGCGCATCCGTGTAAAGAGACCACCAAACAGGCTTTGTGTGAGCAACATGGCTGTTTATTTCACCTGGGTGCAGGCGGGCTGAGTCCGAAAAGAAAGTCAGCAAAGGGTGGTGGATTATCATTAGTTTTTATAGGTTTTGGGATAGGCGGTGAAGTTAAGAGCAATGTTTTGCGAGCAGGGGTGGATCTCACAAAGTACATTGTCAAGGGTGGGGAGAATTACAAAGAACCTTCTCAAGGGTCGGGGAGATTACAAAGTACCTTCTTAAGGGTGGGGGAGATTACAAAGTACATTGATCAGTTAGGGTGGGGCAGAAACAAATCACAATGGTGGAATGTCATCAGTTAAGGCTATTTTTACTTCTTTTGTGGATCTTCAGTTACTTCAGGCCATCTGGATGTAAACGTGCAAGTCATAGGGGATGCGATGGCTTGGCTTGGGCTCAGAGGCCTGACAATAATAATAACATAATATTCTAATATTGACTGCTTACTGAGAAATTACTTTCTTCTAAGTACTTTACTAATAACAATAATTAATTACCAATAATGGACTAATAATAATAATAGCAACCAGTCCTAAATCAAACTGGATGTAGCCATTTGGCTGTTCTCTAATTTACCCCTAGACTGGGGGGATCTGTGCCTCCTAATAGGGCATTAAGTTAGGCCTATGGGCCCTGCAGCCCTGCAAAACTCTCCTCATCCATCCAGAGAAACGCTTTCTTTGCATCTGGAGAGACTATGGATCTTGATATTATCTAAGGACTCACCCAGGCAGTTTTGTAGGTTCCCACCTGGTTTCCCCCATCCTAGGAACAAGACCAAGTGCTCAGGTGTACCCTGAAGGTTTCCATACCTAGGTGACACTAAACAAAAGCTGGTGTTCTCTAAAGAAAAGTTGATGTTAGGAAGGGACCTGGAGGTAGAGCGGATTAATGTTCTTGTTGCGGTGGGGGGGATGTGGTGGTCAACAATCTTTAAGAGAGGTGCCAGGTGAGGCAGGAGACAGCCATTTCTTTCCTCATGCACAATTGGGGGAGGAATTTCTTATGGTTTTTCAGCTAGAGTTTTCTAAAACTTTTGGTACGCTGATTAAAGTGGGCTCCCACCAATTTGGCTCCTCAGGTGTTGTTTTTGTTTGTTTGTTTTTCCCAGACAAGGTCTCACTCTGTCGTCCAGGCTGGAGTGCAGTGGCGTGATCTCGGCTCACAGCAGCCTCCCTGGTTCAAGCAATTCTCGTGCCTCAGCCTCCTGAGTAGCTGGGACTACAGGTGCGCACCACCACGCCCTGCTAATTTTGGTATTTTTAGTAGAGACGGGGTTTCACCATGTTGGCCAGGCTGGTCTCGAACTCCTGAGTTCAGGTGATCCACCCTCCTTGGCCTCCCAAAGTGCTGGGATAACAGGGGTGAGCCAGTGCGCCCAGCCTCATCTTGTGTTGGTAATAACAATAGCTTGTGTGTCCTGCCCATTTATTAAGTGCCAGGCACTGTTCTCTCCTAGACCAAACCGTAGTTAGGCTCCTCTGAGTCCTCATCTTGACTAGGCCTCGACCTTGGACCTCTGTGTCTTCCTGTCCTTGCTGGGCCTGAGCCTGCATAAACCAGTTTCAGCAAGAGTCCTGCTAAGTTAGCAAGAACCCCCCTCCCCCCCATCCTTGATGTCTCCTCCTAGGAATCTTCCATTCCTGGCTCCCTCATTCTGCTCTGGCTATAAATCCCTCCTTGGTCCTTGTTGTATTCGGTGTTGAGCCCAAACTCTCACTCCACGGCAATAACCCTACAGCAAGTCTTGAACAGTACTGGTTTAACAACTGTCCCAACAACGTTTTCTTTAACAACAGCGGTTAGCTCATTTAATCCTCATAAAGATCATATGAGGTAGGTATCCTAAATAGCCCATTTACACAGGGAAGTGGGAAGGAGAGAGGGTGCCCCAAGGACGAGACACAAGCTGTTGCCACATCAGCACTTTGCGCCTGGACGGTCCCCAAGTTGTCCTGGCTGCAGGCAGTCCCAACAGCCCGCTTCCTGGAATATTAGCCAGGCAGGATACGCCCTGGGCGACAGAAACTCCAGCTTTTGCCAGCGGCCCCCAGGTACTGCCTGGGCGGTGGCGGGAGTCTGGAGCTTGGCTGAAGGCAAGAGCTGCGGACGCCGTTTCCTAGCAACCGAGCGGCGGTCACGTGACCCGCTCCAGCCCGCTTCACGTGGTCTTGAGCGGCGCTGGGGTTGGAGTCGCCGCAACGGGCGGGGCGGGGCTGGGCAAGTTTGTTCCCCGACTTCGGAGCCCAGGAGCCCCCGCGGCTGCCGCGCAGGTGCCCTCGGCCTGGGTCGGGATGGAGCTGCCTGCTGTGAACCTGAAGGTGGCGACGGGCTGGGGGGAGGGTCCCCTTTGCGGGGGGAGGTGGGACGTTTGCATTTTCCAGGAAGGTGGGAGGAAGGACCGGGAGTTTTGGGGAAAGAGGGATGGTAGGGAGGAAGGGAAGGTACAGACCCCACGCGAGAAGGAGGTGGGCAGGCAGGCCACAGCAGGGAGAGTGATCCAGTCACAGGCCAGCAGGGCGACGTAGAGGGGCCGTTGGAGGTGGCAGCGGAGGGCAAGGGCCGCCCCCTCCCGGACTCAGACCCTCCAGCGGTTAGCGCTGGTCCCAGCATTGCTGTTGCCTGCACGCCCAGAATTCCCCTGGAGGAGGAGGAAGGTGCGCGGGAGGGGCTTGTAGGCGGCTCACCTCCCCCGCGCGGGGGTCAGGGACTGGGCTTGCCCCCTGGGTCCCAGCACCGTTCTAGGAGCCTCCTTGTTTTCTAAGTCGGGTTAAGGAAATCCGATGTTCCCAAGCAGTTGGTTTTATAAAGTTTACACATCCAGCGCCCTTATTTCATAATTAAGAAGCACGAACTCCAACAGAAATTACTTAAAAGCAGAAAACCCCAACTTTGTGCACTGGGAAGAACGCTGCAGGGCTTCCTGTGGTGTCTTCATTTCCGGAGCCGTGAGCTCAGTCCGGGTCTGGGTGCCAGCGGCTGTTCTTTTTCTCCCCGCCCAGCCCCGCCGCCCACGTGTCTGGGCTCCATTTGCATTAGAGGGGCTAGGGGCTTTAGCTGGTCAGGCAGGTGTGGACCTTGGACCAAACCGGCCATTTTGGGTCTTAGTGCAGCCTCCTTTGAGGCAATATCCAGGAATGTCCTCTTACTCATGAATGACAACGCATTTAGCTCCCTGTTGGTGTCTGGGACTAAATGGAACCTGAGAAATAGATGTTTACAAAACAATGGCTTAATACACTTTATTATTACACAACATCTGTGCTATGACTTGCCATGGGCACGTTTCCCTTCTTAATCATACTTGCTTCAGCAAACCTTCCTGAAGCTTCCAGTCAACGGTGGTGGGGAGACATGGCTGGAGCAAGGGAATGGGCTTGGATGGAACGTCCAGCTGGGAAGAAGTTTACGTGACAGCAACCGAGGTTTGTTGGTATCAATATGCACTCTATTCCAGGCAATGTGGGGTTAACACCAACTGCCTTTTCTCTGATGAGGGATTTGCTTAAAATAATTGCTGACAGAGGATCAGGTGAGGGCAGTGGGAGGGACAGAGCTCTAATTTATTGGCTTCTGTGGTGTGCCAGGTTATTTAATCACGGCAGCCTTATGAGAAAGCTGATATGGTCATCTTTTTACAGATGAGCAAACTTCAGCTTGGACTGGGTAAATTGCCAAGGTCCCGCAGGGAATAAGTGGCAGTATCAGGATTTGAACCCATAGGGATCAGACTCCAGGGCCAGGTCCTTTCTGGGGTACCAGCTTAGTTAGGGCTGACTTTAACGTTGGCTTTTTCTGTCCTTTGGGAGGGCTTAGTCTCTTTGGGGCTTTTTCTGAGCAACTTTTTGGGCCTGACAGGCTAAGAGCATCCACAGGTATGAGCTATGCTGGCTTTCGGTACCCAGGATGAAAAGGCTGGTCCTCCCCTTGACTTGGCAAACAAGACCCCAGTCTCCAAGGGTGTTAGCCGCTACCAGTCAGAGACAACAAAGTGCTGGGAGGCCCTGAGGGGTCAGGGTTGCCAGGTCATGTATAGGGGATCCAGGTGAATTTGAATTTCAGATCAACAACGAACAGTTTTTTAGTATGAGTAAGTCTCAGGCAATATGTGGGATATATTAACAAATTATTCATGATCTGATACTGGAAATTAACTGGGTGTTCTGTATTTTTGTTTGCTGAATCTGGCCACCCTGTGGAGGGTAGCTGTTGACTCCTTGCTTGCAGGCACTTAGGGGATGTTCTGAGTTCAGAGCCCTTCAGGAGGTGGGGAACTGCTGCCTGTGGCCTGCACTGCCTCCTCACTCCCTCATTTGTATATTCCTTGGGCAAGGGCTGAGTGCCTGCTTCTGCCCAGCTCAGCCAGAGTGGGCAGTGGTGCCAGGTGAGAAGAAACAGCTGCCCCAGGCCCTTTGCACAAAGGGCAGCTCCTGACCAAGCCCTGTCCATGTCTCTTGAAGCCAGGTCCTGAGCTGCAAGAATGACATTGTGATGAGCTTGGAAAGGACTGGACTTGGGTACAGAGGTCTTGTGGGAAGAAGACCTTGGGAGGAGGATCTGGTGGTCTAGGAGGTAGTCGTGTAGCATTAGGGTTAAGAACTCTGTAATGAGGACTGCTGGGATGGAGGGCTGACTTCCTGACAGGCACTGTGTGGAGCACTTCCCACACCTCCCCACCTCCCTGTACCACTGGATCCACGCAACAACACTGAATCAGGCATTACTGCCCTGCTTTGCAGAAGAGCAAACAGCTGTTCTGAGAGGTCAGGTGACTTGCCTAAGGTCACTAAGTTCTAAAGTCATGGAGCCAGGATCAGATCTACCTGTTCGCTTCCAGTACCCATGAAGTTAACTGCTGCATGACTCTGCCTCCTACCCGTGGCAGCCCTGACTGGTGTCCCTGGGCCCCGGCCACCCTGGGGGATCTCACTAGCACATATAACGGGCCACCAAGTGTTTGCACAGGACTGGTAGGAGTATATTCCATTTCTGGGAAGTCCTACCCCGCCATAGGTCCTCTAGTGGCAAACAAAGGGTTTAAGTCTTGGTCTGCATGCCCTGTTGGTTTCTCTTCAGCCTTTCCTTCTCCAAGTTAGACTTCCTCATTTCCATCCGCCCTCTACGGCTCTTCGAGATCCTGACGGTGTAGCACAGTGGACAGAGCACAGGCTTTGGGGGCAGGCAGGTCTGCATTCAAGGTCTTGAGTAGGTTTCTGTGTGACCTTGAGTAGGTTTCTGAACTCTCTCAGTATCTATTTCTTCATTGTAAAAAGAAGATAAATACAGTCCCTACCTCCTAGGAAGATGGATCCATGGTCCAGGACGTAGTCTAGAATTAGGGTTACAAATTCAGGCTGGGCCAGGCGTGGTGGCTCACAACTATAATCCTAGCACTTTGGGAGACCAGGCATGTGGATCATTTGAGGTCAGGAGTTCGAGACCAGCCTGGCCAACATGATGTAACCCCACCTCTACTAAAAATACAAAAATTAGCCAGGTGTGGTGGTGCTCGCCTGTAGTCCCAGCTACTGAGGAGGTGGAGGCACCGAGGATCACTTGAACATGGGAGGCAGAGGTTGCAGTGAGCCGAGATCCACTGCACTCCAGCCTGGGCGACAGAGCAAGACTCTGTCTCAAAAAACAAACAAAAACTCCGGCTGAATAGATCGATTCTGACATTTGTGTCTGGGCTCTGTTGTTTATAAGCTTTGTGAATTGGGCCAATTTACTGAATCTCTCAGAGCCTCAGTTCTACCCCATACAGTTACACGGATGACAAGAGTTAGGTGCAGTGCAGTGTAGATGCATGGCAGGCAGGTGCTTGTCAGTAGCAGGAGTTGCTGCTGTCGTTGACGATACAGGATCCCTGCCCCACATAGGTATTTAACAGCTAGTAAACGGATACTTACATTGACCGTCCAGATAGATGCTTGTCTCTGGCAGTTGAGGCACCCTGTGGGACAAATGGGTACTGCCTCCGTTTTGCAGAAAGGAGCCTGAGGCCTTGGTGCCTGGACCAGCACCCTGGTCTCCTGTTCCAACATAGCATCCTGGGACCCTCTGCTGCCTTGGCCCATTGACCCCTGTCTGGGAAAGAGCTGGGCGGCCTCCCCTGGGCTGAGCATGTAGTGAGATTCCAGGGGCTCAGGTCCGTCCTTCCTGCCCAGCTGGGAAAGGTCCTGTCCTGGCCCTGCCACCCATTTAGCTCAGGTTCCTCCCCTGCTTCCAGCTCCTCTTTCAGGCAGTACCTGAGAATCCTGTGTCTCTTTGGCTACCAGGAAGCTCCCCCAGGGCCAGCAGACAGTGATTTTGTCCCGACAGTTACTGGCCCCTCTTTCCCTGGGCTGCCAGGAAGTGCAGGGCCCGTTTGGCTCAATTTCTCCCTGGAGCCTTCCTGCACATTAAGGCCTCTCTGGGTGTCCTCCTGTTACACAGATGAAGAAACTGAGGCAGGGGAGGCTTAGGCTTCCGGATGTTTCTTTTCCCAGGGGTTTAAAGGAGCAAATGGTGTTTTCTTCATATTTATCAAACCAAAGTGACGTCACGCAGAGGAGACTGTGTGTGTTCTAAGGATCTGCAGTATTTCCAGGTTACGTTGTTTTCTTCTCTAACAGAGATGGCAGAGGTGTGGACCCAGCTGCGTGTTCACTCTATTACAGGCCCTTCCAGCGCTAGGAAAGGTCTTTATCTCACAGGTTGTAAGCATGACCCTTAGGGTACCCTGCGGATCAGAGGCCCCCCTGGGACTCAGCCTTTCATGCTGCCATTCTCTCCGGAATAATCCAGGGCTCTGCAGGGCTCATTGATTAAAGACCTCCTATGTGTACAGTCTAGGCATAGGAGCCAGAGCATTGAAAATGAAGATCATTTCCAAAACAAGCCCAGAGTGGGAAGAGTTAGGTGTCAATTTTGGGGAGGAAAGGAGTGATGGGAGCTACCTCCCCTCTGTCTCTTTCCTCGGTGTCTTCTTTAAAAGCTAGATGTTGGGACCACTGTGGCTGACTGTGTGGTGTGGCCCTGAGCGAGTTCCTTCCTGTCTGTGGTCCAGGGTTTACTATCAGTTGGAGGGGACAGTGGTTAGCTCTGAAGATAAAGATCAGAATCGTCCTCATGCCCAGCCCTGCCTGCCCCCAACTTCCTGTCCCTCCCTCCTCCACTCCCCTCCCCTCACCTTCCACTCCAGCCACACTGGCTTCTGTTCAGTTTCCAGAAAGTTCCATGCCCCTCTTCTGCCACAGAGCCTTTGTGAGTGCCGCCTCTCCTGCTCAAAATGCTCTTCTTCCCCCTCTGCCTCCCCCATCCCTTCCTCAGAGAAGCCCCTGACCACCCCAGCCTCCCTGCTGTTCAATCAGGTGCCCTTTCCCTTGCTATAGCCTTCCTTCAGGATGAGGGTTCACTGCACCTCCATTCCTAGGGCAGAGTACCTGGTTAGCGATGTCAGTACTGAGAGCACAGCTCCGAATCTGCTGTGCACACCTCTGACTCCCCAGGGTGGATGAAAAGCAGGTGCCAGTGATGCTGGGTGACACTAAATGTTTAAGAAACTTAACACCATTTATCACTTCAAGCCCCTGGGGATTTAAATCCATGGACGACTACACCTCTCCTGCCTCAGTTTCCCCATCTTTGTAATGGGGAGAGGCCTAATGGCTGGACAGCACAGCCTGGGTCTGAGTCCTGGCTCTGCCACTGGCCTGCTCTGTGACCTTGGGCAAGTTACTTCCTTCTGAGCCTCAGTTTTCTCAGCTGTAAAATGGGGATGATAAGACCTCAGACGATTGTAAGGATTTCGTGCATTTATATACAGAAAGCACTTAGAATGGCACCTAGCACATAGGAAGCGTTCAATAGTAGATGAAGGTAGGTGAGGTGATGGGGAAGATTCCTTCTAGAGCTAGCCTTCTGTAACACACTACTCAGCCTGGTCAGAGTCTCGAGGTCTTCTTAAAGTTGGGTGCATCAGTCCTTACAGAATTATTTTCCTAGTCTCTTGGAGCTGGGAGAGGAATTTCTTTTGGGCCACAGAGCCAGGCCTCTTGTGGTTCACTCTGGCCCTGGGCCCTGGAGGTGAAGGTGAAGTATCTCAGCCGCCAGCTCTGGATTCGATCTGCCCCCATGTGTGGACCTTTCTCACAAGCCCAAACAGTTCCCAGCTGAAGGCCTGCGCCCCCAGCGGGGAGGTTGGGTGCACTGGTTTTGGAGGCGAGTTTGAAATTTAATTCCAGTTTTGCCACTTGCTACCTGTGGAGTCTTAACATAATTTATCTCTGAGTCTTGTTTTCTCATCTGTGAAATGGGAATAATAGTATCTGTTCCAGACGCTGCTGTGAGGTCCAGATAAGGTCATGTGAGACGGTTGGCATAGGGCCTGGCACATAGTTGGTGTGTGGTCAAGAGTAACTCTTCTAGAAATGCTTTTTCCTCCTCTGCCAGAGTGAGTTTGTCTGTCTTTTCTTTCTTTTCCTTTCTTTCCTTTCTTTCCCTTCCTTCCTTCCTTCTTTCCTTCCTTTTCTTTCTTTCTTCTTTCTCTCTTCCTTCTCTTTCTCTTTCTTTCTTTTCTTTCTTTCTTTCCTTTCTCTTTCTGGCAGGATCTTGCTCTGTCCCCCAGGCCGTAGTGCAGTGGTGCAATCTTGGCTCACTGCATACTGGACCTCACTGGCTCAAGTGATTCTCCCACCTCAGCCCCCCAAGTAGCTGGGGCTATAGGTGTACTCCACCATGCCTGGCTAATTTTTTGATTTTTTGTAGAGATAGGGTCTTACTTTGTTGGCCAGGTTGTTCTCGAACTCCTGGGCTCAAGCAGTCTTCTCCCTCCACCTCCTAAAGTGTTGGGATTACAGGCGTGAGCCACCAGACCTGGCCCAGAGTTCTTTTTTGCAGGTGGCGAGGGCTCCTTCTGTCCTTCCACCCAGGCTAGAAACCCCGGCCTTCTTCGCAAACCTTGCCCGTGTCTGTGCCAGGACGCTGCCTCTGCCCCAGGCGTGTGGCATCTCTCCCAGCCTGACCCCTCAATCCCTTGAGTAAATTTCTTCTAGGGCCCTCACTGACCACCAGGCCCGTTGAAGCTCCCAATTTGGGGCTCCCGGCCTCCGAAAGTCTCTGTTCTACCCCACCCCGACCTCAGTTATCTCCATGCCCACCGCCACCCATGCAGGGCCTGGGGCTTGGCCCCACCTTTGCTTGGCCGAGTCCCGCTCACACATTGTGCTCAGCCTGGGTCCTTTCCCTTTGGAAGCTCTTGCTGCAGCTGCCTGCCCTCCCGAGGCATCTTTTTTTTTTTTTTTTTGAGATGGAGTCTCACTCTGTCACCCAAACTGGAGTGCTGTGGCCCAATCTGGGCTCACGGCAACCTCTGCCTCCCAGGTTCAAGCAATTTTCGTGCCTCAACTTCCAGAGTAGCTGGGATTACAGGTGCCCACCACCATCCCCAGCTAATTTTTGTCTTTTTAGTAGAGACAGAGTTTCACCATGTTAGCCAGGCTGGTCTCGAACTCCTGACCTCAAGTGATCCACCTGCCTTGGCCTCCCAAAGTGCTGGGATTACAGGCGTGAGCCACCGTGCCCAGCCCATCTGCCCTTTTTCTTTTTTCTTTTTTTTTTTTGAGACCGAGTTTTGTTCTTGTTGCCCAGGCTGGAGTACAATGGCACGATCTCGGCTCACTGCAACCGCTGCCTCCTGGGTTCAAGCGATCCTCCTGCCTCAGCCTCCTGAGTAGCTGGGATTACCGGCATGTGCCACCATGCCCAGCTAACTTTGTATTTTTAGTAGAAACGGGGTTTCTCCATGTTGGTCAGGCTGATCTTGAACTCCCGACCTCAGGTGATCTGCCCACCTCAGCCTCCCAAAGTGCTGGGATTACAGGCGTGAGCCACCGCGCCCCGCCTCCATCTGCCCTTTTTCTATGTGCTTTCCAGTCAGGGCCTTGTTGATGTCCCGGAGTAGAGACCAGTTCCAGGGGAGGAGGCTGTTATTTTAAGGACACAGAGGACATTAAAAAGGGTAAAATATTGTAGCCGGGTGCAGTGGCTCCTGCCTGTAATCCCAGCACTTTGGAAGACCAAGGTGGGTAGATTGCTTGAGCCCAGGAATTTGAGACTAGCCTGGTTAACATAGGGAGACCTTGTCTCTACAAAAAAATAAAAATTAGCTGGGCGTGGCGGTACACACCTGTAGTCCCAGCTACTGGGGAGGCTGAAGCAGGAGGATCACTTAAGCCCAGGAGTTCGAGGCTGCAGTGAGCTGTGATGGCGCCACTGAACTCCAGCCTGACCCACAGAGCAAGACCCTGTCTCAAAATTTAAAAAGAAAAAAGTAGAATATTGCAGAAATCCAGAAAAATAGCCAGGGGGATTTTGTTGTTGTTGTTTTTCCTTACTATAAGGCATACCAAGCTATCTCCCTGTAGAAAAGTCTCAGTGGTGTCTCTCACTGTACTTGGCGTGAAGCCCACGCTCCCTTCCGAGGCCCTCAGGCCCCCCTACCTGTCCCTAGCCCTCCCTTTGCCCGCTCTCTCCAGCCACAACAGCTGCTTTCCCCTCTGCCCCCCACAGTGCCCCAGCTCCAATGTCCCAAGAAATCACCCTCACGTGAGCCCCCACCGATCCGCTTCCCATCGAGGCTTCTTCTGATTTCAGAGCAGATTCCCTGCATTCCACAAAGAGCCTCCCGCCCTTGTGTTACAGGAAAGGGGTCCCGATCCAGACCCCAAGAGAGGGTTCTCGCATCTCACACAAGAAAGAATTCAGGGCGAGTCCATAGAGTAAAGTGAAAGCAAGTGTGTTAAGAAAGTAAAGGAATAAAAGACTGGCTACTCCATAGGCAGAGCATCCCTGACGGCTGCTGGTTGCCCTTTTTTTTTTTTTTTTTTTTTTTTTTTTAGTTAATTTATTTATTTATTTATTTATTTTTGAGACAGAGTTTCACTCTTGTCGCCCAGGCTGGATCGGCTCACTGCAACCTCCACCTCCCAGGTTCAAGCTACTCTCCTGTCTCAGCCAACTGAGTAGCTGGGATTACAGGCATGCACCACCACGCCTGGCTAATTTTTGTATTTTTTAGTAGAGATGGGGCTTCACCATATTGGCCAGGCTGGTTCTGCACTCCTGACCTCAGGTGATCCACCCGTCTCAGCCTCCCAAAGTGCTGGGATTACAGGTGTGATCCACCACGCCCAGCCTGGTTGCCCATTTTTATAGTTATTTCTTGATAATATGCTAACCAAGGGGTGGATTATTCATGCCTCCCCTTTTTAGACCATATAGGGTAAGTTTCTGACGTTGCCATGGCATTTGTAAACTGTCACGGTGCTGGTGGGAGTGTAGCAGTGAGGACGACCGGAGGTTACTCTCGTGGCCATCTTGATTTGGGTGGGTTTTAGCTGGCTTCTTTACTGTAACCCGTTTTGTCAGCAAGGTCTTTATGACCTGTACCTTGTGCTGACCTCCTATCATCCTGTAATGCCTTAACCATCTGGGAATGCAGCCCGCTAGGTTTCAGCCTTATTTCACCCAGCTCCTATTCAAGATGGAATTGCTCTGGTTCGTACGCCTCTGATGCTTGGAAGGGGTGTGGGTGTCAGCTGCCCCATGGGAGGGGTGAAGGCATGAAGCAGCCCCTCCCTGGCCTGGCCTGCTTTCTTCCTCCTTCACTCCTGGGCCACCTGCAGTTGCTGGTGTGCCTTTTCAACAGACATTACTGAGGCCCTCAGAGGTGCTGGCGTGGGGGCCTCCTGTGTTTTCTGCACCCGACACTTTCCTGCCCCTGTGGTCATGTTCACAGACCTCTTCTCCCGCCCTTGTTGTGCCACAGGTGATTCTCCTAGGTCACTGGCTGCTGACAACCTGGTAAGTGACTCTGTGGGTATCTGTGTGTCTCCTGTGGTCTCAGGGTCTATGTCAGCCGGGTCAGGTCCTGGTTCTGCCATGTTTTAGCCAGGTTACTTTGGGCCAAACAGCTCTGCCTCTCGGGGTCTTGATTTCCATCTGTACAATAGGCATAAGGATTGCACACCCTGCAGGAGCTGGGAGGGAGACGTGGAAGTGCTCATCAGAGCTCCCCAGGGCCTGCCCACAGTGAGGCCTCAGCACTGCAGCTTGATTTTCACCTTTACCATCTCTTTTAATCTGTTGAGCTTCTGGAGACATTTCTCTGCCAAACCAAGATTGGAAACCATTGAGCTCACCTGTGCATTTTGCAAACTTCGAAGTGCAGCGCACAGGGCAACAGCTGTGAGTAATGTGAACCGTAACCATCATGGTTCACGACCTTGAGAAGCAGGGCCAAAATACAGATTTCTTAGTCACACTTCCCCAAGATTCTGAGTTGGTGATTCTGGGCTGGGACCCAGGCACCTGCTTTCTTAAAAGCAAAAGATAAGATGGTTTATTCAAAGACCTATTGAACCGAATGGCACTCCACACCTGCCTTGCACATGTCTTCTGCATACTACACTTCAGTGAATGTCCTATAAATCTAGGAAGTGCCCGCTGCATGCAGGGGAAGGCAAGGCCCAGTGGGTTTGGTAATAAACGAGGTAGACTCAGTCCCTGTCCTCCTGAGTCTTCCTTGCAGCACAGCAGGGTGAGCAAGAGCATGGCCTCTCCAGCCAGACTCCAAATCCCAGCCCCACTGCTCAGCAACTGTGTGACCTTGGGCAAGTTACTTAACCTCTTTATGTCTCAGTTTCCTCATCTCTAATGTGAGGATAACAATAATACTTCCTTCCTATGGTTATTAACATAAACGTACATAAATGAGTTAATTTAAAACAGAACCATGCTAGGTACTAGCAAGTGATCTGTGTTCACTGTGATTTTGATTGGATTGACAAGTAAGTCAACAATGTCAGTAGCAATACCCTAAAAATAGAATAGGGTGGGCCTTGTGTTAGGAAAGTGACGGAGTTGTACTTAGCACCGGTGGGCGAGGGAAGGAGTCTCAGGGTGAACATTCGAGTCTCAGGGTGAATGACAAAAGGGGGTCCAGGTGTCAGAGTAGAGGGCGCCCGCCTCACAGGGCAGTGATTGGGAGGTCAGTAGGGCGGGGCGGTGTCCGGGATCCCACAGGCCCCTTAGGCCCTGGTGAAGAGTCTGCATTTTATTCCAAATGGGACAGAAAACTGTTGGAGGATTTTTAGCAGAGGAGTCACAGCATCTGACTACATTACCAGTTGCTGTTTAGAGAACAGAGTGGCAGTCAGGACGCTGGCACAGGGTGGCTGCGGCTGTCATCTGGCAGGAGAGGGAGGTGCTTTGGATCTACAGGGACACAGCCAGATCCAGGGTCTGGGTGGGACGCAGAGCCCACGGGATTTGCTGGAACACAGCTGGGTGGCCTCAAAGACTATGGTGTGTTCTGGGAGGAGGCCCTGAGACCCCGGAGCAGGAGGGAGGTGACCTGTGGGGTGGTGGCCACCTGACGGGACTGAGCTACCTCTTCCTACAGGGGCTGCATTGTATTCTCAGGCTCCTATGCCTGGGCCAACTTCACCATCCTGGCCTTGGGCGTGTGGGCTGTGGCTCAGCGGGACTCCATCGACGCCATAAGCATGGTGAGCCAGGGTGGGGGAGAGGCGGCAGGGTGAGGGGACGCAGCACAGGGCAAGACATAGCCTGGCTCTGCTACCCCGTCCCATCCCAATCTTCCCCCTCTTCCTTGGGCCGCCACTTCCCATTGTCTAAAGCCTGTTCATCAGCCTCCTGGGCTCCGGCCCATGCCTATCTTCAGGAGCCCAGCCTGCTGCTGCTCTTGTCTGGCTTAGAGAACCCCAAGTCTGCCATTATCTCCCCGAGGAAAGCCATGGGGTGGGTCCCACCAGTGCCTCAGATTAGCCACTTCGCAAGAGCAGTGGAACATCCCCTGTAACCTCCCTCTGTGGCTCTCTTTTAGGGGAGGGGATATGGCTGGGAGACCCAGCCAAGAGGGCATTCCACTACTTTAGGAAGTAGAGGTGACCCTGCCCCACCAAAACCTCCCATAGGGGGAGCTTCTCAGCACCCACCAAGCCCCGTGGGGCAGTGAGCGCTCCCACACGGGCTCTTCAAGCCGAGGCCAGGGCCTCAAGATGACTGAGAAGAGATTTTCTTTGTGTTGGAGAAGGACTGGGTGAACTCCAAGGAACCTTCCTCTATGGAGGTTCTAGAGCCAAGTCTTGTGCCCATCATGGCCTTAGAGGCGACGGGAAATGGGTGGGGAGGGAGGCTCTGGTGGAACCGAGACCTGGGCTCCCGGCATCCCTGTCCCCAGACTGCAGTCTCAGCCAGCGGCTCCCCAACGGGCCCTGCCTGCTTGCTTGATCTGTTTTCCAGCAAGCCCCAAGGACACAGTGGGACATGAAACAGCTTCCCATCCGGTACGTGGTGGGGCAGCCACGGAGCGTGGTGGGGGTGTTGTGCTCATCAGTGTGGTGTGTCTTGCAGTTTCTTGGTGGCTTGCTGGCCACCATCTTCTTGGACATCGTGCACATCAGTATCTTCTACCCGCGGGTCAGCCTCACGGACACGGGCCGCTTTGGTGCAGGCATGGCCATCCTCAGCCTGCTGCTCAAGCCGCTCTCCTGCTGCTTCGTCTACCACATGTACCGGGAGCGCGGGGGTGAGCTCCTGGTCCACACTGGTGAGGCCACCACCTCCAGCCAGCTCCCCACCGCTCCCGTCTGTCCCTTGCCTGGCCTCCAGCCTCTCCCTCAGTGAGCCAGCCTTGCCCCATGGGGCCAGGGCTCAAGGTGCAGGGAGAGTGTGGTATGGGTGCTCTGTACCAGGGTGGACAGGTCCAAGCTCCTAGTCTCTGCTGCAGGAGCCCAGGGGCCCCCTGGTTGTCCTGGTCTGCCGTGACCACCTTCTGCTGTGAAGCTGAGGCTGGGCCCTTCTCTCAGCCCAGAGCACAGGAACAGCTGGGGGTACCATTTAGTTCCCAGGGGCAGCCCTGGGCTGTCTCCATCCTGAGGGCCACAGGCACCTACAGGTCTCCTCTCTGTTCTCACCGGGGCCCATCACTAGAACCCCATTTCCTGCCACATGGGGTCTTCCTTCTCCTGCTGCAGAGACTGCTAGGTGGCCAGGGCAGAGCTCGCACCAGTGTAGGCTGTGGGAGCCTCAGTGAAGACAGCCCTGAACAGGGGGCACTTTCCCTGCCCACCGGCCCCTCCCCACTCACCCAGCCTTACACCTGCCCTCTCCCACACCCTCTCTGAACTCCTGTACCCCTTCTCCTGGTGGCCGAGCCATTTGCCTGCTCTCTTGACACCTCTCTCCCTTTCTCTCCCTCTTTGAGAGGAGTGGAGGGAGGTGGTGGGGTGTGGCCTTCTGCCTTTCACTCCTGAGATGAGATGCCCCAGGTGGCCTGTGACTGCCACCAGCTGGTTGAGGGTGGGAATGGCCTGGGGCTGCCCACAGTGGCTGACCTCAGCACTGCCTGGGCCTGTCCCCAGGTGATGGGTGCCAGAATGTTTCTCCCATTGGACAGATGAGGAAACTGAGGCCCACATCCTTTGGGACTTGTTCAGGGTCCCAGGATGAATGTACAGAGTAGGGGATGGGAGTGAGGCATGTGGGGTACTCGGAGCCCTACAGCCCTGCCTTGGACCCAGCCCCGGCCTCCAAGGCCGTCTGGATATGGTAATGTGGTGTCCTTGTACCTGGGAGGGGAGCTGGAGAGGAGTGTGTGGGCCCTGGGCTGGTGTCCCTCTGCCCAGGTTCCTAAGCACGTGCTGCCTGGGGAAGCCCATGGCACAGGGGCCAGGAGCCTGGCTTTGGACTCGGCTGCCTAGGCGTGGGTCCCAGCATCATCAGCTTTGAGCTGTGTGATCTCGGGCAAGTCACTTCATCCCTTTGACCCACAGTTTCCTCATCTGTAAAGTGGAGACAGTAAAAATACCCGCTGCACAGGGATACAGCAGGATTGATTGAATAATACATGCTAAAGGTTTAGGGCCTGGGGCAGCTGCCTCTGTCTCTGTGCATGGTGTCAGGATACCCAGCCCGAGGGTGGCAGGGGTGGATCTTGGGTTGGACTCAGCTGAATGTCCCGAGTTCTCACCCTTCATTTTTCTTTCCCACCATGTCCCCTGTCACCCAGGTTTCCTTGGGTCTTCTCAGGACCATAGTGCCTACCAGACGATTGACTCAGCAGAGGCGCCCGCAGATCCCTTTGCAGTCCCAGAGGGCAGGGGTCAAGATGCCCGAGGGTACTGAAGCCAGTCACGCTGCGCCCGGCCCTGCCCCGGGCCTTCCTCGTGCCTGGGAGGTCATTCTAGGGATGCTCCTGACCTCCGTCTCTTGGACCTAAGATGGAATGTGTCCCCAGCTCAGGGATTGGCTGAACCAAGAGGCCAGGAGCCCCCATGGGCCACCCAGTGCCATGCACACTCCTGTCCCGAACTCCCTGAGGCCTCCCTTCCCTTCAGGGCACCCGCTGGTTCCCAGGCTGGAACCATGGTCTCTCTTTACCTCCTACCCCATCGTGGCACCACAGAGGCCCTCAGCCGAGTCCTGCCTGAGTGTTGCAAGCTCAGGCCTTTAAGGACCGCTGATGCCCCCTCAGGCCTCCCCCAAGTTTGTTGGGCTTTGGTGGAAGCCCTGAGAGCTTCAGGTCCTGCTCAGCCTGAGGAGCAGTCTGGCATGGGAGTGAGGCCCCATCCTTCTCACTGCCTGGTCACATGGTGCCTAGGGATACAGGGCTGGAGGCCAGAGGTGTCAGCAACACTGTGACCCACCACAACCTCCAGCCTCCCTTTTCAGACCCACAGCATTAAAGTTTGGGGAATTGTGTAGATGGGCTGTGTTTTGAGCCACTTTCAATCTCCTGGCTGGGCTGGGGCCTGGCCTTGTTCCTGGGAAGATTTCTCCTGCCAATTCCCAGGTGGAGCCTGCGCTGTGCTGCCCCATTCTGTCATGGCAGGAGGAAACGGGCATGTGCGTTGGCTGAGCTGGGCTTGTGCCTGGCTCTGGCCTAGCAGAGACCACAGCAGAGAGAGACACTGGTGGGTGTGGTGCGTGGGCATCCGTTTCTCTGAACCAGATGACCCAGGCACTGTTTTGAATCCTGCTCTGCCACTTACTAGCTGCATGCCTTCAGTGTCTTCTAGAAAGGGTTGGTGCCTGCTCCAGGTGTAAAGTGCCTGGTGTGAGGAGGGCTCCCTAAGTGATGGCGAACTTGTTAGTGGTGGACTTGCTCCTCGGGCCAGTGACGATGCTAGGTTAGGAGGCAGGGGCGACCTCTTCCTGGCGGCCCCTGTGTCTGGTCACAGCCGACTTGGGCTTATACGTCCAGAAGTTCCCCAGGGCCCGGGCCCACCCCACGGACAGGTCTAGCTATTCACAGCTTGCTCTTCTGCCCACTGGGCACCAAGTGCCAGGGCTTTCCCAGGCCATCCTGGCTTGTCCCTGGCACAGGGTCAAGGCCTAGTGCACAACCCCCATCATTCTCTTGCATCCATCTGTCAATCAAAAGAGGCTCAGTACCTGCCTGGTGCCGAGCGGGCTTGGGGCTGCAGTGGTGACCTTGGGAGCCTGCTCTCTCAACCTAGGAGTCTTCCCACCTGGAGGATTACAGACAGAGGCAAGAGCCCTGAAAGAAGGGGACATGGGCCTCTGGGTCAGGGAGGAAGGCTGCTGTGGGGAAGGGGCTGTGCTCCGGGCAGAGGGCTGCTGAGCAGCTGCAGTTGTGAGAAACTGGAAACAGCCTCGCTGTCAGGAGACTGACCAGTAAGCCACGGTCCATTCATCGTATGGAGTACGATGCAGTGAGCCACCATCCATTCATTATAGAGATTACGGTGCAGTAAGCCACAGTCCATTCATTATAGGGAGTATGGGCCAGTAAGCCACGGTCCATTCATTATAGGGAGTATGGACCAGTAAGCCACGGTCCATTCATTATAGGGAGTATGGACCAGTAAGCCATGGTCCATTCATTATATGGAGTACAGCCAGTGAGCACCATGGTCCATTCATTATAGGGAGTACAGTGCCAGTAAGCCACAGTCCATTCATTATAGGGAGTACAGGCCAGTAAGCCATGGTCCATTCATTATAGGGAGTACAGGCCAGTAAGCCATGGTCCATTCATTATAGGGAGTATGGACCAGTAAGCCACGGTCCATTCATCGTTATGGAGCACAGTGCAGCAGTTAACAGCTGTTAAACCAGACCTATTTCCACCAACGTTGGCCCCCCGCAAATGTGAACAAAGCAGACTGCAGAATGGCATTGGGATGAATTTTCAGACCTCACAGCAATGCCATATGTTGTTCCTGGGTGTATGTGTGGTAAAATAGAAAAGCATGGACTAGAAGGACACCTGTCAGGTTCATGACTGTAGCCACCCTAGGTGGAGGAGGGGCGTGACCCGAGGGGAATGGGACTAAGACCCAAGTCCATTTATCTTGTGTATACGGCATCCTGGCCCCAGGAAGGCTTGTGTGCCTGCGTCATGAATGTGTCAGATTCCCAAAGGGAATGAAAAGCCAGGGCACGGGCTTGGCCCAGGCAATGGGGGCAGGTGATGCAGCCTGGGCCACGCACAGGGGAGTGTATCCAGAGACCTCGGTTCCTCATCGTCCCAGACCCCCAGGTCGAACCGGCTCCTTGCTGGAGAGGACAGAGGAAAGCTCCTGTCTGGGAGTGTGCCCCAGAAGCAGAGCCTGCGATGAAAACAAGGGCACTGGGCTTTCCGGTCATTGGCCAGGAGCTGCTCAGGGAGTGGGAGAGGGTGGCTTAGATTTTGCAGGCACTGTGCCCCCCGACCGTGCAGGCAGTCAGGAGCCGGAGGGCCATCAGAGGCAGACAGAAACGGTGGAGGAGGCACCCGTGTGGCTGCCCCTTCCACACAGCGGGCTCAACAGGGAAAGCTTCTAACATACAACAAGCACCCCAGAGCCCACTGTGAGGCCGTGTTCCAGAGGCAGGGGATGCCAGGGCACGGGAAAAGTCACCCAGGGGCATTCCATTTAGCATGAGAGGTTCTAGGCAGCGTGACAGCTAACAAGGCCTGAGGCAGAGAGTGGCTGAGCAGAGGGTGGGAGGGGGAGAGAAGAAGACAATGAGGTCAGAAGGTGGCTGGGGTCAGATGTGCAGGCTTAGCAAGTCATTCTGAGGACTCTAGCTCTGGCTGAATGAGATGGGAGCCCCTGGAGGGTGTTGGGCAGAGCCGGGCAAGGTCTGCCTTACATTCTTTTTTTTTTTTTTTTTTTTTTTGAGATGGAGTCTCGCGCTGTTGCCCAGGCTGGAGTGCAGTGGCACGATCTCAGCTCACTGCAAGGTCCGCCTCCCGGGTTGACGCCATTCTCCCTCAGCCTCCTGAGTAGCTGGGACTACAGGCACCCGCCACCATGCCCGGCTAATTTTTTGTATATTTAGTAGAGATGGGGTTTCACCGTGTTAGCCAGGATGGTCTCGATCTCCTGACCTCGTGATCCGCCCGCCTCGGCCTCCCAAAGTGCTGGGATTACAGGTGTGAGCCACCGCGCCCGGCTTTTGTTTTGTTTTGTTTTGAGACAGAGTTTTGCTCTTGTTGCCCAGGCTGGAGTGCAATGGTGCAATCTTGGCTCACTGCAGCCGGGTTCAAGCAATTCTCCTGCCTCAACCTTCCAAATAGCTGGGATAACAGGTGCCTGCCACCATGCCCGACTAATTTTTGTATTTTTAGTAGAGATGGGGTTCACCATGTTGGCCAGGCTGCTCTTGGACTCCTGGCCTCAGGTGATCCGCCCGCCTTAGCCTCCCAAAATGCTGGGATTACAGGCATGAGCCACTGCACCTGGCTTGCATTCTAAAACGACCATGTTGGTGGCTTGGATAGGGGTAGAGGTGGGGGTGGTGACAAGTGGTCAACTGTTGGACACTCTCTGAAGGCAGAACAGTAGGACCTGTGATGGGCTGGAATGAGGATGCAGAGACGAGCCCGAAACTGTGAGGTGTGGGCCTCACTGGAAGGCTGGAGCTGCCACTAGCCAGGAGGGAGGACGTGGGAGGGCAGGTCCAGGATAAGGCCAGGGCTTCAGCCATGGACAGGCTGCACTGTGCTAATGAGGCTTTCCAACTAGACATTCTCACCACTGTGCAACTTTTAAAAGGCCCGTGTCTGTAGGGACTTGGAAGTAGGGCACCCTGCAGGTTTATATAGTGTCTGACATTCTAGAGGCTGTCAACCACAGGAAGCAAATTCCTCTTGCCTCTGGTCTCCTGCTGGGGAGGGCTTGTATTAGTCTATTCTCATACTGCTAATAAAGACATATCCGAGACTGGGTAATTTATAAAGGAAAGAGGTTTAATGGACTCAAAGTTCTATATGGCTGGGAAGGCCTCACCATTACTAAGGTGGGAGGCAAATGAGGAGCAAAGTCACGTCTTACATGGAGGCAGGCAAGAGATAGAGCCCTTGCAGAGGAACTCCCATTTATCAAGCCATCAGATCTCATGAGACTTATTCACCATCACCAGAACAGTATGGGGAACCACCCCCATGATTCTAGTATCTCTACCTGGCCCCGGTCTTGACACATGGGGATTATTACAATTCAAGGTGAGATTTGGGTGGGGACACAGCAAAAACCATATCAGGACTGAAGTCACACTTGTCCAGTTTGCAAATCTATTTCTTGTTTTCACAAAGCTGAGCCTTCCATGTGAGGAAGCCAGAGAAATTGCCCCACGGGAGGTCACTGCCTTCTCCTGTTGGCCAGAACTGGGCCAGAGCTGCAGTACCTACAGGGCCCCACCTCAGGCCGGTTCTCAGAGTCTCCAGAATGGCCTGGAAATGCCAACTCTCACACTGTGTCTCTAAACGGACTCTGGAGTCAGTGAGCCTTGGTTTAAATCCCTTATGCACTCTGTAACTGGCTGTGTAAGAGACACTATCTCTTAACCTCACTGTGCCTCAGCTTCCTCATCTGAAAATGGGGACAATAATAGTGCCTGACTCGGGTATTAGCGAGGACTGAAAATGGTGAAACATCAGTGTTTAATAAATGTTAGATCTCATTATCTGTATGACTGTGTAATCATTTAGAGAGGGAAGGAGTCCAAGTGGCCTGTGACTGGTACCAGCCAGTCGAGGGCAGGAGTGACCGGGGGCCTCCCACCCTGGCTGACCTCATCGCTGCCAGACCTGCCCCCAGGTGCGTGGCACCAGAACGTTTCTCCCTTTGGACAGACAAGAAAACTGAGGCCTGCAGCCGTTGGGACTTTTTCAGGGTCCCAGGATGAATGTACAGAGGAGGGGATAGGCGTGAGGAGTGTGGGGTACTTGGGGCCCTACAGCCCTGCCTTGGACCCAGCCCCAGCCTCCGAGGCTGTCTGGATACAGTAATGTGGTGCCCTTGTGCCTAGGAGGGGAGATGGAGAGGAGTGCGTGGGCCTGGGGCTGGTGTCCCTCTGCTCAGCTTCTATGGGGAAGGCCATGGCACAGTGGCCTGGAGCCTGGCTTTGGGCTCGGCCGCCTAGGTGTGGATCCCAGCATCATCAGCTTTGAGCTGTGCGATCTCGGGCAAGTCAATTCATCTCTGACCCAATTGTATGAACATTTCTTGAGTGCTTTCTACAAGTTTTCAAAAGAATGGAAAATTTTTCAGGAAGTAAAACAGATTTTCCTCACTAGCAACAGAACTCAGGACCCAGTTCTCCAGGTAGTCAGGTGCTTTTGTGCACACCTCTAAGTCAGAAACTACCTATAGAGTCAACAGGTTGTCATAAAACACTGGCATATCTGAGATGAAAATTCAGTATCACAAATTTGAACTTGAAGGAAACTTAGACCTCCCCTAGCCAGGTGGTTTTAAAAATACTTTTATTTCAAGGCCAGGCGCAGTGGCTCACGCCTGTAATCCCAGCACTTTGGGAGGCCACGGTGGGAGGATCACCTGGAGTTCAAGACCAGCCTGGTCAACATGGCGAAACCACGTCTTTACTAAAAATACAAAGACTAGCCGGGCGTGGTGGCTCGTGCCTGTGGTCCTAGCTACTCGGGAGGCTGAGGTGGGAGAATCATTTGAAAACGAGAGGCAGAGGTTGCAGTGAGCTGAGATTGCGTCACTGCACTTCAGCCTGGGTGACAGAGTAAGATTGTCTCAAAAAAAAATATTTCAAATCCTTTGTTTAAAAGAAATATTCAATATATAAGAGGCAGCAGGTCTGATCAAGTACCCTCTCATCAATACCAGGGAACCCAGGGATCCCCAGAGCACAATGTGAAAGCCGATCTCCTAGATCCTAAATCTCCTACACACAGGCCCAGAAGGGACAGACTTGGACAAGGGCACACGGAGACTTGATTTCAGAGCTGGAATGTGGCAATGCAGAGATCAGGATTGCCAGTGGAGTTTTAAAAGAATGAAACAGAAGTATAAATGAAAAATATGTGATTGAAATCAGAAACTCAATGCCTAGGTTAATTCATAGAATAGATTCATCTGAAGAGAGAAATTGTAGCCTGGAAGATAAATTTGAAGAAATCGCCCAGAATGCAGTAGAAAGAGACAGAAAATACAAAAAAGAAGACACAGGCCGGGCATGGTGGCTCATGCCTGTAATCCCAGCACTTTGGGAGGCCGAGGTGAGCAGATCACGAGGTCAGAAGTTCAAGACCAGCCTGGCCAAAATGGTGAAACCCCATCTCTACTAAAAATACAGGAATTAGCTGGTCGTGGTGGCAGATGCCTGTAATCCCAGCTACTCGGGAGGCTGAGGCAGGAGAATTGCTTGAACCCGGGAGGTGGAGGTTGCAGTGAGCCCAGATCACACCACTGCACTCCAGCCTGGGTGATAGAGCAAGATTCCGTCTCGGGAAAAAAAAAAAAAAAAAAGAAGACGCAAAGGATAGAGTGAGAAGGAACAATATAAATATAGCCAGAGTTCCTGAAGGAGATGATGAGACAGAAGCAACATTCAAAGAAATAATGTCAGCATATTTTCCAAAATGGAAAGACAGCAAAGCTCAGGTTCAAGAAGCTAAACAATTCCCCAACAGGATAAATAAAAAGAGGCCGGGCGCAGTGGCTCACACCTGTAATCCCAGCACTTTGGGAGGCCAAGGTAGGTGGATCACTTGAGCCCAGGAGTTGGAGACCAGCCTGGGCAACATGCTGAAACCCCATCTCTACAAAAGACACAAAAATTAGCCAAGAGTAGTGCCTGTAGGCCCACCTCAGCTACTCAGGAGCCTGAGGTGGGAGGATCACCTGAGCCCAGGGAGTTCGAGACTGCAGTGAGCCGTGATGGCGCCACTGCACCCCAACCAGCCTGGATGACAGTCATTCTAACAGAACATGGTTCATTCACTTCTATACCTTCAACACCTAGAACAGTGCTGGTACCCATGGCATCCAGTTAATGCTTTATAAAAGTTGTAGAATGAATGAATGAATGAAAACTGCAGAACACCAAAGACAAAAATTAAGCTCCCAAAAGCAGCCAGATAGAAAAGATACTGTCTCAAAAATATTGACAATTACTGGCAGCTGATGTCTCAACAGCAACAATAGAAGTCAGAAGACAGTGAAATGATATCTTCAAAGTGGTGAGAAAAATAACTGTCAACCTAAAATTATGCACCTGTGAGTTATCTTTCAGGGATGAGGGTAAAATAAAGATACTGAGAAAAATACAGTTGAGTTTATCACCCATAGATCTTTGATATAGAAACATCTGAAGAATCTTTTGATGGCACATGGAATTTTTCTCAGAAGGAAGATCTGAGATGCACAAAGGAAATAGTAAACGTGGTTTAGTCTCCAAGACAATAATATGTAATTCAGGATGATCTGACCAGAAACAGAGTGTGCCGAAGCCCTTTATTTTGACCTAAAAGGAGATTAAATACTGGCAATTAACTTTAGATTTTGTTAAATATACATATTAAAATATCTTGGAGCTGGGCACAGTGGCTCACGCCTGTAATCCCAGCACTTTCGGAGACCGAGGTGGGCAGATCCCCTGAGGTCAGGAGTTCAAGACCAGCCTGGCCAACATGGCAAAGCCCAGTTTCTACTAAAAGTACAAAAATTAGCCGGGCATGGTGGCAGGTGTCTGTAATCCCAGCTACTAAGGAGGCTGAGGCATGAGAATTGCTTGAACCCAGGAGGCAGAAGTTGTGGTGAGCCAAGATTGCACCACTGCACTCCAGCCTGGGGGATACAGCAAGACTCTGTCTCTAAATGTGTGTGTGTGTGTGTGTGTGTGTGTGTGTGTGTATAGGAAAACCATAGAAAGAATAGATATGAAATGTGCAGTTTCCAAGCCAGTGAGGAGCAGGGGGGACCTGAAGAAAAAGAAAACCTTGATCAATTCTTAAAAATGCAAGAAAGGAGGCTGGGTGCGGTGGCTCATGCCTGTAATCCCAGCACTTTGGGAGGCTGAGGCAGGCGGATCACAAGGTCAGGAGATCGAGACCATCCTGGCTAACACGGTGAAACCCCGTGTCTACTAAAAAATACAAAAAAAATTAGGCGGGTGTGGTGGCCGGCACCTGTAGTCCCAGCTACTCAGGAGGCTGAGGCAGGAGAATAGCATGAACCTGGGAGGCGGAGCTTGCAGTGACCTGAGATGGCACCACTGCACTCCAGCCTGGGCGACAGAGACAGACTCCATCTCCAAAAAAAAAAAAAAAAAAAAAAAAAAAAAAAAAAAATGCAAGAAAGGAGAAAGATGAAAACTCTGGCTACTAGCAAGCACAAAAATAAGACGGTTAAAACAAATATGTCAAAATCATACATTTGTAAATGAATTAAACTCAAGATACAGGATTGTCAGATCAGATTTTTTAAAATTCCAGCTATATTGTGTTTACAAATGACAAACCTAAAATTATGGACGTGGGAAGGCTGAAGGTAGAAGGATGAAAAAGTTATACCAGGCAAATCGGGACCAAAGTGGAACTGGTGGTACTAAATTAATATCCCACAAATTTGACTTTAAGGAAAAAAATTTTACTACAGATAAAAGAGAGTCAAAACCTAAAGAACAGGCCAGATTCGGTGGCTCACCCCTGTAATCCCAGTACTTTGGGAGGCCAAGGCTGGTGGATCACCTGGGGTCAGGAGTTCAAGACCAGCCTGGCCAACATGGTGAAACCCCGTCTCTACAAAAAATACAAAAAATTAGCTGGGTATGGTGGCGCACACCTGTAATCCCAGCTACTCGGGAGACTGAGGCAGGAGAATCACTTGAATCCAGGAGGTGGAGGTTCCAGTGAGCCAAGGTTGCACCACTGCACTTCAGCCTGGGCAACAAGAGTGAAACTCCTTCTCAAAAAATAAATAGGCTGGGCTCAGTGGCTCATGCCTGTAATCCCAGCACTTTGGGAGGCCGAGGCAGGTGGATCACTTGAGGTCAGGAGTTCGAGACCAGCCTGGACAACATGGTGAAACCCGTCTCTACTAAAAATACAAGAATTTGTTGAGCGTGATGGTGAACACCTGTAATCCCAGCTACTCGGGAAGCTGAGGCACGAGAATTGCTTGAACCCGGGAGGCAGAAGTTGCAGTGAGCCGAGATCGTGCCACTGTACTCCAGCCTAGGCGACAGAGTGAGACTCCATCTCAGAAATAAGTAAATAAAAACATAACCACAATACCACTCTCACACCTAAAAAATAATGAAACAACTGTTCCTTAATACTCACGAATATCTGGCCAGTATTCACATTTGCAAGTATATATTGTATTAGAGTTTGCAATAAGGTCCTTGTATGGCAGTTGGTTGATAAGTCATTCAAGTCTTTTTATTTTTAATTAAAAAAAAATTAGAGACAGGGTCTTACTGTGTCACCCAGGCTGGAGTGCAGTGGTGCAATCATGGCTCACTGTAGCCTCAGATTCCTAGGCTCAAGCGATCCTCTCACCTCTGCCTCCAAGTAGCTGGGACTATAGGTGCGTACCACCACACCTGGCTAATTTTTAAATTTTTTGTAGAGATTTAATTTTTTGTCATGTTGCTCAGGCTGGCCTCGAACTCCTGGACTCAAGCAATTCGAATTGCCCACCTTGGCCTCACAAAGTGCTGAGGTTACAGGTGTGAGCTACCATGCCTGGCGAATTTTAAAAATTTTTGGTAGAGACAGAGTCCCACTGGTGAGCCATGATCGCACCACTGCACTCCAGCCTGGGCTCAAGCAATCCTCCCACCTCGGCTTCCCTGAGTGCTGGGATTACAGGTGTGAGCCACCAGGCCCGGCCTGTTAAAATCTTTATAAACTATAGGCTCCCCTTCATTTTTTTTTCATTGCACGTTATTTGTTGAAGAAACCAAGTTGCTTGTCTGCTAGTTTCCCACTGTCTGCATTTTGCTGACTACATCCCCCTGGGTGTAGTTTTCCATGAGAATTTTTAGTGCAGGAAGCTGACCTAGACCAAGGTTCAGTGGCGATGTGAAGGATGAAGAGTTGCCTGGTGGAGGAAGATCAGAGAAGGGTAGTGTTCAGAGGCCTCTGGCCAGGAGTGTAAGATCCTGAGGCGTAGCAGAGCCGAATTGGACCCTTGTTAGTACAGGGTAGGGGGTGCTGAGGGTAGTTGAAGATGAGATTGGAAAAATCTGTGGGGGCCAGATCAGCACCTTGTTGGCCGTGGCGAGGGGTTGAAATTTGATGGTAGAGCAAGGAGGCTACCGCTGGAGGATTAGCAGGTGACTATGATGATTTGATTTGAGATTGGAAAAACACCACTGGGTTACTGAATAGGAAATGACTGGAAGAGGCCGAGAGTGGATGCAGGGAGGCCGGGTCAGAGGCTGCTGAGGCCACCACGCTGCCAGAGGTGATAGTGTCATGGCCTGAGCAGGTGACATGCAATGCATCTTCAAAGCAGCCCCATTTTACAGATGAGAAAACGGAGGCTTGGTCGGACGCAGTGGCTCAAGCCTGTAATCCCAGCACTTTGGGAGGCCAAGGCGGCTGGATCACTTGAAGTCAGGAGTTCAAGACCAGCCTGGCCAACATGGAGAAACCCCCATCTCTACCAAAAATACAAAAAAAAAAAAAATTAGCCAGGCATGGTGGTGCATGCTTGTAATCCTAGCTACTCTGGAGGCTGATGCAGGAGAATCGCTTGAACCCAGGGGGTGGAGGTTGCAGTGACCAGAGATCGCACCATTGCACTCCAGCCTGGGCGAAAAGAGCGAAACTCCGTCTACAAACAACAACAAAACACGGAGGCTCAGAGAGATGAAGTGGCTTACCCAAGGCCTGGGTAGTGTGTCTGGCAACGGCAGGCAGTTGGAGCCGCAGTCATCAGACTTTGCAATTGACATGGGTACTTTCCCTCTGTTCTCCCAGGTGCTTTGGGGCCTGGCAGCAGTTCGTGCAAAGAGGGTCCCGGTACCGAGACCACCTGGCTGACTGCCGGACGGGGACCCTGAGGAAATGCCTGGAACAGTGGGTGCGGATGAAGCAGCTCCGGGAATCAGATGGGGCAAAGGTGACCCAGCTGTCCCTCTGCCGGCAGAAAGCAGGTGAGCTAGTGTTGGCTTCCACCCCAGCAAACTGTGTCACTTAAGCCCCTTCTTCAGTGGTCCCCAGTTGAATATGTGAATTCTTGTGGGAGGTGATAGAACTGGGGCTTTCTAGGAGGGCAGCCTGTAGGCCTGGGAGGGTGCAGGAGGGGTCCCAGAGTGGGCAGGCCCTGGCTGAGCCACATCCCTATGTCCCATCATGAGCTGCTGTGGGTGAGAGACTTGGTTCTGCTCCTCCCACTGCAGGCGCTCTCGGTGCTGGTTATCCCAGATCCCGCCCGGAAGGGATGTGGGCCCTGCTCTTGGGAAGCTCCTGGTGTGATGGGGGACACGCACTCTAACCCCCACCCCAAAACTTAACTGGGGGCCCGGTGTAGTGGCTCACGCCTGTAATCCCAGCACTTTGGGAGGCCGAGGAGAGTGGATCACCCGAGGTCAGGAGTTCGAGACCAACCTGGCCAACATGGTGAAACCCTGTGTCTACTAAAAAATACAAAACTTAGCCAGGTGTGGTGGCGCATGCTTGTAATTCCAGCTACTCAGGAGCCTAAGGCACAAGGATCGCTTGAACTCAGGAGGCGGAGGTTGCAGTGAACTGAGATCATGCCATTGCATTCCAGCCTGGGCGACAAGGGCAAAACCCTGTCTCAAAACAACAACAACAAAAAACACTTAACTGGGGAAGATAGGATCTTTGAGGTGACCTGGAGGGGAGGGCTTGGAAGCAGTAGGATGGGACAAGAGGGGAGAGCTCCCAAGAGGGGCTCGAGGCAGCAGCTATCAATGGCTGTGGGCAGAGTGAGGTCAGTGGGGAGGCAGCTGACTGGACTCTTGACGGTTTCTCAGGACGTGAGGCTCTCTACACTGCAGGCGCTGGAGCCTGTGGCCTGGGTACAGTAGGCCAGGCCCAGGGGCTGCAGGAACAAGGCCGGGGCTCCCTGCAGGATGCCTGCCAGACACTGGCCCTCTGCCGGGCGCCGGACACTGGCCCTCTGCCGGGCGCTGCTGCTGTGGAAGACGCGGCTTTTCCAGCGCCAGTGGGCCAAGTAGGTGTCCTCGAGCTTGTGACCTGGGGTTGGGTCTGGGGGCTGTGGGGTGGGCACGTGAGCAGTGCTCAGCACCAGGAAGAATGTGGAAGGAATATCCCACAGGGCAGTAACTGCATCCCACTCCTCCCCATGGTCCTGCACAGGGCCTGGCACACTGCGGTGCCCAGCCGATGTCAGGCCCTGGAAGGTGGCCTAGGGACACTGGAACAGTGATTGAGCAGAGGGCCACTGGGGACCAGGGAGCTGCCAGAGACGCAGACATGGAGCTCTACAGGGGTGGCCGGAACCCTAGTGAATGCCCGTCTCCCTGCCAAGTGTAAGTCCCTGGTGGCAGGAACCATGTCTGTCTGGCTGTCACCGCTGGCTCCCAGCTCTCTGCAGGTGCCTGGCACGTTGCAGGCACAGAATAAATAATGTAAAGGCACAAGGGCAGGAGCCAGGGATCAAGCTCTTATCTCCTCTCCTGTTGGCCTCATTACACAACTAGAGAAACTGAGGCTCAGAGGGCTGGAGCAGCTTGCTGTAAATCCCAGTGGGAGTCAGGAGCAAAAAGGTCCTGTGGTGAGACCTTGGTGCTGCCCCCACACAAGATGATCACTGCTGGAATTCAGAGCCCAGACGAAGGCTGTAGGTGAGGGGAGGGTGTCGATCAGGAGAAGCCAGCTTCCCCTAGGGGATGTCAGGAGGAATGGAAGCCAGCAGTTGCAGGGTTAAGAATTCTGTCCTTGGCTGGGCGCGGTGGCTCACACCTGTAATCCCAGCACTTTAAGAGGCCGAGGCCAGTGGATCGCCTGAGGTCAGGAGTTCAAGAACAGCCTAGTGAACATGGCGAAACCAGTCTTTTTTTTTTTTTGAGATGGTCTCACTCTGTTGCCCAGGCATGCAGTGGTGCAATCTTGGCTCACTGCAACCTCTGCCCCCTGGGTTCAAGCAATTCTCCTGCCTCAGCTCCCCTAGTAGCTGGGATTACAGGCACCTGCCACCATGCCTGGCTAATTTTTGTATTTTTAGTAGAGATGGGGTATCACCATGTTGGCCAGGCTGGTCTCAAACTCCTGACCTCAAGTGATCAACTCGCCTCGGCCCTCCAAAGTGCTGGGATTAAAAGCGCGAGCAACCGCACCCGGCCCCAACCAGTCTTTTTATAACCTGATATCAGAAGTGATATCCCATTGCTTCTGCTAAATTATGTCTGTTAGAAGCAAATTAACAAACCCAGCCCATATTCAAGGCGGGGCATTGCCCAGGACACGAACACAGGATGCTATCTTGGAGGCTGCCCACTATACCAACACATCGCATTAATGGGCTGGCAGGCAGGGCTGTGGTGGTTCTGGAAAGTCATGTCCTGTCCGCTGGAGACAGCTACTTATGCAGCCCAATCATTCCCCGGCAGGAACACTGAGCCAGTGTTTCCAGAACTTCTAGTTTTTACAGAAAAATTGAAAATTAGATTTTCGGGCCGGGTGCGGTGGCTCACGCCTGTAATCCCAGCACTTTGGGAGGCGGAGGCTGACGGATCACGAGGTCAGGAGAACGAGACCATCCTGGCTAACATGGTGAAAGCCCGTCTCTCCTAAAATACACAAAATTAGCTGGGCGTGGTAGTGTGCGCCTGTAGCCCCAGCTACTTGGGAGGCTGAGGCAGGAGAATGGCGTGAACTCGGGAGGCAGAGGTTGCAGTGAGCCGAGATCAGGCCACTGCACTCCAACTCCAGCCTGGGCAACGGAGTGAGACTCTGTCTCAAAAAAAAAAAAAAAAAAAAAAAAAAAGAAAATTAGATTTTTACCTGAATTCTCCAGATTCCAAAACATTGTAGCGAAATTAACAAACAAAAACAAACCCAACAACTCTAAGAGCTGGGCTGGTCTGGTCACCAGCAGGACACCCGTAATAGAGGCATTTTTTTTTTTTTTTTTGAGACAGAGTCTCGCTCTGTCGCCCAGGCTGGATGCAGTGGTGCAATCTCGGCTCACTGCAAGCTCCGCATCCCGGGTTCACGCCATTCTCCTGCCTCAGCCTCCGAGTAGCTGGGACTACAGGCGCCCGCCACTGCGCCCGGCTAATTTTTGATAGAGGCTTTCACCCCACCCCCCCCCCCCCCCCCCCCCCCCCCCCCTACAACCCAGACAGTCAGGGCGGCCTCCTCTGTTCCCGCCTGGTAGGGGGCGAAGGGCTGGCTGAGCAGAGGCCCATGGGGAGAGGCTGGGGTGAGCACCCAGTGGCTCTTCAGCATCTCTCTGGCCCCAGGGCAGCAGTTCCTGCATGAAAAGTGCCAGACATGGGTGCAGGTCCACCTCCAGGGCCTGCAGAAGGCGGTGTTCCGGAGCTGGCAGCAGGCAGCAGCTCGTCAGAGATGCACAGTGACCCGGCCAGAGCAGCTACTATTGCAGAGGTGGGTGGGCCTGGGGGTGGGAGGGTGTTGGTCCTCCCCACCCAAGGAATAGCAAGGAGAGCACCCAGGGAGTGGGAAGCTCAGACGGTGGCCCAGATAGGAGGCCTATGGCCTGGGAAAAAAGGGGCATGAAGGGAGATCCTAGCCTGGAAACAGAGGGCCATGACCACTGACACCTTATTATCTATTTTGGGAGTGGTGGCAAACCCCAACCCTAACCTGTGGCCCCAACAAGCCCCGGGAGTCCAGCTCCTGTCCAGGTCAGTTCTTTGGTTTTAGAGGATATGATTAAGATGGGAGAAATCAGCTGGGAACAGTGGATCATACCTATAATTCCAGCACTTTGGGAGGCCGAGACAAGTGGATCACTTGAGGTCAGGAGTTCGAGACCAGCCTGGCCAACATGGTGAAACCCCATCTCTACTAAAAATATGAAAAATTAGACAGGCGCGGTGGCAGGTGCCTGTAGTCCCAGCTACTTGGGCTCAGGCGGGAGAATCACTTGAATCCAGGAGGCGGAGGTTGCAGTGAGCCAAGATTGTGCCACTGCACTCTAGCCTGGGCGACAGAGTGAGACTCCGTCTCAAAAAAAAAGGAGAAGGAGAAATCCACTCCTCGGAAATCTACCATAACGCCCATTGTGAGGAGTTATAGCAAGGAGAATTCTGCTGTACACTGTCGCTAAGAGAAGAGAGTGAAGTCTTCGTTTAAGTAAAGATGTTCTAGTGGAACATATATACAGTTCATGAATGCATATTGTAAAACCGAGCAGAGGGACACAGAATGGCTCCTCCCACAGTTCAGTACAAATTTGCGAATGTTCAGTGTCCCCATAGGGGCAGTGAACTGTTGGCTAGAGAATGGCTGACGTCTGTGCTTTTGCATCTGAGGGTGTAGATGGCTTTTTTTTTTTTTTTTTTTTGAGACAGAGTTTTGCTCTTGTTGCCCAGGCTGGAGTGCAATGGTGTGATCTCGGCTCACCACAACCTCTGCCTCCCAGGTTCAAGCGATTCTCCTGCCTCAGCCTCCTGAGTAGCTGGGATTACAGGCATTTGGCACCACGCCTGGCTAATTTTGTATTTTTAGTAGAGACGGGGTTTCTCCGTGTTGGTCAGGCTGGTCTCAAACTCCCGACCTCAGGTGATCCACCCGTCTCTGCCTCCAAAAGTGCTGGGATTACAGATGTGAGCCACTGTGCCCAGCCATAGATGGTTTTTTTCTTGGCTTCTCAGTGAGTGAGAGATGGTGTTCCTCTCCCTCACCAACCACCTAGGCATGTGATGGGAGGCAGGGCATGGCTGATGTGGGACTTGAACCCATACTGCTGGTTCCCATCCCCTCGAAGGGCAGCCCCTGCCCTCTGAAGCTGAGGTTCCAAGATGGAAAGCCAGTGCTTTCACCTGTTACTGGTCATTTACTGTTTTGTGGGAGATTTGCAGGTGTAACTTTGAATAAATGTGACTTTTGACTCTCAGAATGAGACAAGGCCTCCCATGCATCTATTTTTGTTTTGTTTTGTTTTGTTTTGTTTTTTTGAGATGGAGTTTCGCTCTTGTCACCCAGGCTGGAGTGCAGTTGCGCGATCTCGGCTTACTGCAACCTCTACCTCCTGGGTTCAGGCAATTCTTCTGCCTCAGCCTCCCAGGTAGCTGGGATTGCAGGTGCCCACCACCACGCCTGGCTCATTTTTGTATTTTTAGTAGAGACAGGGTTTCACCATGTTGGTCAGGCTGGTCTCAAACTGGCTTCAGGTGATCCACTCACCTTGGCCTCCCAAAGTGCTGGGATTACAAGCATGAGCCACCACACCTGGCCCAATGCATCTGTTTTGCAGTTACTTCCAGGCCTGGTGTGAAGTTGTAAGAGACACGGGGGTGCCCCGGGCCCAGCATCAAGCCTTTCAGGATGGCCTGAAGAGAAGGGCACTGGGGGCCGTGTTTGCCACATGGCGGGAAGCCCAGGAAGCGGCAGCTGGGGCACAGGAGCAGCGTGTGGCCCAGGCCTCCCTTGCCTGCTGGAGAAGCTGCGGGCAGCAAGGCCAGGAAGATGGACAGCAGAAGAAGGCCCGGGCCCCGCAGGCCTTCCCAGCATGGCCAGTGGCCCCGGGCATGCACCGTGGGGCCCAGCAGCAGGCAGGAGCGAGCGCTGGGGCCCAGGCAGCCCAGTGCTGGACTCGGTGCTGGGCTCTGTGGGTGCGTGAGTCCTGTCAGGGCCAGGTCAGCCGAGCCCATGCTTCCTGGAAGCCGCGAGCCTGGTGAGTGCCGTGGTCTAAGCGCAGCCCCACTCTGTGCTTCCAGCTCAGGCCTCAAGCCTGTTTTTGGCAGGGGTAGAGCATAATGCGTGGCTGGGTGGCAGGGCAAAGGCTCAAGAGGGTGGTTGGGGGTGACAGGGAGAGGCCGCCCTGGCCATCTAGTCCTGGGCCACATCCTGGCACCACCACTTGCTGTGTGTCCCCTCCTTGGGGAAGTCTCTAATGGTCCTGCCTTGCAGTCACCAGCACAGCTAGCCACTCAGCAAGCGCCATAAACGCGCTCTTGCCAGGGAAGGGGAGGCAAAGTGGCACTGGCAGGACTGTCCCCTCTCTGTCCCTAAACCGGATGCTTGTTCCCGTCTGTGATTTTCTCCTTCCAGGCCGCTCTCCATCTGTTTACCCAGATTCTCCCTCCAGAAGAGGGAGTCTGGGAGGTGGGTGGGCCCCAGCATGGGGCTTGGCCTGGAGGGCCCCCTCCCGCAGGGCACTGGGAGGGCTCCCTGCAGAGAGTCCTGGCCCTGATGGCCCTGGCTGCAGACTCCTCCCTCTCCCGCAGGGTCCTAGAGGCCTCGGCGCAGTCGGCGGCTTGCGGCAGTGTCCAGCGAGCCATCGTCACCCAGCTCCGGCAGGCTGAGCTCAGGCGCTTATTGCGGACGGCGCAGCTCAGGGTGCGGCTGGGACTGCGGGCCGAGGCCCCAGGGGCCAGCAAGGTACGCCCCAAGCCCCAGGCTGACCTCACGCTCTGGCCCCGGATGGCCAGCAGGGGGAGCCTGCTGCTGGACGCCCCAGCCCCTTGGAAGCAGGTGAAGGGAGCCTAGGCAGGGCGGGAGGTCCAAAAATGACCCTCGGACCCACCGGCCTTAGAATCAGCTTGATTCAGCCCGTGGTGGCAGCATGGCTGGATGCCTCCCCAGGGGCCCAGCAGCCTTGTACACACCACCTCTCCCCAGTTCTCAGTCAGCCTCTGACAAGCAACTCTGAATCCATCAGCAAAGATGAACCCGGCACCTCTCGAGTGCCAGCCCACTGCAGGTCCGGCCGCAAAGACCAGCGTGCTGGGTCACAGCCTGTTAGGGAGACACTGAAATGCATGCTTTCTCACAGTGCATTATTCGAGGATCAGGATAGGTACACGAGGACAGTAGCATTTTTTTGTCAAGTTTTTTTATTTTTGAGACAGAGTCTGGTTCAATTGCCCAGGCTGAAGCAGAGGCGTGATCTCAGCTCACTGCAACCTCCGCCTCCTGGATTCAAGCGATCCTCCCGCCTCAGCTTCCTGAGTAGCTGGGACTACAGGTGCACGCCACCACACCTGGCTAATTTTTGTATTTTTAGTAGAGACGGGGTTTCACCATATTGCCCAAGCTGGTCTCGAACTCCTGAACTCAAGTGATCCTCCCACCTCAACTTCCCAAAGTGCTGGGATTACAGGTGTGAGCCACTGCGCCAGGCCAAGTTTTTTTTTTTTTTTTTTTTTTTTTTTTTTCTTATTGGAAAAGTGAAATATGCTCATTACAGAAAAGTCAGAAAATATAAAGTAGAAAAATACCAAAATTTCTTTCATAATTCTCTCTACCCAGAGGCATCGGTCAGTCCCTCTCCAGACCAGAAGCAGTTAGTTCTGACACCAATAAATGGTGATAAGAGGTTGATGGCCTAGCAAGAGGGAAGAGGCCACAACCAAACACAAAAAATGACACTGCACAGCAGTCTGGGGACATATCCTTGAAGGACACAGCCCCAAAGATACTGGCAGGTGAGGTAGTGTCCCTAAGATCAACAGGCATCATCATGAATCCTATTTCAGAATGCCACAAAGAATACATTTTAGAAAAGATTCTCAGAGAAAAAGCTAAGGTGATTTTTTTTTCAGTCGTTTTTTGTTTTCAGACAGTGTCTCACTCTGTTGCCCAGGCCAGAGTGCAGTGGTACAATCACAGCTCACTGCAGCCTCAACCTCCAGGGCTCAAACGATCCTCCCACCTCAGCTGCCTGAGTAGCTGAGACTACAGGCGTGTGCCACCACACCCGGCTAATTTTATTTATTTTTGTAGAAATGGGGTCTCACTGTGTTGCCAGGGCTTGTCTCGAACTCCTGGGCTCAAGCGATCTACCTGTCTTGGCCTCCCCAAGCACTGGGCAGGCCCATTACACCATGAGCCATCACACCTGCTGGTTTTTGTTTTTTAAATGGAATTGAAAGGAACTAGCCTTGGCTAGTTGCAGAATTCACACATATGGGGCTATGGCAACAGCAGATTCTGGAATCTCAGGGTCTTTTCTTTCTAGACAAGTTACAGGGCAATTGCTTTTCACAGCACTTTTGTATTTCTATTCCATTCTTGTCAGTAAAGACAAGGATCCCATATGCTGATGAAGAAACTGAGGCCTCTAGAAACTAAACGCTGGGAATGGCACCTAGGGTGCTTAATTCCAGGGCCCCCTTTTTTCTGCCACAGGCACACATGCCTCAGCAGCCCCTTTGGAGAGCCCCCTCTCTGTAGAGTACTAGCCGGGGACTTGGACTCTGGAGTCAGACCACTTCCGAAGCCTCAGACAAGTAACTCAGCTTTGAAATGTTTTAAGCAGGGAGAGAAATACCCTACTCCCAGGGCTGTGCTCCAGACACTGAGGGCTATTATGGCCCCACCCCACTGTTGGAATGTCTTCAGCCACATGGGGGAAGGGGTGGAAGAAAAGGCCGGGATGTGTCCTGCCAGCCAGAGCAGCAAAGAAATCCCAGCGGGGCCCCAGGAGGTCCAAGCCCATGGGGTTCAGGTGTTCCTCTGGCTATTCCTTCAGACCTGCAGCTGCTGGACACAGGCCACAGAGCTGGTGGCCCCCTCGCCATCACTGCAGTGCAGCCTGGGTGGACAGAGGAAGAAGCCAAGGGGAACGGCCTGGGCTCAGAGTAAGGAGACCTTGCCCCAGGGCACAAACGGTGTCTGAAGTGCGGGGGTGAAGCGGTCTCCAGTCCTCAGGTGCCTGGAAATCAGCTCCTTGGGACACCGTCTTACGGGTATTGACCATTCTCCCCATCCATTCCCTCTTGGGAATGTTTCAGCTGTTCTGAGAAAACACTTTGCATTCCTGCCCCGCCCCTGTGATTTCTATTTGGGCGGCAGCCCGGAGAGGCTGGGGGCCTGGGGAGATTGGGGCAGGACACAAGGCTGAGCTCAGCACCTTCGTCCACCCTCCTCACTGTACTCAACTCCTAGGCGGGCATTAAGAGCAGCTGCCTCCCTGGACCCACATTAACCTCTTTTGACTCAACTCCCCTTTCCAGGGTGCAGAGAACATTCCCTCTGCCCTGCCTTTCAGCTCTGGCTGCAGTGGCCTGGACAGAGTAGCTGGGTCCCAGGCCTGCCCCTGTGGACAAGGGACCAGGGACCAAGAGGGCACTCCGGCCCTGAGCCCAGAGCCCTCAAAGCCCAAAGCGAGGCCCATAAAAGGAGGCTAGGGTGAGAGGAGCTGTGTGTGCAGTTTGGTGGGTCCGAGGGATGGGGGCAAGGGCTGAGGGGCTTGCCTGAGCCATGGCTACAGCTGGGCCCTCTCTGGCCAGTGCTCGTTCCTGCAGGATCCTGGAAAAGCAGGCCCAGGCCCAGGCCCATGGCTCTGCCCTCCTTCTGGCCCTGAAGGGTCACGATGCTCTGGCCATCAGGAGGAAGTACCTGCGGCACTGGTGCCTTGAGGCACTGCTTCACGGGCTGCAGGGTTCCCAGCGGGCCAGGTGCCTGGCAGTGGCATGGCAGCACTGGGTGGATGCCCAAGGGGCAGAGCAGCTGGCACGGACCCTGGTGAGTGGGCCCGCCCCTCTCCACACTGACCATCTCCCATTTCACCTCATACTCAACCCTAACCCCTCTCAAAAGTATGGCCCTTGGACCTACTAACTCCAAAACCTTGGGGGACAGGCCCAGGAATCTGCATTGTTAATACTCCTCAGATGACACCGCCTTGCCATAGCCCTTTCACTTTGGTGCCGCAGAGGTGTGGGGGGAGAAAGGCAGAAGGGCTGGGGACTGCGGGGGAGCGTGAGCACAAGAGGCCTTCTCCGCCAACTGTCCCCAAAGCTCAGGGAGTGGCACCTGAGATCGGCCTGGCGGACATGGTGGCAGCGGATCCTGCGACTGCGAGCGGCTCAGCAGTTACAGCAGCAGGAAGATGGCTGGGTCCTTTCCCAGGTACTGCCCTCTTCCTTGCACTCCACCCAGCCAGCCTTCCAGAAGCCTGTGCCACAGCTGGGCACCGCGGAGCTGAGGTTTCCCTGCTTGCCAGCCCCAGGGCCCCTTCGTTTTCAGGGGAGGGGGTCAGTTCCATTACAGAACACACAGGCTGGATGCTGGAGCCCTTGATTTGATTTGTGGCCCCAGCTCAGGCCAGGCCCACCCGGTCCCTCAGTTTGGGAAGAAGGCGTGGCATGAGGCATGGCTGCCACTCACACTAGCCCATGGAGGGCCTGGGTCCTGAGCGCCCCCTCCCTCATTTGCTCTGCTCTGAGTACAGCTTCCCAGCTCACCATTAGATCTATTCTGAGCTTGTGCATTTCGCCTGCGCAAGACTGGCTGGCTGCTTGGGGCAGCAGGAGGGGCCCTGGGGACAAAAGGAGCTGGGCACAGGGGCTGCTCTAGCAGGCACAGCACAGACCCCGGAGAGAGCCCACAATAGCATTTCCTCCCCTCCCCAGTTCCAGGCCTTTAAGAAGTGGCACCAACGCCTGGCAGGCAGGAGCCCAAGGAGAGGAGCTGGCCAGTAGCCTGAGACCCTGGAGCAAGCCAGGCCCCAAGGGCCCCGAGAGTGGACAGGAAGCCGCCAGAGCCCCACGGGGTTGGGGGCTTGGGGCAGCGCACGGGCCCAGCTGCAGCTGTGACTTGTTCCCATAGAATAAAAAGCAGAACTGAACTCAGCCTTCCCAGGGAAGGAACCATGCCCCACACATCCAGGGAGTGATGACAGAGGGGATAGCTTGAAGAGCTCTGAAGGACAATAAAACCCACTCCTCAGTCCTAGCTGCTTCTTTCAGTCTCTCCTAGTGGCTGCCCCTCTGCCCCAGCCAGTGAGGCTAGGAAGGGATTAAAGAGGACATCCCACAATTGCATCCATCCCCTTGGCCACCAGGCTGCTCTGGGCCCACCCCACCCCACCCAGCCTGCTGGGATCCAGGACACAAAACAGACCATCTGCACCTGCCAGTCACTGCCCCCAGGCCATGGGGCTTGCAGGTGACTCCTGGAGAGCCATGCCAGGCAGATAACCTCTGGGACAGGACGAGGGGACGAGGAGGGCAGCTGGCAGGACAAGGGCCTACCTGAAAAATACGCCAGGAAGCTGGGCTGCTGCACAGGCCCAGGCAGATCTGGGGCCCCTGTGCTGGCGAATCTCGGCCTCTGACAGGGAATGGGGCAGCATCAGGCCTCCACAGCCAGGCAAAAGGGGAAGGCCACGAGCTCCACCAAGCACAAGGGTTCAGACTGCCTTCAACCCTTAAGGGGCACTTTTTCTCTCAAGGCTCAGAACAGACAACTGTGCCAAAAAGCAGCATGGTAGGTGTCAGCCCAATGCCCATCCAGGGGGCTGGTGCCGTGGACGGCTAAGCGGGCAGGCAGGGCAGTGGTGTGCCCCTTCAGTCACAAGTAGGTGGGGCCCAGCTGCCCACCTCTAGGAAATGGAAGGGTACAGCACTTTGCCACGTCTCTTCTATGATGCCACCAGTGCCTGGTGCCCATGCGTGTTTTGCCTGTACTGCATGGGCTCCAAGTGTAAGTTCACTGGGAGTCCCAGGCTGGCTCTGGAGGCTGCCTTGGTTCGAGGGCTTAGTTGGCAACAACCACTCTCCTTGCCTTCTCAGGAGGTGCCACCCACTGTGGTCCTCTGCAGGACGGAAGTGCTCCCCACCAAAAGAGCACAGACTCCTGGCTAGAGCAGAGAGTACTAGGTTCCCATGTGGGGCCGACTCAGGTCCAGCCAGAGCCTGGAAGCCTCACTCCAGTCTAGCTGCCATCGTCAGGTGGGGGAGTGGAGGCCAGGGGTGGGGGAGACACGAAAGAGAGTGGGGTTCCCGAGAGAAGTAGCACTGTGGAGGAGGAAGGTGGGACAGGAGTGGCTCCAGCACAGGGCGTCAGGACGCAGGGTCATGGAGCCTCCGTCTCTCTCTCATTCTGGGTGGGCCTGTTGAGAAGCTCAAGTGTGTCTTCCACCACCTGCCAGAGGCAGTTGTCCAGTGGGAAGTCATTGTCCACCAGGTTGACCAGGAAGTAGTTGTCGTGGATGTACTGGATGATGGTGCGGGATGGGGACTCCTCCTCATACAGCTTTCCCCACCGCTCAATCCACAGGGCGAAGGCCTCGTCCTACACACACATACCACACACACACACCCACACACACGCACACACACAGAGGCAAGATTAACAGGGCTCTCCAAGGGCTCTGCTCAACAGGACACTTCCCGGAATAGAACAAGGCCCACTGCCAGTATCACTTCCCACCCCTGCCCAGAAATAAACACCCTGCGTCAGCAGTGACACGGTGAGTCAGAGCGGGGTGAGTCAGAGCCGGGTGTGCCCTGAAGGCTGGGTCCAGTGTGGCCATCAGCACATGCTTGGGACTTGGTCCCAATCCCTCCCCACGGTTTTCCAGGTGGGCGGGGCAAGCTTGCTCCCGGCTCCTTTACCTTCCAGAACATGAAGCTGATGGGATCCACTACGGTGGGCTGGATGATCTCTCGCCCAGGGAAAATGCCCCAAGTGACAGCATTCGGCTGCAGTTCAGGGGCATTGGTGATGTTTTCACCCTGAGGGGATGTGGGGTGGGGGTAAGACCTGGGCCAAGGACAACTGGAGTCCCACTGCCTGGACAGCCTTGACTCATTAGGGCTGTCTGGGCTCAATACCCTCTGCCTGCACCTCCACTCCCGGCCTCCACTCTCCCTGCGCCTCCACTCCCCTCTCCCTGTGCCTCCACTCCTGGCCTCCTCTGCCTGCATCTGTGAATGATATCTCTCCCCACACAAGCCTGAACCTAGAGGCGTCCTGGCCACTTCCCCTCTCCTCCCTGAGCACCCCCTGCTCACTCTCTGATCCATTCCCTCTTGTCTAGCCCACCTCCAGGACTGTGTTTGGCTTGGGTCACTCCCGGGGTCTCTTCACTGGCCTCCGCGGCTCTAGCCTTCCCCAGTCTCTATCATCTGTATGACTATCCACTGTGATTTGCCTAAAATAAAGCAGGAACCAAGCCACTCCACTGCTGGAGAAAGGCTTCCCTTGCATTTAGGGAAAACTCAAATTCCAGCAGGACAACCATGACCTCTGCGGGCCTGGCCCCTGCTTAACACTCCCCCCGCCTCCTGCTCGTGTTCCCGATTTCCCCAGATGGTGCAGCTCACTGCCTCTGCCTGTCCTCTGCCCTGTCCCAGGAATACCCTTCTCTCCTGTTGGCCAACTCCTCTTTGTCCTTAGTGATTCCCACAGATGACCCCTCTGAGAAGCCTTCCCTGGCCTCCCAGGTGAGATATCCCTCCTCTGGCCCCGACAGCATCCTCTCCTGAACTTGATTTTCCCACTTACACTGGCTGGTGGTCACACATTGATCTGCCTCCCTCACTAGGCTGGGAGCTCCTTAAGAGCAGGGCCCCAGTTCTGCCTGTATCTCTCTGTCTTGCACAATGCCTAGCCCAGGCTAGGTGCTGGGTGTTTGCTGAACGAAGGGCCTGGTACTCTGTGGGAACCCCGGGGCCTGGCCTACCTTCACATTGACAAGGTGGTAATTAACCCGGAGCTCGTACTTCTTCAGCACTTGCAGAAGCGCTTCCGCTGTCTCGCGGGAAGTGAAAAACTCTAAGTAGGCCTGTGGGAGAGACAGGTGCCTGTCACCAACCCCAGCCCTGCCAGACACCCTTTCGCAGACACCTAAGGTATCAGGACTACTAGCGGCCATGTGGGCGGAATAATGAACTGTGGCGTTGGCACATCCATAAGCAAAGGGTGAGGGGAGTGGGGACTTGAGTTTCTCAGTCTGGACAGGTCCGAGGGCTGTTGGCCACCCCTCTCCCAATCAGTCAGGGAAGACTCCACGAAGAAGCCATTTCTGAACAGCAGCAACTGGTTTGACAAGCTGAGCCATGGGAGAGAGGCCCCACACATTCCATCCTCTCCAGTCACTGCAAGGTGAGAATGACACTGACATCTCCTCTAGGACCAGTGCCTATCAGGGATTAAGCTGGGTTTACTCAAACTCATTTGCTAGAATGCTCATAATACTGGAGGCTGGGCACAGTGATCCCCACATGAGGAAAGTGGGTTCAGGGAAGTTGAGCACGTTGGCTACTCTGACAGTAAACAGCAGAGCTGGTCCTTAAACTCAGGTCTTTCTGCTCCAGGGCCTGTGGGCCTTAGATCAGAACATGTTAACTCCAGCAGCCCTGGGAGAAAGGTGTCAACTGAGGATGGTAACAGCAGCTGCCTTTCAGGGAGTGCTTCCTGCTCTTCCCACGCGCCAAGCACATTACATGCTTTGTTAGGTTGCATGCCCAGAACACAAGCTACATCCCATTTTACAGACGAGAAAACCAGGCCCAGAGAGTTCGAGTGACCTGCCTCCATAGGTCTGATTTCTATTTTTTTTTTTTTTTTCTTTTGAGATAGAGTCTTGCTCTGTCACCCAGGGTGGAGTGCAGTGGCATGATCTCAGCTCACTGCGACCTCCGTCTCCCAGATTCAAGCGATTCTCCTGCCTCAGCCTCCCAAGTAGCTCCAACTACAGGCACCCGCCACCACGCCCGGCTAATTTTTGTGTTTTTAGTAGAGATGGGGTTCCATCATGTCTGTAAGGCTGGTCTCGAACTCCTGACCTTGCGATCTGCCCACCTCGGCCTCCCAAAGTGCTGGGATTACAGGCATGAGCCACCAAGCCCGGCCAATCTTTTTTTTTTTTTTTTGAGACAGGGTCTCACTTTGTGGGCCAGGCTGGAGTGCAGAGGCACAAATATGGCTTACTGGAGCCTCAACCTCTCGGACTCAAGCGATCCTCTCACCCCAGCCCCCCAAGTACCTGGGACTACAGGTGTGCACCACCATGCCTGGGTCATTTTTGTATTTTTTGTAGAGAAGGGGTTTCACCATGTTGCCCAGGCTGGTCTCGAACTCCTGGGCTCAAGTGATCCACCGCCTTGGCCTCCCAAAGTGCTGGCTGGGCTCCGTGCCCAGCCAGGTCTGTCTGACTTAAAGCATAAGCTCCCATCTGCTCCAATCCATGCTCATTCAAAATTTAAGAGCCCAGGAGAGGCAGGTTGCTCTGCCCTAAGCTCTGGGGAACCCATGGGTGCCGGTCAAGAGAGGGGGGCACCCTGTGCCTCCCTACCACACCTTCTGGAAGACATAGCCCCCGCTGGGGCCCCAGCCCACGATGGGGTCGGAGGACGGCTTCCCGTTGATGTTGGGCTGTGAGTTGATGGTGAGGATGCCCTGGCGGTTCACCCGCAGCAGCTCCTCCTTCAGCAGGCTGGTCTCAGCCGCCAGGGGCTCATCGTTCCAGGGCAGGCAAGTCACCTGGGAGAGACAGTGAGCTGGCTGGGGCGACCATCAGGTTTGGCACCCTGAGTCCCTCTCACGGCCCCCAACAAAGACCCAGCCTGTCTTTGCCTCCCTAAGCCCTTCCAGGTGGAGGTCTCCCAACTTACCCTTCTCCCTTTGCCAAGGTGCCATGTCCACAGCATGGAGAGGAGGGCACAGGGTGGGGAAGTCACAGCCCCACCGCCTGGCCTGCAGCTGGGGTCAGGCCAGGGGCAGGGGAGGAACCAGGGACCCCACTCCAGCATCACTCACTTTGTGACCATTCCGATTTGGCTCTCCCGAGAGGTAAAGAACAAAGACTTCAAAGACACTTTCTTCACTGGTCAGCTCCTCCCCCCACATCTTCAGCAGCTCCTCCTTGGGGGACTTGCTCTTCAGGTAGAAGAGGTAGTAGTCCTTCAGCTCCCCAAAGGCAGGGGAAGAAGAATTGCCCCTGGCAGAGGGGTGCCCAGAGGTCAGGGCACACTCCTGACAGAAGGCAGTGCCACCACATGCCCAGGAGGCCATTCCTGTAAATCCTGCCCGACTCCTCCCAGGTCAACCACAAGCATGCAAACAACATCTGCCCTCCTCCTCCCAAGAACAAAGATGTATTTGCAATGAAGGTCTGCAGGCCCTCACCAGCGGCCATTAGGGAACTCATCCCACTCCTGGGTACGGTAGATGTAACTCTTTGGTCTGGAGGCCCAGAAGATGGGACGTACATCTTCCTCTCGGCGCTTGGGGTGGGCGCTGAGAGCCCAGGGCAGGGGACGCCTGGGAGAGGACAGGGACAGAGAATTGAGACAAGGGATTGGCTAGAGGGAGCCAGAAGCAGGGGAGCACCACTGAGGCTGGGTTCTTTCATCTGATGCCCTCTGAGACTGGAGCCTTCGGTGTGCCCAGCTAGCCATGGCACAGACATCTGTCTGTACCACCATGGGGAGCCAGCACTGCAGCCGGGACTGCTCTTGGACCCTCTTCTGGGGATCTCTGGGCCACTGCCCTCACCTGGGGTCCTCAGTCCACATCCCCAGGCGCTTCAGCACCTCTGTGGTAGCCATCTCGCGGTTGAGGGTGTAGAAGTGGAGGCCTGGCACCAAGCCACTGGCCAGAAGTTCCTGGCATAGGCTCACGGCCAGCTCGATGCCATAGTTGCGGATGGCTGCATCGTTGTCTTTGATTGGCTCAATCACGTCCTTGATCTCCTGTGGCACCTCCAGCTTGGACAGCTTCACAAGCTGCCGAAGGGAGTGGTAGCCCTGTCCAAGACACGAGGGGCTGTGGCGGCCGTCAGCCAGCCCATCTCCCACCCTAAATACTTCTCCCCCTTCCGTCCTCCACGCCAACTGCAGTGTCAGGCAGAGGGACCCAGGAAAGTCCGATCGTATTCCAGGAGCACACCTGGGCTTGGCCTGCTGTTTTCTCCCCTTTTTTTCTGTTTTTATAGACTGGGTCTTGCTGCTCTCAAATGCCAGGGCTCAAGCCATCCTCCTGCCTCAGCTTCTCAAGTAGCCAGGACTACAGGCACGTGCCACTATGCCCAGCCTTCCCACTTTTTACAGAGTAGAGCAGCTGCCCTAAGCATTCCAGCCTTGGGTTGAGCCAGCCTTTTAGCCCTAGATGCATCTATTGGTAACATGGTGTCATCTAACCCAGCTGTTCCCATGCTGTACTGATCATCCAAATCACCTGCCAAGCTCAAGAAGTAAAACACACATTCCGAGGACCTCCCTCAGATTTACTGAGTCAGAACTTCCAGGGGTGGGACCTGGAGATCCATTTTTTGAAAAAGCTTATCAAGTGGTTCTGATGACAGCCACCTTTGGGAAACACTGATTTAAGCAGGATTTGTAATGAGAATTAGAATCCCTTTTGGTGATGCTTGTCGGCCAAAGTACAACAAACCCCTCAACAGACACTGTTGCTGGGTTTTGGGGGGGAAATCAGAGGTAACCAAAATGGGGTGGCCAAGCAACGCTGTGCAAGTTCTGGACCTGACAGGAGATCTGGGAAGAACTCAGTGAACTCAGCACTCCACCCAGAGCCCCCAGCCTGTGCAAGGATGGTGCGGTGGGAGCGGAGTGGAGGGAGCTTACGGGCCCTCCTGGGCCCCTCACCTGGATGGGAAAGATCCCAGGGACAATGGGGCAAGTGATGCCCATGTCGGTGCATGCCTTCACAAAGCGGAAGAATGTGTCAGCCTCAAAGAAAAGCTGTGTGATGATAAAATCGGCTCCCGCAGACACCTTCTCCTTCAAGTGCTTCAGGTCAGCCTCAAAGCTCCCTGCTTCAGGGTGGCCTTTGGGGTAACCTGCCAATAGGGATGACAGTCGGGAAAGGCTGGCTCCACCTGTTCAAGGCGAGGGATGAACAGACCACAGGGACTGGGCAGAGAGAGCCCTCTGCTTCGGGGGCTCCCATCTTGCACCTTCCAACAGCACAGCACGACCTGAACTAAAACGGTGAGTGGCTGCACTCATGACTGATATGCTTCTGACCCCAGAGATGACTCTCAGGGGAGGTGGCTCAGAGCCGCCTCCCAAGAGTGGGGGTGGATTGCTCCAAACTCCCACACTGTCCTGCCTTGAGCAGCCAAGCAAATCAGGCCTGCACTTGGTGGCCACGGAAAAGAGAAAATGCTACAGTTAGCACTGGCTGGGCAGCATCTGGGGTACTAAGCTTGACTTTTCTCTAGGCACTGGATTAAACATTGTTTTTAATGTAACATTGAAATTACTCAGGGGTCCAAGATAGTGAAAAGCTAGAAACCAAGTTACACAAGGAAGAACTGAAGAAAGTGATGTTTTGTTCAAAGAAAATAATGGATGGCAGGGTGCAGTGGCTCACGTCTATAATCCCAGCACTTTGGGAGGCCAAGGCAGGAGGATGACCTGAGGTCAGGAGTTCGAGACCAGCCTGGCCAACATGGTGAAACCCCATCTCTACTAAAAATATAAAAATTAGCCAGGTGTGGTGGTGCGTGCCTGTAATAGCTACTCAGGAGGCTGAGGCAGGAAAATTGCTTGAACTCACGAGGCAGAGGCTGCAGTGAGCCAAGATCGTACCATTGCACTCCAGCCTAGGCAACGAGAGCGAAACTCCGTCTAAAAAAAAAAAAAAAAGAATGAAAAGAATACAGAAACTCCTTTTTCAAATGTCCAAAGGTCTGTCCTGGGGAAAAAGCATCCACCATAGGTGAGTTTTTTTGTTTTGTTTTGTTTCAGAGACAGGGTCTCGCTCTGTCACCCAGGCTAGAGTGCAGTGGTGCAATCATGGCTCACTGCAGCCTTGAACTCCCGGGCACAAGTGATCTCCCACTTCAGTTTCCTGAGTAGCTTAGACTACAGATGCAAGCCACCGCATCTGGCTAACTAAAAAACTTTTTTTTAATTAATTATGTATTTTTTAGAGATGGAGTCTTGCTATCTTGCCCAGGTTTGTCTGGAACTTCTGGGATCAAGCAATCCTCCCACCTTGGCCTCCCAAAGTGCTGAGATTACAGGCGTGAGCCACTGTACCCAGCCCCCTAGTGAAGTTCTTTATTAGTCATATTCTGTGTTGTTTCTAATGGCAGAACCAGCATCCGGTTCAGAGAGCTGCCTAGAGTACTATAAGCCACCCACAAAACAATGAGCTCCTGGAGTCTGAAAACACAAGGGCAGTGGATGCCGAAGACGGGATTCCGGAATCGCTTGGGAGGTGGGACCAGATGTCCCATAGGCTCCTTACTGGCTCTGTGAACTCTCTGACCCCTTTCCTCAATGACTAAACTTACTAGGAGCCTTGCTCGGTCAGGCAAGCAGGACAACCATAGGCCTTCATGAAACTACACGGAGTGCTGGTTTCATCAGCCCAAGCCCAGGGCAGGACCTAGAGCCAGGCGGAAAGCCAAGCTGCTTTACTCTGATAAGGCAGTTCCGTTCTTAAGAAACCCAGAGTCATCAAAAATGAATATAAAAACTATTGTTTCAAGGGGTAAGGGAGTGGGGGATAAAGCAATGGGGCTTCATACTTTCAATAACAAAACTATTTTCCCAGTAGGAGTTTCAGAAACAACAAGGCTTTTTAATAGCTGAAAACTACAGCTACAATACCTAAATATCACCGAACAAATCTAGCATTTGATTACATACAGATTTTACTATTTACTCTATTTTTCTTTCATGAACAGCTGAGTGCTTTCTTTTTTAAAATGTTTTTATTTTTTGTAGAGACAGGGTCTCACTATGTTGCCCAGGCTGGTCTTGATCTCCTGCCTCAGTCTCCCAAAGCTCTGGGATTACAGGCATGAGCTACCATATCCAACATATTGGTGTTTTCTAATCCACTGATCTTCAATACCCATTTGATAAGCAAAGTCAGAAACTATTCAGCAACTGTGAGCTCACAGCTTCACTAGTTTCCAATCATTATCACCTAACGCCCATCACTGGTGCACACTCCCCCATTAACTGACTATATTATGGCTGATACAAGCGATGACAGTTTAACAATTGGAAATGTCTGTTCTCTGACTCCTAATCAGTGCTTCCCAGATTTAGCACCTAAACACCCCTGTTGACAGAATGGACATGTCCATCGGGAGTTAGGGACAAGGCCAAAGTCACCCACAACATGTAATTTTCTTGAAGCCACGTGGTTTTTTTGTTTGTTTGTTTGTTTTGAGATGGAGTCTCGCTCTCTTGCCCAGGCTACAGTGCATTGGCGTGATCTCGGCTCACTGCACGCTCTGCTTCCCGGGTTCAAGCGATTCTCCTGCCTCAGCCTACCAAGTAGCTGGGACTACAGGCACGTGCCACCACACCTGGCTAATTTTTGTATTTTTAGTAGAGGGCTTTCACTATGTTGGACAGGATGGTTTCAAACTCCTGACCTCATGATCTGCCTGCCTTGGCCTCCCAAAGTGCTGAGATGCTGGGATTATAGGCTTGAGCCACCGCACCTGGCGTTTTTTTTTTTTTTTTTAGTTCATATCACTTTATATGCTACTCCATAACGTAGCCATGTTTAATATAAAAATGGTAGGATTTCTCCCAAAATATTGGCAAAAACCTGTCATCCCAGAAAATGTGCCAATCCCAGGACTTCCTCTCCCTGGTGCACACCATCTCGCCATACCTGAGCCCTGTCTGAGACGCTGAGGGCTCAATGCCAGCCTTCAGCTTCAAGGGTGGCAGAGAAGTCCAACCCACCCATTTCTGTTGGGTGAACCTGGTCTTGTGGCTGTGGCCAATGGTGATTCTCCCTGCTAGGAATTTGGAACAGAGGCCTGTCCATTAGCCTGGGGAACTGGCTGGAACTGACACTCTGCACACTCAGGAGCAGGCCAGGTGTGTGGAAAAGCATGGGCATCAGGTCTCCCAGATGAAGCACAGATGTGCAGTGGGAAGTGGAGACAGGGAACCCTGTGGCCCCAGAGGGAATGAGGGAGGGCCTTGCTTTTTGATCTCTTCCAGCGCCTCGTGAGGTCTGAGGCCATCTCCTGACCTTGGGTTCCCTGCCCTCTGGAATCCTGTTAGTATATATCCCTCTTTTGTGGGGTGTTGGTTTTTTTTTTTGAGATGGAGTCTTGCTCTGTCACTGAGGCTGGAAAGCAGTGGCACGATCTCGGCTCACTGCAACCTCTGCCTCCTGGGTCCAAGGGATTCTCCTGGCTCAGCCTCCTGAGTAGCTGGGACTACAGCCGCGCACCACCACGCCTGGCTAATTTTTGTATTTTTAGTAGAGACGGGGTTTCACCATGTTGGCCAGGCTGGTCTCGAACTCCTGACCTCAGGAGACCTGCCTGCCTCAGCCTCCCAAAGTGTTGGGGTTACAGGCGTGAGCCACCACGCCCAGACCCCTCTTTTGTTTTAAAGAAAAGAATAGGGCCAAGAAGCAGGCTAAGGGCACAGCCAGGCAGAGGAACAAAAAGCTAGGGATCGATGGTGGCAGGCCCAGGAGGGGAGTGGGTGATACAAAAGGAGCGAGGACATGGTGCAGTTCACCTCTGCATGTCCCTCATCCAGCATGGACCCATGGGTGCATCTGATCGCTGTGTCCTGAACCGAACACCAACAGGCTCTCTGGGCATCTCAGCCTCCCTAGCTCCATCCCCACCACCAGGATGATCCAGCCACTCACCTGCCACACAGATGTCAAAGTAGTCACCAAACTCACTTCGGATGTGCTTCACCAGGTCCACTGCATAGTTGAAGCCTCCCTCCTCCTCTTCCCACTGGTCACCTATGGGGTCTGCAGGGTTGGTGGAGGTCATGGTCACTGGGTCTCACCCAACCTCCAGAGAGCCCTTCTGTTCCCTCTACCTAGCCCTGACACCCAGGACTGCCAGTCCTTGGAAGGCAGAAACTTCATATTATTTAGGTTTGGGTCTTCTCTTTCTAGCACTTGGTAAGACAGCAGGAGGGAAAAAAGCAGCCCACCAGTTCAATATTCACTGCGTGCTGACCCTGTGCTGGCAGTGGAGAATAGGAGACCACCGCTGCTCCTCGCTGTGCCTGGAGGATTGGAGAGCCTTTCCCTACTTCTACCTGGGCACGCTTGCCACCCTCTCCCATCCCACAGCCTTGGGGCTCCTGCCTCCTGGGAGAATTTTCTACTCATCTCAAGTGAAGGGGACTTGTGGTGGGGAGCATGAGGCCATAGGATCCCACCCATCAGGCTCCCTCTTCCCACTCTTGGGTGGCCTGACAACAGCAGGCACCAGAGGCCTAACCGGCTATTCTCACTCCCGGATACTCTGTTACTCTGTGATTGGGCCAAGTGCTGGGTGCAGCCAGCAATCGATGCAGTGGTGTAGGCAGGGCAGAGGGTTATCAGGCCGCGACTGCATTCCCGACGGAACTCCTACGTCGAGGTCAAGAGGTGGAAGAGGTGGCTGCCTGTGTGTGGTGCCCAGGATGACTCACTACCCACAGTGCCTACTGACACTACTGGCAGGGATGGGATCCTGTGCATCCTCAGCGTGGGGCCCAGGGAGAAGTAAAGGACCATTTCAGGAACCAAGTTCAGGCTACCAAGTGGCCTCCAGGAAAGCCAGAACCCAGAGTGTAGGGGAGTGCTGGCTCCACACCTCCCCGCAACGCCATGATGTTCTTCAGGCCCAGCTGCTTAGCTTTGTGCAGATGGCCCGTGATCTCCTCCAGGCGCTGACGGCAGCAGGTCATGTGCAGGATGGTCTCCAGGCCACAGTAGTTCACGGCGGTGCTGGCGATCATCATGGAGGAGGTCTCCTTGTCTGAGCCAGGGTCACCTGCTGGGTGCCAGGTCACATCTATGTAGAGGGGGCCGCCTGCCGCCATCCGGTCAAACCTGTAGGGGGTTTGTTTCTGAAGAGAGGTTCCAGGGGGAAATACCATCTCCCTCACTGCCTTCCCATGGGGCCCGGGAGTTAGAGAAGCATCAATGAAGGTTGGAGACAGACCAATCAGCGTTCATATCCTGGCTTTGCTACTTACAGCTGTGTGATCTTGGGTACATTACTTAATCTCTGTGAGTTCTGTTTCCTTATTTATAAGTCACGGCAGATAGTAGTACCCACTTCATAATAACACTAGGAGGCTGGGCGTGGTGGCTCATGCCTGTAATCTCAGCACTTCAGGAGGCTGAAGTGAGTGGATCACTTGAGGTCAGGAGTTCCAGACGGCCTAGCCAACATGGTGAAACCCCATCTCTACTAAAAATACAAAAATTAGCTGGGCGTGGTGGCGGGCGCCTGTAATCCCAGCTATTTGAGAGGCTGAGGCAGGAGAATCGCTTGAGCCGGGAGGCAGAGGTTGCAATGAGCTAAGATCACACCACTGCACTCCAGCCTGGGCCACAGAGTGAGATTCTGTCTCAAAAAAAAAAGCAACAACAACAACATCAAAAAACCATAACACTAGGAGAATATGACGGCAGCTGGTAGCTGGTTCCGCAGCACTTAGAACGGTGCCTGGTGTACAAACCGAGTACTCAGTATATGTGAGGTGCCATTATGATCACTATTACAGAGGTAAGACACAACAACAGCGCTATCATTTTGTGTGAGAGCAGCACTTCAGACTTTTCACAGCGCTTGCCCGTTTATAATCTCGGGTGAGTTAAGACATCATGGTTGAGTTAGGGGAATCCTAACTGTGGCAAGCACAGCCTCACTGTAGGAACAGTTAGAAAGAGGATCAGCAGACTCACTTTCTTTCATGCCACCCCTCAAGCCCTGTGCAGCACCTTACAGTTGTGCAGACCAAGACCAAGTTCCCAAACGAGACTCAAAAGCCTGAGTGTGCACGAGTACTTGTGTTACAAGTTATCAATAGTGTATTTAAACATCCTTGTGCGTTTAAACTTCAAAAACTTGGGACTGACACGTGAGAAGTGCAAACAGTAAAGGGCATAAACTTAAAAAAAAACTGCAATTCATGAAGTGCGAATGCAATTCAGTTAGCATTTCTAGATTTCAAGAAGCATAATCCAAATTTCTAACTTGCTGAAAACATTCTCACTGCTTTGTGACTTCCTAAACTGCACTCGTGATCCAGCCCCCAAGTTCCACCAAAGAATATAGTGTGAGAATCAACATTTTTAACCCATTGAAGAGTGTGTCTAAAATACCTTGACACTGTGGAGGGACTTTTACAGGCAACGGAGAAGTTGCAGATCAGATGACCCACTCTGCCTTCTCCTTCCTGCCCCCTCCAGCTGCTTTTTTCTGCCGGGTTAAAGGGCAGTCCAGCCTCGGGGCTGACAGTTCGCTCCCCTGGCACCACCACTCCCCGCCCCCACCTTAACCTTGCATCAGTTTACCTTGAGATGAGATTGACAGCTCCCTCAGCAGTTCGAGGAGGGAAGAATTCCAAGGAGAACCATTTGTCACCAGATTCCAGTCGCCGCCTCATCTTCTCCCGGAGTCTCTCATGCCGCTCGGGGTCCAGGCCCGGGGTGGAACATCTCGAACTGTCTTTGGAGCTCTCACTGCCACTGCTGGCACTGCCCTCCAGGCAGGGGTTGAGGCTGCTGTTTCCTCTGGCTTCGTTCACCATGGCTGGGTTCCTGCTGCACGGGGTGGGGCAGGGAGCATCAGGGGGCAGGCAGCCACACCTCCGGCACATCAAGACACCTGAGTGGCAGGTTCAAGCCGGAGGCACTGTATTTCTACACAGGAAGAAGGCCAAAAAAGGTGACATGCCCCCTCCCAGTGGCTCCATGCTCCTCAGCTACGGCTGTCGGGGCCGCCTCACTCAAAGCCTTGCCCTCCGCTGCTGCCAGGCTCCTTGCATGCAAGGCAGCCCCCACCCGGCACTGCAACATGCTCCTCGGTGACAGCTACCTGATGGAATGTGGCACAGAGGACCTCACGCTGACGACCTGCGAGGCCCATATTCCTAGCGAGGGGCAGTAGTGCCCAGTTGGGAGGACCCTGGCTTTTCGATGGTCCATCTCTGTCAGCTCAGGCCCAGAGTGCGTGGGGAGGGAACAGAGGCACCTTCCCCAGCGGGTGTGTTCAACTGGGCGGAGCTGCGACAAAGGAAGAGGCTTGAGCTCCAGCCAGCACAAGGGGGCGGGGGCAAGGCTTCCAGGCGAGGAGGGAGGGCTGAGGCTCTAGTAAGGAGAGGCGGATGGAAGGAGGGGGACTCAGGGGCAGAGACTGCAGGGGTTGGTGGAGATGAGGCCAACAGGCATTCAGGCATACCAGATCACCCTCCAGAGAAGGAACAGCTCACTCTGGCTGGCTCTGCCTGGAACATCTGTTACTTGAAACAATTTGTGTACAGGATGGAAGGGGTGAGGGCTTGACTATGCAGCCGGATTTCTCCTGAGTTCATGCTACTCCAAAAGACCGTGTCGTGGGTTAGAACTGGACGCTGGCCATGTTCCAAAAATAGCCAGACCCAAGTTCAGTAAGGGCATGAATTTCTCAGAACAAAAGCTGCCCCATCTGTGCTTGCCTTGCAGGCTGGTCTTCTTACACACCACAGAATTCAATTGAAATCACCACAGTGACCCTGCTACTGGGAAGGCTGAGGCAGAAGGATGGCCTGGGCCCAGGAGTTCAAGGCCAGCCTGGGCAACATAGCGGCCTCCATCTCTTAAAAAAACAAAAAACACACCTGTAATCCCAGCACTTTGGGAGGCCGAGGTGGGTGGATCACCTGAGGCCAGGAGTTTGAGACCAGCCTGGCCAACATGGTGAAATCCCGACTCTACTAAAAATATAAAAATTAGCCAGGCTTGGTGGCAGGTGCCTGTAATCCTAGCTACTCGGGAGGCTGAGGCAGGAGAATCACTTGAACCCGGAAGGCAGAGGTTGCAGTGAACCAAGATTGCGCCATAGCACTCCAGCCTGGGCGACAAGAGCAAAACTCCGTCTCAAAAATAAAAGAAAACAGAAACAAGTAATCAGAGCCACCAGGGCACAGCCAGGCCAACAGAGGGCATAGTGCCATCTGGCAGTCTGGTTAAGAAAATAAGACAAACACTTAAAAACAAACAAAATACTTGCACAGCAATGGGCAAACACACAGTAGTGAATCGGTGTGTGGTGACATGGCACAACAGAGGAAAGACCAGGTGACGTTCATTTCTTTCAGACTGTCCACCACTAACCCCATGTACCTAACCATTTGGGGTCTTAGACTCTTTTAACAATCTGATTAAATGCACTGCTCCCTTCCCCTGAAATACACACAGGTGCACAGACTACAAGTGGATACATCCAAAGACAAGGAGTTGATTCCAGACTAAGAACCCTGGGCCAAAGCTTTCTCCCCCTAGGGCTGCTCTCTTTCATTCTGACCTCAAACTCCAGCTTCTCAGTGGGGATGGCTGTGGGGAGTGAGGAACGGGGGCAGGGAGGGAGGGGTAACAGCAAGAGCAGCCAGTTGGCTTTCCTCCAGCGTTTAAGGGCACACCTCGTTAATTGCTTGCTGGAACAGAACCTAGAGTAGGAGGAAGCTGAACCACCTGCAAACCCTCTGATTTTCAAAGACTTATTGCATTCCTAGTATATGCCAGGCACGTGCCATATTTGTAAGCCAACTCCCACGATTTATTCGTTATCAGCTGGACTCCCATAGCACCCTGGGTTGTAACTGTGGGTGAAAAGGCCTGTCTTCTTTCTCTTTCCCCAGTTCCCTGAGACCAGGACCGGTGTCCTGCCTGGGGTATCCCCAGAGTTTGGCACACGGTGATAGCCAACATTCACTGAGCGCCAAAGGGCCAGGCGCTGCCACTCTCTCAAAATAAGCCTCTGCCATTTACTGAGCACCTAGTCTGCGCCAAGCACTGGGATACTAAGCCCACGACTCCCAGAAAGGTCCCGGCGGACCCCCGTGCGCAGCGGGACGCAGTGGGCGCCAGGGACCGCAGTGCCCCGGGGCCCAGCGCTCTTCTCCAGGTGCTCGCCGGGGAGGCAGGTTTAAAAGGCAGGAGCCGGAAGCCGTCTCGGCGCCCAGGTGGCCGAGAATCCAGTCACCAGGTCACTGAGTCACCGATGGGGGCGAGGACACGGGCCTGGGCCGGTCAGAGGGGCGGGATCGTCACCTCTGGCTCAGGGGCCCCTCCGTCCAGGCAGGGAGCCAAAGTGAGTCTTCGCTTCAGGGTTGGCGGTCGCTGGAGGTGGTAGCCATTGGGAGTTAAACTAATCCCGCGAAGGGTGCGCAGAGAGGGCGGCAGCCCCCCGCAAGAAGAGAGGCAGGCCGGCCTCCAGCGCTCCCCGCCCACAAGCACGTCCTTGCCCCCGGGAGGTTGTTTGCCGGCTCCGGGATCTCCCTCCCGGCGACCCCGGCCTCGCCGTCACTCACCCTCCCGTCCCGGGTGACTCAGAACGCTCAGCCGCCGGCCGCACCAGTGTGGCCGCTGTAGGGGCGGGGAACGCAGTGAAGGGGCGCGGCGCAGGTGTCAGGTTGCTGGAGAGGCGGGCCCACAGGGCGGAAACCACCCGTGGGGGTGACCGGAAGCCCCGCCCCCAACATGGCCGTGCCCACAGGTCTCGTTGGAGGCCGCGCCTTTACCGTCATGTGACGCGAGCCCTCGCCCCACCCGTCTGCAGCCACTCCCTGTCCCAGTCCCAGAGCGCGAGAGGGCCACGTGACCGTCCCGGGGCCAGTCACGTGAGGCGCAGATCCTGGGTGGGAGGGGGTTGGTAGAGGGGTCCAGAGTGGCAGTAAAGGAGGAAGATGGCGGGGTGCAGGGGGCCTCTGTGCTGCTGCTGCAGGTGGTGCTGCTGCTGCGGTGAGCGTGAGACCCGCACCCCCGAGGAGCTGGTAAGAAGCGGGCGAAGCCGGGCTGGGGAGGGGGCGGTTGCTAAGGGACTGCGAGAGGCGTTGCCGGGGGTGGGGCCGGGCCAATCTGGGCCTGCAGGTGGCAGCGGATGGGGCCTGGGGACCACAGCCCGGGCTCTCGAAGCGTCTACCCTGCTTCACGTGCCTAAGTCTGGGGTCTTTTCTCGTAACCCCTCCTGGAATCTGAGGGAGAATCCAGGCCAGCTCCAGTAAATCCCACCCATGTTTCATTTTATTTCCATCTGAAAAGAGTTTGGAATGAAACAAGCGTTTTCAGAATGAGCTTCCTCACAGGACTTTGTGCTTATCATGCTGCTGTTTTAGCTTCTCCAGTCCTTTCTCACTCTATCCCTCACCCTTTCTGGGTCACTGACAGTCCAGCTTCCCCTGCAAAGCATCCTGGGAAAACTTGAGTTGTGTTCCCAGAGTTCACAAGTCCTTTCTGATTTCAGATACGTCACACTGTCAAATGGAATCTGAATTTTTACCCCCCTCTTCAGCTGGTGTTGGACATCTTTGAGGTGTCCTGAAAAGGAGGGTGGTTATTTGGAGACTGTATCAGTGGAAATGAAGAGCTCAGCTGATGGCTGTAGATCCTCACCCCCATGGTCCCTCACCCCTGAAAGGTTTTTTTTGAGGGCTGGTTCCTATTTGATAATGGCTCCAGATAATTTAGAAGCTAGCCACTGATTTCAGTAAATACTTCTGCCTCCTTCCACTCTTAAGCACTAAAAAAGGCTCCCTCTGCGGATCTGTTTTTCTAGACCATCCTTGGAGAAACACAGGAGGAGGAGGATGAGATTCTTCCAAGGAAAGACTATGAGGTGAGCTCCTTTGATACTGCTTGGGCAACTAAAGTAGTGGGTGGCCTGGTCACTTCAGGCCGAAGCATTATGATTCCAACCAGAGATGCTCTTTGACCTTCTGTCCCAGAGAGTGAGTGGGTAAGAGAACTTCCTTCTAGGAAAGAGACTGTTTAGCAAGCCCTTTTCTCACCTTAACCCCAAAACAAGGTCTGGTGTTTTTACACGTTTATAAATCTGTGGCACCTTAACCTGGATAGAGTATGTATTTGCCATTAAACTGTTTGCTTTTACAGCTTACAGAGAGACTTAGAGTGAAAGGCACTGGCAGTATGTGCTCCTAACAGGTGTGTGCTCATAAACTGTTAAGGAGGCCTTGCTTCTCTTCTAGGAGAGCTTGCTTTTCAGATATTTTCTTGCTCAAGCAGCTTATCTCTGACATGTTCTTGATTAAAGTTCCAACTTTCATGTATGGGATTCTTAGAGTGTGTGTTTTTAGTATAGCCAACACTGCTGGAGTGAAACAACATGCGTGACTTTTTATCATTAAATTCTTAAACTGTATACTTAAAGAAGGTAGAGAAAAGCCTTAACTCCATTCATTAAAAGATGACTGTTAACACCTTACTAAGTATCTTTCTACATCCTTATCCATGCTTTTATATACATGATACATGCTTTTTTTAAGTAACAAAAATGAGATTCCACTAAATCATCTATTTTAACCTGTCCCACTCACCCCCTTTATTATACTTTTTGTATCACTAGGTAATTTTCCACAACCCTTTTTTTTTTTTTGACAGTCTCACTCTTCCAGGCTGTAGTGCAGTGGCGCAATCTCCGCTCACTATAACCTCCACCTCCTGGGTTCAGGCAATTCTCCTGCCTCAGCCTCCTGAGTAGCTGGGATTACAGGCGCATGCCATCACGCCCAGCTAATTTTTGTCTTTTTAGTAGAGTCGGGGTTTCACCATGTTGGTCAGGCTGGTCTCAAACTCCTCACCTCGTGATCCACCCACCTCGACCTCCCAAAGTGCTGGGATTACAGTCGTGAGCCACCGTGCCTGGCCCACAATTTCTTTTTAAACAGGAATAGTATTTTATTGTGCCACAATTTGGAATGAAACAAGTGTTTTCAGAATGAGCTTCCTCACAGGACTTTATGCTTATCATGCTGCTGTTTTAGCTTCTCCAGTCCTTTCTCACTCTATCCCTCACCCTTTCTGGGTCACTGACAGTCCAGCTTCCCCCTGCAAAGCATCCTGGGAAAACTTGAGTTGTGTTCCCAGAGTTGACAAGTCCTTTCTGACTTTTTTGGGTTTCTTCTGACTTTTTTGTATCATGAACTACATAGTGGTGAACATCCATCTATCCATCCTTTCCTGTCCATCTTTAATTGCTTCCACTTTTTGGAATTAATCATGTATATATCTAGTGTGTTTTTATATGGGGCCGGGCATGGTGGCTCACACCTGTAATCCCAGCACTTTGGGAGACCAAGGTGGTGGATCACCTGAGGTCAGGAACAGCCTGGCAAACATAGCAAAACCCCACCTCTGTTAAAAATACAAAAATTAGCTGGGCGCGGTGGCATGAGCCGGTAATCCCAGCTACTAGGGAGGCTGAGGCAGGAGAATCCCTTGAACCCGGGAGGCGGAGGTTGCAGTGAGCCGAGATTGCGCCACTGAACTCTAGCCTGGGCAACAGAGCAAAACTCTGTCTCAAAAAAAAAAAAAAGGTCATATGGACTTAAAAAAATTAATATGCTAGACAATAACATACCCAGGCTAACTTTCTTTTTAATATTTCTTCTTACTTTTGCTGTAGAATTTAGTGTCAACGTTAGGATTTGTGGTGTAACACTTTTTTTTTAACTTCATTATGAAGGATTTCAACTATATGCAAAAACAGAATAATCTGTTGAAACCCCTTGTCCTCATCACACAGCTTCCACAGTGATTTAGCTCAAGCCCAGTCTTCTTTTGTCTGTGCTTTCATTATTCACTTCTCCTTTCTCATATTATTATTATTTTTTTATTGTGTGTGTGTGCGTGTGTGTATTTTAAAGTAAAGACAGTCTCCTTATGTTGCCTAGGCTGGTCTCGAACTCCTTGACACCAGCAATCCTCCCATGGCAGCCTCCCAAAGTTCTGGGATTATAGTCATGACCTACCATACCTGGTCGCCCTTCCCATGTTATTTTGAAAGAAATTCTGTACATATTATTTCACCCACAATTCAATATGCATCTCTAATAGATAAGGACTTTTAAAAAGCATAACCCGATACTATTACCACATCTAAAAAATTAGCAATTTCTTGATATCAAATATCTACTGTCCAGATTTTCCAGTTTTCTTGTAAATGTCATATGTATTTTAACTTTGTTTGAATTAGGTTCCAAAAAAGATCCTTTTTTATTTGTTTGATAAATCTGTTAAATCTCTTTTAATCTGTAGGTTCTTCCTTCATCTTTTTTTTTCTTTTTGTAAGTTATTTGACAACATAATTAGGACCCTGGGATTTTCTACTGTCTGGATTTTGCCATTTGGAGCTGTTTGCATAGTTTAATATGCTACTCTGATGGGACTGCTTTGAATGAACCAAAAAGCGCTGTATCCACTGCTGTGTTTTCTTCTATTTCTTTTTTTTCTTTTTTTTTAAATTTGAGATGGAGTCTCACTCTTGGTGCCCAGGTTGGAGTGCAATGGCTCGATCTCAGCTCACTGCAACCTCCGCCCCGCCCTAGGTTCAAGCGGTTCTTCTGCCCCAGCCTCCCGAGTAGCTGGGATTACAGGCACCCACCACCACGCCCCGCTAATTTTTGTATTTTTAGTAGAGATAGGGTTTCACCATGTTGGCCAGGCTGGTCTCAAACTCCTGACCTTAGGTGATCCCGCTTCGGCCTCCCAAAGTGCTGGGATTACAGGCATGAGCCACTATACCTGGCCATTTTCTTCTGTTTTGTAAGTATTTGTTTCCTTGTACATAGTTGAGAAGTTTGCAGGAATTAGTATAAGATATTCCATATTGTTCTGTCACCTTGCACTCCCTCACTGAGCCCTGTTACATCATCCTGACTGTATCACCAGGACTAAGACTGTCTCACAGCCTTCATCCTACTTCTAGGAGCTCACCAAGGCTTCCCCATTGACACCCAGGCTCCCTCACCCCTTCTACTAAGTTGCACTTACATTTGTAATGCACTTGCCTTCAGCCGGTATGCATATTCATGTAAATTTTTGTTGTTGTTGTCGTATGAGACAGAGTCTCACTGTCGCCCAGGCTGGAATGCAGTGGTACAGTCTCGGCTCACTGCAGCCTCCACCCTGCCTCTGAGTTCAAGCTATTCTCCTACCTCAGCCTCCCAAGTAGCTGGGACTACATGCATACACCACCATGCCTGGCTAATTTTTGTATTTTTAGTAGAGACGGGGTTTCACCATGTTGGTCAGGCTGGTCTTGAACTCCTGACCTCAGGTGATCCACCCACCTCAGCCTCCCAAAATGCTGGAATTACAAGTGTGAGCCACCGCGCCTGGCCATATTCATGTACATTTCATGTGTTAATGTTCTTTTCATATTAGTCATTCATATTTCTCAACCACCTTCAAGAATGAGCTTCTTGAGAGCATTTGCTTTGTGTAAGAGCAAATTCATTCAAGCACTTAAACAGAAAGGTCTGGATTTTATTTATTCAATAAATAAATCCACTTGACACAAAAAGTATAATAAAGAGGGGAGTGAGTGGGACAGGTTAAAATAGTTGATTTAGTGGAATCTCATTTTTGTTATTTAAAACACGTGTTAAAAGCGTGTATAAAAGCATGGGTAAGGATGTCGAAGGATATTTGGTAAGGTGTTCATAGTTATTTTAATGAATGGGGTTATAGGCTTTTCTCTACCTTCTTTGATAGTCAATCAACTAGAAAACCCTTCTGTTGAGTATCTTTCTAAAAAGTGCCCCTTCTTCCTGTCTCAAGAAGAGTTCATTGCACATATTTGACTCTTTATTTGATAAATTTAGGGTCTTACAAAATGTTAGAATCCCATTTTGACATCCATTCTCATTATAGGTAGTTTGAAAAATAGTAACTTTCTGTGAGACGTGCCATTACAAACAGGAACGTTTTCATGCAGGTCACACAGTCTGTTTATATTGTACCTTTGAATTAGAGGCACACTCAGAACGTAAGACTTAGAATTTCTAAGGCCTCCCCCACTGGCCATAGCAGCACCCCTAGCTCACAGCCAGTTGAAGGTGGCTTTGGTGTGAACACTAAGATGCCCCTTCCTGGTTGTATTGGGGCTGATTCAACCCCCACCTCCCTCCCGGCCAGGTGCCATTTTGCGCATAACCTCCTGTAACAGCCCTGCAAGACACATATAAAATTTTATTTTTTAAAAAAGTTGTTAGTCCCCTAAACCAAAGAGCAACATATACTGCAGAAATAAAAAGTTAGTCATAGCAAAGGAGAAGTAACAGTATCTGGTTTTAATAATAGCTCATATATTCCATTGGTACATATTTACAAAGTACCAAACTCAACTAATTTATTTAAAAAAAAAAAAAAAGAAAGAAAGGCCGGGCACAGTGGCTCACGCCTATACCCTCAGCACTTTGGGAGGCTAAGGCAGGAGGATCACTTAAAGCCAGGAGTCCAAGACCAGCCTGGGCAACAAAGTGAGACTTTGTTCCTACAAAAAAATTTGTTAAAAATTAGCAGGGGGCCGGGTGCAGTGGATCACACCTGTTACCCCCACACTTTAGGAGGCTGAGGCAGGTGGATCACTTGAGCCCAGGACTTCAGACCAGCCTGGGCAACATGGCGAGACTCCATCTCAACAAAAAATACAAAAAAATTAACCAGGTGTGGTGGCTCGCCTGTGGTCCCACCTACTCAGGAGATCGAAGCAGGAGAATTGCTTGAGCCCAGGAGACGGAGGTTGCAGAGAGCTGTGATCACACCACTGCACTCCAGCCTGGGTGACAGAGCGAGACCCTGACTTAAAAAAAAGGGATTCTGGTGTTCTAGTGTTGCAGTTGTTTCTAAATGCCCTTCCTAGCAGTTTTATCGCACTATAATTGGCGTACTATTCAGTTCACCCATGTAGAGTGTACAATTCAATGGGATTTTAAAAATTAGTATATTCATAGAGTTGTACAACCATTCCTACAGTCAGTTTTTTTTTTTTTTTTTTTTGAGACGGAGTTTTCGCTCTTGTTGCCCAGGCAGGAGTGCAATGTTGCGATCTCAGCTCACTGCTACCTCTGCCTCCCGGGTTCGAGCGATTCTCCTGCCTCAGCCTCCCAAGTAGCTGGGATTACAGGCGCCTGCCACCACGCCTGGCTAATTTTGTGTTTTTAGTAGAGACGAGGCTTCTCCATGTTGGTCAGGCTGGTCTCGAACTCCTGGCCTCAGGTGATCTGCCCGTCTTGGCCTCCCAAAGTGCTGGGATTACAGGTGTGAGCCACCACGCCCAGCTAATTCCTACAGTCAATTTTAGAATATTTTCATGACCCGAGAGGAAACCCTGCACTCATTAGCAGCCACTGCCTGTTCTCCTTGCCCCTGACTCTAGGCAACCACTGATCTCCTTTCTGTCTATTTGCCTATTCTAGATATCTAAAAACCTTCTAAATGTTTACGGAACCATATCGTTATTAGATAGAACCATCAATCAAGTAATTGACCAGTAATTTCCATACGTATTTTGGATGAAGGCAAGAGTATTGTTTCTCCTCTGCTCTCAGGCACCACTCACGCAACACTGCTAACACCGATGTGTGGAGGTTGTTTCCCCACTACTCAGGAGGCTGAGGTGGGAGGATGGCTTAAGCCCAGCAGTTGGAGGTTGCAGTGAACCGAGATTACGCCACTGCACTCCAGCCTGAGTGACAGAGAAAGACCCCATCTCAAAAAAAAAATTAGGAGGTTGTCACCTGTATTTCTCAGCAACTGGCAGTGAATTGAAGGTTCACAGGCCTCCCTCTTCGAGTTTGGTTAATTTGCTAGAGCAGGTCAGAAAACACAGAAACGCTACTTACGTTTGCTAGTTTATTAATAAAGGATATCATAAAGGATACAGAAGAACAGCCAGACGGAGAGATTCAAGGAATGTGGGAGGGGGCACGGAGCTTCCATGCCCTCTCCAGGCACGCTACCCTCCAGGAACCTCCAAACGGTCAGCTGTCTGGAAGCTCTCTGAACCTTGTCATTTTGGAGTTTTATGGAAGCTTTTTTATGCAGTCATGATTGATTACTTCACCAGCCCTTGACGATCAACTATCAACTTATCCTTCAGCTTCGGTCTCCTCCCTGGAGGGATGGGTGTCCCACCCCGCTAATCCTGCCTTGGTCTTTCTGGTGACCAGCCCCTTTTCTGAAGCCATCTAAGGGCCCCCAGCCACCACTTATCTCATTAGCAAACAAAAGATACCCCAGCTCAAAAAAAAGAAAAAAAAGACAAAGTATGTTTGTGTGTGTATGTGTATTGTTGGGGCTCGGAAAATGATACCTGGAAATATGGTGCTTTGATATGCTGAACTAAAGAAACAGACTGGGGGTCTCTCTCTGACCTTCTCTACCCTCACACTTTGTCTCTTCCAAAGCACAGGATGAGGCTCTTCTCTGCCGTTCCCTTATCTACCTAGAAACTGGACCTACCAGAGAGGAACACAGTTGTCTTTGATCCCTTTCCTGAAATGTCGTTAACCAGGGAACGTTAAAACTCATCGCACAGAGGAGACTGAAGACTAAACAACATACCCAGAGCCCAGACAAACTGTCCCAACCGTTATTTGTTCACTGTCCCATTCAATTTCCAAAGAGAATCATTCACAAGATAATATCTGCTTCCAAGATCCATTCATTCCCCACTAAGAATTATTTCCTCCCACATCCCCATCTCCCCTTCCCCTGTGAAGAAGAGTATAGAAGCATCTGTACCTCACTGGCATTATTGGGTAATCATTCTGCGGTTCCCCTGTGCAATGCATGTTAAATAAGTGGATGCCTTTACTCCCATTAATCTGCCTTTTGTTGGTTCACTTTCAGCAGACCTTCAGAGGGTGAAAGGGAAGCTTTTCCTCTTGGCCGCTATAATATATATGTATGTGCATATGTGTTTAATCACTTATGGATGAGTCTAGTTTCTAAAAGTACTTTTTTCCTCACCATGTTTCTTTTCTGATTAGTAAAAAAGATTTTTTTTTTTTTTTTTTTTTTTTTTTTTTGAGACGGAGTTTCACTGTGTCGCCTAGGCTGGAGTGCAGTGGCACGATCTCGGCTCACTGCAACCTCCGCCTCCTGGGTTCAAGCAATTCTCCTGCCTCAGCCACCCTAGTAGCTGGGATTACAGGTGTGTGCCACCACACCCACCTAATTTGTGTATTTTTGGTAGAGACAGGGTTTCGCCGTGTTGGCCGGTCTGGTCTCAAACTCTTGGCCTCAAGTGATCCACCTATCTCAGCCTCCCAAAGTGCTGGAATTATAGATGTGAGCCATCACACCCAGCCAATCATTTTTTAAAATATAAAAAAGCACACCATTTGTGCCATGAGAATTTCAGGCAACACCCAGAAACAAATATCTCCTTAAGCACTACCTCACGGATGTTTTCCCATTATGAATGCTGACGTACAAATAATCCTAATTTTGTTTAATCAAAAAGGGATATTATACTTTTAATTCTCCATCCTGCTTTATTTTTATTTTTTAATTGCATCTCGTTCTTTTGCTGAATAATTTTTGGACATTTTCCATATCTTTCTATATAGACTTAACTATAATCATTTTACTGGTGTATAGTCTACTATATTTGGATGTATAATTGATTTACTCAGTCACTTGTTGGTACTCCAGGACTCATAAAAAAAGAATTTGGACTATAGGTAGTCATATAGATAGAATAAATTGTCACTCATCACATGTGTTTGGCTGACGTGAAACTATTGTCTGGGAGTGTGGCTGCCACCCGGCCAATGTCCAGCTGATGTGGGTAGGAACAGGAACAGGTTGTGGGAAGGAGAGCTGATGGCCGACCATTTTTTTCTTTGTTGCCAAACTGCTGCGTCTTTTTGCCAAACTGCTGCGTCTTTTTTTTTTTTTTTTTTTTTTTGAGATAGACTCTCGCTTTGTTGCCCAGGCTGGAGTGCAGTGGCATGATCTTGGCTCACTGCAACCTTCGCCTCCTAGGTTCAAGCAGCAATCCTGCCCTAGCCTCTCGAGTAGCTGGGATTACAGGTGTGCTCCACCACTCCCAGCTAACTTGTATTTTTAGTAGAGATGGGGTTTCACCATCTTGCCCAGGCTGGTCTCGAACTTCTGGCCTCAAGTGATCCTCCTGCCTCAGCCTCCCAAAGTGCGGGGATTACAGGTGTGAGCTACTGCGCCCAGCCCAGACTGCTGCTTCTCTAACAAGACAACTAAAATGATTTCCTTTGAATTGTTTCTCTAAATGTCTGTGGCATACCTGCAAGTTGCTTGCAGGATTTCTGTGTTCTGTGATGCATGTTGTAAAGGATGCTGCTTTAGATGTAGAAGTTTTAGGAGCCAAGAGCCAAGCTGAATCTGTGCCTCTTCCTAACATAAAGTGGAAGTTGGCCAGGCGCAGTGGCTCACGCCTGTAATCCCAGCACTTTGGGAGGCTGAGGAGGGCGGATCACAAGGTCAGGAGATCGAGACCATCCTGGCTAGCACGGTGAAGCCCCGTCTCTACCAAAAATACAAAAAAATTAGCCAGGCGTGTTGGCAGGCACCTGTAGTCCCAGCTACTCAGGAGGCTGAGGCAGGAGAATGGTGTGAACTGGGAGGCAGAGCTTGCAGTGAGCTGAAATTTTGCCACTGCACTCCAGCCTGGGCGACAGAGCGAGACTCCGTCTCAAAAAAAAAAAAAAAAAAAAGAGTAGAAGTTGCTTTTAAAAATACTTTCCATATTAGTTTGTCTTGTGACTAACCTCATTTCCATAGACACTAACTACAAAAGATAATTATAACTAATTGACATTCTAAATTAATTTGGTTCTGGCTAACTGAAACTTTTGTTCACATCTAATGGAGTAAGTTTCATAAGGCTGATGATTGCTGAAGGTCTTTAAATATTTTGCCAAAACAGGAAGTTTAAAAATAGGTAATTTAAAACTTCTCCTAAAGCATGAAGTATGAACCTAAAGCAACACCACTCAAATTTTAATGTGCATCTGAGTCATCTGGGGCTGCAGGTCTGCAGGAGTCTTAAGATTCTGCATTTTGTTTTTGTGTTTGTTTTTGAGACGGAGTCTCACTCTGTCACCCAGGCTGGAGTGCAGTGGTACGATCTCGGCTCACTGCAACCTCCACCTCCCAGGTTCCAGTGATTCTTCTGCCTCAGCCTCCCAAGTAGCTGGGACCACAGGTGCGTGCCGCCACGCCCGGCTAATTTTGTATTTTTAGTAGAAACAGGGTTTCACCATGTTGGCTAGACTGGTCTTGAACTCCTGACCTCAGGTGATCCATCTGCCTTGACCTCCCAAAGTGCTGGGATTATAGGCGTGAGCCACCGCACCCAGCCAGATTCTGCATTTTGAACCAGCTCCTCCTGGGTGCTGCAGGTACCACTGCTCTGCCCATCCACACGTTGAGTAACAGGAACCCAGAGGTTTGTCCCTTTGCAGGTCTTCTCACCTGACGTGACCTTTTGACTCACCTTTGCCTCTTTTCAGAGTTTGGATTATGATCGCTGTATCAATGACCCTTACCTGGAAGTTTTGGAGACCATGGATAATAAGGTGAGTCTTACAATTCTTCATCTCTGGGGATCAAATCAGTCTTAACATGGCATTTTTTTTCTCTTCTAAAGGCCCCAGTAAACATCTTTACCCCTTGTTTTTTGAACCTTTTCATGCGATACAGGCAGACCTCACTTTATGTGCTTTGCTTTATTTCACCTCGCAGATACTGCAGTTTTTACAAACTGGAGGTTGGTGGCAACGCCGTGTTGAGCAAGTTGCCATTTTTCCGATAGCATGCATTTTGTTTGCATTTTTTAGCATAAAGTATTTTTTAATTAAGGTATGTACATTTTTGTAGGCATAATGCTGTTACACACTTAATAGACCGCAGTATAGTGTAAACATCACTTTTATGTGCATTGGGAAACCAAAACACTCATGTGACTCACTTTATTGTGATATTTGCTTTATTGTGGTGGTCTGGAACCAAACCCATGCTATCTGCAAGGTAGGCCTATGTTGACATTTATTCCCGAGGCCTTTATCCTGCCAACCTGTCAGTGCACCTTGCCCCCTGTCAGTGCACCTTGCCCAGCCTCTTAAGAGTCCATCATTTTTGCACTGTAAAGCCCCTGAAATCCTAACATCATCTTCACTGTGCCTGCTCTCCACGTGGAATTTAGCTTAAAACTGGTTGGCCAAGATGTGTTTCTTCCCCTCTGCCACCATAACCCTGTAAACTGAATCAGTCTTTTCCTGTGTGAACAGAAAGGTCGAAGGTATGAGGCGGTGAAGTGGATGGTGGTGTTTGCCATTGGAGTCTGCACTGGCCTGGTGAGGAGGCAGGGCCTGGAGGGAGGGTGGGCCATAGGGCTGGAGGGGCTTACAGGGAAAGCCCTGGCCTGGTGAATAATATTGTCATTTGTCATTATAACATTTATAACATTACAACACTGTAACGCATCATTATAATCAAGAGTGCCTTTTCTTTTTTCCCTTTTTTTTTTTAAATGAATAATCCTGGCACAGTTTTTCACGCTTCCCCTGATTTTGCTTTGTGAAATGAAAGCGAGACACATGACGATGGTGCTCTTGAAGCGCTCAAAGGTTTGGGCAGGACTTATCTTTTATGATATGATTATGGATCATAATCTATAATCTACCTAGTAAACTAGATAACATGTCTCCCTAATGGGTAGATAACGCATTGGGTAGAGTAAATAATGGATGTTAAGGTCACTTTTTTTTTCTTTTAATTTAAATAGAGACAGGGTCTCGCTTTGTCACCCTGGCTGGAGCACAGTGGCGTGATCATAGTTCACTGCAGCCTCGACCTCCTGGGCTCAGGTGATCCTCCTACCTCAGCCTCCCAAGTGGTTAGGACTCTAGGCAGGCATGAGATCGCTCTTTAGGGAAAAAGCAAAGTCGTGGGTATGGAGCTGTGAACATCATGTCCTTCATTTAGCACAGCATGCCAGTGAACAGGGTGGCACACCATAGCTCTTGATCTCATACAGGGAGTTTATGGTGCTATCCTGGGCTCCTCCCCGTACGTCGTTAATGTTATCTAGAAGATAGAGCCAGCAGCTGTGAGTGAAGGGATATGCCTGTATGAACAGAGTTGGTGGAGGCAGCAACTTCACAGGTGAATCAAAGACAGGGCAAGATTGGAAACATGGCCAAAGATGAGGATAGCAAAAAGTCTGGAACCAAAACTGCTGACTTCACATTGTTAAATATGAAGAAGAGAAGCTGGAAAAATCAGCATCAGTCAAAAAGATCCATGTCAAATCTGATTCCGGTCAGTACAGTGTTGGGATAGGGTATCTGTCCTCAGTAGCAGCCTGTTGACCACCTTTCTCTTGAACTGGCCACAAGCCTTCTACTTAATTTGACATGATATGCCTAGAAAATGTACACATGTGTTTGGTATAATATAGCCACAGGGGCCAACCACAATTTTTATTTTCATGGCATGCATCAAATTTTTACTATAGTAAATCCACAAGTAAAGGAACGTCTTGCTAGGTGAGACTGATGGCATTCAGAAGCCCTCTTCAGTGATATTCTGATGGATACCATTTTGGGGAAACTTGGGTTGATTTATTGTTTTATTTAAATCTCAGGGTGTTGGGCTAGGGACGGTGGCTCACACCTGTAATCCCAGCATCTTGAGAGGCCGAGACAGGAGGACTCCTTGATCCCAGGAGTTTGAGACCAGCCTGGGCAACATAGGGAGATCCTGTCTCCTTAAAAATAAAAAATAAAAAAAATTAAAAAAAGAAATCTCAAGGTATTTATTTTGCTGCATATGTTTCTAGTTATTGCAAATTTCTCTATAATAAGCATAGTCATTAGGCCTCCAGTTGTTAGTGTTTGTGCTATTTTTATATCAAACTCTTTGGAGCTGCCACTTGTCAGTAGTACAGGTTAAGTGTCCCTTATCAGAAAATCCAAAATGCTCCAAAATCCAAAACTTTTTGAATGCTGACATGATGCTCAGAGGAAACAGTCATTGGCGCATTCAGATTTTGGATTTCAGATTTTTGGATTTGGGATGTTTAACCAGTGTAATGCAAATATTCAAAAAACAAAATCTGAAATCCCAAACACTTCTGGTCCCAAGCATTTCAGATAAGGGTTACTCAAGCTGAAGCAACTTTGCCTCCTACCTTTGTATTTTAGGAAGGCAGACCTGCCTTTATGACAGCACTCCCAACTCTTGTCCATTAATGTGTGGCCACTTATGGCTTCAGTATTAAAAAGCCTCCAGGCATTGGCTTGAGGGAAAGCCAGAGTTAAAGGCAAGAAGCCTTTGATCCTGAATCTATAAAATTAGAAGTCTTTCTAGTTCTCCTTTAAGCCCTGAGCACTTTGGAGAGTGGAATACTGGAATTTGGTTGTTTTCTCTACCCAGAGTAACTATAGACTATAAGATGGTTATAAGTCAAGCCTGGCACAGTGGGGTGTGTCTGTAGTCCCAGCTGCCTGGGAGGCTGAGGCAGGAGGATCTTGAGCCCTGGAGTTCAAGGCCAGCCTGGGCAATATAGCAAGACCCCATCTCAAAAAAAGATGATTTTAAGTCAAAATAATGACTTATACAATAGAACCTGCTAATAACGAACATGGAGAAAGCATATACACCTAAATAAACGTTGTGTTTTAAAGCAAGCTTGTCCAACCCTTGACCCAACACGGATTCATGCACCTTTTAATTTTTTATTTATTTATTTATTTTTTTGAGCCGGAGTCTCGCTCTGTCGCCCAGGTTAGAGTGCAGTGGTGCAATCTCGGCTCACTGCAAGCTCCGCCTCCCGGGTTCACGCCATTCTTCTGCCTCAGCCTCTCCGAGTAGCTGGGACTACAGATGCCCGCCACCACACCCGGCTAATTTTTTTGTATTTTTAGTAGAGGTGGGGTTTCACCATGGTCTCGATCTCCTGACCTCGTGATCCGCCCGCCTCGGCCTCCCAAAGTGCTGGGATTATAAGCGTGAGCCACCGCGCCCGGCCTCATCCACCTTTTTAAAACATTATGAGATTTTTTTGAGATTTTCTTTTTTTAGCTCATCAGCTATCATTGGTGTGTTTTATGTGTGGCCCAAGACAATTCTTCTTCCAGTGTGGTCCAGGGAAGCCAAAAGATTGGATACCCCTGTGTCAGTAGTCTTTCTTGGTCTCACATCTTTTTCTGCACCTGCTTCCCTCTTTGTTTTCCGTTGCTTCGCTCAACTTAGCTGTACCCTCTGCCTTTGTTCTTTGGAGGGGCAGTGGGACCAGGCTGGAGAAGGGATCTCTTCCTCTTGCGCTTTTCTGCTGCACATTCATGTGCTGCTGGCTGGTGAGCAGCTTCCATACATGCAGTGGGGAAGGAGATGCCTTCAAGAGAAGCACACCTGTGCTACACCTGTACTACACTTGGAAATAAGGCTGTGTGATAGATCGCTTGCTCTTCACAGGTGGGTCTCTTTGTGGACTTTTTTGTGCGACTCTTCACCCAACTCAAGTTCGGAGTGGTACAGACGTGTATCCTTTTCACGGTTCCTGGTGTTCATGTACTCCAGTGGTCACCAAGATTTTTTCTTACATAGAAATGGGTTTAACAGTAAACATGATATTAGAAGGGCCACTTACTAGCTATTCAGCTTTAATATTTTTAATGATCACTGAAGAACACAAAAGAAAGACTTTAATAAACAAAGACATATATCTATGTTTGTGGTTGATAAGATTACAAATGCCACAAAGATGCCTGTACTCCCCAGTCTGTAAATTTAATGTAGTTCCAATCAAAATTCCAATAGAATTTGTTGTGGAACTCAGAAGTTCTTTGTAAATTTGTGTAGAAGAATAAAGGGCCAAAAGTAGTCAGTACAGTTCTGAATGACAGGAAGGTGGACTTGACCCTGCCAGATATCAAGTCTTATAAAATTAACAAGTTTGGGGAGTTAGGAAAAAAAAAAGTCATAAAATTTAAGATACAGTCATTGAAATTGGTCATATTGGTGCAGGAATACCTAGACAGTGGAAAATGATAGAGAAGCAGAAACTGGTCCTCACATACATGGAACTTTGGTGAATGACAGTTAATATTACAAATCAGTGAGGGAGTGATGAATGATTTAATAAAAAGATGCTGTGTTATTTAATAAATAAAAGATACACATCTCTGTAGTCCCAGCTACTTAGGAGGTGAGCCCAGGAGTTTGAGGCTGTAGTGCACCATGATTGTGCCTGGGCAACATAGCAAGACCCTGTCTTAGGAAAAAAAAAAGATGCTGGGATATGGGTGATCCATATGGAAAAATAGTTATATTCCTATTTCGTACTATAAATAAAGATAAATTCCAGATGAAGTGGTAAATATGCAAAACAAAACTTTAGGAGACTATGTGTTGTCAAGAGTAGGGAATAATTTCTTAAAACTCCAGAAGGCACAGACTATAAGAAAAAACATCAGTGGCCAGGTGCGGTGGCTCATGTCTGTAATCCCAGCACTTTGGGAGGCCACGGCAGGCAGATACCTGAGGTGAGGAGTTCAAGACCAGCCTGGCTAACATGACGAAACCCCGTCTCTACTGAAAATACAAAAAGTTAGCTGGGCGTGGTGGCAGGTGCCTGTAATCCTAGCTACTTGGGAAGCTGAGGTGGGAGAATCGCTTAAACCCAGGAGATGGAGGTTGCAGTGAGCTGAGATCACGCCATTGCACTCCAGCCTGGGCAACAAGAGAGAAACGCTGTCTGGAAAAAAAAATAAATAAATAAACATGACCATATTAAAGTACATATTTTATTTATAAAGACAACAACTCCAAATAACAATAAAACACCATAAATAAAGTGAAAAACAAGTCCACAGCCTGAGAGAGGTTATTTACTATGCATTTAAGAGGCAGATAATTAGTATCCAGAACACAGGAAGAGGCTGGGCGCAGTGGCTCACGCCTGTAATCCCAGCACTTTGGGAGGCCGAGGCAGGCGGATCACTTGAGGTCAGGAGTTTGAGACCAGCCTGGCCAACATGGTGAAACCCTTTCTCTACTAAAAATACAAAATTAGCTGAGTGTGGTGGTATGCACCTTTAGTCCCAGATACTTAGGCGGCAGAGGCAGGAGAATCACTTGAACCCAGGAGGCGGAGGTTGCAGTGAGCCAAGATTGCAACACTATACTCCAGCCTGGGTGACAGAGCGAGACTCCAATTCAAAAAAACAAAATACAGGAAGAACTCCTGCAACTCAATAAGAAAACAACAGACGGTCCAATAGAAGGAAAACGAGCAAAGGATGTGAACTGGAATTCTCAAAAGAGAAAAACTGGCCAGTCAACCTCTGGAAAAAGGAAGGTGCACATTCCTGTGACTCATACATTCCTCTTACAGATGTGAACTGTAGACATGTACAAAGGTGATAATTATAGCTTTGTGATAGCAAAAAGCTGGAATCACCCAATGGGAGAATGGAAAAATTGTGGTACATTCATATGGTATCATTTTAGACATCATGTCACTTCTTTTTTTTTTTTTTTTTTTTTTTTTTTTTTGAGACGGAGTCTCGCTCTGTCACCCAGGCTGGAGTGCAGTGACGCAATCTCGGCTCACTGCAAGCTCCGCCTCCCAGGTTCACGCCATTCTCCTGCCTCGGCCTCCCAAGTAGCTGGGACTGCAGGCGCCCGCCACTACGCCCGGCTAATTTTTCTGTGTTTTTAGTAGAGACGGGGTTTCACCGTGTTAGCCAGGATGGTCTCGATCTCCTGACCTCGTGATCCGCCCTCCTCGGCCTCCCAAAGTGCTGGGATTACAGGCGTGAGCCACCGCGCCCGGCCAACATCATGTCACTTCTGTAGATTGTAAAATACAAATAATTTTAGACAGAAGTGAGTGAACGAACCATAGAGCTGTGTGTATCAACATGGCTAATTCTCAAAGACTTAATGTTGAGGAAAAAAAGAGGAAGTTACAGAATATACAAGTGCCGTGTACAACAGTATGGACACTTTTGAAATATACACAATAATTTCAGGTTAGTGGTTTCTTCCAGGGGAGAGAGGAAGGAAAACTGGTTTTTTTTTTAGTTTTGTTTCTTAAAATGGTATTGAATGTTTTATTTTTTAAAAATACCTGGAGCACATATGGCATATTGTTGAGATTTGTTCAAGCTAAGGTTGTGAGGGTATGGGTATTTGTTACTTTTTGTAATGTTTGAAGTATTTCCTAATGTCAAAGGCATCTCGAACAATTTTTTTTTTTTTAGAGATGAGGCCTCACGCTGTTGCCTAGGCTGGAATGCAGTGGTGCAATGACAGGTCACGCAGCCGCAGCCTCCCAGGCTCAAGCGATCCTCCCACCTCAGCTTCTTGAGTAGCTGGGACCATAGGCATGTACCACCATGCCCAACTAATTTTTGTATTTTTTGTAGCGACATGGTCTCACTACGTTGCCCAGGCTGGCCTCCAACTCTTAGGCTCAAGTGATCCTCCTGCCTCAGCCTCCCAAAGTGTTGGGATTACAGGCATGAGCCGTCGCACCCAGTCATCTCAGGCAGTTTTAAAAAAATTTTTATATATGGAGAAAAAGTGCACTCAGCAGCCAGCCTGATCCAAAGGAGAAGCAGCTGCACCCTCTCAAGTGATGATGAGAACACCCCTCAGCTGATGAACAGTTTCCTTAACCCAGTTTCTGCAGCGGTGGAGGAGTGCAGCCAGAAAGGCTGCCTCGCTCTGTCTCTCCTTGAACTCCTGGGTTTTAACCTCACCTTTGTCTTCCTGGCAAGCCTCCTTGTTCTCATTGAGGTGAGGTGGTTTGGATTCACCTGCTCGCTTAGGAGGTTTTAGAGTCCCGCACTCCTTTTCCCCACCTCCTTCCAGAATGTCAGGAAACTGAGAATGCAGATTCTTGCAGAAAGTGGCCTCTTGTTCACTAAAGGTAAAGGTTTCACCCTCTGGTGCGATTAAAGAAGAAAAATCCAGATTAGGATGGTGGGTCTCAACCTCGGCAGTACATTAGAATTCCCTGGTGAACTTTTTAAAAAACCTACTTATACCTGAGCCCCAGCTCCAACACATGAGAAACTGTGGAATTGAGGTGCCTGCATTGATTGCTGAGAGGCTCCCCAAGGTGGTGTTCATTCACAGGCAACTTGTCCAGATTCTGGGGGGAGGATAAAAGGGGGAAAGGGCTGAAAACAAAACTGTTGGGTGCCATGCTCACTACCTAGGTGATGGGATCATTCGTATCCCAAACCTCAGCATCATGCAATATACCCTCGTAACAGACCTGCACATGCAATCCCTGAATCTCAAATAAAAGTTGAAACTATTTTTCTTTAAAAAGTGCAAGTCCAGCCACTTTGGGAGGCCAAGGCGGGCGGATCACCTAAGGTCGGGAGTTCGAGACCATTCTGACCAACGTGGAGAAACCCCATCTCTACTAAAAATACAAAATTAGCTGGGCGTGGTGGTGCATGCCTGTAATCCCAGCTACTTGGGCGGCTGAGGCAGGGGAATTGCTGGAACCCAGGAGGCGGAGGTTGCAGTGAGCCAAGATCGTCCCACTGCACTCCAGCCTGGGCAAGAGTGAAACTCCGTCCCAAAAAAAAAAAAAAAAAAAAAAAAGTACAAGTCCTCCCATCGCCCCTCTGACCTCCTGAGTCAGATCCTCTGGAGTGGGGCCCAGCAGCTGTGGTTTAGCAAGCCCTCCAGGTGACGCTGATGCTGCTAATGAAGGTGGCCAGCTCTCCCTCTTCCGCTGCCCATGTTGTTGAGGGTAAGCCAGAGAGCTAAAGGATTTTGAGTTATGGGTGTTTCTGCTCTCCTCCATCAGCCGGTGGCAGCAGGTTCTGGGATACCCGAGGTCAAATGCTATCTGAATGGCGTGAAGGTGCCAGGAATCGTCCGTCTCCGGACCCTGCTCTGCAAGGTCCTTGGAGTGCTGTTCAGTGTGGCTGGAGGTAAGAAGGGTCCAACTTGTATCCTTCAAATACTCAAGGGGCAGAGATGATAAGAAGCATGATGTATTTCAGTTATTAGATTTGGACTGCAGGGCCCAGCCTCAAACAGCTGATGTCTACACTTTTTGTTGATGGGCTGTTTTTAAGTGCAGACACTGTTCGTATGTTACCATTCAGATACCTGACAAACACACTCTTCAGTTTTGGAATTTGGAATTTAGTTTGTGGAATTTGCTTTTGTCAAAATTAGCAAGCTTTTTGTGTCAACAGCCAGATAGTAAATATTTAAGGCTTTGTGGGCCTAGAATCAGAATGGAAGCTCTTATGTAGATGCTTATGTAACCATTTACATGTGTCCACTTAAGAACGTAAAAGCCAGTCTTAGTTCTCAGGCCGTGCAAAACCAGTTGGGATGCTGGTGGTCTGGGCTCACAGGCTCTCATTTGCTGACACATAATTTAGAATGTAGAGTGTTTTCTCTTCTAGCAAGACTTGAAATGGAGCTCATTTGGTGGGAATTTGGCTCTTTCTCTTACAAAGTCTTAGGATCATCTCTGTTCAGTTGTCACGAGAAAGGTTTTTGTAGCCAAGGTCTCCTGACCCAGGGGTGTTTCTGCACTGACTGCTGGTCTTTCCTTTTTCACCCTGCCCAGGGCTCTTCGTGGGGAAGGAAGGTCCCATGATCCACAGTGGTTCGGTGGTGGGAGCTGGCCTCCCTCAGGTAAGATGGGCTGAGAGGGTGTGGGCCTCTGGGCAGGCCTAGTGGGAGGTCTGTGGTTACACTGGGCCAAATCCATTGGGACACCCTGATATCACATTGGAACCTGGTGCCATTCTGGCTTGATGTGAAAACCATGTGTCTCTCAGGAAAGGGCATAACTTACACTTGGAAGTTTTAATGGTGCCCTACCGAGCCCTAGGAGCAAAAATGAGACATAGAGAAAAACTATGACATGGCAGCTGAAAGTCACTGGGTGCTTCCATAGCCATCACTAGGCGCCTCCATATAGGGTGACTGGGTGGATCATCTCAGTGCTGCCAGATCCAAGAGGCTCAAAGCATCAGCTGACATGGTTTTAGGCACAGTTCCGTGCTGACTCTAGTTGGCGTGGTACAGTCATAATAACAGCTGCTAGTTATGGTCTGTGTGCCAGATGCCACGTATACTAACTGCTTTCTCCTTATAGCCACCTTCAATGATTCATTGTTATTATTACCCCCATCCTCGGATGGGGAAACTGAGGCTTAGAGAGGTTGAGGTACTAGCTCGAGACCTCAAAACCCCCGTTCTTGGGGGCTGCTCCAGATCCCTGGGCTGCTGTTGGAGAAGTCTCAGTTCCCTGTGAACTGTCACTGTTAGTCATTTCCCTCTCCAGTCCTGAGAAGAGGGAGTTATTGTGGTTGGGAGTCTCTGAGGTGAAGGAGGGAAGATTCTTTCTTCCAGAGCTCATCTTTTGGTCTCTTTCCTGCTACTGCCTCGAGCACCAGATCTGGCAGAAGTGAGTCAAGGGGTGGAAGGCCAGGCATGGAGTGGGCATCAGCATGCGCCTTTGTGGAGCAGACCGAGGACAGGCTCTGGGCCCTTCTCTTCCTGGCGCTGCTGAGCAGAGCAGACTCGGTCTTCTGCAACAGCTTCCGCGTCCCGTTCCCTCAGCTCAGCCATTTCCCTTTATTCTTTCTGACTTGTTGACTCTGCACAAAATGGGATTTCAGAAGGTCCTAGAAATGTGAGGGCAGGAAAAATAAGCTCCTCCCAAGGGTGGGGGGTAATCTCCTTTTTTCCCAAGTTTTTTTTATTTTCATTTTTCGAGATGGAGTCTCATTCTGTTGCCCAGGCTGGAGTGCGATGGCGCCATCTCTGCTCACTACAACCTCCGCCTCCTGGGTTCAAACGATTCTCCTGGCTCAGCCTCCCAAGTAGCTGGGATTACAGGCATATGTCACCACGCCTGGCTAAATTTTGTATTTTTAGTAGAGACAGAGTTTTGCCACGTTGGCCAACTCCTGACCTTAGGTGATCAGCCATCCACCTTGGCCTCCCAAAGTGCTGGCATTATAGGCGTGAGCCATGAGCTACCACGCCTGGCCTTCTTTTTTCCCAAGTTGCTGTTCTGGACTTTCCTTCCTGCAGCACACTTACCCGGGTGTGCTCAAGCAGAGGGGCCTCCCCCGATGCCATGGATTCCCACAGTTTCAGTCCTAGACTGCCCCTGACCTGTTGTTGTTTTTTTTTCCATAGTTACTGGGGTACAGGTGGTATTTGGTTACATGATTAGGCTCTTTAGTGGTTCTCTTTTCTCTCGCTTTAGTTTCAGAGCATCTCCTTACGGAAGATCCAGTTTAACTTCCCCTATTTCCGAAGCGACAGGTATGGAAGGGTTAGAAATTGGTTTTTTTTTTTTTGGAAACAACATGTTCTTGCATTGCGGGTCAGACTTGATACTTGCTCTAGCCTGGCAGTGTCCCCTGCTGGGAAACCCGACTGTGGGAGAAGGGGGCAGGCTTTGAACTTTTCTTCTGGAAATAAGAAGCCAAAGCACCAGGCTGGCATCGTGACTTTTATTTTGTCATGCCATAAGGCCTAGAAGCATCTCAGGCAAATGAAGATGGTCCCAGATTAAAAACCCAACCAAGAAAGGCCACAGACGGGCATATTCTTAGGAAGGCATTTTGTATTCCCCAGTGATTCACTTGGTCAGCCACCCTCCTGGGTCAGAAGTTGCTCTTGGTAGACTTTTTAGCCCTGTATCAGATGTGTGTGCTACTGACCTCCCCGCCTCGTAAGGCTCTTTCAATCAGAGACCCGGTTTAGAGTCACGGACCACCTTCTCTTTGTATTCCTGCAAGTTTGGCACATACCCAGAAGGCACCTTGATGTTTTTACTGATGCCGGGGTTTTCTGGAAGGAAGATCTAGTGGGAACATGGTGCAGCAGTGGTCGCGCCGATCTTTGATCTGCCCCCTGAGCTGGGGGCTGAGATTCTGAGATCACAGAAAACACACAGGTCAGGGGCTCCTGTTCCCAGGTGGAGTAGCCACCATGCTGAAAGGGACTCTGGTGCTGAGGTGTGTGGTTCTCGGGTGGACACACTCGTGGCAAAGGCTGCCTCACCAGGGACCTGCCCTTCCAGGATCCCTGCCTATTCATTCACAGGTGTGAGAGAAAATGTTCATGATAAGGAAGTCAGAAACCGCCTTTTGTGGGCTGAGGGCTCTTTATTGGATAACCCGTCTCTCTCCTCTCCTCAGAGACAAGAGAGACTTTGTATCAGCAGGAGCGGCTGCTGGAGTTGCTGCAGCTTTCGGGGCGCCAATCGGGGGTACCTTGTTCAGTCTAGAGGAGGGTTCGTCCTTCTGGAACCAAGGGCTCACGTGGAAAGTGGTGAGGAGGACCTTCAGTGAAAGCCTTAACCACACCCCCCGAATTACACTGGGTGTCCCTTACTCCGTTCATGGAATGGTAGTTTTGATGAGACTGGGGGGTCGACTGGATCAGAAACAGCTTTGCTCTTGTGCCCATAACCTCCACACTGGACTTTCTATACTTCTCATATCAATACCCTCCTCAACCCCAAATCAAACCGCTGTTACCCTTTTTTTTTTTTTTTTGAGATGGAGTCTCACTCTGTTGCCCAGGCTGAAGGGCAGTGACGCGATCTCGACTTACTGCAGCCTCTGCCTCCTGGGTTCAGGCGATTCTCCTTCCTCAGCCTTATGAGTAGCTGAGATTATAGGCACGTGCCACTGCACCCAGCTAATTTTTGTATTTTTAGTAGAGATGGGGTTTCACCACGTTGGCAAGGCTGGTCTTGAACTCCTGACATCAGGTGATCCACCCGCCTTGGCTTCCCAAAGTGTTGGGATTACAGGCGTGAGCCACCACGCCCAGCCTTGTTATCCTTTCTTGATGAACCACCTGACATGAAAATGTGAAACTGGCTGTTGTCATAAAGCAGGAAGTGATGGGGCTTGGACTGGAGCCGGTCCTGCCCGCCTCGTAAGGCTCTTTCAATCAGACCCGGTTTAGAGTCACGGACCACCTTCTCTTTGTATTCCTGCAAGTTCCTGCAAGTTTGAGGAGCCAGTCCTCCCTCAAAGCAGGCCATCCTTCCCTTTGTATTGATCCTTCCTTTTGGTGCAAGGTCTGGTCTGTAAAGGCTCTAAACAGGCTCTCATAGTAGAGTAGGCTGCTGGAACAGAAACTTCTTAAAGCCCAATCTAGAGTTGGTCACACCTGGGGTGTATCTACTGTAAGGGTGACCAGATCTCTGTACCCTCATGTGGATTCTGGAGGTCTCTGCGTAGAGCAGTGGGTACCAGGAGGAAGAGTTGGGAGAGAGTAGGACATGCCACTCCTGAACCTTCTTCTCTTTTGTCACCTCTCTCCTAGCTCTTTTGTTCCATGTCTGCCACCTTCACCCTCAACTTCTTCCGTTCTGGGATTCAGTTTGGAAGCTGGGGTTCCTTCCAGCTCCCTGGATTGCTGAACTTTGGCGAGTTTAAGGTATGTTTTGTCCTTTCCCCAAGGATTTTTAATTTGACCCATGAAAATTTCCTCTCAAGTGAAGGACCAGAGAGAAATGAGCAGAGGGCTAGGTACAACTTCCAGGGGCACATCTCGCCCATTAGCCTCTGCCGTGCGGGAAAGCAGCCCCACTCTTGCTTCTGTCTTCTCTTCTGTCTCTTCCGGTTCTCATGGCTGCTATGGTTTTTCTCTCCCTCTCCCTTTCCCCTTCTCTCAGTGCTCTGACTCTGATAAAAAATGTCATCTCTGGACAGCTATGGATTTGGGTTTCTTCGTCGTGATGGGGGTCATTGGGGGCCTCCTGGGAGCCACATTCAACTGTCTGAACAAGAGGCTTGCAAAGTACCGTATGCGAAACGTGCACCCGAAACCTAAGCTCGTCAGGTATCTGCGCAGTCACCTCCCCCCTAGCCTGCTGCGGCTCCCTGAGCTTGGTGTGGGCTGCGCCATCTCTCCCGAGGAGCAGACCCTGCCTCCACGGCTTTGATTTCTCATCTAAGACTGAGAATCTAAACACAGCCATGCATCTGCCTACTTGACAGGCCAAATTTATGTCAGAGTTCCTGGTTGACTCCCTGCCTATCCTGACTTGGCCACTCAGACACATGACAAGGTCAGAAGGGTCACCGTGGCCCTGCCGAGCAGCTTGATCTCAGGAGGCTTCTCGCCCCAGGACTTACTATAATGGAAAGCCATTCATTCCTAGGAGAGAGATAATGTGGATGCAGCAGCCCACTTTAACTGCCCACTTTTTACAAACAAATTGCTGGAATACAGCAAATCATGGATCAATTCTGCACATGTGTTGACTGCCCAGGGGCTGCTGTGAATGCTGTTTGGAGAAATCGGGGTTGGGGGTAGGCAGGGTTATGTTTTGAATTCCTGAGACCAGAGCTGCTTTCTGTGGCGTTATAACAGCTGTACTTTGCCTCCTAGAGTCTTAGAGAGCCTCCTTGTGTCTCTAGTAACCACCGTGGTGGTGTTTGTGGCCTCGATGGTGTTAGGAGAATGCCGACAGATGTCCTCTTCGAGTCAAATCGGTAATGACTCATTCCAGCTCCAGGTAACCCCAGTGCACCTGCTACCTTTATCCCATGCCCACGAGGAAGAATCCAGAAATGTATGACCTTCCTCTGTTGAGAACTAATAAATGTGTTGAGTTCATCCTTCCACACCCATTACCCGAGCGTTGAGAAATATGGGAATCTGTAGTCGTCTTTTTACCTCAGAGAAGGTGCACACCACATGCCCTCTGCCTTTGCCACTTCTGTGAACAACCCTGGCATCACAGAGGGGAACCTGTTAACAGCCCTGGCATCACAGAGGGGAACCTGGGAACAACCCTGGTGTCACAGAAGGGAAGCTGGGAACAACCCTGGCGTCACAGAAGGGAAGCTGGGAACAACCCTGGTGTCACAGAGGGGAACCTGGGAACAACCCTGGTGTCACAGAGGGGAAGCTGGGAACAACCCTGGCGTCACAGAGGGGAACTCCTCTCTGTTGAACAACGTTCATGGGAAACAGACACTTGGGAAGCTGACAGCAAGGTGCTTTCCGAGCCCCAGTTACTCTTCTACCTCCCCTTGCCTGAAGGGGCCACAGCTCAGAGGCTCAGCACCCACCTCATCACCTCTGTGACTATGACAGTCACTCTTGAGATGAGAGGAAGAAATGTTTGTGTCAGGGCAAGGAGGCTTCTCTCTTCCCAGCATCCTCTGCCTCTTCCCGGCGTTGGGTCCTTTGTGGATGTGCCGCCCTCCCGCACTTCTCCTTTTCCCTTCTTGGGGGGTGCGATATTTTCCAGAGGCTTTCCCTGAGGAGTGGTCCCGTGAGGTAGTCTGTGGAGCCTACTCCACACTGTGTTCTTTTGGTCCAACCCAGAGGCTCTGAGAGCTACACCTATGGTTCAGTGAGTCAGCCAGATGTGTGATTCCAGCCCCTGGCTGCAGACAGGTGAGCATTCTCTAAGTGCAGTTGGCCCTCCACATTTGTGGGTCCTGCATCCATGGAATTACACAGGGTCAACCAACTGTGGAGCAAATATATTCAGGATGCAAGACATAAAAAAAAACAAGACAACAGTAAAAAATAATGCAAATAAAAAACAGTAGAGTATAACAATTATTTACATAGCATTTACATTGTATTAGGGTATTATAAATAATCTAGAGATGATTTAAAAGAGGTATACAGGAGGACCTACATAGGTTATATGCAAATATACACCATTTTATATCTGGGACTTGAGCATCCCTGGATTTTGGTATCCATTGGGATCCTGGACCCTATCCCTGGTGAATACTGAGGGACAACTGTACTCTTTTCTTGTTGCTTCTCGGTAACCACTTGAATCTCTCACATCCCCATTGGGGCCCTTGTCTTGGAGGACAGCCTCTTCAGTATCCCTAGTTATATGTGTATATATATACGTATATATATATATATACACACACACATTATCTATTTCTGTTTGTTTGTTTTGTTTTGTTTTTTTGAGATGGAGTCTTACTCTCTTACCCAGACTGGAGTACAGTGGCGTGATCTTGGCCCACTGCAACTTCCGCCTCCCAAGTTCAAGAGATTCTCCTGCCTCAGCCTCCCGAGTAGCTGGGATTACAGGCATCCACCACCATGCCCAGCTAATTTTGTATTTTTAGTAGAGACGCTGTTCCACCATGTTGGCCAGGCTGGTCTTGAACTCCTGACCTCAAGTGATCCACCCATCTTGGCCTCCCAAATTGCTAGGATTACAGGTGTGAGTCACCACGCCCAGCCTGGTTTATATATATGTGTTTTTTGTTTTTTGTTTTTTTTTGACAAAGTCTCACTCTGTTGCCCAAGCTGGAGTGGAGTGGCAAGATCTCGGCTCACTGCAAACTCCACCTCCTGGGTTCAAGCGATTCTCCTGCCTCAGCCTCCCAAGTAGCTGGGACTTCAGGCACGCACCACCATGCCCAGATAATTTTTGTATTTCTAGTAGAGACAGAGTTTCAGTATTTTGGCCGGGCTGGTTTTGAACTCCTGACCTCATGATCCGCCCACCTCGGCCTCCCAGAGTGCTGGGATTACAGGCGTGAGCCACCGTGCCCAGCTGGTTGATATATTTTTAAAGGGTTGAGGGAAAAAAAAGAATATGCCGCAGAGACTGTATGTCACTGGCAACCTCTAAAATATTTACTGTCTGGCTCTTTATGGAAAAGTTTGCCGACCCTTGTTACTAGTTATTCCCAAGCCTAGCTCGTTACCAGGCAGATACCTTGATGCATGTGATTTAAAGCATGCAAAAAACGATTCTGTGGTCAAATGGGCTAAGAATTAAATACGCTTCTTTATCTTTTTAGAGACAGGATCTCACTCTGTCACCCAGGCTGGAGTACGGTGGTGTGATCATAGCTTATTGTAACCTCAAACTCCTGGCTCAAGCGATCCTCCCATCTCACCCTCCCAAGTAGCTGGGACTACAGGTGCATGCCACCACATCCAGCTTATTTTTATAGAGACAGGATCTCGCTGTGTTGCCCAGGCTGGTCTCGAACTTCTGGCCTAAAACGATCTCCTGTTGTGGCCTCTCAAAGTGCTAGGATTACAGGTGCAAGCCACAGCACCAAACCTAAATACGTTCCTTTAGTACAGAACTTCTAGGGCCTTATTCCCATAAGTGTTATAAATGTTTGGTATCTTTATTGTGTACCAGATATTCCACTGAGTACTTTATATGATTTCATTTAATCCTTATCAGCACTGTGCTGGCCAGCAGCTGTGCCCCCATTTTACAGCTAAGGAAGCTGAGGCACAGTGTGGTCTTGACCAAAAACCTTCAGCTAGTCATATATAGTGAGAGGGTAGGTGTTGTTACCATTTTATGGGTGAGGAAACTGTCACAAAATGAAATATCCTTCTCAAGGTCACTAGAGAGTGGCAGAGTTTAGAGACAAAGCCATCTGATCTTGGAGCCTGTGCTCAGCTTTTAGCAGACACACTGATTTCCAAGAATTGCTAGGATGTTTCTCAATGCAGTTGACCACAGGACTCTCCGGAAAGCCTTCAGGACTGAACGTCCTCCAGACAGTTTGGGAAACACTGCATGTGTCTATTATGAAGCCATCAGCTGAGCTCATCCCCCATGCACTCCACAATGCTAAGGCTCTGCGCATGGCTCACCTGTGCCAGGTGCTGCCAGTCAGCAGTGCCGTGCTGTTTCCACAGCAGCCTGCATCCCTCTGTATTGCCCAGCCCATTTCACCTGGCAGAGTCACACAAACCACCCCCTGGTATTGTTAGCATGTCCACATAATGGCATCTCCACAGCTATGTCATCCAGAAGAAACTCATAGCCTTGATTAACCTTTGTAATAAGACTCCCTATTTGCATGCACAGTGATAAGTGTGAAGTACAACCTTGTACTTTTGTACACTGTCAACTAGAAAATAAAATAGCACACTTGAAACACCCTTGCCCTCTAGCAAAGATCCCATCTTCCCACACAGAATGATGGCAAGAAAATGAGGTCTAAAATGTGTAGAAGTAGAAATAATCTCTTTTTCTGTTTGGATTTTGTTCCCCAGATGGGGTTTAGAAGGAGAGGCAGCCTGGAGGACTGGGTCTGCTCTCCAGGCATTATGGAGGTGGGTTTTCTTTTGCAGCAAATTCGGGCACCTTTTTTTTTTTGTAGCAGATTGCAGCAAAATCAAAGGCTTTTTCTATTTGGAACCAGAGTTGGGGCTTTCGGTCAAGTGGTGCCCTGGATTTTCCTCCCCAGATACCTGTCAACTCCTATTCACTTGCTCTCACCTGCCTCATGTTCCCCCAGTCCTAGGGCTCTCAGGCCAGGCTTCTAGCAGCATCACTTAGAAAGTTAGCACCAGGAGAGGAAGCAGAACCAAATTCACGGTGAATCACGGCCATAGTGACATTTTCATCAAGAGTGTGGATGAACAAAAGGCCCTCCTCCCGATTCTTTCATCTGTGCATTCAGAATGTAAAGAATACACTTGCCTGCTTGGCTGCCATTGGTAGAGGTCAGTTTTTGGCCTGTTTGATTGATGGGGAAAGCTGTGCAACCACCTGTTTTGGACCCGGCTGGAGTCATCCCACTTGAAGACTCAAAGTCAGGTGTCCTTGTACTGATTTTCTGATTCGTTCTTCTTAGGTCACAGAAGATGTGAATTCAAGTATCAAGACATTTTTTTGCCCCAATGATACCTACAATGACATGGCCACACTCTTCTTCAACCCGCAGGAGTCTGCCATCCTCCAGCTCTTCCACCAGGATGGTGAGTGTCTGCACTGCAGCCCAATCATGGGTGATTGGTGTCATCTCAGACACAGCCAGGCTTGCCCTTCATTCCAAGCAAGACCAGGACTTCTTTGTAATGCCCACCCAGACAGAAGATTGGTTTCTGCCTCCAGTGTTGGAAGGGGAGCTGGTATGGGGTGTGGTCGGACCCAGTAGGTCTGCTGGGCCTTGGCAGGCATCCGGTAGTGGGACTCAAGTTGGTTCTTCCCTTGCAGGTACTTTCAGCCCCGTCACTCTGGCCTTGTTCTTCGTTCTCTATTTCTTGCTTGCATGTTGGACTTATGGCATTTCTGTTCCAAGTGGCCTTTTTGTGCCTTCTCTGCTGTGTGGAGCTGCTTTTGGACGTTTAGTTGCCAATGTCCTAAAAAGGTACTCTGTGTGCGTGTGTGTGCACGTGTGCGTGTGTACACGTGTGTGTGCATACGTTCATGTGTCTGTGCCCATGCATGCACATATGTGCATAGGCACAAGAGTATGAGCTGTAGGTCCTCCCCACAGCCTATCAGTGTGGTTCAAAGCCATGTTCTTGGTGTTTTCCTTCACTAGCTACATTGGATTGGGCCACATCTATTCGGGGACCTTTGCCCTGATTGGTGCAGCGGCTTTCTTGGGCGGGATGGTCCGCATGACCATCAGTCTCACGGTCATCCTGATCGAGTCCACCAACGAGATCACCTACGGGCTCCCCATCATGGTCACACTGATGGTGAGCACACTCCCTCCAGGCCCCTGTCAGGCCCAGGGCCACGTTCGCCCAACAGGACCTATTTTTAGGTCTTTGCTTTGTGTTTCAGGTGGCCAAATGGACAGGGGACTTTTTCAATAAGGGCATTTATGATATCCACGTGGGCCTGCGAGGCGTGCCACTTCTGGAATGGGAGACAGAGGTGGAAATGGACAAGTAAGGCCATGATTTTACTCATGTCCTAGTTTCAGAATGTATAAGCTCTGAGGCCTAAGGAATGTTGTTTTTAGGGTAGGGAACAGTAACTCACTTTTCTTGGGCTGAAAGAAGCAGCACACCCATTCCTGGGCATGTGTGAGAATGTGGAGCAGCCCATGGGCTAGGGGCTGCGGGGGCAGGGCAGGGGACACGGGCACTGTAGGACTGCAGTGGGCAGCGCCTCTTCGTGGTGGTTTGACTCCCATGGCATTCTGGTTAGATATGAGGTGAGGTCTTTGGATCAAGTTCGTGATGTGATTGAATGTTTAAGGGTATGCCAAGCCCCAGGAGTGAGAATAGCCTGTTTCACATGTGCCCACCAGAATGCCCTACTGCCAGCCGGGATTGTTCTGGGTATAATCACCTCATAACCCACCTGCTAATCCACAGGTACCTGGGCTTCCAGTGTCTAGATAGCAGGCAAGGCCCTTATGGGCTAACACGGGGGCCAACAAGCCGTTTCTGTGGAGGGCCAGACAGGAGTTTATTTTCAACTTTCCGGGCCGTATGGTCTCTGTCACCACTACTCGACTCTGTCATTGCAGCAGGAAAGCAGTGAGCGCGATGGACTTGATCGGTGGGCTACAGTTTGCTGTGCCCTGATCTAAAGGGGGACCCAAGTGCTGTGTTTATTTTATTATTATTATTTTTCTTTTTTTGGGACAGGATCTCACTCTGTCACCTAGGCTGGAGTACGGTGGCATGATTATAGCTCACTGCAACCTGTGCCTCCCAGGCTCAAGCGATCCTCCCACCTCAGCCTCCTGAGTAGCTGGGATCACAGGCGCGTGCCACCACACCTGGCTAATTTTTAACATTTTTTTTATAGAAATGGGGTTTTGCTGTGTTGCCCAGGCTGGTTTTGAACTCCTGGGCTCAAGCAATCCGCTGGCCTTGGCCTCCCAAAGTGCTGGGATTACAGGCGTGAGCCGCTGCGCCCGGCCCAGACGTTGTGGTAAATGCTGTAGCACAATTAGCAGTTCAGGGGCAGTATGTGGAGTGTGCTGCAGGGCACCGAGGAGGGCGTGGCCAGCCCCTGGACCAGCAGCAGGGCTTCCTGGTGAGGGGATGTTGCTGTTGAGCTGAGGGATGAGCCAGGGCCCATCAGCCTGGCACAGCAGGGAAGGACATTCCAGGTGCGGGAACAGCATGTGTGGGGGGATAGAAGTACAAAGGAATGCACCTGGTTTGAGGGAGACCTGGGGCAGTTCAGAAGAGAGCCCCCCACGTAGTCTGAGCAGGGCTGGAGCGCCAGCACAGCTTGCTCCCAGGGGCCTGCGGGCACTGTCACGAGGCTGGATGACTTGCCCTCCTCCCCCAGGCTGAGAGCCAGCGACATCATGGAGCCCAACCTGACCTACGTCTACCCGCACACCCGCATCCAGTCTCTGGTGAGCATCCTGCGCACCACGGTCCACCACGCCTTCCCAGTGGTCACAGAGAACCGCGGTAATGAGAAGGAGTTCATGAAGGGCAACCAGCTCATCAGCAACAACATCAAGTTCAAGGTAAAGAAAACGGCATGAGAGGAAAGGTGGGTGAGAGACAAGCGGTCCCGTCTCACGCGGCTTAGTGCTTTGCCCACCCCTGGCTGGGGTGGACTTACTGGCTCTCAGGGGAAGTTGGCACTGTTCTCATCACACGCGACAGGGAGAGTAGATTTGACAGCAGGGGCAGCTTTTTCAGGCCATGAAGATGTGTGTGCATTCTTGCCGCAGTGAGCATGTGGACAGATCTATTTTTCAAGTCAGCAGCTTTCATGGTTTATTATTTACTGTGTGAGAGTTATCAGGGAGAGTTCTAGAGATGCCAGCAACAGAAATGGACTTCGACCTCCGTAAGAAAGAGAAAGAAATCCACAGGAAAGCTCAGGACAGCTGGGAAAGCTGAAGGACCAGAACCATGTGCTGTGGGGAGCAGGTGCAGGGTCTAGCAGACACCCCTCGGGTACCAGGAGGAAGGAGCACTGGCCCCGGGTTCCTCCTGATTCCGATTCAGAATCCAGGGATAGGGGGCATCCCGTTGCCTCACTTGGGTCGTGTGCCACTCCTTGGCTTTGGGGGCAGGCACGTAGATTGACAGTTCTATCAAGATAGGATGTAGGAGATGGCTTGTTCCCCTCTGGAGAATCAAGCTGCTCTTCCCAGATCAAAGGAAACCACAGAAGCTGCAGCCGGGTCCTAGGGTTCAGGCTGCTTTGAACCACCAGCCCGAGCCACTCCTTTGAACCTCAGCCCCTTTAAGTTCCTGCGTCCAGATGTGCCTCTGACCCTTCCTGTCACCCAAATCCTTCAGCTCCATCAGTACTGCTGTGTTCGTTTGCCCGTGCGCAGTAGCCTATGGCCTCCCCACCCACAGAAATCCAGCATCCTCACCCGGGCCGGTGAGCAGCGCAAACGGAGCCAGTCCATGAAGTCCTACCCGTCCAGCGAGCTGCGGAACATGTGTGATGAGCACATTGCCTCTGAGGAGCCGGCCGAGAAGGAGGACCTCCTGCAGCAGATGCTGGAAAGGAGGTGAGAGCCAGGCAGGGACCCCGCTGCCCGCAGGGCTAGACGGTGGTGGGGTCAGCCCTTGGCTCAGATGTTGTGAGGTGGCTCCTGAGTTTCCTGGGAAAGTTGGATGGGGAGCGGGCTGGGGACATGGATCAGAAGCACTCCCGCTGAGGGTATCCCAGGCAGCATCTGGTTTTTGTGTAACAGATACACTCCCTACCCCAACCTATACCCTGACCAGTCCCCGAGTGAAGACTGGACCATGGAGGAGCGGTTCCGCCCTCTGACCTTCCACGGCCTGATCCTTCGGTCGCAGCTTGTCACCCTGCTTGTCCGAGGAGTTTGTTACTCTGAAAGCCAGTCGGTAAGTCTCTCCGAGGCAGAAATCAGCCAGGCCGGGCTTGACGAAGCTCAAGGGGTTGGGCGCTGCCCAGCGGGCCATGAACAGTGCCATAGGGAAAGCTGAATGCAAGGCAAGAAGTGCAGAGTGGACTTAGCGGAGGAGTTGCCACAGCCGGGTGGTGAGAAACAACAGTGGTTTATTCCTTCATAGTTCAAGGCCAGAAGTACAAAATCCGGGTGTCACCAGGGCAGCGCTCCCTGACTCTGGGAGAGGTGCTGTCCTTGCCCCTTCCTAGCTCATGGGAGTTGCCTGTAGACCTTGGTGCTCCTGACTGTGAACGTAGCCCCCATCCTCGCCACCGTCGTCACACGGCGTTCTCCTGTGTATCTTCTCTCCTTTCCCTAAGGACGCTTGTCACCGGATTTGGGGCCCACTCTAATCCAGCATGGGCTTATCTGAACTTGGTCACATCTGCAGAGACCGTGTTTCCAGAAAGTTCACATTCATAGGTACTAGGGCTTAGGACTTGGCCATATCTTTTGGTGGGGGGACGCATTCACCCCCCAGCCACTTAGCGCTTTTTCACTTAAACTTCCACAGAAGCCATTTGCATCTCATGAATCAGGAAGAAAGGGAGTACAGAGAGATCAGGGGACTTGCCTAGGGTGCCACAGCTAGGACTTGGCCAAGGACTGGGTTTGACTGGAGAGTTCTCATTCTGGAACGCCTGCTGCTGCTGTGCCACCTGCCTCAGCAGCCCAGAGCTGGGCATATTCAGGCATCAAGGGGAGGGGCTCTAAGGTGACCCTGCTGGCCACTGCTGCCCAAGCACGGACAGTGTCTGGGTTGGAATTGCAGAGCGCTAGCCAGCCGCGCCTCTCCTACGCCGAGATGGCCGAGGACTACCCGCGGTACCCCGACATCCACGACCTGGACCTGACGCTGCTCAACCCGCGCATGATTGTGGTGAGAAGGGCCACCCCAGCCTGTCCCATGTGGAGCCGCCTCTTCGTGCCATTGGCGTCTCAGGCAGCCAGTGACACAGGGTCTCTTTGCAGGATGTCACCCCATACATGAACCCTTCACCTTTCACCGTCTCGCCCAACACGCACGCCTCCCAAGTCTTCAACCTGTTCAGAACAATGGGCCTGCGCCACCTGCCCGTGGTGAACGCTGTGGGAGAGGTGAGCGAGGCCTCAGCCCTGCCCCCACCTATGAGAGAGGATCCCTCAGCCAAGTGCTGTTTGTGCACCCAGGCTTCTCACCAGAAACGTAGGCATCCCACCAGGAGGGGAGAGGGTGGCCCAACACTGTAGCTTTGAACCCTGCTCGGCTTCCATGCACTCGGGACCCTTTCCCCTGCCTGCCAGCAGATGGCACCAGCGTCCCACTGGCTGTCCTTTCCAGCCAAAGCCGCGCCTTCACCAGGCTGTGTCTTCCTCCAGAAATGTTGCTCTTCACTGCAGACCACTGGTGTTCCTTGGTTCTCCACCTGTGTGGGGATTTGCGCATTAGATGAGAGAATTTCAAGCAAAATACCTTGAGTTTCACAAAGATATAAAACACCTAGTCATTATTGCTGCAGACTTTCCTTTTTTTCTTCTTTTTAGAACTTCATTATTTTTTTATTACACAAATATTATTTCATTGTAGGAAAATACAAAAACACATATGAGCAAAAAACAAGCAAAAACCAAACCCTCGTCCCTACCCTGTAGCGGTAACCCTGGTAACTTTTCAAGGCCACCCTCTCAGTCTTTTGTTGTTGTTGCTGTTGTTGTTGTTTTGAGACAGGATCTCACTCTGTCACCCAGGCTGGAGTGCAGTGGCAAGATCTCGGCTCACTGCAGCCTCGACCTTCCAGGCTCAAGCAGTCCTCCCACCTCAGCCTCCTGAGTAGCTGGGACCACAGGCATGCGCCACTATGCCCGGATAATTTTTGTATTTATGGTAGAGACAGGGTTTCGCCATGTTGCCCAGGCTGGTCTTGAACTCCTGAGCTCAAGTGATTCACCTGCCTCGGCCTCCCAAAGTGCTGGGATTACAGGCATGAGCCACTGCACCCGGCCTCAGTCTTTTCTTCCACGTGGCACGACCCTGGCATGCATAGTGCCTACTTACACAGGTTTTGTGACAGTAGGTTAACTTATGTCCCTTGAAATGTAATTGCCAACTACACTGACAGAGTCCTAACATAGTTTATGGCATGGCTTTGGAGTTCCCGACAACAGTGACACGTGGGAACCACTGTAACGACCTGTAACAAATGACTCCCATAGGTCACTTTGCAAGGTGGTGAGTATGAGGCGTGGCAGGGGTCATAATCTCAATGAAGCAGGCTGGTCATGATGGGAGCTGAACGCTGAGCATGTGCCCTGTGGAAGGACATTTTAGTGCAGATGCCAAGCCCTTTTTGGAGCTAACCTTGTCCCCTCGGCCTCCAGTGTGTGAGCCCTCGTTATCTGTGTATCCCAATCAAGCTGTGTCTGGCTCTGCACTATCCAGGCCTCCACATTCTGTGACAAACTAATAGGGCCGGCTCCTGTCACTCCTGTTCTCGCCAGCGGGTTTTACCCTGAAGTTGACTCGGGCCTTCTTCTCTTTGCCCTAGATCGTGGGGATCATCACACGGCACAACCTCACCTATGAATTTCTGCAGGCCCGGCTGAGGCAGCACTACCAGACCATCTGACAGCCCAGCCCACCCTCTCCCGATGCTGCCTGGGGAGGCAAATCATGCTCGCTCTGGCTGGCACAGCTGGCTGGGGCTGTTCCGGGGCATGGAAGATTCCCAGTCACCCACTCACTCAGAAAGCCTGGAGTCATCGGACACCTTGCTGGTCAGAGGTCCTGGGGGTGGTTTTGAACCATCAGAGCTTGGACTTTTCTGACTTTCCCCAGCAAGGATCTTCCCACTTCCTGCCCCCTGTGTTCCCACCCTCCAGTGTTGGCACAGGCCCACCCCTGGCTCCACCAGAGCCAGAAGCAGAGGTAGAATCAGGCAGGCCCCGGGCTGCACTCCGAGCAGTGTTCCTGGCCATCTTTGCTACTTTCCTAGAGAACCCGGCTGTTGCCTTAAATGTGTGAGAGGGACTTGGCCAAGGCAAAAGCTTGGGAGATGCCAGCGACAACATTCAGTTCATGACTAGATTTAGGAATTGGGCACAGAGAAAATTCTCCATATTTCAGAGAGGCCTTCCGTTATTTGGGACTCCTAACACGGTATCCTCGCTAGTTTGTTTTAAGGGAAACACTCTGCTCCGGGGTGTGAGCAGAGGCTCTGGTCTTGCCCCTGTGGTTTGACTCTCCTTAGAACCACCACCCACCAGAAACACAAAGCATTAAAATCACACTAATAACCCCTGGATGATCAATCTGATAATAGGATCAGATTTACATCTACCCTAATTCTTAACATTTCAGCTTTCTCTCCATCTGCAGATTATTCCCAGTCTCCCAGTAACACGTTTCTACCCAGATCCTTTTCACTTCCTTAAGTTTTGATCTCCGTCTTCCTGATGAAGCAGGCAGAGCTCAGAGGATCTTGCATCACCCACCAAAGTTAGCTGAAAGCAGGGCACTCCTAGATAAAGCAGCTTCACTGAACTCTGGGAAATGGTACCATTTTTTTTCCAAGGTAGAAAGGAAGCACTTCTGAGCCAGTGACCACTGAAAGGTACATGCTATGATAAAGCAGATGGCCTATTTGAGGAAGAGGGTGTCTGTCCTTCACAAACACCTCTCTCCCCCCTGCACTAGCTGTCCCAAGCTTACATACAGAGGTCCTTCAGGAGGGCCTTCCGCACTGCAGGGAGGGTGCATGGGGAGGATGCTTCCTGCCAGCACATGCCTGAAGGTTTCGCATGAAGCATGGGAAGCACACCCTGTCGTTCAGTGACGTCATTCTTCTCCAGGCTGGCCCGCCCCCTCTGACTAGGCACCCAAAGTGAGCATCTGGGCATTGGGCATTCGCGCTTATCTTCCCCCCACCTTCTACATGGTATCTCAGTCCCAGCAGGCATCCCTGGGGCAGATGTGCTTTGGCTCAAGATGGCCTTCATTTACGTTTAGTTTTTTTTAAAACCATGGAGGTTGCCCTCAGGCCTCAGCACCTGGCCCTGGCAGCACAGCTCTCTCAGGCCCAGCCCTGGGCGACCTCCTTGGCCAAGGCTGCCTTTCACCCTGGGGTGAGCATCAGTCCTGGGTCTGCTGGTCCAGATCTTGCGCTCAGCACACTCTAGGGAATAATTCCACTCCAGAGACGGGGCTGCTTCGAGGTCTTTTCTAGCTGACTGTGGCCCCTCCATTTTCCCCATTTTCTTATCTCCCTGACCAAAATTGCTTTGACTTCTAAATGTTTCTGCTTCCCAGAATGCACCCGACTTGTGAAATGGGGATAATACTCCCAGGAAATAGCACAGGACATCACAAGGACCAAAAAAGCAATTCTTATTTAAATGTGACTGGCCAGCTGCCGCTGTGTTTTATGGCAGTGTTCAGAGCTTGATCACGTTATTTCTTCCTTTTATTAAGAAGGAAGCCAATTGTCCAAGTCAGGAGAATGGTGTGATCACCTGTCACAGACACTTCATCCCCTCTCCCCGCCCCTTCCTGGAGCTGGCAGAGCTAACGCCCTGCAGGAGGACCCCGGCCTCTTGAGGGCTGGATCAGCAGCCGCCTGCCCCGAGGCTGCCCTGGTGAATGTTGTTGGAATTCATCCCTCGTGCACATCCTGTTGTGTTTAAGTCACCAGATATTTTGTTCCCATCAGTTTAGCCCAGAGATAGACAGTAGAATGCAAATACCTCCCTCCCCTAAACTGACTGGACGGCCGCCAAGGAGGCCCCAAACCCAGGCCCCATGCAAAGGCACATGGTTTCCTTTTCTCCTCTCTCTGCATCTGCCCTTTCCAGATAAGCCCAAAGACAACTTCTCCACTCATGACAAATCAACTGTGAGCCTCGCTCCTTCCATTTCTGTCCGTTAGAAACCAGCCTTTTCAGCATCTCACCCATTAGCAGCCCCATCACCCAGTGATCAGGCACCTCAGTAAAGCAGATTTGTGGATGGGGGGCCTACGGGTGGTGAGAGGTGGTGTTTTGTGTTTCATCTCCAGCTTGGTGTTCCATGGCTCCTAGGCGAGGTGATCAGGGAGTGGGGCCAATAGGCCCCCAGCCCTGGCTCTGGGGCCTTGTGCTGAGGGATGATTTGCTCCTGACCTTGACTAACTTAACAGTTCCCAGCTGGAAGGGACACTTTCAGGACCCAGTCCACTGTGTGGCATTTGTGATGCAGAATTATGCACTGACATGACCCTGGGTGACAGGAAAGCCTTTCAAGAGGCCCAAGGTGGCCTCGCCAGCCCTGCAGTATTGATGTGCAGTATTGCACCACAGCTCTGCGGACCTTGGCCATTGCCGCAGTCGCAGCTTCCTTTTTTCTGTTTGCACTGTTTGTTTGTATGATGTTAGCTAATTCCACTGTGTATATAAATTGTATTTTTTTTAATTTGTAAAATGCTATTTTTATTTGAACCTTTGGAACTTGGGAGTTCTCATTGTAACCCTAACATGTCAGAATAAAATGTCTTCTGTCTCCTCTGTCTCCTTCAGCCTTTTGTCTCCATGCTGTTCTTTTTTTTTTTTTTTGAGACGGAGTCTTGCTCTGTCCCCCAGGCTGGAGTGCAGTGGCGCGATCTTGGCTCACTGCAAGCTCCGCCTCCCGGGGTTCACGCCATTCTCCTGCCTCAGCCTCCCGAGTAGGGACTACAGGCGCCCGTCAACACGCCTGGCTAATTTTTTGTATTTTTAGTAGAGACGGGGTTTCACCCTGTTAGCCAGGATGGTCTCGATCTCCTGACCTTGTGATCCGCCCGCCTCGGCCTCCCAAAGTGCTGGGATTACAGGCTTGAGCCACCGCGCCCGGCCTCTTTCTTTCTTTTTTTTGAGACGGAGTCTCGCTCTGTCACCCAGGCTGGAGTGCAGTTGCGTGATCTCGGCTCACTGCAAGCTCCGCCTCCCAGATTCACACCATTCTCCTGCCTCAGCCTCCCGGGTAGCTGGGACTACAGGCGCCCGCCGCCATGCCTGGCTAATTTTTTGTATTTTTGGTAGAGATGGGGTTTCACCGTGTTAGCCAGGATGGTCTCAATCTCCTGACCTCGTGATCCTACCCACCTCGGCCTCCCAAAGTGCTGGGATTACAGGCATGAGCCACCACACTCGGCCCTGCTGCTCTTTCTTTCAAGGGATACTTGGTTTTTATTTTACTCCCCCTCTTTATGATGTGTGAAAATTACACTAGGACGTAGTTTTAGAGTCTCAGGGCTCTCCCTATGCAGCTGGGCAGGGGGGCTCTTCATTCTTGCGGGTCCACTTCTCTGTATTAGGCAGTGACCTTAATAAGAACAGATTTCATCCTGTGGATCTTAGCAGAGGTCACCATTGTCTGTTTCTCCCTTCAGATGAACACTTCCTGATGCTCTCCTCTAGAAATCATCTCCTCCTGCTAGCAGCCGCGTCCTGGAGCAGCGGATGGGGAATCCTGGAGCAGCGGATGGGGAATCCATTCTGTTTCTTCCTGGTGTTTAGGAAGTTGCCCCACAGACAGATTGCCCGATTTCCAACCAGAAGAAGTGAAACTGCTGCTGGGTCTGGAGAGGCGAAGACCCATGGCCGGCTTCTGTTGCTGCCATCTGCCATTGCTTTTTGTTTGCTTGCTTTTGGTTTTGCAAGAAGCGTGGCCTCTGTCTCTGATCTGCTTCAAGTCATCATTCCATCAGTGACAAAAGTGGCCATTCCATCAGTGGTCACAGCCAGTTCAGCTCCTGCATCCATCCGCAAGTGTTCTGTAAGTCCCAGGGGCATTTTCTGCCTTGTGTTTTTGTCATTTTTCAGTCAGTTGTTCCATTCAATGAGAACTCCTTGTGTTACGGTGACACCTTGAGAATGGGCTACTTCCCCCCCTAGCAACCCACACCACCATCGCAGACCTCGGGAGCCAGGTTTGGGCCAGTGCTGTCTCCTGTCGCTCCTACTTTCATCCTTGTCATTCTCTGCCCCCTGGTTTTCCTGGTATTTAAAGTCCAGGTAGGGAACATTTTGATTGGAGGTGGTTAGATGAGGCTGTCCCCCAACCTCCACCCCCTGCCATCAGTTCACGGGGAGCCTCCCCCTTTCCTCCGCAAGGAGCAAGTTGCTACTTCATTGCCTCTTTTCCCAATTTCTGGACAAGACCAAGGCAATTTGACCAACATTTATGGGGCATCAACTCCGAGAGTGCCAAAGGGGCATTTGCCCTCAAAGAGCTTGCAGTCTAGGGACATAGACACAAGCAATTGCACATAGGCAACTCGTGTTGTGTGCTATTATAACGGTTACATGTGCAACGCTGCCTACGAAGGGACTCATTGTTAGCAGGCATGAGGTATCAGGAAAGAAGTAGTCTTCATATGAGCCTTAAGGAATCAGTACAGTGTCCTCGGGAGGACCGGAGGAAGGACACCCCAGGTGGAAGGAACAGCAGAAATAAAGGCACAGGGGCATGTGTGGGTGTGGGGTGTTGGAGTGTCATAGAATCTGATGAGGAGGTTGGGGTCCATGGGGGTAACAGGTGGGAAAACAGTTTATTCTATTTAAGGTGAACTTACTGCCTGGTGTTTTGTGCTCAGAACAAATACCCTTTTCAGGAGCAGATACAAAAAAGCCTGCATCTTCTCCAACAGCTCTTATCTTAGTAAAAGACAAGCCCAGGCCTTTTGGACCCGAATTAGGCAAAGACTGTGGCTGTTTTCCAAATACTTGTTAGTACACAAAAGGCACATGAACTTGCAGTTTGTCTGCATGGCAAACCTTTCTTCACTTTGCTCAGTTTTTATTATTTTTTTGAGACAAGTCTCATTCTGTCACCCAGGCTGGAGTGCAGTGGCACAATACCGGCTCACTGCAGTCTCCACCTCCCAGGCTCAAGCCATCCTCCCACCTCGGCCTCCTGAATAGCTGGACTCCTGAATAGCTGGACCTACAGGTGCACATCACCACGCCTGGCTAATTTTTAAATTTTTTGTAGAGATGGGGTCTCACTGTATTGCTCAGGCCGGTCTTGAACTCCTGGGCTCAAGTGATTTGCCCACCTTGGCCTCCCAAAATGCTGGGATGACAGGAGTGAGCCACTACACCTGGCCTACTCAGCTTTTAAACTCAACACTCTGCCTACTCTTTTCAAAACTAAAAGTACCATTAACTTAGCTGTAGCACCTAACTCTCTCGAAATGTATCAGAGAAAATCTAATTAATACTCTCATTTTCTGAATGTTTCCCCCTAAAAACAACAAAAACCCCACTAGGAATGGAATTTGAGGCCCCCCCAACCACCCACCAAAAAAGGAGGGTGAAATGAAAGGAAGAAGAAAAACTCAGCATTCTTTCCTCTGACAAAGAGTAAAATGACAAGGAATATCGGCCTGAATTCTTTTCCCCAAGAGAGAAATGACACCAACGCAGGCATTTGTCTTCTGTCCATGGTGCTGAAGTTTATTCACTTTCAAACCACTTTCAGTAACAGGTGAGGTTCTACCTTAAAATTTAATGCATGGGGTGGGAGAGGCGAGGAAGCCACCATCAAACCACTTTATCTACAGTTAGCATAAGATGTGAGAAGTGTTGACAGGAAGCTTCAGCTTGGATGGGATGATCACAACTCCATGGCAACGAGATGACACGAATGCAACAGAGACCCCAGGGGACAGGAGCCTCTTGCAGTCTGTCCCAAGGCCCAGCCCTCCTTGTCCTCCCTGGCTGTTATCTTCGGTACTACAAAGAGAACACAGATATATCTGGCTTGGTGACCTGGCTGTCCTGGAAAAGTCAGCTTCATGTATGAGTGTGCCCATCCTCTGAACTTGATTACTGACCACCTGCTTCCCACCGGCCCCCACCCCAACCTGATGACCCTCTGAGCTTCATGAATTGATAAGCAAATTACTCATCAGAGTAAATTTCACTGAAGCCCTTCAGGATCTTGCAGTTCTGGGGAGGAATATGAACTGCTAATCAGCCATGCAAAGATAACTTGGCCCTATGAATATTTTAATTTCCCAGTGCTAGTTGCTAGTGGCAGTTGCTTTTTTTTTTTTTTTTTTTTTTTTTTTGAGACGGAGTTTCACTCTGTCGCCCAGGCTGGAGTGCAGTGGCGCAATCTCAGCTCACTGCAAGCTCCATCTCCCGGGTTCACGCCATTCTCCTGCCTCAGCCTCCCAAGTAGCTGGGACTACAGGCGCCCGCCACCACACCTGGCTAATTTTTTGTATTTTTAGTAGAGATGGGGTTTCACCGTGTTAGCCAGGATGGTCTCGATCTCCTGTCCTTGTGATCCACCCGCCTTGGCCTCCCAAAGTGCTGGGATTACAGGCGTGAGCCACCGTGCCCGGCCTTTTTTTTTTTTTTTTTTTTTTTTTTGAGACAGAGTCTCGCTCTATCACCTAGGCTGGAGTGCAGTGGCTCAATCTTGGCTCATTGCAACCTCTGCCTCCCGGGTTCAAGCGATTCTCCTGCCTCAGCCTCCCGAGTAGCTGGGACTACAGGTGCCCGCCACCATGCCCGGCTAATTTCTGTATTTTTAGTAGAGATGGGGTTTCACCATGTTGGCCAGGACAGTCTTGATCTCTTGACCTCATGATCCGCCTGCCTCGGCCTCCCAAAGTGCTGGGATTACAGGCGTGAGCCACCACGCCCGGCCTCTTTTTTTTTTTTTTTTTAAGCATTTTCTCAGCAGACTGTAGCTAAGGATAATAGATGGCATGTCGTGACACCCATGGGGCACTCAGGGTGTTGGGGCAGAAACTTGAGAGGGAATGAGCTTCTGCATTGGTCCCTTTCCTGCTGAAGGTGTCTCCCAGTAGTGTCCATCCCATCCCATTTCCATCCCCAGTTCCTCTTACCCGGAAGCTGTTACAGCCCAGTCCGCTCTGGGCTCCAATCCTGTCCATCCTGCCCCCGAAGCAGCTGGATCTCCGCAGGCTCCGAGGGGCAGTGAGCAGCGCCCTCAGCTTGCTTTTTAGGAGGGCAGATCGATCAGAGGAGTCCCAGGGGCCCCGCCCGAGGGCACCCCCATCTCTCTGGGCTGGGCTGACTTCCCCGGTCCAGGGAGGCACCTCAGGGAGGGGGCTGAGAGCAGCCCCCGCTTCTTCATTCTGCTCACTGAGCATTTGTGGGGGCACGAACTCATCTTCTAAAGGCATCTTTTCTTCCAAATTGTCCAGCAAATTCTTTACAAAAGGAAAATACAGGGAAAGGGGTAAACCTCATTGACTTGGAGAAAATCAAGAGGAGTGAGCACAGCATCACAAAGCCCCCTGGCCCCAGACTGCACCCACTTTCCTGGCCCTACCTTGAAATCCATCAGGTCTGCGTTGGACACGGCATTATACACGGGATTAGCTCTGGTCTGACCTAGGAGCTGGAATGCCAGAAAAAGGAGGAAGCTCACAGTGATGGTGGAGAAGGAGCTCATGCTGGCGTCGTCAAGGAGCAATCCACTGCTTGCTGCTCTGTCTCTCCCCTCTGGTTCCTCTCTCTTGGCCTATGTCGGTCCCTGTCTCCCAGCTGCCCAGTGCCTCCTCTTTTTATAGCCCCCCAGCTCTCCAAGCACGCAGGAGAGACAGAACCCTCCCCATTCTGTCACTTGCAGTGATAAAGCCGCCAAGTGAGAAGCCAGCAGGAGATGCCCTTTTAAAGTTATCATACCGCAGGGCTTGTCACAGCCCCTCTGCCTTGGGCAGCCCCAACAGCCCCCCAGACCCTCAGCTGCAAGAGCCACATTCTTGCTGATTTGACTCAAGAGGCTCCCACTTCAAAGGTGTGAGAAGAGTAAAAAAGAGTCCTTGGTTATCTCACCGCCGTGCCTCAGGATTCTTTCTCCTCGACGCTGGTACCCATGCGGGGAAACAGAGGGTGACGCTTGGCTGGTGCCCAGCTCCCCTGGTTTGTTTGTGGCTCAGCTGTCAGGGCCTCCAAATAAGGGTGGAGAGGAGGAAAAGGCAGGCAGCCAGCAGCCCGAGACAAATGGATCCAGATGCTCAAGCTGGCCTCACACCTGCCTCATCCGCCACGTGGGCAGACCTCTGGCCTCAGACAGGGCTGCCCTCACCCCTGACAGTCCCTCTCCATGGTCAGGTGAAAGGGAGTTATTTTTTAGTATATAAAGTCAGCTGAGAACCAAATGTGATGAAGCTCCCAGGAATCCAACCCCCAAATGGAAATACCAAGAAAAGCGGGGGGAGCACAAGCATCCTCTCTCCAAAGCTCTTCCTCTTCCACGTCCCCGGCGACCCTCCTCCAACATGCTGGGGGGACAGGCTTAGAGGACGCAGCCAATTTCATTTCTTCCGTTGCTGGTTATAGATGCCCAGACTCTTCGTGTCTGAAGTTTGTTAACACCCCCCTGCCCTTCTTGGGCTTGTGCCCATGGCAACTTGGCCGATGAAGGGAGGGAGGTGGGGGTGAAGGAGGTATAGTCAGTTTCCCTCAATGCCTTCTACATCCTTCCCTGAGGACGTGGCAAGTGGCAAGTGACTGAGCCACCAAGGTCACAATTTCCCTGGCCCCCAAAAGAGAAATAACAGGCAGTGAGTCTGTCTATGTTTGCTAAGCACTGAACTCAGTGTTAGCCATTACCATTCAATGCAACGTATACTGGGGGAAAACACTAAATTTGAAGGGCTGAGAGACCGGCACTGTAGCCCAAAACAAACCAGTTGCGTACATCTTCGCAGCCTTATTTTCGTTGTGTGTAAAATGAGAAAGAATGTAAAAAACCGGCCAGGTGCAGTGGCTCACACCTATAATCCCAGCACTTTGGGAGGCCAAGGTGGGTGGATCACCTGAGGCCAGGAGTTTGAGACCAGCCTGACCAACATGACAAAACTCTGTCTCTACTAAAAATATAAAAATTGGCCGGGCGCGGTGGCACACGCCTGTAATCCCAGCACTTTGGGAGGCCGAGGCGGGCAGATCATGAGGTCAGGAGATCAAGACCATCCTGGCTAACACGGTGAAACCCCGTCTCTACTAAAAATACAAAAAAATTAGCCGGGCGTGGTGGCAGGCGCCTGTAGTCCCAGCTATTCGGGAGGGCTGAGGCAGGAGAATGGCTTGAACTCGGGAGGCAGAGCTTGCAGTGAGCCGAGATTGTGCCACTGCACTCCAGCCTGGGCAACAGAGCAAGACTCTGTCTCAAAAAAAAAAAAAAAATTAGCTGGGTGTGGTGGCACGTGCCTGTAATCACCGCTACTAGGGAGGCTGAGGTAAAAGAATTGCTTGACCTTGGGAGGCGGAGGTTGTAGCGAACCAAGATTGCGCCACTGCACTCTAGCCTGGGCAACAGAGTGGGACTCGGTCTCAATAAATAAATAAATAAATAAAGTAGAAACCTTCCCTGCTTACCTCGCAGGGTTGTTGTGGAGCCCAAGTGAGCTGAGAACATGTGAACACATAACAAGTGTGCAGTGCTGAGTCCTTGCAAGATGGCCATCATAGCTGTCTTTATTGATTGCTTGTAACACGCTTAGCACTGTGCTGAGAACGTTATGGAAATTATTTTATTTTGATCACCATCCCCAGGTGGTAGATAGCATTGTCCTTGCCTACAAGGGAACAGAACTGAGCCCGAGAGGCTATGCCACTTGCCCAAGGCCACTAGGTGCCTAAGTGGCAGAACCAGGACTGGAACCCCAGGTCTGACACTGATGTCCGTATCCTAGCCTATTTCACGTAGAGAGCTGCCTCCTTACCTCTTAGCTGCATTCCCCAATTAAACCCCCATTCCCCATCTTTCAGATGCCCCAAGGGCTCCTCCACCTTCCCCATGCCCCTGGGGCTATAGCTTTTTTGTACACTTACCAAGTCTGTGTGTGTTTGGCTGCTCTCCTGATCTATTTCTACACCGAATGTGTTTTAATCCACTCCTTAGAAGCTCAGAAAATGTGTGTCGAGTGACCAGCTCTGTCCTGGCCAGGTAGATCTGTCCCCAGGTGTGCTGACCTCATGACTGACCAGGTGGACAGGGCGTTGTGCAGCCATAAGGTTGGAAATCAGGGCAGCAAGTGATCAGAGGTCACAAGAGGTATCCAGGGTGATGTTATTCTAAGATAAAATAAAAGGGACCCTCTTTGGCAAGCCTTGGGGGATGTCTGTAGGGGGGGATCTAATATTTCATGGGGTGGTTAGAAGCAGCCTGTAGGAGTGAGAGAGAAGAAAAGTAACAGGCACAGATTTGGCAATTGATTTGACTCAGCCAAGCTCAACTTGACATCTGAAATGGTTGGGAGGCCGAGGCGGGTGGATCACGAGGTCAAGAGATTGAGACCATCCTGGCCAACATGGTGAAACCCCGTCTCTACTAAAAATACAAAAAATTAGCTGGGCGTGGTGGCAGGCGCCTATAGTCCCAGTTACTCGGGAGGCTGAGGCAGGAGAATGGCGTGAACCCGGGAGGCAGAGCTGGCAGTGAGCCGAGATCGCGCCACTGCACTCCAGCCTGGGTGACAGAGCAAGACTCTGTCTCAAAAAAAAAAAAAAAGAAATCTGAAATGGGTACAATTCTTTTTTTTTTTTTTAAACAGAGACAGGGTCTTGCTATGTTGCCCAGGCTTGTTTCGAACTCTTGGGCTCAAGCAATCCTCCTGCCGTGGCCTCCCAAAGTGCTGCGATTACAGGACTGAGCCAGTGCGCCCAGCCTGCAATGGCTGCAATTCTAAATAGGACCTTGCGAGGCGAAAACCTCTCATATCCTCATGAGTCCCCGGAATGTGCTCACAGCTTAATTGCTCAGTTGGAAGTGTTATTATTAGCAAAGAGGATCCAGCGAGCACCCTTGCTGGGGGAAACGCATGCTGGTGCTGTGTGCATCCCTCCACCTGTCTGCCGGAGATGCCCTTTGAGATGAGCCTTTGATATAAGCAGGGACTTCCGTGGCGACACTGCTCCTCTGTCCTGAGCCACTGCTGAAGTCCGTGGGTAGTCCAAGGAGAAGCGGAAGTCCCATGCAAGGTTCCAGAAAGAGAATTTCAGAATTTTCCCACTTCCTTTTATTACAGTCACTTTTCCTCTTCCAGAGTGAAACCGGAGTGGGACATAAGTGTCATCTGTGGAGTCTCTATTAGCCAGGTTTTTATGGGGGGGTGGGTGGGGGGGGCAGGAAATAGATATTCAGTTGTGCTTCCCTGTGGCTTTTGAATAGAACCAGCATCACCTCCTGCACTAACAGAGCCCGGCAAAGACACAAACCATCCTCAAAGGCACTTATTACCCCAAATCTTATTAAAGCCCAAACCGGAAAGTGGCTTGACATAAAATTTCTCTTCATTTTCATGCTCCTGCTCAGCCTGGAGGGATGTGTGCAGGGGGATCTAGTATTTAATAGGGTGGTTAGAAGCAGCTTGTGGGAGTGAGAGAGAAGAAAAGTAACAGGCACAGAAAGCCAGGCCCACCTCCATCCCCATCTCTTCCACGGCTGAAAAATCAAAAGCCTTTTATTTCCTTATCACTGGAAAGAAGTCGTCTTAGTCATACAACGGGCAGAGCACTGCAAACGGGTGGGAGAATCCAGAATCCGGGTGTTGCCAGATTCCAGCCCAGAGTTTGGCTTCATGATTCTCTGGAGGGATGCCCTGGGCTGCTGCAGGGAGCCCCAGAGTGTGCAGTGTCACCCGCGTGCAGAGCTGGCACGAAAACCCCAACACATTCGTGGCATGATTCTGTGGGACCCAGATGGTCTAAAGCAGAAGCCCCAGTTGGGAGAAATTGGTTCATATTTAGGGATGATCGTTGCTACTTTGAAAATGATGTTTTGTTTCTTTGGTTTAATATGGAGGTCACTAGGGGCTGAATACTGGGGACAATTTCCCTAGAAAACAAAGTCCAAGGCAAAAGGTCACTCACTAAAGTTTTGTGGGGGTTCCTATTCAAAGAAAGCAAGAGTGAGGGGGAGTGACAGGCTGTTTTAGTTAACTACTGCTGGGTAACAAGTCACCCCAGACTGGGCGTGGTGGCTCACGCCTGTCATTCCAACACTTTGGGAGGATCATTTGAACCCAGGAGTTCAAGACCACCCTGGGCAACATGGCAAAACCCCATCTCTACTAAAAATACAAAAAATTAGCTGGGTGCAGTGCTGCGTGCCTATCATCCCAGCTACCCTGGACACTGAGGTGGGAGAATCACCAGAGCCCAAGAAGTTGAGGCTGCAGTGAGCCATGACCAAGCCACTGCACTCCAGCCTGAGTGACAGAGTGAGAACCTTTCTCAAAAAAACAAAAGCCAGGCATGGTGGCTCATGCCTGTAATACTAGCCCTTTGGGAGGCTGAGGCAGGAAGATCCCTTGAGCTCAGGAGTTCAAGACCAGACTGGGCAACATAAGGAACCCTGTCTTTAATAAATAAATAAGCAAGCAAACAAACAAAAACCAAAACAAAACAAAAACCAAGTCACCCCAAACCTTAGCAACTTCACACAACGCACATCTATTATCTCATCGCCTCTGTGCTCTGTGGATCAGGGATCTGGCCCTGCTTGGCCTGGGGTCCCTGGGCAATTAAGGCGTTGGCTGGGGCTGCAATCATCTCAAGGTTTGGCTGGGGGAGGATGTGCTTTCAGGCTCACTCCTGCAGCTGTTTGCAGAAGCCACAGGTTCTCTGGCTGGTGGCTGGTGGAAACATCAGTTTCTTGCCACATGGGTCTCTCCATGGAGACGCAACTGTCTTCTATTAGGTCAGGCGAGAAAGAGAGAGAAGTTATGGAAGAAGCCACAGTCTCTTTGTAACCTGATCTCAGAAGTGACATCCCATTCTTCATGTTCTACTGTTCTGTGTCCCTTAGAAGTGAGTCTCGGCCGGGCGCGGTGGCTCACGCTTGTAATCCCAGCACTTTGGGAGGCCGAGGCGAGTGGATCACGAGGTCAGGAGATCGAGACCACGGTGAAACCCCGTCTCTACTGAAAATACGAAAAATTAGCCGGGCATGGTGGCGGGCGCCTGTAGTCCCAGCTACTTGGAGAGGCTGAAGCAGGAGAATGGCGTGAACCCGGGAGGCGGAGCTTGCAGTGAGCCGAGATTGCGCCACTGCACTCCAGCCTGGGCGACAGAGCAAGACTCCATCTCAAAAAAAAAAAAAAAAAAAGAAATGAGTCTCTGGGTCTTGCCCACACTCTAAGGGAGGGGACTACAGAGGGTATGAAGACCAGGAGGTTGGGGATCTTTGGGGGCCCTCTGAAAGCACTGCCCACACAAATAGAGAAGGAAGGAAAGCAAATGCAAGGTGACATTGGCTGAGTGCAGTGGCTCACACCTGTAATCCCAGCACTTTGGGAGGCTGAGGTGGGTGGATCACTTGAGGTCAGGAGTTCGAGACCAGCCTGACCAACATGGTGAAACCCCGTCTCTACTAAAAATGCAAAAATTAGTCGGGCGTGGTGGTGTGCACCTGTAGTCCCAGGTACTCGGGAGGCTGAGGCAGGAGAATCATCAAGGGCGGGGCTCTGCAGGAAGGTTGACTTATTTGGGAGTGTCTTAGCTTAAGTTCTCTTGAACTGGAGACAGGGATTCCAGTATTAGTGGCTGATCTTGGAGACAAACCCAGAAAATGTCAGTGGAGAGTGGGGAAGTGACACAGGAAAAGTAGAAGTCATTGACCACCTCTGGCAGTAGGTGCTTAATCCTCCTCCCACAGAGAACTCCGAACAGGTGTATGCCACCTATGACTCAAGGGAGATGGGCCTTTGTTTTATTTTATTATTATTATTTTTTTGAGACAGAGTCTTGCTCTGTCACCCAGGCTGGAGTGAAGTGGCAATTTCAGCCTTGACTTACCGGCTCAGTGATCCTCCCACTTCAGCCTCCCGAGTAGCTGGCACTACAGATGTTCACCACCATACCCAGCTAATTTTTTTTATTTTATTTTTGGTAGAGATGAGGTCTCTCTTTGTTGCCCAGGCTGGTCTGGAACACCTGAACTCAATTTATCTTCCTACCTCAGCCTCCCAAAGTGCTGGGATTACAAGTGTAAGCTGCTGCACGAGGCGTGAGCTGGGTCTTTAAATGCCAACTCCTGGCCAGGTGCAGTGGCTCACACCTGTAATTCCAGCACTTTGGGAGGCTAAGGTAGGAGGGTTGCTTGAAGCCATGAGTTCGAAATCAGCCTTGGAAACATAGTGAGACTCTCCATCTCTACAGAAAAAAAATATATATATTTTCCAATTAGCTGGACATGGCGGCACACTCCTGTAATCCCAGCTACTTGGGAGGCTGACGTGAGAGGATCGCTTGAGCCCAAGAGTTTGAGGTTATAGTGAGCTATGATCACGCCACTGCACTCCAGCCTTGGTGACAGAGCAAGACTCTGTCTCTATTAAAAAAAAAAAAGCCAACTCCTGTCAGATGTTGGTTGAGCACTGCTCAGTTCAATGTCAATTCCCCAGCACTTCCTGCCAGCCCCAAGGAGCTGAGCGGGCTTCAGCTGCCAGAGAAAGTTCTTAGGCAGAAAAGTGCGGTGCTGCTGGATGAAAGGATTGATGTGTGCTGAAGCAGTGAGATCAGGGGCTATGAGCCTCTGCTGTGCCGGAGACGGGAGAGCTAGCGGTAGGAGAGTGGGAGCCAGTATCCAAGGGCAGATACTGAGTTTGGTTCTAGAAACGCTCCAGGCAGCTGTATGGGGGGGGGGGGGGGGGGGGGGGGGGGGGGGGGGGGGGGGGGGGGGGGGGGGGGGGGGGGGGGGGGGGGGGGGGGGGGGACGGGCAGCTGTATGGGGCAGGCTCCAGACCCCAAGGGAGAAATGGATCACTTGGTGGAATAAGACTGATTATTCAAGCTAAGGCAGTGGATGAAAAATCCTAGAGAGAGGCTGAGATCTACAACATGAACAAAGACAAATGGCCAAGATCATGTCATGGTTTAGACCCAGCTCTGCAGGAAGAGAAATGCATTTTTTTCCTTGCCACAAATCATTCTCAGAAAGGCCAGAGCAGGTGGGGCACAGTGGCTCATGCCTGTAATCCCAGCACTTTGGGAGGCCTAGGAGGGCGGATCACGAGATCAGGAGATGGAGACCATTCTGGCTAACACACTGAAACCCCGTCTCTACTAAAAATACAAAAAAATTAGCCGGGCGTGATGGCACGCACCTGTAGTCCCAGCTACTCAGGAGGCTGAGGCAGGAGAATTGCTTGAACCTGGGAGGCAGAGGTTGCAGTGAGCCGAGATCGCACCACTGCACTCCAGCCTGGGCAACAGAGTGAGACTCCATCTCAAAAAAAACAAAACAAAACAAAACAAAACTCGAAAAATCAATGAAGGATCAAAGCAGCCATAAGAGGGAGGAAGAGGGGCTCAGTGTACCTCGAGACTGTCCCAGGTGCAAAATCACTGACATGAGATGAAGCTTTCGGGCCCAACGTGGTCCTAACTTGTGTGACCTCAACACTGGAGACCTGAAAAAACCAATTCACTCTCTATTGAAGCTTCTTCCAGCTCTGAAGCCATGGACTAAATCTCCTCGATCTGTTTTCACCAGCATGTCTTTCTGGAAAGATTAAAATAACAAGAGTCCGGGTGCGGTGGCTCACGCCTGTAATCCCAGCACTTCGGGAAGCCAAGGCAGGCGGATCATTTGAGGTCAGGAGTTCAAGACCAGCCTGGCCAACACAGTGAAACCCCGTCTCCACCAAAAATACAAAAAAATTAGCCAAGTGTGGTGGTGCACGCCTGTAGTCCCAGCTACTCAGGAGGCTGAAGCAGGACAATTGCTTGAACCCGGGAGGCAGAGGTTGCAGGGAGCCAAAGTTGTGCCACTGCACTCCAGCCTGGGCAGCAGAGCAAGACTCTGTCTCAAAAAATAATTAATAAATAAAAAATAAAATAAGATAACAAGCGTAAGTCTGCGCACAGTGGCTCACACCTGTAATCCCAGCACTTTGGGAGGCCAAGGTGGGAGGATTGCTTGAGCCCAGGAGCTTGAGACCAGCCTGGGCAACCTGATGAAACCCCATCTCTACAAAAAATTTAAAGTAAAAAAAAATTAGCCAGGCGCGATGCATGAGCCTGTGGTCCCAGCTACTTGGAAGACTGAGGTGGGAGGATTGCTTGAGCCTGAGAGGTTGAGGCTGCAGTGAGCTGTATTCGTGCCACTGCACTCCAGCCTGAGCAACACAGAACTCTGTCTCAAAAAAAAAAAGAAAAGAAGAAAGAAAGAGAGAAAGAAAGAAAGAAAGAAGAAAGAAAGAAGAAAGAAAAAGAAAGAAAGAAAAGAAAGAGAAGAAAGAAAGAAAAGAAAGAGAAGAAAGAAAGAAAAAGAAAGAAAGAAAGAAAGAAAGAAAGAAAGAAGTGTCTATGGAGATAAATCATTTGGCAGCTTCTTTGGGAGACAAGGTTGGTAACGGGGAGTCAGGGAGATTAAGGCCATGGCTACAGCTACGTGGGGAATGGTTAGGGAGGGCTGGTTTTAAGGGCATCCACATGCAGTGTGTGTACCACAAAGCTGCCTGCAAACACCAACCACGTGGAGAGCTTGATGAGATGTCACTCACTGGGTACAGCAGGCGGCCCACTACCACCACCAGGCTCCAACTGTCACATTTGGCTCCTTCACAGGTCACTTTGGGGTCCTCTTTCCTTGCTTGGGAAAAGGACCCAAGTAACAGGATGTACGGTGTGTACAGCCTCCACCATCTGAGCCCCATTTATGGATGAGCCAGACTTATCTGCAGGAATTTAAAAGTGCTGGCTGGGTTTGGGGAGTATTTTGGGAGGGGTGTGTCCTCATCACCTGAGCAGAGGGGAAAGGCCACCAGCAGGCAGTGGCCCCAAATGTTGAACTGAGTGATGCCACTAGGAGAGGGACCTCCATCCCACCCACAAGCCTAATTCACTGGCTTGGAAAAAGCTAGGTGGGACAGTGGTTAGGGGTCTGGGTCCTCGAATCTTGGCTCTGCCACTTGCTAACTACATGACATTGAGAAAGTTATATAATCTCTCTGTGCCTTGGTTTCCCCATCTGTAAAATGAGGGGTGTAAGAGTTTTAACTCCTGGCCAGGCGCAGTGGCTCATGCCTGTAATCGCAGCACTTTGGGAGGCCGAGGTGGGTGGATCACTTGAGGCCAGGAGTTCGAGACCAGCCTGGCCAACATGGTGAAACCCCATCTCTACAAAAAATACAAAAATTAGCTGAGGGTGGTGGTGCATGCCTGTACTCCCAGCTACTCAGGAGGCTAAGGTGAGAGAATCGCTTGAACCCAGGAGTCGGAGGTTGCAGTGAGCCAAGATTGCACCACTCTGCACTTCAGCCTGGATGACAGAGTGAGACCTGCCTCAAAAAAAAAAAAAAAAAAAAAAGAATTTTAACTCCTTCGTTGTTGTGAGGTCTATATGACTGTGCCTGGTACATGAATGAGGCCTTTGTGAATATTAACTATTCTAACTACTCATTGCTCTCCCCGGGTCGGAAACATTAGACGTGACTCACAGTTGGTGGAAAAATAAGCTGCCCCTAAAACCTCTTTTTTTTTTAAATTTTATTCTCTTTTTTTGTTCGTTTGTTTTTTGAGACGGCGTCTCCCTCTGTCACCCAAGCTGGAGTACAGTGGCGCAATCACAGCTCACTGCAGGCTCCCCGCTTCCAGGCTTAAGCGATCCTCCCACCTCAGCCTCCTGATTAGCTGGGACCACAGGCATGCACCACTACACCCAGATAATTTTTTTCATTTTCATTTCTTGAAGATATGGGGGTCCCATTATGTTGCCCAGGCTGGTCTTGAACTCCTGGGCTCAAGCCATCCTTCTGCCTCGGCCTTTCAAAGTGTTGGGATTACAATGTGAGCCACCGTCCCTGGCCTAAAACCTCATTTTTGAATAATTTGTTTTTTTGAGATTATGGAGTTTCCCTCTTGTTACCCAGGCTGGAGTGCAGTGGTGCAATCTTAGCTCACTGCAACCTCCACCTCTCAGATTCAAGCGATTCTCCTGCCTCAGCCTCCTGAACAGCTGGAATTACAGGCACACACCACCATGCCCGGCTAATTTTTGTATTTTTAGTAGAGACGGGGTTTCACCATGTTGGCAGGCTGGTCTCAAACTCCTGACCTCAGGTGATCCTCTGGCCTCGGCCTCCCAAAGTGCTGGGATTACAGGCGTGAGCCACCGCACCCGGTCTAAACAATCTTAATTGATGTCATTAGATATCCATAAATCCTCAGATGCACACTGGGTGAAAATGATAAATAACACAAAGGTCCACCCTCTAGGTCCCTCTCATTCAAAGAAACATCTGATGAGAACATCAGAAAGGACTTGAGAGTGAAGTTCAAGGGCAGGAGTGTGGGGCTCAAAAGTCGGAGAGCACAGGCTCAAGAGTCACCTGGATCTCTGCTCAGTTCCCAGCACCAGCGCTTAGTCGCTGTGTGCTCTTGGATAGGATGCTTGGTTTTCCAGGGTCTCAGTTTTCCCATTTGGAAAATGGGCATAATAATAGTGGACCTCATGGTGCCTTACCCCTCAGCTGAGCTGGAATTATAAATGGCATTGTGAGAAAGCGAATGACATGAAGCCCTTCCCAGGAATCTGAAAGGAGAGGAACTCAGCACTGCGGGGGCCTGGATTGCAGGGTGTGTGGGAAGGGGACCCATAGAGGAGATGGCTTCCCCCACTGGTTAAGGCAAAGAGAAGAGATGACGCAGCCCCAGGGGAGGGGCACCCTGGAAAGCTGGGCTGATCGCCAGACCCCTCTCACTTTGTGGGTTGGAGTTTTGAAGGCTCCTTTGCAGGATGACCCCAGGAATTGGAGTTTCAAAGCTGATATTTGGGGCAGGATGGAGGGCTCACCCCCATATGGGAATGTAGATGAGCCACACCCACACACACCACCCCCAGTCGCTGACATTTTAGCTGAGACCTGAAAGCAATAATCCCCAGGGAGAGTACTTTAATGGTGGAATTCCAGGCAGAGCAAGGACGAGTGGAGAAAATGGCTGGATACGCGCCCTCAGGTTGCACACATACGTCAGGGCCATTCCACACCCAAGAAGAAACTGCCCTGCTTTGAAAAGCAGTTTCTCCCAAGTGCCTCATGTGCTTGAGATACTTAGTAACATTTCAGAGCATTAAAAACTCTGAAAGAAAAGAAAGGCTGCTACCTCTAAGGCCACATCCCCATCACACCATGAAGATGCCTTGAGATCACAGGGCTTTGTGGTTTTAGTTGGGTTGGTTTCTTTGAAATGAGGGATTACTTTTAATGTGCCAAGACAAATCAGTTTCAAAAGATAAAGCTTATAATGTTGACTTTATTTCACCGTGGAAATTTTGTGCTCAAAGGTAAGAAACCATCTTATATAAAACAATCAAATAAATACATAATACATAAAAAAAGAGTCACTTCAAAGGCGACCACAGGGTTGAGGAAAAAGCCCCTTGTGGAATCAGAAGCAGGTGTCTGCAACCAGGACTTCCTCTTAATGCCGCCTCAGCACTGTCAGGGAAAGAGAGAGGGTGATGATGGTCAGGGTGGGAGATGGAGGCAGGGTCTGTGCTTCCCTCATAGTGTGCCACCCGCCACCCTGTTAGTCATCAGACGTTTGAGGCTTAATGCAACTCTCTGAGCCTCAGTTTCCTCGTCTGTAAATTGGGGATTATCATCGCTCTGGTGATCCTGCTCTCTGCCTTTGAGACTATAGACAGTGTAGAGGAATCCAGGAGGAAATGTTTGATTCTCTTTCTGCACCACTGGGGGGCTGCCAAATGATAAACAGACCCCAAAGGAGATTCTGCCCCTTTGATAAGAGGTAGGAGGTGGGGAGAAGGAATTGCGGGCATGGTAATGAAAGAGGCCCACATTTACTAATTGCACAAAGGCACCCCTTGGCCCTGAAGGCTGTTAACAAGAGGAAGTGATGTCCAGGTGACATTTTCTCAAAGAGTGTGGTTCCCAGAGACAACAAACCCCAAAGTGACTCTAACAGTGTCACACACTGGAATGGGGGCAGGCGGCCGGGGTGGCAGGGGGTGCTCACCTTTGCAGCCCAGGCCACTGGAGGAGCTGATCCGGTCCATCTTCCTCCCAAAGCAGCCAGATCCTTGCACCATCTTGGGGCTTCGTGGTGCCCGCAGGGTGTAGAGGACCATTTTGCGGTGCCCACGGATGCCCTCGGTGGCTACCTCCCGGGCCTTCCAGACACCTGTGGGATGGGGGCTCTCCTGGAGGGGCTCCAGGGATGTCTGCTCTGCCTGCAGCTCCGACAGTTTGCCCTGCAAATGGTTGCGCTGCTCCTGCAATGGATGGGGGAGTCCAAGCCTTAGGGACCCACCCCTGGGCTCACAAGCCCTTCATGGCACCCAAGTGAACCGACTGCCTTGGGTACAGGGTCAGGGCACCCAGTCTCTCCATTTTCTGATTCCTTTATCACTAATTCCAAAGGAAAGATGAGAGCCTCTTGGGACAGCAGGTGAGGACCCTTTCATTGCTGCTGTCCAATCCCCCGAGCTGCCCTCCGCTCTCACCTGTAACCCGGACGTTTCCAAGTCTGAGACTGAACCGGGGCTGCCCAGCGGGTGGGAACGACCTCCCAGGAGAGCCAGGTGCAAGAAGAGCAGGAGCAGGAGCGCCCGGGAAGGTGCTATCTGGGGATCCATGTCTCTGGAGGGACTGCGGAGGCTGCTGCTGCTGCCTCTGCTACTGCTGCGATGCGTCCGGGTTTGCTTCCCACCTGCCCTCAGCCTGCGGGGTGCTCCTCCTGGCTCCTCGGGACACCATGGCCTTTTATCCTGGAGCTGAGTGTCGGGCCTGCCCTGCTATGCAGGGTCATCTCTGATTTATCAGCCACATTCCGGACCGCTGAGATCAGGGCCCGGGAATGAGCCCCTCCGCGCCTGCGACGTGAAAGGTGGAGACCGGGCAGAGCCGACCTTGTATGGAAATGGGCCGGGTCGGGCCAGGGGCAGGAACGCGCTGGAGACACAGACAAGTCCCCGTCTCCCGCTTCTTCCTTTCCTGCAAATGTCCGGGTGTCCTAGGTTGGCGTTTTCGTCCTGCCTCCCCACCCTACCGTTGCTGGAAAAGGCAGGGAGAACCCCGGCTTTCCGAGGCCCGACGTGAGCGCGGGGCGCACAGGGTGACCACAGCGAAAACAGCCCCGGCCAAGACCCCGCCACCCGCAGCGCGTCTCCCCTCCCCGCGCGAGTTCCCTGGCCCGCACGTAGCGCAGCACCTGCTCGCCGCTGTGCACCCTGCCGGCCTGCGGGTCCTCGGAGGCGCCCTGGCCGCTGTCCGTGGTGCTGATCTCCCCGAGGGAACTTGAGCAAACTCTCAAGAGCTGCTCTCTTCAACGGGCTTTTCAGGCCAGAAAGGCCTGCGTGGAGCAGGGACAAGAGACCTCCGAGACCTTTCCCTATGCTCTCACAACCGCCCATCCTATAGCCCTTACAGCAACAGGATGCTGATTCCGCAGTGGCAATTCATTAAAAGCCTGGGTATGACCAGGAACTTCTGGAATGCTGACCCTTCTTTCACCCCTTAAAGGGAAGAGCAGATTTCGCTGGAATTTTGAGAGACAGGGTCCAGTGATGACGAAGTCACCCAGGAATGCCTTATATGTGTGTCCTCCAGGTGTCAACACCTCCTCTCCCCCACCAAGCCAACACAGGATGGAAAACAAAAGGATAGGCTGGGCGTGATGGTTCACGCCTGTAATCCCAGCACTTTGGGAGGCCGAGGCGGGCGGATCACGAGGTCAGGAGATCCAGACCATGGTGAAACCCCGTCTCTACTAAAAATACCAAAAATTAGCTGGGCGTGGTGGCAGGCACCTGTAGTCCCAGCTACTCGGGAGGCTGAGGAAGGAGAATCACTTGAACCCACGAGGTGGAGGTTGCAGTGAGGTGAGATCACGCCACTGCACTCCAGCCTGGGCGACAGAGAGAGAAAAAAGAAAGAAGGAAGGAAGGAAGGAAGGAAGGAAGGAAGGAAGGAAGGAAGGAAGGAAGGAAGGAAAGAAAGAAAGGAAACAAAAGGATGGCTGGAATGATGGTTATTTATTTGCTGAGACACCAGAGATATGGGGAGTTCTCCTTTCCCAATGCCTCCTTCATCTGACCACCCATGATCTAATTCTCATTAGCAGGTGGCCTGGGCCTCTTCTCTGTGATTAGAAATGAGGCTTTGAAGAGAAATGGCCCTGGGAAGAGTCATAGCAGCTTAAATACCCCCCTAAAGCATATATGACTGATGTTACTCCCCTTCCAGAGAATTGGTGTCAACAAGCAGCAGGCTGGAGGAGTGGAGCTGTCTACGAGGGGAGAAGAGTTACAGCAGAGAAGGGCAGCAATAAGAAACTGGGACCTCTAAGCAAATCTTGCCTAAGAAATAGCATCTGCCCCTGAGGTGAGAAAAGCATGGTTATTATTCCTCACTTCAGAGGAGGAAATGGTGCTCATGAATTAATCTACTTTCCAAAAGTCACACAATTGACACATGATAAAGCCTGGATTCTAACCAGTCTGATTAGTCTAACCAGGCAGTCTGATTCCAGACCTGAAGCTCATAATCACTGCCAGCGTGATCACAAGGTGTTTCTACAAAAAGCAAGCTTAGATGAATCCCCTGTCATCTATGAAGGCTCTGGGAGCTGTGCTGTGGGGGATGTGCAAGTCTAGTGGTGACTGTGTGTGCAGTAGAAAGAATGGGAAGCGGCTCAGATGAGCATTTTGCAGATGAAATATAAATGGGGGTGGGTGGGTAAGGGCTGTGTAAAGACACCAGTGCTGGAAATGTTCTGGGGGGCTGGGGTAGCTTTGTGTGTGTGTGTGTGTGTGTGCACATGAGCATGCCACAGTAAGAGTATCAAAAGGCTAAGAGGAAGCTAAAGAGGTAAGAAAATCCAGCCAAGTGCAGAGGGGAGTCAGTGGGTGAGAGGCTGCTAAGGGTGCAGAGAGCCCCTCATGGTGGGTACCATGAGATAAAGCATTCAGAGCAAGGCAGGATTCATCAACCAGCACCATCAAAAACTGACTCTGCATCTCACCAGAGCCTCACTTTTCTCTTCGGCAAAATGGACAGTCCTTGCAAGGACTAAAAGGAAAAAAATGATGTCTGCAAAAGCCCATGGCACTGTATAAAGGGCCAAATAATTAGTAGTACATGAGAGTTGGTCTTTACACTGAAGGAGATTGTGATCTCACTGGGGAGACAAAGTGACCCCAAGTGAGACAATCAAGTGTCTAAGTGTCATACACTCTGACAGAGTTTCTATCTGTCCCCAGTGGAGGGGACTGTGGGAGAACACTTGAGGAAGACACAGAACTAGACACATCCTCCAAGGCCTACTGTCCAGGGAGGAGAACATGTTGTCAACCAACTCTCACACCAGATCAGCCCCATCAACATTTATCGAGGGCCTGTCATATGCTATGTGCTTTCCAAGTCTATTCAATGAAGCTAATCATAACACCTCTGTTGCAGCATTAATGTACAAGGATTAAATTTGATGATGTCTGTGGTAGGCTGAATAATAGTCCCCAAAAGATGTCCATATCCTAATCCCCAGAACCTGTGAATATACTACTTTACATGGTAAAAAGGACTTTGCAGGTGTGGTTAAGTTAAGGACCTCAAGGTGGAGAGATTCTCCTGGATTATTCAGGAGGGCTCAATGTCATCACAAGGTTCCTTATAAAAGGATTTAGAAGATATTTAATGGAACAGTGTTCCAGGGAGGAGGAACAGCCAGTGCAAAGGCCCTACATGTGTCTGAAACATCTAAGAACCAGAAGGCAGTGCTGGGGAGTGAAGTGAGTGAGGAGAGAAAGGTAGGAAGTGGACTCAGAGAAGCCGTCAGGGTGCAACAAAGCACAGCCTTCCAGGTACGACTCGGACTCACTTTACTCCAAGTCAGATGGGAGCCATAGAGTGTTTTGTTGTTGTTGTTGTTGTTTGTTTGTTTGTTTTTTCAAGACAGAGTCTCGCTCTGTTGCCCAGGCTGGAGTGCTGTGGTGTGATCTCGGCTCACTGCAACCTCCGCCTCCTGGGTTCAAGCGATTCTCCTGCCTCAGCCTCCCAAGTAGCTGGGATTACAGGTGCCTGCCGCCACACCCAGCTAATTTTTATATTTTTAGTAGAGGCAGGGTTTCACTGTGTCGGCCAGGCAGGTCTTGAACTCCTGACCTCGTGATCCGCCCGCCTCAGCCTCCCAAAGTCCTGGGATTACAAGCATGAGTCACCGTTGCAGGTCAGCCATGGAGTGTATTGAGCCAAGGAGAAATATGATCTGACTTTGATTAAGTGTGGCCATGCCCGTCTGGAGAGCTGGCCCCAATATCTGGCTTCTTCTCATTCTTTCCATCCTCTTCAGAGGTCTGCGTCCCAGCCCCAAGGGACTCCTCCTCCAAGCTTCCAAGTTTTAACAGCTTCAGCCTCTTCCCTTCATTGCCCTTGTCCGAGGACGGTAGCTACTTCCTGCAGTTTCTCTGTCCGTGACACTTAGTGTTTTCTCTTTGCCTTTTCAGGTTTTCAATATCTAGTTAACACTTTTATGTACTAAGTTCTCTCTGTTAGAATAAACTGGCATGGTTCCTGTCTCCAAGTGGACCCTGGCTGCACTCTCAATGGTAGACATCCAACTGTGAATAAGATTTTGTCTCTTGGTCTCCCTCTGTCACCCAGGCTGGAGTGCAGTGGCGCAATCATGGCTCACTGAAGCCTCAAACCCCTGGGCTTATGCCATTCTCCCACCTCAGCCTCCCTAGCAGCTGGGACTACAGGTAGGTGCCACCACTTCTAGCTAATTTCTGTTTTGTTCTTTTTTTGGGAGGTGGGGGCAGGTAGAGATGGGGTCTCACTATATTGCTTAGGCTGGTCTCAAACTCCTGGCCTCAAATGATCCTCCCACCTCAGCCTCCCAAAGTGCTGGGATTACAGGTGTGAGCCATTGTGCCAGCCTCAAGCAATGATCTTGAAGTTGGTTGCAAGGAAAATGCCTTCCCTGCATTTGTTTCCCAGGGCTGCTATAACAAATGGCCACCAACTCAGCAGCTTCAATCAACAGAAAAGCATCTTTCATCATTCAGGAAGCCAGAAATCCAAAATCAAGATGCTGTCCAGGCCGAGCTGTTTCTGGGGCTATAGGGGAGATCTTTCCTGGCCCCTCTAGCTCCTGACAGCTCCAGGCATTCCTCAGCTCATACATGCACCACTCCCATCTCTGACTCTGTCCTCACATGAGCTTCTCTGCATCTCTGTGTCTCAAATGTCTCTCTCCCTTTCTTTTATAAGGACCCCTGTCACTGGGCTTAGGACCCACCCTATATCCAGGCTGATCTCTTCTCAAGATCTTTAATTTCATGACATCTGCAATGACCTTTGTTCCAAATAAGATCACACTCACAAGTTCCAGGAGCTGGGAAATGAATATATCTTTCTGGAGGCCACTGTTCAGTACATTCTTCAGTGGCTTGTCTGTTTCCCCCTCTGGGATGGAAGCTGCACAGGACATGTACTTGGAATGGCTGGTGCAGGACTGGACACATGGAAGGAGCCTCATCAAAAGTGTGTTGCCTGAGCAATGTTTATTATGTTTTTACATAGTTTGCATTTGCATGTTTTAATCCATATTTTTAAAATCCATGTACAGGTTTTTTTGTTTTGTGTTTTTTGAGACAGGGTCTTGCTCTGTCACCCAGGCTGGAGTGCAGTGGCGTGATCACAGCTCACTGCAGCCTTGACCTCCTGGGCTCAAGTGACCCTCCCCGCTCAGGCTCCCAAGTAGCTGGGACTACAGGCGTGCACCACCACGCCTGGCTAATTTTGGGGGGATTTTGTTTCTTTTTTTTTTTTTTTTTTGTGGAGATGGGATTTCACCATGTTGCCCAGGCTGGTCTCAAACTCCTGAGCTCAAGTAATCCTCGCACTTTTGCCTCCCAAAGGGTTGGGATTACCGGCGTGAGCCCTGGTGCCCGGCCTATACTGAGTCCTTTAAGCCTCCCTTGCCCTGTTGATCCTGCTCATGACCTATAGTGGCAGCGGAGGGGTCTGCTGGTATTTGGTGGTTTTCTTCTACCTGCAGATTATTTGAAGTTTGTTGGGTTCTGTCTCCTAGTAATGTTGAAGGAGTGAGTCATGGCTTCATTTGCATTCTTTGTTGAGTTTTTACATTTAGGTGAGGACGTGTGCAAAGATTTGAGCTCAGGTGAGCGCCATTAGCCTTGCTAGTACACTTCAGCTGCATTAACTCAGCCGTAGCAACAGCCCTAGGATAAATGATTAGCCCCATTAGGTGGATGAATATCCTTGATAGATGGGGGTTGCCTTTCGTGCTGGGAATCTTTAGTCGCCCCTGCAGACCCGTCTCCATCCTTCCCTCCCCTGCTTAGCACTCTTGAGGCTGCCTTTTATAGCTTACATTGGATTCAATGATTGTTAGGGGGCAGCAAAATATCAGCAGGAGAAAGAGAAGAGAGGAATCTCAGGGTGTTTTTTTTCTGCCACACTGCAGGCCCCGAGGAGGGCCACAAAGCACACATCCCAGCCGGGCATTGTTAAACTATGGTGTGAACGCCACCGCCTCTCACTCATGGGTCACTGTGAACAGCAAACACATGGCAACTTGGATCCTGCAGACGCGCTGGCAGTGGAGAAAGGGAGGGAGCCAGCCACGCCTGGGGGTCACTCTCATGAATGGCATAGAGTGGGGGCCACACGTGAGAACAGGAAGCATGAATGGCTGTCCCAGAACATCCACATGAGGGTTATTAATAGAGCCGTCCCAGGAGAGGATGCACTGTGCTTGGGAGGGACAACCGAGGAGCAGAGCCGGCTGGACCGAAAGAAGTCCTGTGACATGCGGGAAGTGAGGGAGGCGCTGGCAGGCCACCAAAGGCCCTCTGGCTCCCTCTCTTCCCTGACCTTACTCCCCAGTGAAGGTGGCCACTGCCACTCGGGCTCTGCGTTCTAGGCCCTCCGAGGCTGGCTGCATCCTCCTGGACGTGCTCGGTGACCCAGGAGCCATGTCCCCCCATTGAAAAGGCGGTGAGGAGCCTCATGAGGGGCTAGGAACATAGGCAGGGCATGACTGGGAAATCAGACAGAGCCATTATGAGTTGAATCATGTCCCCAAAATTCATGTCCACCCAGAGCCTCAGTGTGTGACCTTGTTTGGAAAAAGGATCTGTGCAGATGTCATTTGTTAGGATGAGATCATACTGGATGAGGGAAGGTCCTGGTCCAATATGGCTGATGTCCTTGTAAGAAGAAGAGAGGTGCAGACACAGACAGGTAGGGGGGAGGCCGAGTAAAATCCGAGGCAGAGGCTGCAGCGATGCATGTACAAGCCAAGGAACACCCCTGATTCCCAGCAACCCTGGAGGCTGGGAGAGGCAAGGACGGCCCCTCCCTAGAGTCCTCAGAGAAGGCATGGCCCGGTCCACGGTCTCAGCCTTTTGGCCTCTGGAACCATAAGGAGACCATTTCTGTTGTTCGAAGCCACCCACTTTGCGGTGCTTTCTTAGGACAGCCACAGTAAACGAACCCAGGCATCTTGTATTTGCAAAGGGTATTTGCTGTGGGCCTCACTGCACCCTTAGTTTTGCTTTAGGTCTTTGGGAGATTTGGCCTGTTCTGGGGCAGCCCCATGCAGCAGTGATGCAGAAGTCAGGACCTGCATTCGGCCTGCCTGGGTTCGAATGTCAGTCCACCCTCCTCCTAGCGGCGGCAGATTGACTCTCCAAAGATGGCCATGAGCTCCCCCACCCCATGTGCTCCCACCATGGGACACCAACACTCCTCCCATCAGAAGCAGAGTCCACGTTCCCTCCTCTTGAATCTGGACGGGCCTGGGCCTGTGGCAGAAGTGACGCTCTGTGACTTCCCAGACTAGGTTATAGCATTGAAGTAGCTTCCACTTTCCTCACCAGAGCACTTGCCTGGGAGCCCTGGGGCAACCATGGTGTGAGGAAGCCCAAAGCCACTGCTGGAGAAGCCCTGAGACTCCATGAAGAGAGAGAAATGCCTGGCCAGTCCCCTCCTATTCCAACTCCAGCCACTGTCTGACTGCAGTGGCATGAAAGACCCTGAGACAGAGCCACACAAAATCCCAAATTCTGGCCAGGCGCGGCAGCTCATGCTTGTAATCCCAGCACTTTGGGAGGCCAAGCGGGCAGATCACTTGAGGTCAGGAGTTTGAGACCAGCCTGGTCAACGTGGCAAAACCCCATCTCTACTAAAAATACAAAAAATTAGCCTGGTGTGGTGGCACGCACCTGTAGTCCCAGCTACCGGGGAGGCTGAGGCAGGAGAATTGTTTGAGCCTGGGGAGGCAGAGGTTGCAGTGACTGGAGATCACGCCACTGCACTCCAGCCTGGGTGACAGGACAAAACTCTGTCTTAAAAAAAAAAAAAAATCCCAAATTCCTGACCCATGGAAATCATGAGCGGGAATAAAATGATTGCTGTTTTAAGCCACCAAGTAATTTGGGGCTAATTTATTACATAGCAACAGATAGTGAATACGGGGGGGGGTACCATGATTTCTGTTGTATAAATGAGGAAAGTGAGGCATCCGTTCATCCATTCAACTATTTATTGAGTGCTTGCTGTATGCTAAGCACTGTCTGAGCACTGGGATCCCAGCAGAAACAAGGAATATAGGACCCCTCATTTATGGAGCACAAGATACAAACAGGCTTAGTAATGGCTGAACTTTAATCGAATCTAATCTAATGTCCAATTCTGTGATCCTAACACCCAGGGCTTTCTCACCCTACAAAGAAAGTCCTCTGAGGCTGAATTCTTGTCTCTCACCCCAGCTTCTTCCTCCAGTGGAGGTGAGAGAGAGAACCGAACCCTTCCCGTTGGAAGTTCAGCTCCATCCCCAGGGCGAAGAAGGCAGACAACGCCCCTCATTGTTGGGGGTTATTGGCAGGCACTTGGGCTCCCAGAGGAAGCTTTGAGGAGGGAGGAGAGTGGCAGGAATGTCCCAGGGTGTGAGCACTTGGGGAATAAAGCCGACCAAGAGCTTTTGCCTCGTTCCCCAGCACCTACTGTGCTTATCTTAATGGGATCACTTTTCTAGCATGATGTGAAGTAGCTTCGGACAGAACTCCAAACCTTAGAGAGCTCATTTGAAAATACCATTTGGGCTGGGCGCGGTGGCTCACGCTCATGATGTCAGCACATTGGGAGGCCGAAGCAGGTAGATCACTTGAGGTCAGGAGTACGAGAGCAGCCGGGCCAACATGATGAAACCCCATCTCTACTAAAAATACAAAAATTAGCCAGGTGTGGTGGCACACGCCTGTAGTCCCAGCTACTCAGGAGGCTTAAGGCAGGAGAATGGCTTGAATCCAGGAGGCAGAGGTTGCAGTGAGCCGAGATCGCACCACTGCACTCCAGCCTGGGCAACAGAGCAAAACTCTGTCTCAAATATACAGACACACACAGATACATATATATGCATATATGTATGTGCGTGTGTGTTCATGTAAATATATATGTGTGTGTTCATGTAAATATGTGTTTTAGATATATATATATATACATAATTGTTCATCGTAAGTGACAGATGACTCCTGTTCTCGGGAGCCCATCAGCCATCAGTCTGTTTTTTTTGTCTCTGACTCTGGGGTGAGGGTCATACTCAAGCCATTTCTTCAAGAACCACGCAACTCCCTGCTTGACTTAGATCCCAGTTCCAGCAGAGCTGTCTGCCGTGCTCTGGGAGCGAGCAGTTCCTTCTGTCTGGGTGAGTTTTTAAGTTTCATGCCCGCAGGCTGGTCCCTGTCACCAAGACAGGTCCGCTGTTCTCAGCCTCAAAAACAAACAAATGAACAAGCAAGAATGAAGAGGACCATTTATTTATTTATTTCAGAGACAGCATTTTGCTCTGTCACCCAGGCTGGAGGGCAGTGGCATGATCACAGCTCACTGCAGCCTCGAATTCCTGGGCTCAAGTGATCCTCCCACCTCAGCCTCCTGAGTTGCCAGGACTACAGGCGTGCAGCACCACAGCCAGCTAACCTTTTTTTTTTTTTTTTTTTGTAGAGGTGGGGGTCTCCCTATGTTGCCCAGGCTGGTCTTGACCTCCTGGGCTCAAGGGATACTCCTGCCTCAGCCTCCCAATGTGCTGGGATAACAAGCATGAGCCACTGCGCCTGGCCAAAGGGAGCTTTAAAAATCATCCAGAGCAACTTCCGCAGGCAGCTGCATAAGCTGCGGTACCCACCGGACGTCAAAGCCACCTTGGCATTCACCCTGGGCTCTGCCTATACACTTGGCTGGCCACCCCGAGTCACCAAGGACAAGGGTCCTTCCCTCAGAACCCTGTCCCGCAACCTGGTCAAGAATGCCAAGAAGACCATCGGGCGCCAGCATATCACTCGCAAGAAGTACAACCCCGCAAGCTGGCAGCACTGGGGCCAGCTGCCCCCTGAAGACCAGGGGGACAAGATCTCAGTGTCAGAGGAGCTGGAGCCCAGCACGCTGACCCCGTCCTCAGCTCTGAAGCCCTCAGACCGCATGACCATCAGCAGCCTGGTGGAAGAGGCTTGCTGCCGTAGCTAGCAGCACCTCGGGCTGGGCGCCCTGAACAGCAGCCTGAGCTGGGCCAAAGCCCTTCCGCATTTCTATGGTCAACCGCATGTTGACCACCAACTGCTGCAGCTACCCGGGGCTGCTGATCGTGCCCCAAGGTTTCCAGGACAACACCCTGCAGTGGGTGTCCCGCTGCTACTGCCAGAACCGCTTCCCCGTGGTCTGCTGGTGCAGCAGGTGGTCCAAGGCAGTGCTGCTGCGCTCTGGGGGCCTGCAGGGCAGAGGTGTCCTCGGCCTCTTCAAGGCCCAGAACACACCTCCTCCAGGCCAGTCCTAGGTGGACTCTAGTAGCCTGGAGCAGGAGAAGTACCTGCAGGCTGTGGTCAGTTCCATGCCCCACTATGCCGACGCATTGGGACGCAGCATGCTTACTCTGGCTTCTCCTCAGCTCACATGGGCAGTCACATTCCCCGCCCCAGCGCCAGGGTCATCACACTGTCCAACCCCATGGCACCCTTGCCCTCCAGACGGACTGCACCCCGAAGTAAGTGGGGCAGTGTCCAGACCAGCGGGCGCAGCAGTGGGCTTGGCACTGATATGGGCTCCTGGTTAGCTGGCAGAGACGTGCTGGCCCCACCCCAGGCAACAGGGCCCCCTCGCCCACCCGGGCTTCCTGCGGCTGCAGCGAGCAGCCCTCTACATCCTCGGGAACAAAGCCCAGCTCAAAGGTATGCGGCCAGACCCCCTGCAGCAGTGGGAGCTGGTGCCCATTGAGGTATTCGAGGAACAGCAGGTGAAGGCCAACTTCAAGAAGCTGCTGAAGGCATGTGTCCCAGGCTGCCCCGCTGCTGAGCCCAGCCCAGCCTCCTTCCTGCGCTCGCTGGAGGACTCGGAGCGGCTGACCCCAATCCACAAGCTGCTGCAGGTGTCAGTGCTGGTGGTGGAGCCCCTGGATTCAGACTCCTCTGTGCCGGTGGGCCTGGAGGATGGCTGGGACATCACCTCCCAGGTGGTATCTTTGGTGCAGCTGCTCTCAGACCCCTTCTACTGCACACTGGAGGGCTTCCGCCTGCTAGTGGAGAAGAAGTGGTTGTCCTTCAGTCATCCCTTCAGCCACCGTGGAGCCCACACCCTGGCTGGGCAGAGCATCGGCTTCACACCTGCCTTCCTGTAGTTCCTGGACTGCGTAACACCAGGTCCATCTGCAGTTCTCCGTGGAGTTTGAGTTCAGCCAGTTCTACCTCAGGTTCCTCAGGTGCCACCATATGTCCCGCAGTTCCAGACCTTCCTACTTGACTCTGACTCTGAGAGCATTGAGCTGGGGCTGCTATATGAGGAGAAAGGGGAACACAGGGGCTAGCTGCTGTGCAGGTCTTTGTGGGAATATGTGGACCGGCTGAGCAAGAGGACACCCTCTACAATTACATGCATGTACCCGAGGACACAGAGCTCCTACAGCCCTACAGCTACGTGTCCAATCTGAAGATGTGGGATTTCTACACTGAGGAGATGCTGGCCGAGAGCCATCCCTATGACTGGGAACTGGCCCAGGGGCCCCCTGAGCCCCCGGAGGAAGAACGGTCTGACGGAGGCGCTCCCAGTACAGGTACCGCGTGGTGTGGCCCTGCTACGACAGCTGCCCCTGACCCCAGCGTGATGCCATCTCACTCCTGCTGGAGGAGCTGCAGAGGCGGGAGACAGAGCTGGGCTAATGCCCCCAGTGATGGAAGGACACCTGGGACCAGGTGAAGGCTGCACAGCGCCTGGAAGGCTGGCCAGACGGAAACGGCACCCCTAGCTCCCTTCTAGTGTCCACTGCCCCCCACCACCACCGTTTGCTGGGTGTGTGACTGCAGGAGGGGCCCGTGCGCTCCACCGTGAGCCTTAGCCTGGACAGCGACCAGAGTAGTGGCTCAACCGCATCTGGCTCCTGCCAGGCTGCCCGTCGCAGCACCAGCACCCTGTGCAGCCAGTTCCAGACAGCTGAGAGTGAGAACGGGTCCAACGAGGGCACTCTGTAGAAGAAGGGGGTCTTCATGAAGGCTTGGAAGGCCCGCTGGTTCATGTTGGCCAAGACCAACACCAGCTGTGCTATTACAACCACCGTGTGGACACAAAGTGCAAGGGTGTCATCGACTGGCGGAGGTGGAGGCTGTGGCACCTGGCACGCCCTAAGACCGTGGATGAGAAGGCTTCTTTGATGTGAAGACAACACTTTGCATTTACAACAGCTGTGCCCAGGATATGCCCTTGGCCCAGCAGTGGGTGGACGGGATCCAGAGCTGCCTGTCAGACACCTGAGCCTCCTGGCCCTGCCCAGCTGCTCTGCTTCCGGTCGTTACTGACCACTAGGGGTGGGCAGGGCTGCCCCAGCCATCTTTACTGCCCCAGCCCTCAACAATATTGAGGCCCTGAGCCCCCAGCACATGGTGCATACAGCCCCCAGCCCTGTCCCGCCCCGCCCCGCCCAACTGGCCCTAACTTATTTTGGGGTCACAGCTGAGCACCGTCCCTGGAGGTGACCAAGGTACAGCCCGCAATGGGCCTGTAAATAGCCCAGCTCTGTCAGCGTGTGCTGGTCCAGCCAGCTGGCTGCAGGCGAGTTGTTTCTAGAACCAGAGTCTGTATAAACAGAGAGCTAACGCCAAAAAAAAAAATAAATAAATAAATAAATAAATAAATAAATCATCCAGAGCAAGACAAATCATCCACAGATCACCTCCAGGGAAGTGAAGCACCTATTTCAGGACATTTGACCCTGCAGCCTGGTCCCTCTCTCCCTCCCTCCCCCCTCCATCTTTCCCCCCTTCCATCTTCTGTGTTCAGATAAACACCAAGAGCCTTCAAAGAGCCCCCGGGAAATAAGTCAGTGTTTCTTGGGCACATATCAGCTGCCACGAATGGTTCTACACACTGAAGTCCATTATCTCAGTGACTGCGAGGACTGAATGAGCAGAGCCTGGAGCTGAGTCAGTGTTCCATAAAAGTCGGCTCTTATTTTTATTATACTGGACACAGAAAGGCCAGATGCCTTCCCCAAAGCCCCTCCCGGTGGGTGGCAGTGGCCAGGAAGTCTGGCACTAATGTCAGTGCTGTCACCTGCCGCTCTGTCCTTGAGGGCCTCTGGGACATGCTGGGAAGGCAGGCCGTGAGCCAGATGTTGCTGAGCTGGACGCTGGGACTCTGTCCCTTCAGTGACCTTTCCTGTCTAGGGCCCGCAGCGAAAGCTAGACATGTGTGCTGCCCCTCCCCTCCCCTCCCCTCCCCACCCTATCCTACTCTATGGGCTTTGGTGGGAAAAAAACCAAGGCCCCATCCCCTGAGGCCTAGGCCAGTGCAGACATAGACCTCGAACTCTGCCCAACATGGATGGCCTCTGCCCAGGTATGGGAGAACAAAGGCAAGGAAAGGCTCAAGGAATGTTCCAGGCATCAGGAAGCCCGGCTTCCCCTTCAGGGCTGTCGAGTGCTCAGGTTTCTATGCCTCTCAGTCACCAACACTTTTGCACTGAGCAGCTACTATGTGCCAGGCACAAAGGGTAACTGGGCACACCTCTTTTCTTGGAATGGGCCAGAGGTTGTCTTCAAGGAGGTGATGTTTCAACTGAGCTCAGGGGAATAAGGAGGAGCCAGGGTTCAGGGAAGAGCATCCCAGCAGAGCCAAAGCCAGGGCTTGAGGAGGCAGGGGTGGAAGGGATGTAGTGGTTTGAGGAGCCCTGGCAGGCTGGTGGGGCTGGAGAGGGAGGGTAGGGTGGGCTAATTAATGCCCTTGCAAAGACGTCCACTCCCTAATCCCTGCAACCTGGGAATCTCAACTTATATGGCAATAAACAGACTTTGCAGAGGTGACTAAACTTTTGCAGTGGTGACTAAATTAAGGCTCTGGAGATGGGGAGATCATCCTGGATTATGCAATGGACCCTAAATATGATCACAGGTGTTATTATACAAGAGGGAGGCAGAGGGCGACACCACCACACACAGAAGCAGGGAAGGCAGTGTGAACATGGAGGCAGAGACTGGGGTGATGCGGCCACAAGCCAAGGAACACCTGCAGCCACCAGAGGCCGGCAAAGGCCAGGAAGGATTCCCCTGACAGCCTCCAGAGAGGGCGGCCCTGCCACACCTTGACTTCAGCCCAGTGATACTGATTTTAGACTTCTGGCCTCCGGAGCTATAAGATAATACACTTGTCTTGTTTTACGCCACCAAGTTGTTGGCAATTTAACACAGCAGCCACAGGAAACTCACACAGAGGCAGAAGGAGAGCTTCGAGACAGTTTAGGAAACTCAAACGGAGGGCAGCTCGAGGAGAGCTCCGAGACAGCTTAGGAGGCAGCTGGGGAAAGGGGGAAGGGGCTGGATTTTTGTTCTTAGTGCTTCTCCATCCCCCTCTCATTCACCTCCTCCTTTCTCCCCTCAAAGCTCCTCAGCCCTTTTAAAATAATTTAACTTGTTGCAGTAAGCAGGTGTCAGCTTTTGTGAAGGTATAAACATGTTTTAAAATCTTGCGGAAGGTCGAGGTTGCAGTGAGCTGTGATCGCACTACTGCACTCCAGCCTAGGCAACAGAGCAAGACCCTGTCTTTAAAAACAAAACAAAACAAACAAAAAAACGAATATATATATATATATATATAACTCAGAGACATTTCCTTTAAAAATAAAATAAATAAAATCTCTGAAGGAGAAACAAGCTTCTGGGCCCATCTCCTCCTCCCTCTCCTCCCTGCCATCTCTCCTCTCCTCAAATGTCCCTGCAATGTGCACCCCGGCCTTGAGGCTGGGAGCAGGGAGGCCTAGGGAGGAAGCTGTACTCCGCCTAGCTCCTGGCTGTCAGCACCCATGGCTGGCAGGATTGCCACAAACTCTGGCGCTCTAAAGGCTGATAAAGCCCCACAGCCTGCACGTCTGGAGCCTGGGCCTCCAGCCCTGATAAGCTGGACCTGTCAGCACCACGGCCACACCTGCTGTAGGCAGTGAGCGCCACCCCCCTCCCCTGGCCACTCCCACTCAGGGCTTCCTGTTCCCTGTGCACAGCCAAGCCCTGGCCGCCAAGCCCTGGCCACCATGCCTAGGCCACCCCTCCCTGGATGAAGAACAAAGTGGAGTGGCCATGGGCAAGCAGATTTGCCCATTAAATTTCATCTCTGCATCCCCCCAACCCCATCCTGCTCTTCAGCACCAGCACTGGGGCTCAGAAGACCTGGGAGATTCAGGATAGGGGTGCTGGAGCCCACCAGGCACACAGTTCCCTGAGGAAGTCACATGGGCCGATCACACGCAGAGCATGAAGTGCTGTCAGCAGCTCCAACACATTCCTGGGATTCTCCAGCCCATCCCATGTGGCCCTGAGGGGAGTGTGCAAGTGCATGGGGCTAAGAGCCTGAGTCATTGTCACGGCCAAGCAGGAAGCAAACTACAAGAGTCTTTGCTCCAGCCAGGATCACCTGTGCCCGCACATAAGTGGGTACATTGTTCTCCATCCCTCGCTCGGGAAGCCGTCATTCATCAAGCCTGGGCTACTTCCCGTGGCGTGAAAAACCTCCACTCACCACAGCCCACCAGGCGGGCTCCAGGTTGGACCCAGTCTGCCGGCCCTGGTAGGAGAGTTAGAAAGCCCTCTTGGAAAAGGTGGGCAGGCAGCCAGGGACAGGCACCCCTAAGAGATCCTCCAGGGCTCTTGCTGGTGAGGGACCCGTTCGCCCTTCTCACCATCCTGGGCTTAGTTGAGCAAACACCTGTTCACACCTACCATGAACTCACCACTGTTGGACAAAGGTGACCCCCAAATGTCCCTGCCCTCAAGGAATGTGTAGTCAAAACAGAGAAAGACCAAACATGTTTTGTCGGGTTTTTTGCTTTGTATTTTATTAATTACAAAGCCCAGATCTCACCAAGTTTCCCACCAAACCTCAGAAATCAGTGGTAGAAAAATAACAAAGTAAGAAGCCCCAAGCCGTATAATACAAACCTGGGGGTTCAAGCTAGAGGGGTGAGGGGTGGGCAGTGGGGGTTTTTTTGTTTTTGTTTTTTTGTTGTTTGAGATGGAGTCTCGCTCTGTCACCCAGGCTGGAGTGCAGTGGCGCCATCTCAGCTCACAGCAAGCTCTGTCTCCTGGGTTCACACCACTCTCCTGCCTCAGCCTCCCGAGTAGCTGGGACAACTGGCGCCCGCCACCACGCCTGGCTAATTTTTCGTATTTTTAGTAGAGACAGGGTTTCACCGTGTTAGCCAGGATGGTCTCGATCTCCTGACCTTGTGATCCGCCTGCCTCAGCCTCCCAAAGCACTGGATTACAGGCGTGAGCCACTGTGCTGGGCCCTTTTTTTTATTACTTTTCTCAAAAAGTAGTAGAAATCATGCCAGGCATGGCAGCTCACACCTGTAATCCCAGCACTTTGGGAAACTGAGGCCAGAGGATCGCGTGAGGCCAGGAGTTTGAGACCAGCCTGGGCAACATAGTGAAACCCCATCTCTAACAAAAAGACAAAAAATTAGCCAGACATGGTGGTATGCACTTGTGGTCCCAGCTATTAGGAGACTGAGGCATGAGAATCACTTAAACCGGGAGGCAGATGTTGTAGTGAGCTGAGATCACGCCACTGCATTCCAGTCTGGGCGACAGAGTGAGACTCTGTCTTAAAAAAACAAAAACAAAAAACAAAAAAAACTCCCACACATGTATATATACATGGTTCTATATATCCTGTATATATAGAAAAGGACGCACAATTAGAGGTAAATCCCTCTCATCGAACTCCCAGTCCCTCAGCTCCCACCTACTCCTGTCCCAGGCATCACTGATCAATTTCTTATGCCTCCTTCATGAATTTTCCTCTATAGCACAAGCACATGCAATTTTTTTTGCATATTTGTACTACTTAAATTATTAAGTTATTTAATTACTAAAGTGTCTTAGAGATAATTCCACATGAACATATTTAGACCTAATAGCATAACCATGTAACATAAATTCCAAACCAGGATGCGTTGGTATGACATGGGTTGTATTAAAAGTCCTGCAATGGATGTACGTAAACCAGAACTGCCCCAGACAAATGTGTCTTAGCAGGAGCTGGGAGAGAGCCAGCCAAGCAAAGCTGATGCAGCTCCATTCAACTCAACACAGCTTTTCTGAATGTGTTTTTTTTTAATTTTAACTTTTTAATTAAAAAAAATAGAAACAGAGTCTTGCCATGCTACCCAGGCTGATCTCAAACTCCTCGACTCAAGCGATCCTCCCTCCTCAGCCTCCCAAAGTGCTGGGATTACAAGCATGAGCCACCGTGCCCATCTGAGTGTTTAACAAACCTAAGCATGTGACAGGGGGACCTGGGGTAGGGAGGGTCAGGCTCTGAGCCCCCACAGGCACTGAGCCATCTCTCCTCATATCCAGGAGACAGTATGGGGGTTCAGAGGGGAACAACTATGCTAGCTTTGGGGAGACGTGTTCGTCATTTTCCTAAGCACTTCCCTCTACCTTTGCTACGGAAACCCCAGCTCACCCTCCAAGCCTGATTCAAGGCCCATCTGCTTGTCAGCTTTGGTCTTGGGGAGGTGTCATGGAGTCAGGCTAAAGAGCAGGGCAGGACAGGGACCTGCTGGGGCTGACCACTGAGCCACGGGCAGCCCTGTGGGTGAGACCGGTGGACATTGTCCCCAAGCCCCATTCCAGCAGTGCACCCTCCCATGGTGTCATCCTTCCGGCCTTCTTTTGTAGACCAAGTCTCCTTTGCCCAGGCAGCCTGTCTGTGACAGGGCACAGCCACCTCCCTGCATTTCTAGGCCCCCATTGTCCAAGAGTGATCAGGGCACTTCCCTCTTGGTTTCCACCTCAACGAGGGCAACGTGTGTCTCTGAGCCCCGGCTTTGTGCCAAGCACTGGTGTTACAACAGTGGGCAGGTTCCATGGAGCTGATGTTCTGATGGGGAGCACCAGCACACAGCAAAAAGGGTCATACCAGAACAGATGGCAATAAGCCTGAGCCTAATGTCCCGGCCTGGGCAGGCCTCTCTAGGGAAGGGACATTTACACTGTCTCACATTACATTGAGTAAGTAGGACTCAGCTGAGCGAGGAGGAGAGGGTGTGAACTTGGTGTGCTGGAAAACAGGAGAGATGGTCACGGGTCTAGGGCTTGGAGTGAGAGCTGGGCAGGGCTGGAATTTGTGGGGCCTTCTAGATGGTGGTAAATTCAGACCCCATCCCAGAGCCATAAGCAGTTGCTAAGGGAATTTAAACAGGAGTATGGGGACAGGATCAAATTTGCCACCCTCCCTCCCCTGGGAAAACACCTTGGGCTAAGAGGAAAGGCAAATGATGAAGACTTGGACTCTAGGCCGGTGCCCTGAGAGGAGAGAGAGGAGTTGCCTCCATCTCCGAGCAGTGGGACTAAGACCCCTTTGGCGCCTCACCCCAGGAAGTCGGCTCTGTAAGGACTTCCCCAGCTTCCTCTGAGGCCAGAGGAGGAGACAAAGAAAGTCTTTGGCTGGGCACAGTGGCTTACACCTGTAATCCCAGTACTTTGGGAGGCCAAGGCACGCAGATCACTTGGGGTCAGGAGTTCGAGGCCAGTCTGGCCAACATGGCGAAACCCCGTCTCTACTAAAAAATACAAAAAATTAGTGGGGTGTGGTGGCGCATGCCTATAATACCAACTACTCAGGAGGCTGAGGCGGAGAATCGCTTGAACCTGGGAGATGGAGGTTACAGTGAGCCGAGATCGTGCCACTGCACCCCAGCCTGGGAGACACAGCAAGACTCTGCCTCAAAAAAAAAGAAAGAAAGTCTTGAGCTTCCCTGTCCCTGGGGGACAGCGGCCTAGGCCCACCTGCGCTGGGGATACCAGGCCCCTCCCTGGTTCATATTTCCCCCCATCCCGCCCTCAGCCTCCAGGAACACCAGCCTCCAAGCCGGCTGCTTCTTCTGCATCCCACCCCCTGACGCACATCCAGAATGGAGCTGAAAGCATAAGAAGCCAAAAGGACAGTCAAAAAAGGAAGGCAGCCTGGAAGGGCAGCAGCACCGGGAACGTGAGGCTCTGTCCGCTTGCCCTTGCGCTGGCTCAGTGCAGACGGGAAGTGGTTGGAGCCAGCTCCAGCATTCTGCAGGTGGGGCTGGTGGGGGGAGAGGTGCCCATGACCACCGGCCATTGGGCGGTCCCATGCGCCCTGCAGGCTGACCTCATTGTCCAGAATTGTGAACGTGCTTCCTGGGGTCACATTCCGTGCTGAAGAGCCCCTCTTCAAGGCCTTGGTTGGCGCCAATGTCTTTTTAGGAACGAGGCCTCTAATTTTAGTGTCCCAGCCTTGACACCTTCTCGAAATAGCTCCCTGTTTTCTCTTGTGTCCCTGGCCCTTCCTTGGAGAAGGTGAACCCCCTGCATCCCCGTGATCTGAGTTGGTGAGCACAGGCCCAAGGCCTTGTATGGGTTTGGGTGGAGGGATCCGAGCTCCTGCCATGTGTTTTGTGTGGCAGGACCCAGAGAACTCACCTCTGGGAGGGCAGCTCACAGCACTCACCTTGGCAGGGGTCCTGCGAGAGCCCACTCCCGTCTCCTCCCTGGGGGTCTGCCGTGCTCAGGCATGGCACAGATGAAAGTGACTCAAATCCAGGTCCCCAACCCCTGGAAATCAAGGCTTCATAGCCGCAGCTCCACCTGTAGGAATCTTGGGTGAGCTGACACCTGCGCCCCAGGAGCTCCTCTCTTCCTTTGGCAGATTCTGTGCTGTTCAGTTACCAATCCTAACAGTGGCCTTTCCTGAACATTTCAATGGTGCCAAGTGCGTCTCTTGCGTGATTTTGTTTAATCCTCTCAGCCACCCTGTGCAGTGGGTGCTATAATTGTCCCCAAGGTCATGGAGCTGCCAAGCGATGGAACCAGAATTTGGTGGGTTTTTTGTTTTTGTTTGTTTGTTTTTTTGAGACAGGTTCTTGCTCTGTCACCCAGGATGCAGTGCAGTGGCACGATCTCTGCTCACTGCAACCTCCACCTCCCGGGTTCAAAGATTGATTCTCCTGCCTCAGCCTCCCGAGTAGCTGGGATTACAGGCATGCACTAACACGCCTGGCTAATTTTTATATTTTCACTAGAGATGGGGTTTCACCACATTGCTCAGGCTGGTCTCGAACTCCTGACCTCAGGTGATCCATCCGCCTCGGCCTAACAAAGTGCCGGGATTACAGGTGTGAGCCACCGAGCCCGGCCTAGAACTGGAATTCGAACACAGGAAATCTGGCTCCCAGCCCTCGGCCTCATGGTACTCATGGTGCTGCCACATAAACATTCTCCTTGCACCAGCCCTCTCTCCACTGCCTCTGTCATAGTCCCTTCCACAGAGTGCTCTGCTCAGATTCTTCTAGGCGTCCTAAGCGAATAGAGCAGAGAGGTTGTGCCACTTGCCTGAAGTCACACAGAAAACTAGGGGCAGATGAAGACACATAACTCTAGAGGGCTGATATCCAGGAAGCATTCTTGGAAGGAGGCTGAAGCTTAGCCAAGAGGTGAGCAAAGACGGTGATCCCAGGCAACAGCCAGGCAGTGTGTTGGGACCTGGGAGGGCTCATCTAGCAGCCTTTTCCTAAACAGACTCATGTTCTCAGCAGCAGAAAAAGCTTTCTAAAGGTGCCACCAGCTGGCCGAGTGGCAGATATCCAGGAAGCTTGATTCGACAGCTCCCAGGGACACTGGCCACTAGGACCCATATTTTGCTGGGAAAGAGACACATTGCAAAGGAGAAAAGCCAGGGTGGGGCCTTCCTGGGCCTCCTCCTGCTGCAGTCAGAGCCCAAATCCCACACCCAGGGGCTCCCTGGAGGGACTGTGAATGGCCAGAGCTCCCTTCAGGGCCCGAGGTCTGGCTCCTCCGATGGGTTCATGCCCTGCAACCTGGGGGCCTGTCCCATTGATCACGATGGGGTGGGAAGGGGGAAGACAGAGACAGGCTGGTGCAGGTGATGGTGGGGAGACCGGGGCGCTGAGCCCCATGGGGCTGGCTCACTCCACTCAGCCAGGGAAGAACACATTAGGGGCTTGGGAAACTCCTTCAAATCCCTAAATTGTCTAGGCTCATCCAAGCAGTTTCAACTATCAGGACAGGAAAATGCAGTTTTTGTCTAAGTGAGTCACAGCCACTCTTCTGAAAGTGCCAGGTGGGTAGGTACACATGCAGGGCCAGGGGGTGCACCAAGAAGAGAGGGGTCATGATTCAGCCAGAAGCGGGTGCCCAGCCTTGGAATGACCAGAGACAGTCATAATAACACCAGGCTTCCCATTTAAATTATGCCAAGGGCCGGGCACGGTGGCTCACGCTTGTAATCCCAGCACTTTGGGAGGCCAAAGTGGGCGGATCACTCGAGGTCAGGAATCCAAGACCAGCCTGGCCAGCATGGTGAAACCCTATCTGTACTTAAAAAAAAAAAAAAATAGCTGGGTATGGTGGCATGCGTCTGTAATCCCAGCTACACGTAAGGCTGAGGCATGAGAATCGCTTGAACCCGGGGGGCAGAGATGGCAGTGAGCCGAGATTGTGCCATTGCACTCCAGCCTGGGAGACAGAGCTAGACTCTGTCTCAAAGAAAAATGAATAAATAAATAAATAAATAAATAAAGCAAGTTGGGGTTGTCAACCCAAACACCTACAAGGGCCAGGTGAGTGGTATAATGAATGAAGCCAGCCAGGTGACAAATTGTGGGGAAAAGAAAGAGAGATCAAATTGTTACGGTGTCTATGCAGAAAAAGGAAGACATAAGAAACTCTATTTTTATCTGTACTAAGAAAAATTGTTCTGCTTTGAGATGCTGTTACTCTGTAACTCTTGTCCCAACCCAACACACAAAAACATGTGCTGTATTGATTCAAGGTTTAAGGGATTTAGGGCTGTGCAGGATGTGTTTTGTTTAAAATGTTTTCAGGCTGGGCGCAGTGGCTCACACCTGTAATCCCAGCACTTTGGGAGGCCGAGGCAGGCTGATCACAAGGTCAGGAGATCGAGACCATCCTGGCTAACACGGTGAAACCCCGTCTCTACTAAATATACAAAAAATTAGCCGGGCGTGGTGGCGGGTGCCTGTAGTCCCAGCTACTCGGGAGGCTGAGGGAGGAGAATGGTGTGAACCCAGGAGGCGAAGCTTGCAGTGGGCCGAGATTTTGCAGGCAGTATGCTTGGTGAAAGTCATCGCCATTCTCCATTCTCTATTAACCAGAGACACAATGCACTGTGGAAAGCCGCAGGGACCTCTGCCCAAGAAAGCCTGGGTATTGTCCAGGCATCCCCCCCACCGAGACAGCCTGAGATGTGGCCTCGTGGGAAGGGAAAGACCTTACAGGCCTCAGCCCGACACTAGGGTCTGCTTGAGGAGAATTGGTGAAAGAGGAAGGCCTACGTACGGTGGAGATAAAAGGAAGGCATCTGTCTCCTGCACGTCCCTGGGAATGGAATGGCCCGGTATAAAACCGACCATACATTCTATTCTGAGGTAGGAGAAAACGGCTATATGGCTGGAGGTGAGACATGATGGCAGCAATACTACTCTGTTACTCTCTATTGCACTGAGATGTTTACGTCAAGTTAAACATAAATCTAGCTTACGTGCACATCCAGGCAGAGCACCTTTCCTTAAACTTATTTATGACACAGATTCCTTTGCTCACACGTTTTCCTACTGACTCTCTCCCCACCATCACCCTATAGTCACACCACATTCCCCCTGCCAAGATGGTAAAGATAGTGATCAATAAATACCGAGGGAACTGAGAGACCGGGGTCGGTGCAGGTCGTCACTTACTGAGCACCGGTCCCCTGGGCCCACTTTTCTTCCTCTATACTTTGTCTCTGTGTCTTATTTCTTTTCTCAGTCTGTCGTCTCCACCTTGCGAGAAATACCCGCAGGTGTGGAGGGGCAGGCCCCCTTCAACAATTAACACCTGACCCTTGGCCTAGGTGTTGAGGACACACCGGGCATTTGGGAGGCTATGGGAACTAGAGAAGGGAGCAGCTCAGTGTGCTTGAGTACTGTCTTGTGGGAATGCCCCTGTATTGTCAGAGACAGAGGGATATCTTTAAAATCTTAGGTAAGTATCTGTTTTTTTAATGTTGGCAAAAATTTTAGAATTTTTTTTACTGTTGAGAGTTTCAAATAAAATGTGTCTGCAACCTGTATTCAGCTGCGGAGAGAGATGGAGAGGTAGCATGTGCTGTGAGATGATGCTTTTCTTGTTTGCAAAGCCCAGTGTCTTGTATAATTGTCACTCTAACTCTGTGAGGCAGACTGGGCAGGTCGGCCGTGCCCATCTGATAGATTAGGAAAACTGAGGCCGAGATGAGCGAAGCACTTTGCAGGTGTCACACAGCAGTGGCAGAGCATGGATTTAAACTCAGTGCTGACAGATGGGGTGGCTCATGCCTATAATCCCAGCGAGGCCAAGGTGGGAGGATTGCTTGAGGCCAGGAATTCAAAACGAGCTTGGGCAACATAGCAAGATCCCATCTGTACAAAAATAAGAAAAAATTTGCCAAGCTATGGTGGTGTGTAACTGTAGTCCCAGCTACTCGAGAGGCTGAGGTGGGAGGATCGCTTGAGCCCAGGAGATGGAGGCTGCAGCAAGCTATAATTGAACCACTGCACTCCAGCCTGGGCAACAGAACAAGACCCTGTCTCAAAAAAAAAAGAAAGAAAAATAAATAAACTCGGGTGTCTCTGATTCCAAAGGTTGCCCTTTCTGCTTTGTTATGTCAAGGCTGTGTAGTGAGCGAGGGAAGGGGTGGGCAGCTCGTGGGACTGGGAGCCACTCTCTGCACTTTTCACCAGGAGAGCTGACCCACCCCCTGTCACCTGAACTCTCAGCACCTAGAGAAAAGCAAACGGTGGAGATAAGGTTGCTGAGGTGCTGATGGGGCATGTGACACGAAGATTTCTGCAGGTCCAAAGACGGCCCCTACCTCTCTGGGGCTGGCCAGTGGAATGCAGAAAAGAAGAGTCCGCCGGGCGTCGGTGATGAACGGATTCCAGCGTCACTCCCAGGAGCTCCAGACTGAGACCTACCCCACCTCAGAGGCCCCCTTCCCCATCCATGGGCTTCCTGTGTCTCACTCAATCTGGTTCCTCACCCTGCATAGGGTCCTCATGTCACTGGAGCTTGCCCACTTCTTGGGGTCCCACAGCTCTGAGATCTCAAACCTCCAGTGGGGGAAGCACAGCCCAGATGCCTCCCATCCTACCCATCCCAGCCGCAGGACAGGAGCAAACCAGTTTGCTGTGGACCCTGCCTTCGAGACCACCTGGCATTCCTGGTCCCCTGAAAGAGGCCTAGGAGAAGCTACTTGGGACCAAAGACAAACCTCCCCAGCTCATCTCCAGCTTCTGAACACCCAGGACACAAACACACATTGGAAACACCTGTTTAGTGTCTCCCCTGGCACAGGACTCCCGGCTTTACTGCCAACCCACTCCCGGGGCTTAATCACTCACTGCCTAGATACAGGTGCCCCAAGCACCAGTTTGTGGGGACAGACTCAGCCTTTCCAAGGGAAGTAAACAGAAATCGCCCACCTGTAGGACTGAGTTCTTGTTGTTTTTTTAAGATGGAGTCTCGCTCTGTCACCCAGGCTGGAGTGCAATGGCACTTTCTCCGCTCACTGCAACCTCCACCTTCCAGTTCAAGCAATTCTCCTGCCTCAGCCTCCCAAGTATCTGGCATTACAGGCACCTGCCACTGTACCAGCTAATTTTTGTGTTTGTATTAGAGACAGGGTTTCACCATGTTGGCCAGGCTGGTCTCGAACTCCTGACCTCGGGTGATCCACTCTCCTCAGTCTCCCAAAGTGCTGGGATTACAGGTGTGAGCCACCTCACCCAGCCAGGACTAAGTTTTGTTCTTTTCTTTTCTTTAGCTTTTTTTAAGAAACAGGGGTCTCACTATGTTGCCCAGGCTGCCCTCGAACTCCTGGGCTCCAGCAATCCTCCAGCCTCAGCCTCCCAAGTAGCTAGGGTTACAGATGTGTGTCACTGTGCCCGGCTTTGTTGTTTTGTTTTTTTAATCCCTGACGCATGGTAACATGATGAGGTTTTACTTGCCAGGCTTTTCCTAGCAAAGCAATTATTTTTTAGGTAGAATTATCCCTCCAGCCTATTGTGAAAGAAGCAGAAGTTACTGGAAAGTTGGAGTGATTGCCCAAGTCCCCAGAGGGAGGGGGCAGCTATTAGTGCAGCTGTCTGTGGGCGTGAGTAGCAGTTTCTGGAACTTTCCTCACCCCACCCTTCAGTCCTGTCTTATTAGAAGCCCAATTCTGTCCTTGTTCGGGAACAGTGTAGCATGAATACAGCCCCATGCTGGGCTCTGACAGCTGACAGGACCACCAACATGAGGCCCATGGATGGTGGAAGGAACCTGCACTCACTGACCACCTATCACGATTTGGTGCTGACCCGTTTAACCCTTATGTTGACCTCACAATAGGCATTATTACCCCATTTTACTGGTAAGCAACCTGAAGCCCAGAGAGACAGAGCAACTTGGCCAAGATCACACAGCCTTTAAGAGGCAGAGCTGAGATTTGAACTGAGGTCTGTGTAATTGCAGTCTATGCCCTGGGCAAAACTCTCAGGAGAGACAGAGTGAGTTGACTCAAACCACCACATACTGGTCCCAAACCAAATGGGGGACAGGCCTCCTGCACAGACAGGAGCACCCACCCAAGGACCAAGATCTCTTCCGAGAGTTCTGTGTCTCACCTACCGGCCTGGGGTGTGGGGTGGGGAAGAACCCAGCCTGGCCTTGGGCTGGGCCACTGCCCTGTCTTCCCACACCTGGTCAGCCTGCTCCTTCCCAAATCAACAAGCATGCTGTGTCGCCCAGGTAAGGAGATAGCCTCCAGCGCCACCTGCTGGAGATGCTGTAGCAGCGCCCTCCAGTGCACCCTGCATCCCCAGAGTATGTCTGGGGAGACTGGGGTGAGATATAACGGGGGACAGGGAGGGGGTCAGTGCATCTCGCAGGCGATTCACTCCTATACTTGACCCCATGAGCAGGGGTGAGTATTCCTCCTTCTAGAACCTCAGAAAGTTGCAGCTGGAAGGCTCAAAGCAGGGAACTGATCTTGCAAGGATGGATGGGTGGATGGGAGGATGGGTGGGTGGATGGGTGCATGGGTGGGTGGAGGGGTGGGTGGATGGGTGCATGGGTGGGTGGAGGGGTGGGTGGATGGGTGCATGGGTGGGTGGAGGGGTGGGTGGATGGGTGCATGGGTGGGTGGAGGGGTGGGTGGATGGGTGCATGGGTGGGTGGAGGGGTGGGTGGATGGGTGCATGGGTGGGTGGAGGGGTGGGTGGATGGGTGCATGGGTGGGTGGAGGGGTGGGTGGATGGGTGGGTGGGTGGATGGATGAATGGGTGAGTGAGTGGATGGATGGATGGATGAATGGATGGATGGATGGGTAGGTGGATGGATAGGTGGATGGGTGGGTGGATGGGTGGGTAGGTGGATGGATGCATGGGTGGGTGAGTGGATGAACGGATGGATGGATGAAAGCATGGATAAAGGCATGTCTTCTGCCAAGGGCCAGACCAGGAGAAAGCCTAGCTAGTTGCTGTGCATGGAAACAAGGCAGTTTTCTGCACAATGTCCTGGCTGTTTGAATTTAGAGAGGAGAACAGAGGAGCCATCTGGGGCATCATGTCATCCCTATTTTCCATCAGCCTGAAATTTTCATACCTATCATTACCATTAGCGAGCGTTGCAACTATAAACCTCCCCATCTTCCTTCTCCCAGCCTTGCTGCTGGCACAGCCTCCAGTCATGGGGAGATGGGGACAGGGCTCACCCTGACCCCAGGAACCTGGCAGGGACAGGCAGTTCAGCTCTGGGGAGGAAAAGGGGCAATCCAGGGCTGTCCCCACAGCTCACATAGACCGAGTGTGTGCTATGTGTCAAATCCTCTGCCCAGCACACTGCAGACATGGTCTCATTGACCCTGGCCGCGACCTATGAGGGAAGAAGGGAGGGAAGTTTATACCCAGAGTGAGGCATCAGTGTCCCCCAGTCCTCTGTCTACATAGAAGTCCCCAGGACCCAGTCCCGCTGACACCTTCTCCTGTGTAGGCCACGAAGGGAGAAGCATCAGGGGCTGATGAAGCAAGCCACTTCCAGAGCCAGACTGCCTGATCTGGTGATCACTGATCAGCAGTGCGATCTCGAGCAAGTCCTCTGAGCCTCAGTTTCCCCTGGGCACAGGCAGAATAACAGCATATGTGAATTCTGACTGGTGGCTGGGACATATGCTTACTGCAGTTAAAAATATATATATATATATATATATAATCAAAAATTTCAGGCCCTGTGCAGTGGCTTATGCCTGTAATCCTAGCACTTTGGGAGGCTGAGGCCAGAGGCTTGCTTGAGGCCAGGAGATGGAGAGCAGCCCGGGCAACAGAGCAAAACCCAAGACGTAATCTCTAAAAAAAAAATTTTAAGCCAGGCATGGTGGCTCATGCCTGTAATTTCAGAACTTTGGGAGGCCGAGGCAGGCAGATCATGAGGTCAGGAGTTCAAGACCAGTCTGACCAACATGGTGAAACCCCATCTCTACTAAAAATACAAAAATGAGCCAGGCGTAGTGGTGCGTGCCTGTAATCCCAGCTACTCAGGAGGCTGAGGCAGGAGAATCGCTTGAACCTGGGAAGCGGAGGTTGCAGTGAGCCACTGCACTCCAGCCTGGGTGGCACAGTGAGACTCTGTCTCAAAAAAAAAATGTTTTAAAGCCGGCCATAGTGGTGCATTCCTATAGTCCCAGCTACTTGGGAGGCTGAGGCGGGAGGGTTGCTGGAGCCCAGGAGTTCAAGGTTACAGTGAGACATGATCTCACCACTGCACTCCAGCCTGGGTGACGAGCAATACCCTGTCTCAAAAAAAAAAAAAAAAAAAAAAAAAAACATGAAAGACAAGAAAATGGTGCAAGAACCCCTGTAAAAATTCATCATTTTGCCATATTTGCTTCACCAAACCTTGTATTGTTGTACTAAGGCATTACACACGTAAAAATGTTTTTATGAAATATTTATATATAAGGTGAACAGCTTGACAAATGTTTACAGGGAATCAGATCATGGAACAGAACATTTCTAGCACCTCTACCAGAAGTCTTCCTCCTGCCTCATCCCAGTCAAAGGGAACCACCAGTCCTGACTTCAATCATCATTGGATAGTTTTGCCTATTCAGGGAATTTATATAAATTAAGATATTCAGTAGGTACGCTTGTCTGCCTGTCTTTTTTTTTTTTTTTTTTTTGACAGAGTCTCACTCTGTCATCCAGGCTGGAGTGCAGTGGTGTGATTATGCCTCATTGCAGCCTCAAGCTATCCTCCCACCTCAGCCTCCCGAGTAGCTGGGACCACAAGCGTGCACCACCATGCCTGGATAATTTTTTATTTTTTTGTAGAGACAGGGTCTCCCTATGTTGCCCAGGCTGATCTTGAACTTCTGGGCTCAAGCAATCTTCCTGCCTCAGCTTCCCAAAGTATTGGGATTACAGGTGTGAGCCACCATACCCAGTCTGTTTTTTGTTTTGTTTTGTTTTGCTTTTGAGTCGGGGTCTCATTCTTTCATCCAAACTGGAGTGCAGTGGTTCAATCACGGCTCACTGCAGCCTCAAACTCCTGGACTCAAGAGATCCTCCTGCCTCAACCTCCCAATATTTTTGTTTTAAACAATTGTCTTTTAAAGAAATTAAGAAAAGATTACAAATTTACCAGGTGGTCAAGATATTTGAAAGAAAAAAAAATAGTCTTTTCCATTTAGCCATGTGTTTACCCTTTCCGGGCTCTCAATTCTTTCACGAACATGTTTCCACCTTACGCCATTTCCTTTCAGACAGGAGCCAGAAGTACTTCCTTTTTTTGCAGAGTTGGGGGGATGGAGTTTTGCTCTTGTCACCCAGGCTGGAGTGCAGTGTCGCGATCTTGGCTCACTGCAACCTCCGCCTCCCTGGTTCAAGTGATTCTCCCGCCTCAGCCTCCTGAGTAGCTGGGATCACAGACATTCACCACCATGCCCAGCTTATTTTTGTATTTTTAGTAGAGACGAGGTTTCACCATGTTGGCTAGGCTAGTCTTGAACTCATGACCTCATGTGATCCACCTGCCTCGGCCTCCCGAAGTGCTAGGATTACAGGCGTGAGCCACCAAGCCCAGCCTGAAGTACTTCCTTTAGCATATCTTGTAATGCAGTTTTTCTAGAGACAATTTTTTTTTTCGAGACGGAGTCTTGCTCTGTCCCCCAGGCTGGAGTGCAGTGGCACGATCTCAGCTCATTGCAACCTCTGCCTCCTGGGTTCAAGCGATTCTCCTGCCTCAGCCTTCCAAGTAACTGGGACTATAGGCGCCCACCATGCCCAGATAATTTTTGTATTTTTAGTAGAGACGGGGTTTCACCATGTTGGCCAGGCTGGTCTCGAACTCCTGACCTCAGGGGATCCGCCCACCTTGGCCTCCCAAAGTGCTGGGATTACAGGCCTGAGCCACTGCGCCCGGCCCCAAGTTTCTTTTTACTAGATTTCCATCAGATTTTTTTTCTAAAATAGAAATACAAAGTAAAAGTGCTTTGCTTTGTTGTGGCTGATGGTGATGAGGTTTAGGAAGTCTTTCTTCCTTCCCCACTTCCTCCTTCACTCCTCTCTCTCTCTCTCAGGTTAGGAGATAAGGAAGCCTACTTATCGTCTAGAAGATGAGCCAGTAGGGGGGGTGTCCTAGTTCAGGTGCTATGACAAAATACCTTAAACTGGATAATTTATAAACAGCAGGAAGTTATTTATTGCTCACAATTCTGGAGGCTGGGAAGTCCAACATCAAGGCATCAGCAAATTTGCTGTCTAGTGAAGGCCTGTTCCTCATAGACGGCACCTTCCCTGTGTCCCCACTTGATGGGAGGGTGAAAGGGACAAACTTGCTCCCTCAAACCTTTTATAAGGACACTGATCCCATCCATGACCCAATCACCTTCCAGAGGCCCCACCTATCAATATCATCACCTTGGAGATTACATTTCAGCCTGTGGATGTGTGAGGGGCCACGACATTCAGACCACAGTGGGAGGGACACGGAGGGTGCTGCTGGGGGACTGCATGGGAGGGGAGCCATCTTTGTGGAGTTGGGGTTCAAAGCCCAGGAGGAGGGCCGTTCATGCGAGGAGGCAGAAGATGAGGCAGATGCGGCTGCAGGTGGGCTGGGAAGGTGAGGGCGTCTGGCCTCTCAAGGAAGCCCCTGGGATGTCGTGGGCTGACATGGTGAGTTGCAGAGGGGGAAGCTGAGGAGAGAGAAGGATTAAAAGGGGTGTTTGTATGTTTGTTTGTTTTTTGAGACGGAGTTTTGTTCTTGTCACCTAGGCTTGAGTGCAATGGTACAGTCTCGGCTCACTGCAACCTCCGCCTCCTGGGTTCAAGTGATTCTCGTGCCTCAGCCTCCCGAGTAGCTGGGATTACAGGCACGCGTCAACACACCAAGCTAATTTTTGTATTTTTAGTAGGGACGGGGTTTCCCCATGTTGGCCAGGCTGGTGTTGAACTCCTGACCTCAGGTGATCCGCCTGCCTCCGCCTCCCAAAGTGCTGGGATTACAGGCGTGAGCCACCGCGCCCTCCAGGAAACTTCTCTGCCGGTTTCTGTGCGGCTCCCAGTCCAGGTTTTCCTCCTGCCTCCCTGAATTTCTCTAATCTCTTTCATAGGCTCCTGCACTGTCCCCTCCTTTTATGCCACCATCCCCCAGGGACCTTCCCTGGCCTTTTCTCTCCTCATTTCACAGCCTTTCTCAGGCCTTCCCCTGCTCAGCCAGTAATGTGTCTCCCAAACTCCTCACTCTCCATATTTCAGGCAGAACAGTTGCCCAACAAAGGTTCTCAATGTAGCCCCCATCAGAATCACATGGAGGATGAGTTCAGACCCAGGGGGCTGGGCCCAATCCCCAGGCCTGCAGTAGGTCTGGAGTGGCTAAAAGTGTAAGAATTTTTTTTTTTTTTTGGAGACAGTCTCTCGTCATGTTGCCCAGGCTGGTCTCGAACCTCTAGTTCAGTCGATCAGCCCACCTCAGCTACCCAAAGTGCTGGGATTACAAGGGTGAGCCACGGAGTCCAGCCAAGATAACTTTTTTTTTACACGTTGAAAAAAATTCTTTACTTATTAGGTGAATTGTGCAATTAAGTTGCAAAAACCGCAATTACTTTTGCACCGACCTAACGGCTCGCCCACTGTAAGTAAAGCAGATAAAGTCAGCCTTTTTCTTCTGGGACCAGACTCTGCTCTGCCCCCCGGTGGTGGCCTCAGGCACAGCGCCAAAACGCATGAACCATTTAAGGTATTTCCTGAAACTGGAGAGTGACTGGTGAGATATTTGCATACCCACAATGCATTGCGCACCAAATAACGTTCGTCTTTAAAATTATTTCCCCTTTTTCCTTCAGCCTATCTTTCCCGAAACCGAGATTGCTGTCCCGGAATTGTCTGAAGGAAAAGGCTGAAGTCAATGGCTCTTTTGGACGGAAAGAAAGTTACCATTAACGTATTGGGAGTAGCTGTTACCTGAAAGCTGAGTGCCGAATGTTCAACACATACTCTGGTTTCTCTTCAGATCGTATAAATCTTTCGCCTTTTACTAAAGATTTCCGTGGAGAGGAACAACTCTGAGTCTTAAACTAATTTTTTGAGGCCTTGCTTTTTCAGCAGGGCTTATTTTAACGTTTTGAAAAAACAGATTTAACGTTAGTAGGCATGCTTAAAGAACTGATTTCAAGCTTTTTTTTTTTTTTTTCGCTTATAGGACTGCGGATTCCAAGTGTCTTACGGATTTTCGCATTGTTAAGGTATGTGTTGCTTGTTTTATTGTGGTTCTGGGCATTTTTAACACTAAAATGTGAAGGTTAGCTTGCTGCTTTTTGACCAAGAAGACTAGGGTTTGTTGGTTAATTACACCAGTAGTCTTTACACCCCAGCTGCTGACCGGCAGAAGGTAACTGGCTGGGCATTACCGCCTGAGGTCGGCCTGCTGTCAGGGCAGCAAGCAAGGCATTAGATTCTCCTAGGAGCGGGAACCCTATTGTGAACTGCTTACACGAGGAATCGAGGTGTGTGCTCCTTTTAACTTGACCGATGACTTGAGGGGGACAGTTTCAACCTGGAACTGCCCATAGGGTATCCACCTTCCCCCGCCCTTAGAAAAACTGACTTCCATGAACCGGGTCCCTTGTGCCAGAAAGGTTGGGAACCGCTGGACTATCCGATCAAATGAAGCAGGGACTCGCGGCGAGCTCCCCCGCTGCTCCCGCCGGCTTCTCCGTGTAGAATCGAAGGTAGTTCCGAGGGCTCTTCTGCCCAGTATCCCGATCGTACCTGGCGCGCAGCTAGTCCTCCCCAGACCCAACCGGTTTGATGAAACCCAAGAGAAAGTGAATTTTCCAGCCACTGCCATTGGCTAGAATTCGTCTCAGCCGCAAGGGAGGCTGGGAAATGCAGTCATGCCTTCAGGTAGCCGTGAGCCCTGCTAGTGATGGGAGATTCTAGGGAGAGGTTGGGGAGGAAAAACTAGCAGGGTCTGTCCTGGTAAAGGAGGGAGGAAATCCATCGCAAAAAATCCTGACCCAGACGCCGGGCGCGGTGGCTCAGGCCTGTAATCCCAGCACTTTGGAGGCCGAGGCGGGCGGATCACCTGAGGGCAGGAGTTCGAGACTGGCCTGGCCAACATGGAGAAACCCCGTCTCTACTAAAAATACAAGAATTAGCCGCGCAGGAGGGCGCATGCCTGTAGTCACGGCTACGTGAAGCTGAGACTCCAAGGAGAATCGCTTGAACCTGAAAGGCGGAGGTTACAGTGAACCGAGATCGCGCCCGCTGCACTCGAGCCTGAGATGCAAAAAAAAAAAAAAAAATTTCCGAACCCTGAAGGAGAAGCAGCCGCCCACAGCGCAGCCCTGCTTATACTGACTCAAAGCCTCATTCAAGCTACGTAGGGAGTTGGAATTATCCGCTTCTCTGCGGACGTCACCTCTGGTCCTTCGGGGCTCAGCAATCAGAAAAAACAATACTTTTTTAAGTGTTAAAAGCGTTTTTTCCCCCAATGGCTTGTTTTAAGTGTATCTACTTTTAACATATTCAAATAGGTCTTGCATAAAAAATAGCAAGACCTCTAAAAATTCACTTAAAGCTCGTAATTGTTTCTCTCCACGGAAATCTTTAGTAAAAGGCGAAAGATTTATACGATATGAAGAGAAACTAGAGAATAGCTAACATAAGTTGCACTAGCAGTTCTCAGGTAATGGCTACTCCCAAAAGGCTAATGGTCACTTTCTTTCTGCCCAAAAGAGCTATTGACTTCTCTCTTTTTCTTCAGATAATTCTGTAACAGCAATCTCAATTTTGGGAAAGATAGATTGAAGGAAAAAGGGATCTAGTAATTTTAAAGACGAAAATTATTTGGTGCACAATGCATTGTGGGTATGCAAATAAAGTCTCAGCAATCAAGCTCCAGTTTTGACAAACTGGTGAAGCCTTAGGGACTCCTCAAAAAAAGGTTTTCTGTTGTTTTTGTTTTGTCTTAAATTTTTTATTTTTAATGTTTGTGGGTACATAGTATGTGTATGTATGGGTTACATGACAAGAGAAAGGTTTTGTTTGTTTGTTTGAGATAGAGTCTTGCTCTTGTCACCCAGGCTGGAGTGCTGTGGTGCCATCTCGGCTCACTGCAACCTCCGCCTGCCGGGTTCAAGCGATTCTCCTGCCTCAGCCTCCCGAGTAGCTGGGATTACAGGTATGGGCCACCATGCCCGGCTAATTTTTGTATTTTTAGTAGAGACGGGGTTTCACCGTGTTGGCCAGGCTGGTCTCGAACTCCTGACTTCAGGTGATCTGCCCACCTCGGCCTCCCAAAGTGCTGGAATTACAGGCGTGAGCCACCGCGCCCAGCCCCTGCGAATGCTGTGTAGTTGTCTCTTCCTAAGGTTTTATTTTGAGAGGAGCCCCAGCCTTTCTCACGAGCTCACTTGCCCAGTGTTGCCATCTCCCGGGACAGCCACAGAGTAGTCACCCTGGTCCCTGGCCCGGGTTTTCAGAGCTCTCCTCCACGTGTGTGTTAGTCAGGGTTCTCTAGAGGGACAGGAATAATAGGATCTATGTATATATGAGAGGGACTTTATTAAGGAGAATTTGACTCACATGATCACAAGGTCAAGTCCCATGTTAGGCTGCCTGCAAGTTGAGGAGCAAGGAAGCCAGCAGTGGCTCAGTCCAGGTCCCAAAACCTCAAAAGTAGGGAAGCTGACAGTGCAGCCTTCAATCTGTGGCCGAAGGCCTGAGAGCCCCCAACAAACCACTGGTGTAAGTCCAGGAGTCCAAAAGCCGAAGAACTTGGAGTCTGATGTTCAAGGGCAGGAAGCCTCCAGCACGGGAGAAAGATGAAGCCCAGAGGACCCAGCAAGTTGGCTTTTTCCACCTTCTTCTGCCTGCTTTTTCTAGCTGTGCTGGCAGCCGACTGGATGGTGTCCCCTACACTGTGAGTGGGTCTTCCTGTCCAGTCCATTCTGGCCACACCCAGAAACACCCAGAAACAATACTTTGCATCCTTTGATGCAATCAAGTTGACACTTTTTTTTTTTGAGATGAAGTTTCTCTCTGTCACCCAGGCTAGAGTGCAATGGCACGATCTCGGCTCATAGCAACCTCCGTCTCCTAGGTTCAAGTGATTCTCTTGCCTCAGCTTCCCAAGTAGCTGGGATTACAGGCACCTGCCACCACACCCAGCTAATTTTTTGTATTTTTAGTAGAGGCGGGGTTTCACCATGTTGGCCAGGCTGGTCTCGAACTCCTGACCTCAAGTGATCCACCCGTCTCAGCCTCCCAAAGTGCTGGGATTACAGGCGTGGGCCTGTAATCCCAGTAACAGCTTACTATTAACCATCACAAGCTGTTAGCAGAGGTAATGATTAACCCACCACTGGCTGGGGGTACATCCTGCAAGGGTGCCACCACCCAACTCCATGAGTGACCTCTCTTTGACCTTTAGCAAGTCACTGTTTTTCACCGGGTCTCAATTTGCACTTTGTAAAACATGGTGATAAAACCGTTCTTTGGTTTTCAGGGAAGCTGTAGATTGGCTAAAATTATGACAGTAATGAGAGAAGAAGGGATATGTCCATGGGAGGAATGATGATCTCTAATGTCACTGTTGCCATGAATTAGGGCCGGCCGGAGCCCACCCTTTGTCCCTAGAGGTCAGTGATGTGGGCAAAGAAATCCAATTCTTGGGTGGGTGCAGTGGCTCACACCTGTAATCCAACACTTTGGGAGGCCGAGGCGGGAGGATCGCTTGAGCCCAGGAGTTTGAGGCCAGCCTGGGCAACATGGCGAGACCCCATCTCTACAGAACATTTTTAAAAAATTAGCCGGATGTGGTGGCATGCACCTGTGGTCCCAGCTACTCAGGAGGCTGAGGTGGGAGGATCACTTGAGCCCAAGAGCTCGAGGCTGCAGTGAGCCATGATTGTACCACTGCACTCCAGCCTGGGAGACAGAGGGAGACCCTGTTTCAAAATAAAGGCTCCCTGGCTTCCCTACACCCACCCACCTCTGTGCATTCATTCACTCAGGCTCTCCACTGCTTAGCTTGGCTGACTCCCGTCATCTTTCAGTTTCCAGATTGGAGGTTTCACCTTCCTCCAGGAAGACCTCCCTGACTTTCAAGGGGAGGTTAGATGTGCCTGCCCCATAGTCCCGCAGCCCTGACTGCAGTATGATCATCCACTTTCTTGTCTGTAGGGTCCAGCCCTACGGGGCTTGGCGAGTGTTCTCCCTATGTGCGGAGACAGAGAAATAAAGACAGGTAAGAAATAAAGACACAAGACAAAGAGATAAATAGAAAACACCTGGGCCTGGGGGACCACTACTACCAAGACACGGAGATCAGTAGTGGCCCCAAATGGCTGGGCGCGCTGATATTTATTGTATACCAGACAAGGGGGGCAGGCAGGGTAAGGAAGGTGGGTCGTCCAAGTGATTGATAAGGTCAAGCAAGTCACGTGATCATTGGACAGGGGGCCCTTCCCTTTTAGGTAGCTGAAGCAGAGAGGGAAGGCAGCATACCTCAGCGTTTTCTTCTATGCACTTATCAGAAAGATCAAAGACTTTAAGACTTTCACTATTTCTTCTACCGCTATCTTCTAAGAACTTCAAAGAGGAACCAGGAGTATGGGAGGAACATGAAAGTGGGCAAGGAGCGTGACCGTGGAAGCACAGCACCACAGAGAGGGGTTTAGGCCTCCGGATGACTGCGGGCAGGAATGGATAATATCCAACCTCCCACAAGAAGCTGGTGGAGCAGAGTGTTCCCTGACTCCTCCAGGGAAAGGGAGACTCCCTTTCACAGTCTGCTAAGTAACAGGTGCCTTCCCAGGCACTGGCGTTACCACTTGACCAAGGAGCCTTCAAGCGGCCCTTATGCAAGCGTGACAGAGGGCTCACCTCTTGCCTTCTTGGTCACTTCTCACAATGTCCCTTCAGCACCTGACCCTCTACCCGCCAGTTATTCCTTGGTTATACAACAAAGTAATATTAAAAGTTAATGATTAATAATGTTTATACTAATGATTTATAATGTCCATGATCATCTCTATATCTAATTTGTATTATAACTATTCTCATTCTAACTATTTTGTTTATTATACTGAAACAGTTTGTGCCTTCAGTCTCTTGCCTCGGCACCTGGGTAATCCTCCGTCCACACTCGTCTGTCTCTCCTGCAGGCTGCATTCGCTGAGGTGTGTCTGTGTTGTCTGGAAGTAAGTGCCGTCCACCAACGTCCTGCCTGCTCTTCAGAGGCTCCTCAAGCCTTCCCTGCCCAGAGAGATTGCGGGATGAAAAGGAAAAACGTCCCTGCCTGGCAGAAATTGATGCTGCTTCTGGAAACGTGGGGCAGGTGGCTGTTTCCAAAATGTGTCTGCCATCACTTGGGCTAGTAGTGGGAGCATCTAGTTTTGGAACTGGACAGACTTGGGAACGCATCCCTGAATCCACAAATTATGTGACTTTGGCTTAATGACTTACTGTCTGGGAGCCTCACTTTCCTCATCTGTAAAACAGGATGGACACTTGCCTTGCAGGAATACTGGAGGTCTGTACTGCACTGCCAACATCTATTCTCCCTCATCCGTGACAAGAGTACCCACAATTTCCTCTGGGAAGCTGCTCCTCTCCAATCAGTGTCTGTTCAGTGGTTGGAGGTTGACCCTACCCCAGCTCTGAGATGGCCCGGCCAGCCTACCCTAATTAGCATATCCCTTTCACCTTGGCCACAGTGACTGACTTAGGGCTGGGGCTGTGCAGAGGTGAGCCTCAGCTTTTTGGGTAGGAATGCCAGGACTTGGATTTCACTGGGTTTAATGCTAGGAGGGCGTCAAGCTTGTGATAACTATGGCCATTTTTGTTACCATAAGGGTAGCCAGTCTGAGGATGGAAGCCAATCTATAGGAGACAGAGCTAAGAGATACTAATACATCCCTAAGTCACTTGAGTCCTGGATCAAACCGTTCCTGAAGCTCCTACTAAGCTACACTGTTATGTGAACCAATACTCTTCCTTTTGTTTAACCAGTTTTTGGTTTTGTGGGGTTTTTGGTTTGTTTTTGTTTTGTTTTGATATAGGATCTTACCCTGTCACACAGGCTGAAGTACAGTAGTATGATCTTGGCTCACTGCAACCTCTACCTCCTGGGCTCAAGCGATCCTCCCACCTTAGCCTCCCAAGTAACTGGAATCACAGGTGCACGCCACCACCATGCTCAGCTAACTTTTAAAATTTTCTGTAGAGACAAGGTCTCACTATATCACTCAGGCCGGTCTCGAAGTCTTGGGCTCAAGAGATCCTCCTGTCTCAGCCTCCCAAAGTGCTGGGATTATAGGTGTGAGCCACTGTGCTCGGTCAGAAGCTGGTTACTCCTGCACCAGAAATACCCTAAGATTTATTTGGCCAGGCACGGTGGCTCACGCCTATAATCCCAGCAGTTTGGGAGGCTGAGGTGGGCGGATCGCTTGGGCTCAGGAGTTTGAGACCAGCCTGGGCAACATGGTGAAACCCCGTCTCTACAAGATATACAAAAAAAGTTAGCCAGGCATGGTGGCTTGTGCCTATAGTCCCAGCTACTCAGGAGGCTGAGGTGGGAGGGTTGCTTGAGCCCATAAGGCTGAGGCCGCAGTGAGCTGTGATTGCACCACTGCACCCCAGCCTGGGCGACAGAGCGAGACCTTGTCTAAAAAAAAAAAAAAAAAAAAAGAAGCATCCACGGTCCTACGACTCTCTGTATTCTTGGTTTGTTATCACCAGAGAAGAGTTCCATTTCTCCGCTGGAAGGATATGCCCGTATTGGTCTGTTCTGGCTGCTCTAACAATATACCATAGACCAGGCAGCTTCAAAACAACAGAAATTGATTTCTCCCAGTTCCAGAGGCTGAAGTTCCAAATCACTGTGCCAGCATGGTTGGGTCCTAGCGGGGCCCCTCTTTCCGGTTGCAGACTGCTGTCTTCTCATTGCATTCTCATATGGCGGAAAGAGGGTGAGGCAGCTATCCAATTCATGAGGACTGTACCCTCATGACCTAAGAACCCCCCTAAAAGCCACCTCCTAATCCTATCACATTGGCAGTTAGGACATCAATGCAGGGGCCTGGTATGGTGGCTCACATGTGTCATCCCAGCACTCTGGGAGGCTGAGGCAGGTGGATCACTTGAGCTCAGGAGCTTGAAACCAGCCTGGGCAACATGGCAAAGCCCCATCTCTACAAAAAATACAGAAACTGGCCAGGTGTGGTAGTGCACACCCGTAGTCCCAGCTACTTAGGGAGCCGAGATAGGAGGATTGCCTGGGCCCAGGAGGTTGAGGCTACAGTGAGCCATGTTCACGTCACTGCACTCCAGCCTGGGTGCACTCGCAGTTCTCAAAAAAAAAAAAAAAAAAGATTTCAACATAGAAATTTGAGGAGGGGACATAATTCAGCCCATGTCAATGGCCACGGAGAATCCCACTTCCTCCTGGAAAAATCGTCCAGAGGAGCCACAGGCCTCTTGGTTAGTGCCTTAGCCTGGGTCTCCTATCCGGGGCTTGATCTCGTGGGGACCTTCTGTTTCAGTCCATGTCATGTTGCTATAACAGAATACCTGTGGCTGGGTAATTTATAAAGAAAAGAGGTATTTTTTTTTTTTTTTTTTTTTTGAGGCAGAGTGTCGCTCTGTCGCCAGGCTAGAGTGCAGTGGCATGATCTTGGCTCACTGCAACCTTTGACTCCCTGGTTCAAGCGATTCTTCTGCCTCAGTCTCCCATGTAGCTGGGATTACAGGCATGTGCCACCATACTCAGCTAATTTTTGTTTTTGTTTTTGCTTTGTTATGAGACGGAGTCTTGCTCTGTCGCCCAGGCTGGAGTGCAGTGGCGCAATCTTGGTTCACTGCAAGCTCCACCTCCCGGGTTCACGCCATTCTCCTGCCTCAGCCTCCCGAGTAGCTGGGACTACAGGCGCCCGCCACCATGCCCGGCTAATTTTTTTGTATTTTTAGTAGAGATGTGGTTTCACCATGTTGGCCAGGATGGTCTTGATCTCCTGACCTCGTGATCCACCTGCCTCGGCCTCCCAAAGTACTGGGATTACAGGCGTGAGCTACCATTCCCAGTCAAGAAAAGAGGTTTATTTACCTCACGGCTCTGCATGCTGAGAAGTTTGAGGGCATGGTGCCAGCATCTGCCTGGCCTCATAGCATGGTGGAGAAGGTTGAAGGGGAAGCAGACACGTGTAAAGAAGCAAAACCAGAGGGGCTTCCTGGTTTTATAACAACCTGCTCTCTTGGGAACTAATCCATTCCCACAAGAGGAAGAACTCACTTACTCCTGAGAGAAGGCACCAAGCCATCCATGGGGGATCCACTCTCCTGACCCAAACACCTCCCACAAAGCCCCACCTCCCAACATTGCCACACTGAGGGCCAAATGTCAACAAACCATATCCAAACCGTAGCACCTTCTGAGTAGCCGAATAAAATATGCCTACGAATTGTCCACGCCAGGGACAGAAGAGGAGAGCTTGTGTCTACTGGCTCCATGTCCCACGGGTGAAGGGTGGCCCCAAACGGTGTTATCATTCACATGCTTCAAGGCTACATATGCCTGAGTGCCTTGCAGCTTCCTAAAGATGACAGAGGCTGATGTTGGGTGCTGCCAGGACACTCATACCCATGCAGAGCTGGCTGTCGCCACAATGGCAGGAGTCAAGGTGGCTGAGAGAGGCCAGGCGCAGTGGCTCAAGTCTGTAATCCCAGCACTTCGGGAGGCAGAGGTGGGTGGATCACCTGAGGTCAGGAGTTCGAGACCAGCCTGGCCAACATGGTAAAACCCCGTCTCTTCCAAAAGTACAAAAATTAGCCAGGTGTGGTGGCACACGCCTGTAATCCCAGCTGCTCAGAGAAGGCTGAGTGAAGCAGGAGAATCGCTTGAACCTGGGAGGAGGAGGTTGCAGTGAGCTGAGACTGCCATACAGCACTCCAGCCTGGACAACAGAATGAGACCCCGTCTCAAAAAAAAAAAAAAAAAAAAAAAGGGGTGGCTGAGAGGATGTGAGATGGGACAGAGGTATGAGGTGCAGGTAGATTTTCAGGGAGTGAACACATTTCCAAACCAATGTTTCAGCTGTTGGGAATTTTCAGATAGTATGCAATTAAATTTTCCACACCAGATTTCAGGCCCTGAAAAAGCAACCTGAAAAAGGCTCTCTGTGGCCAGGCGCGGTGACTCACACCTGTAATCCCAGCACTTTGGGAGGCCGAGGCAGGCAGATCACGAGGTCAGGAGATCGAGACCGTCCTGGCTAACATGGTGAAACCCCATCTCTACTAAAAGTACAGAAAATTAGCCAGGTGTGGTGGCGGGCGCTTGTAGTCCCAGCTACTCAGGAGGCTGAGGCAGGAGAGTGGCGTGAACCTGGGAGGTGGAGCTTGCAGTGAGCCGAGATCGTGCCACTGCACTCCAGCCTGGGCGACAGCAAGACCCTGTCTCAAAAAAAAAAAAAAAAAAAAAGAGAAAGGCTCTCTGTGCAGCCTCAGCCTCCAATGGACCATGCAGATGGGACCCACCAGGGTTACTGCTTGGCCCGCTCCACCGTGGACCACCAGCATCTCCTCTCTACCATGGTGGCCAGCTGGAAGCCCTGTGGACACTGAGCCATGCCACAGAAGCCATCAGACGCGTGCCATGGGGAGAAATGGCAGTGTGGGGACTCCAAGCAAGCCTGCACTGGCATCAATCAAGGCAGAGTTTGCACTCCAGTCACTCCATGGTCGTGTGGCCTTGGACAAATGATTCACTGTGTGAGGTCCAGGTTCCACATCTCTCAAACTGGGATCTTAACCCCCAGCAACCTCTTCGTCCCAAAAGGCCATGTTGATGTGAAATATCTAACATGTATGGTGAGCACTTAATGAGAGCTGTACTTTACAAACCTCAGTTTATTGACATTCTAGTCATTCGATAGTTATTTCTCATGCACCACATACAAAGGTTTGTTTTTTTGAGGTGGAGTTTCGCTCTTGTTGCCCAGGCTGGAGTGCAATGGCGCGATCTTGGCTCACTGCAACTTCCGCCTCCCAGGTTCAAGCGATTCTCCTGCCTCACCCTCCTGAGTAGCTGGCATTACAGACATGCACCACCATGCCTGGCTAATTTTGTATTTTTAGTGGAGACGGGGTTTCTCCATGTTGGTCAGGCTGGTCTCGAACTCCCGACCTCAGGTGATCTGCCCACTTCAGCCTCCCAAAGTGCTGGGATTATAGGCGTGAGCCACCGTGCCTGGCCTTGTTTTACATTTACAGGAGCCTACAACATGCCCAGTTCCAAGTTCAAGAAGGAATGGGAGCTGCAGTTCTTGTGGTCTAACAGCTTTCCATTTAATGTCACACTGTAAATGACACCAGTTGCACCCTAGGAGGTTCCCACGCTGTGATAGGTGAACCAGCCCGTGGCCCACAGCTGGAAGACCATGTCAGAGATCTGCACGAGCCAGGGGAGAAGGTGCTGCACGGACAGAAGTAAGTGGGTTACCAGTGCCAGTAAGAGCAGAGCTTGAGTTTACTCTCATAACCGTCGGCTGTGGGCCAGACATTTGGCTCCTTTGCAGGCAGACCAGGCTTCCCGGTGAGTCATGCTGCTTAAAATGCTGTCTGGGAACGCAGAGAACGTCTAAACGCCAAGACACTGAGGACAGCCCGCAGGTGGACTGCCATGCCCGGCTCGGCCCCTTTTTGGTCCCTGGAGTGGACAGTTCCCTTCTCCTCCCCACAGAGGGGAGGCATCCGATGGTGGCTTCAGCAGACAACCTGGAGAAGGACCACTCAGGGTTTGTCTTGCTGACGTCCCATAGCCAGCAAAACCCAGGGCAGGAGAACCCTGGCTCTTTAGAGCAGGTGGGGGAGAGGGCACCTTAGCAGCAAAGGAGCTAGGGTAATGCCAGAAGCAACCCACTCGGCAGGGCCACTCAGCAACCCCCTGGCGAGCAGAAAAGTGGCCACCAACACATCTTCTGGGCAGACTCCTTTGAAGAGAGGTAGAACATACCGGAAAGGAATAGCGCTGTGACAGCGGGGCCAGGTGGGTGTCCTGCTTCTGACAGATCTAGTGCTGAGGGCAGACGTGGTGCATGTCTCCAGGTTTTAACCACACACAAACCGGTCATGAAAGTTTGAAAGATATTTATTTAAAAACAGAACAAAAAAGCTTTGGTATTTCAAAACCTGACAATCATCAATCACTAGAAAGTTAAACACCTCCCCTGAAGCCCCAAAGTACAAAACCGCAGATGTCCGCAGGCTCCTAAGAAGGCGTGCAAACCCGAGGATGACAGCGCAACCTGCACCCTCCTACAGGCAGCAGCATAGCCACCCTGGGGGGCCCCGGCCCAGCCTCGGGACCGTGGGGCCTCCGAACGCTGAGACGGACATCACCGCCAACACTCACCATCTACAGGGGATGCAAAAGCCATCTAGCAAAATCTCAACAAAAATAAATTAAAACTTCATTAAGAAAGAACACATTAAATTAGGAAAAGGACACAACTTTTCCTAGACAAGAGTCTTTTCAAAAGACGGTCTATTTCCTGGGACAGAAGAAAGGGGGAAAGCGGAAGGAGTGAGTTCCATTTCAAGTATTTGCCATACAGGTTCATTTTATTGAGTGGAAAGCTTACAAAAGGTCCACTGGCCCCTTCCCTCCCCACGTGACACTCGTTCCTTCCAATGCAAACTCTGGTGTATCCACACTCACTTCGGCGTCACTGGTTTCCCCCAACAAGGCACAAAGGGCGAGTGCTTCCAAAGGATCCCTTGCTCCTGGCAGCGGGACTTTCAGTGCTGGGTGTCTTGTGTAAATGGTGGCTGAAAGCAGGACTGTTAGTTCACTCAGACACTGGGATCTTCCTGTTCAATTCACAAAACAAGTGTGATTATTGTTCACTGCCAACCCCAGTGGCCAGCTACAGAAATAGGCTACGGAGACAACCCTAGTGGCACCACACCCTGGCTCTGACCCAGCCTTGCAGAATTACAATGGACTCAGTGGCCTGGGCCCATCTGGAGCTGAGTGTTCACTGGCTCCGCTCTGGCATGGCCCAGCTTGAGCCTGAGTCAAGGAGAGATTGGTCAGTACCCCATGAAGGTCGTTTGGCTCATTTCCCCAACTGTGGGGGGAACTGAAGGTGCACTCAGCGAGGGCACAGAAGCCACCTGCCAAACAGACGGCAAAGCCCACACGATGCACATTTGGCACCTGTCCTAGTGCAGCTAGTTCAGAGGCGGCTCACAAGGAAGGCCTCTGTGCTGTGCGGTCCTTTTTGATCTGACTTTTGATCTTTCTTCGAACTTGAAGAACTCAGCCCTGTCTCCCACTCTTCTGCTCTTTCAGGTCAAGTTCTGCTTCCTTTTCCAAGTCCTGGTCTTGGGCCAGAAACTAGAAGCCGCAGGCATCCCTGTGGATGTGATGGGACACTTCCCATTGCTCTAGGGTGGGATCTGGGCTCTCTGACTACTTGGGAGCACAGACGCAGAGCCTAATATACCTCTCTACTGTCACTACAGTTTAAAAAGAGAAGATAAAGGAGAAAAGAAGAGAAGGGAGGGGAGCGGAGGAAGAGTAGAGGGGAGGAGATGGGGATGAGGGAGGAGAGAAGAGAAAGGGAAACAGCTCGGCTCTTTGGGAAACATTTTCTTCTACAATTGCTAACAAAGGCCTCCCCCTAGAATCCCTGCTGGTCTTTCTCCTGAGGAAGCACAGAAGGCCGGGCAGCAGAGCAAAGTAGGCAGCCTCACCCCACGACAGCAATGCTGATCCTAAGATGCTGCCCCGATGATAGTCTTGCAGCAATGATGGCCAAAATCACTGCTTCCAGGGGCAAACATGTCTCAGGAAACTGGAGGGCAACGCTTCTGTCCTGTGTCCTATGCTAACGAGATGGCCACTCTGGTCCGAGGCCTGGAGCAAGGGGCTGACCTCTGCATGCCATGAACAGGCACATGGGGGGAAGCTGGGGATCCTGCCAGCAGTTCAGATAGAGGCTTCAAAAGTCAATCTAGGGGCTTGTTGCAGTTATTTTTATTTTATTATTATTATTATTATTTTTTTTTTTTTTTGAGACAGAGTCTCACTCTGTCGCCCAGGCTGGAGTGCACTGGCATGATCTCGGCTCACTGCAACCTCCGCCTCCTGGGTTCAAGCAATTCTCCTGCCTCAGCCTCCTGAGTAGCTGGAATTACAGGCATGCACCACCATGCCCAGCTAATTTTTGTATTTTTAGTACAGATGGGGTTTCACCATGTTGGCCAGGCTGGTCTTGAACTCCTGACCTCAGGTGATCTGCCCGCCTCAGCCTCCCAAAGTACTGGGATTACAGGCATGAGCCACTGCACCCAGCCTCATTATTATTATTTTTAGACAGGGTCTCACCGTGTCACCTGGGATGGAGTGCAATGGTGTAATCACAGCTCACTGCAGCCTCAAACTCCTGGGCTCAAGTGATCCTCCCACCTCAGCCTCCTAAGTAGCTGGGACTACAAGTGTGCACCACCACACCTGGCTGATTTTTAAATTTTTTGTAGAGACAAGTCCTCGTTATCCTGCCCAGGCTGATCTCAAACTACTGGGCTCAAAGGATCCTCCCACCTTGGCCTCCCAAAGTGTTGAGATTATAGGCATGAGCCACCAGGCCCTGCCTCTAATTTTTTTTTTTTACTTTTATTTGCTTTTTTGTTTTTTGCTTTTCTGAGACAGGATCTTGCTCTGTTGCCCAAGTTAGAGTGCAATGGCACAATCATAGTTCACTGCAGCCTCAAACTCCTGGGCTCAAGGGATTCTCCCACCTCAGCCTCCCAAGTAGCTGGGACTACAGGCACAAGCCACCACACCCGGCTTGCAGTTATTTTTAAATGCTGAGATTTATGATGGGGGAGGAGGGGAGGGCTGCCCTGGGAAGCCAGAAGACCATCACTTCACACCTGGATTTCCACAGCTTTCCCTTCCTTGTCGTCTCCTCTCAAAACACTTGCGCGCTCTCTCTGGTGTCAAGGGCTGAGGGCATCAGGACACCCATTCCTGCCCAGGCCGCACCCCCCCTCGCCAGGCTAGCCCCTTCCGAGACACAGGGCTGAGAGCAAGGCCGAGGCCTCGGGTTTCGACCAGATGGCGGCTTCCTACCTTACTCCTGAAGAGGGGCTTGGCTCCAGGCCCACAGTACTCGTTGTAGATGAGCTTGAAGAGGAAGAGGTGGAAGAGGGTGATGAGGGAGGCCACGCTGAACCAGAAGAGGAAGGGCAGCCCGGGGTCCTGCTGGGCCATGTGCTCATCATGGGCCAGGATGGCCTTGAGGTGCAGCGTGTGCCGCAGGTCCTGCAGGTGTGTGAGGTCAGTGGAGATGTAGAGCAGTGGCGTGATGGGCTGTGTCACCATGACCGAGAAGGTGTGGCCCGTGGGCGCCGAGGTCAGCTCCACTGGCTCGTCCAGGCAGCCCGCCTTGCAGGCGTAGATCTTGACAGGCTGGCCGCGGGACTCCACGGACACGTGTAGGTAGGGCTTGCCCTCGGCATCCGCCAGCACGGCCAGGTTGATATGGTCGCTCTTGTAGCGGATGCCATGCAATGCATAGCTGTTGTGCAGCACGTCGGGGTCGGCCTGGAACTGGAGGTGGTTCTCCGTGAACTGCAGCCCCCCGAAGCTGAGCACCATGCCCTGCAGGATGCCTGGGGCACCCACCTTCACCAGCCCCTTGCAGCCACGCTTCTGGAGGGTCAGCCTCCACAGGTCAGAGAGCTGCAGGATCTGCTGGACGGAGGACAGCCGCCCTGGCCACAGGTTCTCGGCGTGCATGGTGGCGTGGCCGCTGAAGCAGTGATCTTCATAGTTGAGCGTCGACTCCATCTGGTCTCGCTCCCTGTGGCTCAGGGAGGGGCTGAGCAGCGGGGCTGGCGAGCAGGAGAGCATGTAGTAGAGTGTCAGGTTCACGGTCAGGCCAGACGGTGTGTGGGTATCAGTGATCTTCTTCATTTCCACTCCTGCAACACCATGAAAGCTGCACGTTAAGGGGGAAGGACAGCTGGGAGGCAGAGCGTACGAAATAAAGACCAAGGGCAGCAGAAGAGTGAGGTGTTGCGCCTTAATGATAAAGACAGTGGTGCCCGTCTCCCTAAAGTATGGAAGAAAGTCAGCCTGTCTTGTTTACACAACCAACTTGAGCCTGTGGGCCTGAAATCTAGAATCCTGTTAAAAAGCAACGGGGCCTGGTGCCAGAACCCAGAGGAACACTGACTTAGCCAGGACTTGGCACCAACCCTATGGTCAGACCTCCTGCACCAGATCAGTCACCAGTGCTGAAGTCAGTCTCAGGCCACTTCTCCTCTCTGTCCTTTCTCTCTCCAGTCCGGTAGCTTTATGTATGTATGTATTTATTTACTGAGACAGAGTCTCACTCTGTCGCCCAGGCTTGAGTGCAGTGGCATGATCTCGGCTTACTACAGCCTCCGCCTCCCAGGTTCAAGTGATTCTCCTGTCTCAGCCTCTGAGTAGCTGGGACTACAGGTGCAGGCCACCACCCATGCATAAAACAGCCCTGGCAGAAGCATTCAATAGATACTTGCTGAATAAACACGTGTTGGGCCCCTTTGCTACTGACGGATTCAACAGCTCTAAGATTTAAAAACATACACACACTCAACAACTTTGTTTCTGTAAAGATGACTATCCTCTCGCCGGGTGCAGTGGCTTATGCCTGTAATCCCAGCACTTTGGGAGGCCGAGGCGGACGGATCACGAGGTCAGGCTAAGTTTTGTATTTTTAGTAGAGACAAGGTTTCACCACGTTGGCCAGGTTGGTCTTGAACTCCTGACCTCAGGTGATCCCCCTGCCTCAGCCTCCCAAAGTGCTGGGATTACAGGCGTGAGCCACTGCGCCCAGCCAGCACGTTCTCGCCTAAAAAGCTGCCTTATTTTAATTTTAATTTTCACTTTTCTAATGTCTGTCTTCCTCCCAACCAGAATTTAAGCAAGCACCATGAGAACAGGAACTCTGGTTCCCATCTGCACCCCTCCATGCATAGAACAGCCCTGGCAGAAGCATTCAATAAATACTCGCTGAATGAACTCAACTCTCTGGGCAACCAAACACAAGGGCTCAGACAATTGGAACCCTGGAAACAAAAACCCCTCTCTCATCCAGAACAGGATTTTCTTTTCTTTAACAGTCAACGAGAGGAGAGTTTTCACTGGGCGGGAGCATCTCAACCTGCTAAAAGAAGGGATTCTCCAACCTCCCCGTGAACCAGTTGCAGCCACAACTGCCAGGACGCACCTCAGCCTAGCAGCGGTTATGTCAAGAAGCCCACGTCTGTCACCAGGCCGACTGCGGTGCTGAGCAAAGAATCAGAGAATCCACCTGCTGGTTTCACCTCTGCAAACTGACTCTAAAACACTTCATTCTGCTCAAATCAGGCCCCACCTACCAAAACGAATAACAGAAATAACAGAAAGAATTGACCTTTACACTCAATTTTCCACTACAGTCTCATAAAAACCTTCTGAGGTAGGCGTTATTGTTATTAAATACAGGCCCAGAGAGATTAGGCGACGAATCCAAAGGTCACACAGACACTAAGCAGTTGAGCAGATTCAACCCCTGGTGAAACGCCAAGCCCAAGTTTTAACCACCCACCATCACCTTCAGTGTCACCTCTGCAGACTTTGGAGGGACATATCTAGGGTGGACCAAGTGCTGGCCAGGACTCACCTGGGCTGAAGAGCTGAGCCCAGAGGAGCTGGTGGTCTTGAAGCAGCTCAGCCGCTGGCATCTCCAAGAGCTCCAGCATTTCCTTCCGTGCCAAGTCCTGCAGCGCCTTGAGCTCCTTGGCTGCTTTGCTTTTGAGCACCTGGGGGTTAATGGGGCCAGAGACGTGCACCACCCACAGCACCGTCTCATCCAGCTGCGTCTTGGGAGCAACTTGGAGGCGGTTCACCAGCTTCTTGGCGGCCACCACCACCAGGTGCACCAACCCAGTGGGCGTAGGCGGGGACCGGCCTGAGTAGAGGAGGAACTGATGGTCTCCGACCTTCTCCAGGGTACTGGTGAAGGCCTTGGGGGCTGGGCCGGCAGTGGGCCCCACAGTCTGCAGCGCGGCCACGCGCTCCGTCGGGTTGTTGAGCTGGATGCGCTGCAGGTAGACGTGGGGTCGGCCCCTGTGCGCCAGAAAGTCCTCTTGCAGCAGCACGCAGTCGCGGCCGGACCCCGCGGCAAGGCCAGAGACGGAGGCGGGCCCGGGGCCGGCGCCCACGGGGCCAGGACCTGGGGACCCCAGCTGCAGGCAACGCACGCGGCGCAGCAGCCCCTCCCGCAGCAGCAGTACCGCCTCTCCAGCTTCAGCCAGCGCGCTCAGCGGGCGCAGCTGCACGAAGGGCACAAAGTCCGGCGCCACGGCGGGCTCCCGCTCCCCGGGGGTCACCCAAAGCCGGTTGGCGGCCACGTCCAGAGCCAGGAAGCCGTTGGCCACCAGGGCCGGCACTCCAGGGCCCAGTGGTACTGCCTCGCCGCGCTCCCGCAGGCCGTGCCAGGCGCGGGTGGCCGCTTCCAGGCAGGCAGACGGCTCGGCGGCGCCCGGCTCACCGCGGGACCAGGGCAGCAGGTGCAGGCCGCCCGCCGCCCGCCGCGCGCCGGACCCCCCAAACCACAGAAGCAGCAGCAGGAGGCCAAGCAGGCAGAGGAGGCGGCGGGCCCAGCTGCTCGACAGCAGTCCCGGCAGCCCCTTGAGCCGCTGCTGCAGCCACATCGGGCCGCCAGGCGCGGGCGAGGGCGAGAGGGCGGCCGCCGGGCCCGCCGCCCAGCCCACCGGCCCGGCCGCCCGCGCCTCACTGCCCGGCCCGGACCGCGGCGCCCACCCCGGCCCCCGCCGCAACCGCCGCAGCAGTCGCCACCGCTGCTTCCTCCTTCTTCTCGGTGGCCTCCAGCCGTCAAACGACGCCGGCCGTCAAGCGTCGCCGTGTCTTTTACGACAGATGGAAAGCGGGAGGGCAGAGGGAGGAGAAAGAGGCGGGCCGCAGAAAAGGGGGCGGAGCCACGGCGAGGGCGGGACAGAAGCTGCCGGGGGCGGGACCACCCGTTCCCAAGCCGGAAGAGTGAAGTCGAGTCTCGGAGTTAAGTGCAGGGGTCTGGGGAGGACTGGAAGCATCCAATTCACTCGTGAAAAAAACATCGAGCCAGCCAAACCGAACACGTGTTGGGCCCCTTTGCTACTGATGGATTCAACAGCCCCAAGATTTAAAAACATACACACACACACACCAACTTTGTTTTTGTAAAAATGACCATCCTCTCGCTGGGCGCGGTGGCTCACGCCTGTAATCCCAGCATTTTGGGAGGCCAAGGCGGGCGGATCACGAGGTCAGGAGTTTGAGACCAGCCTGATCAACATGGTGAAACCCCATCTCTACTAGAAATACAAAAACTAGCCGGGCGTGGTGGCGCATGCCTGTAATCCCTGCTCCTCAGTAGGCTGAGGTAGGAGAACTGCTTGAACCCGTGAGGCGGAGGTTGCAGGCTTGCAGTGAGCCGAGATCACGCCACTGCACTCCAGCCTGGGCGACGGAGTGAGACTCCGTTTCAAAAAAAAAAAAAAAGACTATCCTCACTGCAAAAGCACTTGGAACAATACGAAAAGGTGGAGGAAGAAAAACAAGAGAGACAGAAGACAGAAGAGGAAGAAAGAAGAAGAAAGGAAAAGGGAGGAGGAGGGGAAGGAGGGGAGGAGGAGAAGGAAAAGGGAGGAGGAGGGGAAGGAGGGGAGGAGGGGAAGGAAAAGGGAGGAGGAGAGGCCAGGAGTGGTGGCTCACGTCTGTAATTCCAGCACTTTAGGAGGCCGAGATGGGCAGATCACTTGAGGTCAGGAGTTCGAAACCAGCCTGACCAACATGGTGAAAACCTGTCTCTACTAAAAATGCAAAAATTAGGCTGGGCGTGGTGGCTCGCGCCTGTAATCCCAGCATTTTGGGAGGCCGAGGCCACCAGATCACGACGTCAGGAGATCGAGACCATCCTGGCTAACACGGTGAAACCGTGTCTCTACTAAAAATATAAAAAATTAGCCGGGCGTGGTGGCGGGCGCCTGTAGTCCCAGCTACTCGGGAGGCTGAGGCTGGAGAATGGCATGAACCCGGGAGGCGGAGCTTGCAGTGAGCCGAGATCGCACCACTGCACTCCAGCCTGGGTGACAGAGGGAGACTGTCTCAAAAAATAAAAATAAAAATAAAAATATGAAAATGCAAAAATTAGCTGGGCGTGGTGGCGGGCGCCTGTAATCCCAGCTACTTGAGAGACTGAGGCACGAGAATCGCTTGAACCAGGGAGGCAGAGGTTGCAATGAGCCGAGATCGCACCACTGCACTCCAGCCTGGGCAACAGAGCGAGGCTCCGTCTAAAAAAAAAAAAAACCTAACCACCAGAAACTAGACTTCCCAAAAAATATTTTGTTAACAGACCTGTTTAGCTGCATGTACACCACACGTGGACACAAATCCAGCCAAGGGCCATCAATGTCTCCACCATACCAAATCGTCTTCTTGATGTCAGTCCTAAGTTTTAACTTATTAAATAACATAAGACACTAACGTCTCATACTTTGAAAATGACTTTACATTGTGAATCATCAATGCAAAAGAGAAATTTTGCTTTGTATCTTGGGAAAAAAATCCAATATAAGCACAGAGGCAGACAATGGGTGATTGTTTCCACTTTGGTTTCAGTACATTCATTCCAAGGCCAGACAGTGCTTCCCAGTTGTTGGAAATTAAACGGTCATTTGAGGTGGCCTCTGGTGGGCTGTGAGCAGACACAGAAATGTTTGCTGAGGCCAGTGCCCTTTAGAAGGAACTGTCCAGGTGGTCCTACAGTCTGCTTAGCATTTTTATTTTATTTATTTTTATTTATTTTTATTTTTTATTTTTTTGAGACAGTCACACTTTGTCCCCCAGGCTAAAGTGCAGTGGTGCGATCTCAGCTCACTGCAACCTCTGCCTCCTAGGCTCAAGCAATTGTCATGCCTCAGCCTCCCAAGTAGGTAGGATTACAGCCAACACGCCTGGCTAATTTTTGTGTTTTTAGTAGAGACCGGGTTTCACAACATTGGCCAGCATGGTCTCAAACTCCTGACCTCAGATGATCCAACTGCCTCAGCCTCCCAAAGTGCTGGGATTACAGGCGTAAGCCACTGTGCCTGCCTTATTTATTTATTTATTTATTTATTTATTTTTTCATTCATTCATTCATTCATTGAGAGGGAGTTTCGCTCTTGTTGCCCAGGCTGGAGTGTAGTGGCGCAATCTTGGCTCACCGCAAAATCTGCCTTCTGGTTTCAAGCAATTCTCCTGCCTCAGCCTCCCGAGTAGCTGGGATTACAGGAACCTGCCACCACGCCTGGCTAATTTTTGTATTGTTAGTAGAGATGGAGTTTCACCATGTTGGCCAGGCTGGTCTCGAACTCCTTACTGGTGATCTGCCCACCGTGGCCTCCCAAAGTTCTGGGATTACAGGTGTGAGCCACCACTCCCAGCCCTATTTATTTATTTATTTAGAGAGAGGGTCTCACTCTGTTGCCCAGGCTGGAGTGCAGTGGCACAATCACAGCTCACTGCAACCTCCATCTCCCAGGCTTAAGTGATCCTCCCAACTCAGCCTCCTGAGTAGCTAGAATTATAGGCCCTCACCATTATGCCCAGCTAATTTTGTTTTTTTTTTTTTGTATTTTTTGGAGAGGCAGGTTTTTGCCATGCTGCCCAGGCTGGTCTTGAGCTCCTGAACTCAAGTAATCCTCCCACCTTGGCCTCCCAGAATGCTGGGATTACAGGTGTGAGCCACCACACTCAGCCTTCTTTCTTTTTTTTTTTTTTCAATTTTTATTTTAGGTTCAAGGAGTACATGTGCAGGTTTATTACAAGGGGATATTGTGTGATGCGAGGTTTAGGGTTTTTTTTTTTTTTTTTTTTTGAGACGGAGTTTTGCTCTTGTTGCCCAGGCTGGAGTGAAATGGCACGATCTTGGCACCACAACCTCCACCTCCCAGGTTCAAGCAATTCTCCTGCCTCAGCCTCCCGAGTAGCTGGGATTACAGGCATGTGCCACCATGCCTGGCTAATTTTTTGTATTTTTTAGTAGAGACAGGGTTTCTCCATGTTGGTCAGGCTGGTCTGAAACTCCTGACCTCAGATGATCCACCCGCCTCAGCCTTCCAAAGTGCTGGGATTACAGGCATGGGCCACCGCGCCTAGCCTTAAGGTACTGCACTCCAGCCTGGGTGACAGAGTGAGACTCTGTCTCAAAAAAAAAAAAAAAAAGGGAAAGAAAGAAAGAGGACATTTTATTATGATTTATTTTTACTATTATTATTATTAGGGAGGCTTACGTGCTCGTGAGAGGTGATCGCCCATGTAGCAGCACAGAATATGGCCATCCTACCGAGGCCCTTGCTCTTCCTGGGGCCAAAAAAGGAAATGAATAAAAGAAAAGGATGAACATGAGAAAAGCCCCTCATGGCACCAGGCAGCTGCCCTCCAGGCCAGATATCCTTTCTACACCTTCCCTAGAAAGCTGAGTCCTGGCCGGGCGCGGTGGCTCACGCTTGTAATCCCAGCACTTTGGGAGGCCGAGGTGGGCGGATCACGAGGTCAGGAGATCGAGACCACGGTGAAACCCCATCTCTACTAAAAATAAAAAAAATTAGCCAGGTGTGGTGGCGGGCGCCTGTAGTCCCAGCTACTCGGAGAGGCTGAGGCTGAGGAAGGAGAATGGCGTGAACCCGGAAGGTGGAGCTTGCAGTGAGCCGAGATCGCGCCACTGCACTCCAGCCTGGGTGACAGAGCGAGACTCCGTCTTAAAAAAAAAAAAAAAAAAAAAAAAGAAAGCTGAGTCCTGTGCCTTTAACTGTCCACAGCACGTGCAGCACGTACCAGAAGTAACATCTGGATGGCAGCCACCACTGGTTAAAGAGACAGGCCCCCTTTCTCCATGAAGCTTGGGCAGGGTTCAAGTTTCAGCAGTTTGGTGAAGGGAACAGTAAAACAGATACCAAAGGAGGAGAGGGCAGGCTTTGCCAGAGTGAATCCTTTCTCCCAGAGAGGCCAGCAGCCTCCAGATTGATTCCCCTCCTGACTTAAAATGACTTTGGGCCATGGGACTCCCACTGCCCAAAGGGTTTTTTCTTTTCCTTTTTTTTGAGACAGAGTCTTACTCTGTAACTCAGGCAGAAGTACAGTGGTACAATCACGGCTCACTGCAGCTTCAACCTCTTGGGCTCAAGCGATCCTCCCACTTCAGCCTCCTGAGAAGCTGAGATTACAGGTGCACGCCACCACACCCTCCTAATTTTTTTTGTGGAGATGGGAGGTGGGTGGGGGCAGGGGGATGGGTCTTACTATGTTGCCCAGGCTGGCCTTGAACTCCTGGTCTCAAAGGATCCTCCCACCTCGGCCTCCCAAAGTGTTGGGATTACAGGCGTGAGTCATGGTACCTGGCCTCAAGTTTTTTTTTTTTTTTTCTATTCATAGTACATCACCATTGAGGTTCTCCTTGGACTACAGCAAATGGAGAGTTAGAGCTGAGTTCCAATGCTGCCTCCCTTACTGTAGTTCTGCATCAGTTGTGTGGCGTCGAGCAGATTGCTTCACTTCTCTGGGTCTGTTTTCTCATTTTGCAAATGGGGCAATACTGCTTAATTAGGAAGGCTGTTGTGAGCAGGGAATGAGGGAGAGTTTTGAAAACTGAATCAGGGGCCGGGCGCGTTGGCTCACACGTGTAATCCCAGCACTTCGGGAGGCTGAGGAAGGCAGATGTCTTGAGCTCAGAAGTTTGAGACCAGCCTGGCCGACATTGTGAAACCCTGTCTCTACAAAAAAAAAAAAAAAAAAAAAAAAAATTAGCCAGGCAAGGTGCATGCCTGTAGTCCCAGCTACTCAGGAGGCTAAGGTGGGAGAATCACCTGAGCCCAGGAAGCTGAGGCTGCAGTGGGCTGTAATCACACCACTGCACTCCAGCCTTGGCAACAAAGTGAGGCCCTGTCTCAAAAAAAAAAGAGAAAATTGAACCAGCCAACACATGCTCATTCTCCTCCCTCTGCTCCTCCTGGCATTTCCTCTTCCTCCAGGGGTCTGGAGTCTGAGTCTGCATCCTCCTGAATCCAAAACATCCGGTGGATTCTGGCAGCAAGTCCTGTCTCCAGATGCTGAAACTCCCAGCCCTGGGTCCCAGCTGGGAGGTAGAGGCCCTGGATTCTGCTCACGCCTCTTCCTTTTACTTGCCTTGTGACCTTGAGCTTGCTGCCCCGTGCCTATGGATATCACTTGTATTATCTGTACAACGAGCACATCTCCATACAATGAGATGATTTCCACACAATGAGATGATTTCCACGGTTCCCAGTGACTGAGTCTATCTTTGTTTTTTTTAATAGAGATGGGGGAGGGGTCTTGCTATAGTGTCCAGGCTGGTCTGGAACTCCTGGGCCCAAACAGTCCTCCTGCCTTGGCCTCCCAAAGTGCTGGGATTACAGGCATCAGTCCCTGCGCCGGCCTGGACCTGTATTCTAAAAATAGTATGTATTGATTTTGTTTGAATATATATATATTTTTTTCCAGATGGAGTTTTGCTTTTGTTGCCCAGGCTAGAGTGCAATGGTGCGATCTCGGCTCGCTGCAACCTATGCCTTCCAGGTTCAGGAAATTCTCCTGCCTCAGCCTCCCAAGTAGCTGGGATTACAGGAATGCACCACCATGCCCGGATAATTTTGTATTTTTAGTAGAGACAGGGTTTCTCCATGTTGGTCAGGTTGGTCTTGAAATCCCGACCTCAGGTGATCTGCCTGCCTCCGCCTATCAAAGTGCTGGTATTACAGGTGTGAGCCACCATGCCCGGCCGATTTTGTTTGAATTTTACAAATAGTATATATTTATTGGAAAAAAAAAGAAAAATATAAATAACAAAATAACTACCTGGAAATAATATAAAACATCAAAAATTGTCTATATAAATATGAAATAATCCCACAGCCTGGAAATAATCACAGTAAACATTTGGCCATAATTTTCTTCTAGCATTGTCTCTATGCATGTATACATCGGTAAGAATATATTTTTGGGTGGGCGCGATGGCTCACGCCTATAATCCCAACACTTTGGGAGGCCGAGGCGGGTGGATCACGAGGTCAGGAGTTCAAGACCAGCCTGGCCAAGATGGTGAAACCCCATCTCTACTAAAAATACAAAAATGAGCCAGGCATGGTGGCAGGCACCTGTAATCCCAGCTACTCAGGAAGCTGAGGCAAAGAATCACTTGAACCCTGGAGGCGGAGGTTGCAGTGAGCTGAGATCATACCACTGCACTCCAGCCTGGGCTACACAGTGAGACTCCATCTCAAAAAAAAAAAAAATGGTATTTTTACTGAGTGGAACCATACTATATATTCTGCTTTTCCACTTAACAACATATAGGTAGTGTATTTCTCTGGCTGCAGTATCTGAATGCTGTTTTGCTTTTATTTTTATTTTTTGGTTTGTTTGTTTGTTTTGAGACAGGGTGTGACTCTCTTGCCCAGGCTGGAGTGCAACGGTGCGATCATGGCTCACTGCAACCTCCACCTCCCGGGCTCAAGTGATCCTCCCCAGTCAGTCTCCTGAGTAGCTGGGACTACAGGCACATGCCACCATGCCTGGCTAATTTTTGTTTTTTTAGTAGAGAAGGGTTTCACCATGTTGCCCAGGCTGGTGTTGAATTCCTGGGCTCAAGCAATGTGGCTGTCTTGGCCTCCCAAAGTACTGGGATTACAGGCATGAAACACCGCACCCAGCCCATCTGAATGCTGTTGATTTATTAATATCTTTTCCCAGCACGGACGCATAGCCTGCTCTATGTCATCCATTGACATTCATGACATTCCTTCTCTCCCACCCCTTTGCCCCCTGCAGGGAACCCCCTGCCAGCCTCGGGTTGCACCCACCACCCACTCCTCTGCAGGCTAATCAGCTGGGAAAAGGCTCCTGGGTCCCTGTCTGAGTTTTTTTTTTTTTTTTTTTGAGACAGAGTCTCGCTCTGTCGCCTAGGCAGGAGTGCAGTGGTGCAATCTTGGCTCACTGCAAACTGAGCCTCCTGGGTTCAAGCGATTCTACTGCCTCAGCCTCCTGAGTAGTTGGGATTACAGGCATGCGCCACCACGCCTGGATAATTTTTGTATTTTAGTAGAGACAGAGTTTCACCATGTTGGTCAAGCTGGTCTTGTGATCCACTCGCCTTGGCCTCCCAAAGTGCTGGGATTACAGGAGTGAGCCACCGCGCCCGGCTTCTGTCTGAGGTTTCTTCCAAGGAAGGAAGGATTTTTGTTCAGAGGTGGCTGCCCTTGTCTGACATCTGGTCCAGGAGCCCTTACTCTAGAGACTGTTGAGTTGTTTGTTGGGCTTTGGGTATCTGTGAAGAGGCCCTAAAAACTTTCATCGATTTGTTTATTCATTTAACAATTAATCTCTGTAGGGTGTGGTGGCTCAGCCTGTAATCCCAGCACTTTGGGAGGCAGGAAGATCCCTTGAGCCCAGGAGTTCGAGACCAGCCTGGGCAACATAGGAAGACTCTTGTCTCTACAAAAAGGAGAAAAATTGGCCAAGTGCAGTGGCTCATGCCTGTAATCCCAGCACTTTGGGAGGCCAAGGTGGGTGGATCATCTGAGGTCGGGAGTTCAAGACCAGCCTGACCAACATGGAGAAACCCCACCTCTACTAAAAATACAAAATTAGCTGGGCATGGTGGCACATGCCTATAATCCCAGCTACTCAGGAGGCTGAGGCAGGAGAATCGCTTGAACCCGGGAGGCGGAGGTTGCCGTGAGCCCAGATCTCGCCATTGCACTCCAGCCTGGGCAATAAGAGTGAAACTCCGTCTCAAAAAAAAAAAAAAAAAAAAAAGTATAAAAATTAGCCAGGGATGGTGGCTCAGGCCTGTGATCCCACCTACTCAGGAGGCTGAGATGGGAGGATCGCTTGAGCCTGGGAGGTCGAGGCTGCAGTGAGCGGTGATCATGCCACTTCACTCCAGCCTGGGCAACTGAACGCAACCTTGTCTCAAAAAAATGGACCAAAAAAAAAAAAAACCCTTAGAAGCAAGACTTTCCTTGGCTCAGAGGTTTGCCTCCCAGGGACACAAAGGTAGATCAAGTGATTGCCTTTTAGGGAGAGTGGTGAAGGGCTTCCTGCATTTCCAGTGCCTGGGTGGGCCACGGAGGGGTGTCCGTGTCTCTGAACGCATCCCTGCCCACCCTCACCCCTTGGGTTTTGGGAAGGACTAATGAAATCATGAAAACTGACTTCCTTGGGGCTTGACCTGGGGCTGCTCTAAGTGCGCTACAGGTAACGCCATTAACCCGTGCAAGACCCAATGAACGGACGCTATCATAAGCCCCACTTTTCAGGCGAGCAAACAGGGGCTCGCGGCTATCGATGCCATGGAGCCTTGGCTCAGAACCTGGGGTCGAGAAATCGTGGCCTCGCTCTCCTCTCACCGCCCTCTTCCTGGTCGGAGTGAACCCCCCAGAGAAGGGAGGGAGGCGGCAGGGTCTGGCGGAAGCCCCGGGAGCTGCACAGAAAGGCGGAGGGAGCTGCCCCGACAAGGAGAGGCTCGGCCTTGGGCATATCTGCAGAAAAACCCTTCCCTCCTAGGCTGGCGGCGGCGGGGGCGTGGAGGGGCGGGGCGGTGCCGCCCCCGGGGCGGGCCCAGTGCGTGGCAGCGGGACCTGCGGCCCCGTCGCGAAGTTTCCATCCCTGCGAGCGCCGCCGGGTCGGCCGATCGCCCCCATACCTCGGCTATGCGGCCCCTGCTGCTCCTGGCCCCGCTGGGCTGGCTGCTGCTGGCCGAAGCGAAGGGCGACGCCAAGCCGGAGGGTGAGGGAGCGAAGGCCGGGGGCGGGAGCGCGGATCCGGGCGGGAGGGCTGGTCCGGGGCTGCCTCCCTGGGAACGACCTGAATGGGAGGCCTGGGCTGGAGAGGGAGTCTGGGTTCCGGCTTCTTGTCCACTTACTGGCTGGTGACTTGAACAAATCACTTCCCCTCTTGGGGCTGCGGTTCCTGCTTCGGGAAGGAAAGGGTGACAGCTGAGTCCCATTCAGCACAGAAAGGCTCAAAATAATAATAGTTCTCATAATAATAACCGACAATGGCTATTCTGCGGAGTGCTTACTATGGGCCAGGCATCAGTTAGGCATGATTGCTACCCTGGTAAGTGTTTCCTTCTATTATCCCCGTTTTCCAGCTGGGCAAACTGAGGCTCCAGAGTTCATTCACTTGCCCAAGATCATACAACTTGTGGGCCTTGGAACCAGGATTTACCCCACCCACCCAGGTGTCTGGTTCCAGAGCCAGGAGGCCTCATGACCACAGGAGTGAGGGGTGTTGAGGGGGACAGAGAAGGGATGGGGGTAGAAGGTGTGGCTCACTTTGCGGAGCAGTTTGTGCTTTCACCCATGTCCCCTGTGGTCTGCTCAGCCCCTGCCAGGGTGGTCTTCCTCTCTGCAGTTTATTTTTTTATTTTATTTAATGTATTTATTTATTTATTTATTTTTGAGACGGAGTCTTGCTCTGTCGCCCAGGCTGGAATGCAGTGCGCGATCTCGGCTTACTGCAACCTCTGCCTCCCAGGTAAAAGCAATTCTTTTTTTTTTTTTTTGAGATGGAGTCTCGCTCTGTCGCCCAGGCTGGAGTGCAGTGGCACAATCTCAGCTCATTGCAACCTCCGCCTCCCAGGTTCAAGTGTTTCTCCTGCCTCAGCCTCCCAAGTAGCTGGGATTACAGGCACGCACCACCATGCCTAGCTAATTTTTGTATTTTTAGTAGATACGGGGTTTTACCATGCTGGCCAGGCTGGTCTTGAACTTCTGACCTCGTGATCCGCCTGCCTCAGCCTCCCAAAATGTTTGGATTACAGGCATGAGCTATTGCGCCCAGCTGGTTCAAGCGGTTCCTGTACCTCAGCCTCCCAAGTAGCTGGGATCACAGACATGTGCCACCATGCCCAGCTAATTTTTGTATTTTTGGTAGAGATGGGGTTTCATTATGTTGGCCAGGCTGGTCTTGAACTCTTGATCTCAGGTGATCAGTCCACCGTGGTCTCCCAAAGTGTTGGGATTACAGGCATGAGCCACCACACCTGTCCTTCTCTGCAGTTTATACTTGAGGAAACTGAGGCCCAGACAGGTGAAGTGACTGTCTAGGGTGGTCCAGACGGAGGTGGTTGGTCCGAGGTCAGCTGGGCTCCAGTCTAGCGCTCCTTCTACTTCCTCAAGGCAGATTGGATTGCAGTGTGTGCCCCACTGTCCTGAGTGGGTGCTTCCCTCCTCTCCAGCCCTCCCTGGCATGGGCCATCTCCGGGGCTGTCCCGAGAAGGGCATAGACTGCGGACAGTCCAAGCAAAGCCAAGCAGAACTGGCAGTACTTTCCATGGCATTCTCCTCCTTCAGCCTACCCTCCTGGAAAACCTGAAACTGTACCACCAGAAGGATCCCGAGTTCTTTGGGTCAGGGATGGGAAACACCATTTTTTTTTATTTTTTATTTTTAGACAGAGTTTCACTGTGTCCCCCAGGCTGGAGTGCAGCAGTGTGACCTCGGCTCACTGCAACCTCTGCCTCTTGGGTTCAAGCGATTCTTGTGCATCAGCCTCCCAAGTAGCTGGGATTACAGGCCTGCACCACCACACCCAGCTAATTTTTGTATCTTTAGAAGAGATGAGGTTTTACCATGTTGGCCAGGCTGGTTTCAAACTCCTGACCTCAAGTGATCCTCCTGCCTTGGCCTCCCAAAGTACTGGGATTACAGGCGGGAGCCACTGCACCCAGCCAGGAACCACCATTTATTTTCTTTTCTTTTTTTTTTTTTTTTTTTTTTTTTTTTTTTTTTTTGAGACGGAGTCTTGTTCTGTCGCCCAGGCTGGAGTGCAGTGGCACAATCTCGGCTCACTGCAAGCTCCGCCTCCCGGGTTCACGCCATTCTCCTGCCTCAGCCTCCTGCGTAGCTGGGACTACAGGCGCCCGCCATCACACCCGGCTAATTTTTTTTGTAGTTTTAGTAGAGATGGGGTTTCACCATGTTAGCCAGGATGGTCTCGATCTCCTGACCTTGTGATCCGCCCCCCTCGGCCTCCCAAAGTGCTGGGATTACAGGCTTGAGTCACCGCACCCGGCCCTTTTTTTTTTTTTTTTTTTTAAGACAGAGTTTCACTCCTGTTGCCTAGACTGGAGTCCAATGGTGCGATCTCAGCTCACTGCAGCCTCTGCCTGCCAGGTTCAAGTGATTCTCCTGCCTCAATCTCCCTAGTGGCTGGGATTACAGGCAGATGCCACAACACTCAGCTAATTTTTGTATTTTTAGTAGAGACGGGGTTTCACCATGTTGGTCAGGCTGGTTTCAAACTCTTGATCTCAGGTGATCCGCCTACCTCGGCCTCCCAAAGTACTGGGATTACAGGCGTGAGCTCCCGGCCAGGAACCGCCATTTCTTGAGTACCTCCCTTGGACCAGGTTGTGCCCAAGGCCCCATGTCTCCCAGTGGTAAAGCCGGCAGTGTTGCTCTCTGTGAGGCTTGGTGTTCTAGCCTGCAAGACCCGGTGATGTTACCTCACGCCTGGAGCTCTAACAAGAATTCCAGGGGATGAAGTTGGGGAGAGTTCAGCTCAATGCGTGGCCCATGAAAGGCCCTCGGCAAAGGGCATTTTCTCTTCTGGTCCCAGGGCTGCCAGCTTACAGCAGGGCAGTAAGAGAGCTCAGCAAGTCCAGTGACGGCAACGCTGACCACCGGGCTGTGCAAAGGGCTCTCGGCCTTGGTCCCCTCACTAGCCAGGAGCCCTGTTGTAGCCTTGTTTTCTGGGCTTTGATCCCCCTGCTTCTGCTGACATGGGCTGCCTGCATCCCAGACCATCCCAGCAGAGAAACTGCAGCTGCCCACGATGAAGCCCGGGGAGTTGAATTGAAGAGGGACCAGACTGATGACAGGGCGTTAGGCACCCTGATCCCCAGCAAGTGACAGGAGGAGGGCAGAGTAGATCCAAGGAAGCCTTCACAGAGGGTGCTGCTATGGGCGGAGGACAGGATCAGTGTGCTACTGAGGTAACCCAGGTAGAGCACCTGGTAGGTAGAAAGCACATCTGTGCTCACTGATGCACAAGAGAGCGGATCCCCAGGCCTGGGGCTAATGTCAGGCCAGTCTGAGTTGGGCCCTTTGCTTCCCTTCTCCATTTGGATCCCTCCCTGTTTTCCTTTTTTTTTTTTTTTTTTTAAATTTTTCTTTTTTTTTTTTTTTTGAGACAGTCTCTCTGTTACCCGGGCTGGAGTGCAGTGGCACGATCTCAGCTCACTGCAGCCTCCACCTCCAGGGTTCAAGTGATTCTCCTGTCTCAGCCTCCCAAGTAGCTGGGATCACAGGCATGCACCACCATGCCTAGCTAATTTTTGTATTTTTAGTAGAGACGGGGTTTTGCAATGTTAGCTAGGCTGGTCTCGAACTCCTGACCTCAAGCGATCTGCCCACCTTGGCTTCCCAAAGTGCTGGGATTACAGGCCTGAGCCACCACGCCCAGCCGGGATCCCTTTGCTAAGTAAGGAATCATCAACACCATTTTGGAGATGGGAAGACTAAGGTCCTGGAAGGTTAAACATCTGGTCTCTCGTTGCCAGAGCTGGTTGGAGGTGGGGTCATTGTCTGGAACTCAGACCTACTGTTCATTTCTGCACCTCTGGATGGGAAGGGGGTGCTGTTGCCTGGAAATGCTGCCTGGGGGAGCCTGCTCAGCTCCCCTAGACCCAGCTGAGGTGTGACCTTCAGCCAGCTGGACAGGAGGACAGAGTGGGTTGCTCATCTTCCCTGCAGGTCTTGCCTGAGCAGCCCACTGACTAGTGTGTGTGTTTGGTGGGGGGTACCCCAGCAGCCCCCAGAGAGGCCAGCTCTTCCCTTTCCCTGGCAGGTGGATGGGAGGGAGCAGCTACTGAGGTGGATTCAGCTGGAGTAGGGAAGGGGATTTGCTGTGGAGTCTCTGGGAGTGAGGTGGGTGGGGTGCTGTCGGCAGCTTGTCCGTCCCTTCACCCAAAACCCATGGCCTTGGTGCATGGAGAGAAACGTGGACTGTTTTCACTTTTAGGGGGCTCCCAATCAGAGGGGGGTACAGAGCACCTCACTTCAGTAGACACCCCGTGTCTGAGGGAAGAGATATTGCGCCATCCTGGGGGAGCTTCCAGAACAAGATGGGAGACACAAGAAGGCTTCAACAAAGCAACATCTTCCATCACAGGGAACTGGGAGAATAAAAGGCAACATCCAAACAGGCAGATATCCCTAGAGCCAAGGCCAGATGTCCCGCAGCCCTTCCTCCCATTTGTAGAAACTTCTAGCAGATCTCCAGCTCCTGCCTTTCCCTGTAGGCCTTGATTTGGCCGTGGTGAGGGAAGAACAGCTGCAGAGATCAGAGGCTCAGCTGGGCGTTCAGGTTGTGCTGTTCCCTACTAGAGAACAGAAGGGTCCCAGGAGTCAGTCAGGCTGCACTGGATGGTGTCGGGGTGGGGCTGGGTCTGGGGAGACCTAAGTGGGCAGCTGGCCCCGGGGAGGCCAAGGTTGGCTCCCAGGTGCGGGGCATCCCCAGCTCCTGCCAGACCCTGTTCCTGGCTTCAGTTCAAGCCTGGGGTGGGGATGAAGGATGGGGGAGGGGAGAGGGCAGAAGAGCTCCATTCATTCCCGCCTCCCCAGAGAGCAGACTGGGTGTGTCATGACTGTGCCTTGACTCAGGACACACAGGGATCACCCACGCCTTGGGCTGGGACTGCTTGGGGAGGAGGGGGCATCCGCTGGCACAATCAAACCAGGGGTGCCCAGAGGTCCCATTCTTCCAGGAGCTCATCACATAGGCACGCCCCAACCAAGCCCTCATCATCAGTCTCTCCACATCATTCTTTTCTTTTTCTTTCTTTCTTTCTTTTTTTTTTGAGATGGAGTCTCGCTCACCTAGTCTGGAGTGAAATGGCACGATCTCAGCTCACTGCAACCTCTGCCCCCTGAGTTCAAGCAGTTCTCCTGCCTCAGCCTCCTGAGTAGCTGGGATTACAGGCGCCCACCACCATGCCCGGCTAATTTTTGTATTTTTAGTAGAGATGGGGTTTTGCCATGTTGGCCAGGCTGGTCTCGAGCTCCTGACCTCAGGTGATCCACCCGCCTTGGCCTCCCAAAGTGCTAGGATTACAGGTGTGAGCCACCGCGCACATCATTCTTCTCTTAAAAGTTTTTCTAAATTTTATTTTTTTGTACAGACAGGGTTTCACTGTGTTGCCCCAGCTGGTCTTGAACCCTCAGGCTCAAGTGATCATCTCCACCTTGGCCTCCCAAAGGCCGGGATTGCAGGTGTGAGCCACTGCACCTGGCTAATTCCTGTGGCCCAGTAGCATGATTATAGCTCACCGCAGCCTTCACCTCCTGGGCTCAAGCAATCCTCCTGCCTCAGCTTCCTGAGTAGCTGGGCCTAGAGGTGTGTGCCACCACGCCTGGCTAATTTTTTAATTTTTTGTAGAGACAGGGTCTCACTTTGTTGCCCAGGTTGGTCTTGAACTCAGGGCCTCAAATAAGCCTCCTGCCTTGGTCTCCCTAAGTGTTGACATTACGGGCGTGAGCCACCCCGCCCTCTGCATCATTCTTGCTCTCAAGAAGGCAGCTCCCCTTTATTCCTGACCCCCAGGGCAGCACCTACCAAGACACAGCTCCCCTTTTTAGGGAGGCACCCTGTTGCCAGAACCCCCCGCAGCTACCAAGGCAGGCACTGCCAAGCACTTTATGGCATCGGCTCATTGAATCCTTGTGAAAGTCTCTGGAGGGAGGTACTATCATCTGTATTATTCCCATGTTACAGATGAGAAAACTGAGGCACAGAGAGGCTAAGTTCCCTGCCCAGCAATCTGTCTTTAGCACCCTCTCTATTGTATCTCATTGATTTCTGCTGATCCTGGATCACAGGTTCATCTGGGGAAGTCATTGCTGGACTTTGGGCAGTAGGTGGGGAGGGCTGAAAGCTCTGGGTGCCAGGCCTTCGCCTTAGCCCAAGGTGGCTGGCTGGACCAGACAGAAAGCAGGTGGGAGGGGCCTTGGCGCTCGAAAATGAATCTTCCACATCCATGCCTTAAGGGTTTCTCTGGCCTGGCCTAGCAGTGAGCTGGGAAAAGACCTCACCACGTGACTGGAGTTGAGTGCTTATGCTGCAGAGGCCAGAGGGAAGGTGCTGGAAGCTCTGGCTTCTGTCTGCAGCCAGGAGTCTCTGGCATCTTGGGATGTTGGGCTCTTGGACAGGGAAATGAAGATAAGAGCATGGGCATTTAGAATTCCAACTCATTCCCATTTCACCTAAAGGTTCTGTGACTTTGGGTCAGGTATTTAGCCTCTCTGTGCCTCAGTTTCCTCACCTGAAGAAGCAGTGATAAAAATATCACCTTCCTCATAGAGTGTTGACCGTTAAATAAGATAATGAATGTAACATGCCTCATACAGCACACAGTATCTCACAGGGGTTCAGTGGTGGTAGCTGTTCCTAAAATCACCTTCCCATGTTGCTGCTTTTTTTTTTTTTTTTTTTTTTTTTTTTTTAGACGGAGTTTCACTCTGTCACCTGGGCTGGGGTGCAGTGGCGTAATCTTGGCTCACTGCAACCTCTGCCTTCTGGTTTCATGTGATTCTCCTGCCTTAGCCTCCTAAGTAGCTGGGATTACATGCACCACCATATAACTTGCACCATGTAAAATGCACCACTGCCTGGCTAATTTTTGTATTTTTAGTAGAGATGGGGTTTTGCCATGTTGACCAGGTGGGACTTGAATTCCTGACCTCAGGTGATCTGCCCACCTTGGCCTCCCAAAGTGCTGGGATTACAGGTGTGTGAGCCACTGTGCCCGGCCTTTTTTTTTTTTTTCTTTTTGAGACAGAGTTTCACCCTGTTGCCCAGGCTGGAGTACAGTGGCGTGACCCTGGCTCACTGCAACCTCTGCCTCCTGGGTTCAAGCAATTCTCGTGCCTCAGCCTTCCGAGTAGCTGGGACTACAGGCTCTTGCCACCACGTCTAGCCGATTTTTGTATTTTTAGTAGAGACAGGGTTTCACCATGTTGGCCAGGCTGGTCTCAAATTTCTGATCTCAATTGATCTGCCTGCCTCAGCTTCCCAAAGTGCTGGGATTACAGGTGTAAGCCACTGTGTCAGGCCTCACGTAGCTGCTTAAGGCCAGAATGTACAGTGTGTCTTGGTCATGCCCAATCCCAGCCATGGCGAGGGAGAGGGAGACCAAGGAAATAAAGATGTGGCCCTGGCCTGGCAGAGGGAGAAGGAGCAGGTTTGTACCAATACGTCAACTACTGGGCAAACCAAGACTGCACGTGCAAAGGAGTGACCACATGGGATGAGATTAAGGAGGGCTTCCTGGAGGAGGGAGACTGGAGGCCTCTTTAGGGGAAGGAATGTGTGTTGCAGACAGGTCAAGGGAATGGGGTGCAGGCTGGGTTTACTGAGGCTGTTTCCTTGGGGATGTTAGAATGTCATGCCAGGGTCTCTTGTTGGAGGGCTTGCCTTTAGTTCCCTTGTTGTGAACTGCCTCCCAGACCCCTGCATTGCAGCCCAGTGTCAGGGGACCAAGGGGATGGATTGGACCAGTGATTCCCAAATGTGGCTGACGTCAGAAGTCACCTGGGAAAGGTAGGAAAAATCCAGACTCCTGGGCCCACCTCAGACCCCTATCCCTGGGGCCTAGGAGCCTGGATTCCACAACCTCTCTTGTGATGCTGATGTGTGGGCAGGTTTGGGACCCTCTGAACTGGACAATCACGTGGGATCCTCAACCAGAGAGGCAGGCTCTGCATGGCCCAAGGAACCCGAGAGTTTTTTGATTTGTTTGTTTTGTTTTTTTGTTTTTGTTTTTGAGACAGAGTCTTGCTCTGTCACCCAGGCTGGAGTGCAGTGGCATTATCTCGGCTCACTGCAATCTCTGCCTCCTGGGTTCAAGCGGTTCTCTGCCTCAGCCTCCCGAGTAGCTGGGATTATAGGCTCCCGCCCACCACCACGCCTAGCTAATTTTTGTATTTTTAGTAGAGATGGAGTTTCTTTTTTTTATTTTTTATTTTTTTTGAGATGGAGTCTCACTCTGTCACCTAGGCCGGAGTGCAGTGGCGCGATCTCGGCTCACTGCAAGCTCCGCCTCCCGGGTTCATGCCATTCTCCTGCCTCAGCCTCCCGAGTAGCTGGGGCTACAGCGCCTGCCACCACGCCTGGCTAATTTTTTGTATTTTTTTAGTAGAGACGGGGTTTCACCGTGTTAGCCAGGATGGTCTCGATCTCTTGACCTCGTGATCCGCCTGCCTCGGCCTCCCAAAGTGCTGGGATTACAGGCATGAGCCACCGCGCCCGGCCGAGATGGGGTTTCACCATGTTGGCCAGGCTGGTCTTGAACTCCTGACCTCGTGATCCACCTGCTTTGGCCTCCCAAAGTGCTAGGATTATGGGCATGAGCCACCGTGCCCGGCTTTTTTTTTTTTTTTTTTTTTTTTGAGACAGAGTTTTGCTCTTGTCACCCAGGCCAGAGTGCAGTGGCACAGTCCCGCTCACTGCAGCTTCCGCCTCCCGGGTTCAAGCTATTCTCTTGCCTGAGCCTCGTGAGTAGTTGGGATTACAGGCATGTGCCACCACGCCCGGCTTATTTTTGTATTCTTAGTAGAGACAGGGTTTCACCACGTTGACCAGGCTGCTCTCAAACTCCTGACCTCAGGTGATCCACCTGCCTCAGCCTCTCAAAGTGCTGCTATTACAGGCGAGAGTCACTGTGCCCGGCCACGGAACTTGGGGGTTAAGGCCCCAGTGTGGGCTCTCGGCAGCACTGTTTCCCTGGAAAACAGGGAAGAGACAAGTTATGGGGAGGAAAGTGGGCATGTGGGGAGGGCACAGCTAGACAGCTCCCTTACATAGATGGAGGGACAGGGCCCTCTCAACAGATGGCCTGGCCACCGTCCCTGGCTGGGCAGTGCATGCATTTAGGTTAAGAGAGGAGACTCTGGGTTCAGGCTTGTGTCCAAGTCCTGGTGCTGCTGCTTCCTAGCTCCCTTGGGCACATTACTCGCCAGCTCTAGCCTTGGTTTCCTAACTGGAAAGTGGGCGGTTAGTATGTATGAAGTGCTTGGAACAGCGTTGGCTGGGCATGGTGTCTCATGCCTGTAATCCAGCACTTTGGGAAGCTGAGGCAGGCAGATCACCTGAGGTCAGGAGTTCGAGACCAGCCTGGCCAACATAGTGAAACCCCGTCTCTACTAAATATACAAAAATTAGCGGGGTGTGGCAGCGTGTGCCTGTAATCCCAGCTACTCGGGAGGCTGAGGTAGGAGAATCGCTTGAATTCGGGAGGCGGAGGTTGCAGTGAGCCAAGATCACACCACTGCACTCCATCCTGGGGACAGAGCCAGACTCTGTCTCAAAAAAAAAAAAAAAAAAAGCCAGCGCGGTGGCTCATGCCTCTAATCCCAGCACTTTGGGAGGCTGAGGCAGGTCGATGACTTGAGGTCAGGAGTTCGAGACCAGCCTGGCCAACATGGTGAAACCCGTCTCTACTAAAAATACAAAAAATTAGCTGGGCGTGTTGGCCGGCACCTGTAATCCCAGCTACTTGGGAGGCTGAGGCATGAGAATCACTTGAACCCAGGAGATAGAGGTTGCAGTGAGCCAAGATCTAGCCACTGCACTCCAGCCTGGGTGAGAGAGCGAGACTGTCTCAAAAAAAAAAAAAAAAAAGTGTCTGGCGTGCAGAAAATGCTCGATGAAGTTAAGCCATTATCGTTGCTGTTATTGAGAAGCAGGAACTTGAGAAAGGGGCTTTGAGCCACCCCACGCCACCCCATCCCCTTCCCCCACCCCTGCTGCTGAAGTTCAAGAGCCTGTTCCACAAGAATCCTGAATTGCGCATGCACACACACACACACACACACACACACACACACACACACTCACTCACATGCTCTCAAGCTGGCTTTTTCCATCCATGAAATGTGACACTCTTCCTGTCCCCAGCAGCCCCCTGTTGCCAAGAGGGCCTCAGAGCTGGTGGCTCTAGTTCTCTTCACCTGGGGGGAGACTTCACCGGCCTGGCAGGAGTTGGGGGGAGCCCTTCCCCAAGTGTGAGCAGCACCCCTCGTTTCTGGATCCCAGGTTCAGGTAGCGAGGCCTCTTCTTCCCACACCTGCCTGGTGTATCCACCCCCTCCTCCCCCAGGACCCCAGCTGATCCCTGCCCTGGGGCCAGCTCCCTGCTCCGGCTACCCCTGCCCTGCCAGCTCTGGCAAGCCAGGCCCCTTTGTTCCTACAGTCTAGGTTCCTCCTGACTTCCTGAGGTGGTGGGAGGGGAGGGCCTTACCTACCTGCTGTCACTCTGGCCACCAGAGTGCTCTCTGGGGAGTTATTTCCAGAAGGTTCTGCTGCAGCGGCAGGCCACACTACAGAGCCTGGGAGAGGTTCCTTGTTAAAATTGTAGGAATGGCTGCCCTGGCCAAAGGTCAGGAGTGGACCAGTGGATTTCAAGTCAGTTTCCACGCTGGGCTGACTCATTGGTTGTAACAGCCTCAAGCATGGTGTTGGGAGAATCTAGAGCCGTGTGATACTCAGCAAGAAAGACTGTGGGATAGATTGGCAATGTCTGTCCCAGGTTAGGTATGGAGAGCAGGGACCTGTGAGCCATGTATTGGCTGTCCCTGGGCTAATGTCTATCATTGGCCAGAGAGATCTTCCTTGTGGTCAGCATTCAAAGTAAATTCTTCCTTCCACACCCTCTAAAGCCAGAAACTCAGTCCTATAATGCAGGGTATAGACACCTCTCCTGTCTACAGCACATGCTTCATGACATGTTGGTCAGTGTATTTGTCTGTTTTATGTTGCTGTAAAGAAGTACCTGTGGCTGGGTAATTTCTCAAGAAAAGAGGTTTATTTGGCTCACAGTTCTGCAGGCTGTACAAGCATACCACCAGCATCTGTTCTGCTTCCAGTGAGGCCTCAGGAAGCTTTGACTCATGGCAGGCATGTCACATGGTGAGAGCTGGAGTAAGAGAAAGGAGGAAGTGCAAGGCTCTTTTAAACAACCAGCTCTCTGCTGGGCACGGTGGCTCATGCCTGTAATCCCAGCACTTTGGGAGGCCAAGGCGTGTGGATCATTTGAGGTCAGGAGTTTGAGACCAGCCTGGTGAACATGATGAAACCCCGCCTCTATTAAAAATACAAAAACTAGCTGGGAGGCCAGGCACGGTGGCTCACGCTTGTAATCCCAGCACGTTGGGAGGCTGAGGCGGGCGGATCACGAGGTCAGGAGATTGAGACCACGGTGAAACCCCGTCTCTACTAAAAATAAAAAAAAAAAAATTAGCCAGGCGTGGTGGTGGGCGCCTGTAGTCCCAGCTACTCGGAGAGGCTGAGGCAGGAGAATGGCGTGAACCCAGGAGGCGGAGCTTGCAGTGAGCCGAGATTGCGCCACTGCACTCCAGCCTGGGCGACAGAGTGAAACTCCGTCTCCAAAAAAAAAAAAAAAAAAATTAGCTGGGCATGGTGGCAAGTGCCTGTAGTCCCAGCTACTCAGGAGGCAGAGGTTGCAGTGAGTTGAGATCATGCCACTGCACTCCAGCTTGGGTGACAGAGTGAGATGCTGTCTCAAAAAAAAAAAAAAAAAAACAAAAAACCGCAGCTCTCTTGGCTGGGCATGGTGACTCATGCCTGTAATCCCAGCACTTTCGGAGGCTGAAGCAGATCACCAGAGGTCAGCTGTTCGAGACCAGCCTGGCCAACGTGGCAAAGCCCTGCGTCTACTAAAAACATAAAAAATAGGCGGGTGTGGTGGCACCCGCCTGTAGTCCCAGCTACTTGGGAGGCTGAAACAGGAGAATAGCCTGAACCCAGGAGGTGGAGGTTGCAGTGAGCTGAGATGATACCACTGCATTCCAGCCTGGGTGACAGAGTGAGAGTCTGTCTCAAAAAAATAAAAACCAACCAGTTCTCACATGAACTCAGAGCAAGAACTCACTCATTACCAAGGAGATGGCACCAAGCCATTCATGAGGGATCTGCCTCTGTGACCCAAACACCTCCCAGTGGGCCCCACCTCCAACACTGGGGATCACATTTCAACGTGCAATTTGGAGGGGACAAAAATCCAACTATATCGGTCAGTTACTGGGTGGAGGGAGCCCTGGAGGAGACTCAGGAGACCTGGGTTATTTCCTGCTCTATCATCCCTTCCTCCCTGAGCCCTATTCTGTAATGGGTTGACATGAAGACACTTCCTGCCAGAATTTGACAGGTCACTGGGAACAAAGACCTCCTCCCTGTCACCTCCCTCATCCTCCATTCCCATTCACCATACCCTCCTCTGTCTGCAGACAACCTTTTAGTCATCACGGTGGCCACTAAGGAGACCGAGGGATTCCGTCGCTTCAAGCGCTCAGCTCAGTTCTTCAACTACAAGATCCAGGTGAGGGGTTTCCTGGGCGAGGCAGAGACAGTGAGGGGTGGCAGGAGGATCTAGGAGCTAGTGTCCTTTCCAAACTACCATGGCTCTTGAGATAGACTTGGGGCCACAGGGGAGGCTTCTGGAAGCCTGAAGGACGAAAATGAGTTAGTAGGGAATGGGAAGACACAGCAGAGGACACAGCATGAGTCTAGGGGGTGATGGAGAGGGAGAGAGTTGGCTAGAGAAATGCTCAGATGTTAGTGTGCAGGAGCCTCACCTGAGACGCTAGTTTAGAGGACAGGGCCTTGGGATCAGCATTTCCACAAGTTCCACCAGGTAATTTGGGGATGGGCATGGTTTAGACATCTTCCCGGTATTATAAACACTGCTCTAAAGAAACATGAGTGGTCCGGTGCAGGGGCCCATGCCTGTATTCCCAGCACTTTGGGAGTCCGATGATCCACTGAGGTCAGGAGTTGGAGACCAGCCTGGCCAACATGGCGAAACCCCATCTCTACTAAAAATACAAAAAAATTAGCTGGGCACGATGGCATGCACCTGTAATCCCAGCTGCTTGGGAGGCTGAGGCAGGAGAATCACTTGAACCTGGGAGGCGGAGGTTGCAGTGAGCTGAGATGGCGTCACTGCACTCCAGCCTGGGCAATAGAGTGAAACTCTGTCTCAAAAAAAAAAAGAAAAGAAAAGAAAAGAAAAAAGAAACATGAGCTAATGCCCGATCGACCACTGGCATGGGCTTGGTGTCCTCTGTGTGCAGTCCATGGGGCTGAGCCCTGCAGGGAGACGAGTATCCTGAGTGCTTCCTTATGTCAGGCACAAGGTTGGGCACTGGCAATAGGGTGACGGACAATACAGAACATGTCATTGCTTACACAGAGCTTGCAATCTAGTGGCATTAAGTCAGCAAGCAAGTGTATTAGCTCACATGAATGAGGGTTGCAGCAGAGGGTTGCTTCAGGCATGGCTGGATCCAGGGATTCAAGCAGCAAAGTGAGGGCCTTGTCTTTCCATCTCTAGGCCCTGTTTGTTTTCATCGTGGTGGCAAGATGACCACCAGCCACAGATTCATGTGCCCCAGTTTCTCAACTTCAGCAGAAGGAGACAGCCTTTCCTTTTTAGGAAAGGCCTGCAGACTGTTCTGTTTTTCACAGAACAGTCCCAGGGAAGGCGCTGATAGGCCATGCTGGGGTCACATGCTCAAATCTCTGGGTGTGGGAGGGGCGGAAGGGTGGGACATTCTGATTGGACAGGCATGGTCACATGACCACCAGGAACCAGATAAGCCTAACACAGGTGGAGAATGGTTTCCTTACAGGGGAGGGTCAGAGTTGCTGGACCCACAGAAGCAAAAAAAAAATTTCTTTTTCTCTTTTGTTGAGATGGAGTCTTGCTCTATCTCCCAGGCTGAAGTGCAATGGAGCGATTTCGGCTCACTGGAACCCCCATCTCCCGGGTTCAAACAATTCTGCTTCAGCCTCCCGAGTAGCTGCAATTAGAGGCGTGTGCCACCACACGCACACGCCCCTAATTTTTGTGTTTTTAGTAGAGACAGGGTTTTGCCATGTTGGCCAGTCTAGTCTTGAATTCCTGACCTCAGGTGGTCCACAAGTCTCGGCCTCCCAAAGTGCTGGGATTACCAGCATGAGCCACCACGCCCAGCCCTGGAAAAATATTTCTTTACCAAAAGCCAGTGTTAAGGGGTGTCTCTCTCCAGGCGCTTGGCCTAGGGGAGGACTGGAATGTGGAGAAGGGGACATCGGCAGGTGGAGGGCAGAAGGTCCGGCTACTGAAGAAAGCTCTGGAGAAGCACGCAGACAAGGAGGATCTGGTCATTCTCTTCACAGACAGGTAGGTGGGTCAGGGCTTCCTAGCCTGGGTCCCTCCGAGGAAGACAGAAGAATATTCTAATATGAGGCCCTCCCAGAACATCGGGGAAGAAGGGGGACCACTCTAGCTAAGGTTGCCTAGTTTTAGGGTGTCCATTCCTGGTCTTAGTGAAGTCCATTCCCAGGCTTGGTGAAAAGATAAAGAGGAGGTGGCCCATGAGTGTGATGGGCCCCCCTTTAAGTAAGAGAAGAATGACATGTTGTGGGGACCATCTCTCTGCCCAGGGTGCGGGTGGGAACATGGCAGGCAGGGCTGCAGACGGAGACAGGTCCATTTCCCAGATGGTGGCCCAGGCTGGCATGGGCAGAGGGCCATTTGTGGAGCACTTGATCCCTGGTCCCTCCTGTCTGTGCCCTCACTGGGCCTCTGCTCATCCCTGCCCTGCTCCATCTTCTTGCTACTCTGGCCACAGCTATGACGTGCTATTTGCATCGGGGCCCCGGGAGCTCCTGAAGAAGTTCCGGCAGGCCAGGAGCCAGGTGGTCTTCTCTGCCGAGGAGCTCATCTACCCAGACCGCAGGCTGGAGGCCAAGTATCCGGTGGTCTCCGACGGCAAGAGGTTCCTGGGCTCTGGAGGTGAGAGGCCTGGGTGCGGGTGCAGGGCGCTTGGCCCAGCAGAGGGGTCCATCCACTGTCTTTGTGAGGACCCCCCTTGTTTGACATGCAATGCGAGTGTCTCACAGGTCTCCAGTGCAGAATGTCCTGAATAGAACTCCTGACTTTTCAACCCCATATGTGCTCCCCTGCAGTTCTGATCTCATTCAACAGACACGCAGCCCCATGGACAGAACCCAGGAGTCACTCCAGACTCCTCCCTTGCCCTCCTCCACCTACGTCCAATGCCAGTCGCCTGTCTACTACTTTTTAAAATTTGAGACGGCATCTCAGTCTGTTGCCCAGGCTGGAGTGCAGTGGTGGGATCTCGGCTCACTGCAACCTCTGCCTCTTGGGCTCAAGCAATCCTCCTGCTTCAGCCATCCAAGTCGCTGGGATTACAAGCATGCACCACTATGCCCAGCTAATTTTTGTATATTTAATGGAGATGGGGTATCGCCATGTTGGCCAGGTGGGTCTCGAACTCCTGGCCTTAAGTGATCCACCTGCCTCGGCCTCCCAAAGTGCTGGGATTATAGGCATGGCCACCTGCCTCTTACTTCCTAAAGATCTCTGGAATCTGCTCTCTCCGGCCCACAGTTCACTGCTGCCATTCTCACTGGGCTCCTGGCCGTTGGTAGGAGCATCCTTACTGCTCTGCCAATCCCTACCCTCATGCCCTTCCAGGCCATTCTCCGTCCAGCAGCCAGAGGGGTCTGTAAACGATGTAAATCCAAGGCTGGGCACGGTGGCTCACGCCTGTAATCTCAGCACTTTGGGAGGCCGAGGTGGGAGGATCACTTGAGGCCAGGAATTCAAGACCAGCCTGACCAACATGGCGAAACCCCATCTTTACTAAAAATATAAAAAGTAGCTGGGTGTGGTGGTACACGCCTGTAATCCCAGCTACTTGGGAGGCTGAGGGAGGAGAATCTCTTGAACCCGGGAGGTAGAGGTTGCAGTGAGCCGAGATTGTGCCACTGCACTCAAAAAAATAAATAAATAGGCTGGGTGCGGTGGCTCACGCCTGTAATCTCAGCACTTTGGGAGGCCAAGGTGGGTGGATCATGAGGTCAGGAGATGAGACCATCCTGGCTAACACGATGAAACTCCGTCTCCACTAAAAATACAAAAAATTAGCCTGGTGTGGTGGCGGGTGCCTGTAGTCCCAGCTGCTCGGGAGGCTGAGGCAGGAGAATTGCTTGAACCCGGGAGGCAGAGCTTGCAGTGAGCCGAGATCGCGCCACTGCATTCCAGCCTGGGCAACAGAGCGAGACATCGTCTCAAAAATAAATAAATAAATAAATAAATAAGATGCAAATTCACACACATCACTTAATGACTTTCCACTGCATGGAGAATAAAATCCACAGGCCTCTTTTCAACCTCAGTTGGGGATCTGCCATCTGCCCTCAACAGACATTTTTTTTCCACTGATCCAGAGTAAGCACAGTCCAGATGGCCTTGCCCTGGCCCAGGTCCAGGAGTAGGGATGTCCCATTGCTCTTGTGGTTGCCTGTCACCAGTCTGTACTCTAGCCAGGGGCCCATGTGGGCTTCCCTACTATGCCAGGTCTCAGCCCCCAAGGCGCTGTGTGAACTTGGCCCAGCCTTGCCCTTCTCTGGGCCAAGTTTCCCAGATAACTGTAAGAAGGGGCACCAGGCCTGTATCCTCCCAGCCCTGCTCTCCGGGGGCTCCTCGTCCAATCCATTTCCTCACCACCTATGTGGTGCCCAGCACTGAACAGTACAGCTTAGTGGGCACCATTGGTCTTATTCTTGGGGTCAGTAGGAACTCATTAATAAGTGACATTCACTGGCAGGCCCATTTCCAACCTGCAGCCCCACCTCCTGTCAATTCAGGAGGACTTCTGAGAGGTGACGGGGTTTGTGGGCATATGAGTGGAGGTGGATGAGAGGGAAAGGTGGGAGGAGGCCCCTGGCTTAGAGGCTGGAAGCTAAGGGTCTGTCTCGGTGTCCCCACCCACCAACCTTCAGGCTTCATCGGTTATGCCCCCAACCTCAGCAAACTGGTGGCCGAGTGGGAGGGCCAGGACAGCGACAGTGACCAGCTGTTTTACACCAAGATCTTCTTGGACCCGGAGAAGAGGGTAAGAGGCAGTGGGTGGGCCAAGGAGAGGGGGCCTGGGGATCCACTGGCCAGGCTGCACGGGAACAGCTCCTCTCAGGCCTGAACTCCTGTGTTGGTGTCTTAGCCTGTTCAGGCTGCTCTGACAAACTGCCATAGGCTGGGTGGCTCCCAAACAACGGATGTGGATTTCTCATGGTTCTGGAGGCTGGAAGGGTGAGATCACAGTTGGGTTCTGGTCAGAGCCCTCTAACTGGTACAGAGACAGCTGACTTGTCTCTGTGTCCTCAGATGGTGGAAGGGGGTAGGGAGCTCACTGGGGCCTCATTGATAAGGACAGTAATCCTATTTTTTTCTTTTTGGGTTGGAGTCTTGCTCTATCGCCCAGGCTGGAGTACAGTGGTGTGATCTCGGCTCACTGCAGCCTCCACCTCCCTGGTTCAAGCGATTCTCGAGCCTCAGCGTCTCGAGTAGTTGGGACTACAGGCGTGCACCACCACGTTTGGCTGATTTTTGTATTTTTAGTAGAGACGGGGTTTCACCATGTTTGTCAGGCTGGTCTCGAACTCCTGTCCTCAGGTGATTTACCCGCCTCGGCCTCTCAAAGTGCTGGGATTACAGGCATCAGCCACCGCGCCTGGCTGTCGGGTCTTAAAGAGGCAGCATTGTTCATTGGTTCAGAATAAGGACTTCAGGGCCAGGCTGCCTGGGTTCCAATCCCAGCTCACCATTTACTAGCTGTGTGACGTTGGGCAACTTCTCTGTCCCTTGTTTTTTTCCGTTATAAAATGCAATAATGGGCCAGGCGCGGTGGCTCACACCTGTAATCCCAGCACTTTTGGAGGCCGAGGCATGTGCATCACTTGAGGTCAGGAGTTTGAGACCAGCCTGGCCAACATGATGAAACGCTGTCTCTACTAAAAATATAAAAATTAACCAGGCGTGGTGGCGGGCGCCCGTAATCCCAGCTATTCAGGAGGCTGAGGCAGAATTGCTTGAACCCGGGAGGCAGAGGTTGCAGTGAGCCGAGATTGTGCCGTTGCACTGCAGCCTGGGAGACGAGCAAGACTGCATCTCAAAAAACAAAAAAAAAGCAATAATGATAGTACTTTCTCACAGAGATGTTGTCAGGATTAAATTGATTAATATATGTAGAATATTTTATTTATTTATTTATTTGAGACAGGGTCTCACTGTCACCCAGGCTGATGTGCAGTGGCAGAAACATAGCTCACTGCAGCCTCAGCCTCCCGGGCTCAAGTGATCCTCTCACGTCAGCCTCCTGAGTAGCTGGGACTATAGGCCTGCGCCACCACGTCTGGCTAATTTTAAAATTTTTTTATAGAGATGAAGTTTCGTCATGTTACCCAAGCTGGTCTCAAACTCCTGGGCTCAAGTGATCCTTCTGCCTCAGCCTCCCAAAGTGCTGGAATGACAGGTGTGAGCCACTGCACCCAACTCATGTGTAGAATATTTGGAGTAGCGGCCAGGTGTGGTGGCTCACGCCTTTCATCCCAGCACTTTGGGAGGCTGAGGTGGGCGGATCACCTGAGGTCAGGAGTTCGAGACCAGCCTGCTCAACGTGGCGAAATCCCATGTCTACTAAAAAAAAAAAAAAAAAAAAAATTAGCCCGGTATGGTGGCGCATGCCTGTAGTCCCAGCTACTCAGGAGGCTGAGGCAGGAGAATCGCTTGAACTCAGGAGGCGGAGGTTGCAGTGAGTCGAGGTCGTGCCACTGCACTCCAGCCTGGGTGACAAGAGTGAAACTCTGTCTCAAAAAAAAAGACTGTTTGGAGTAGCTATGTGCATATAGTGGAGTGCTTGGCAGGCGCTGGTTACTCTTAATGGCCGTCATTGTTGTAGGTGAACCGGCTGCATTCTTAGATTCCTTCCAGTTCAGAGTCCCTGGTTTTCTGTGAGTAGAGCCACTAGACTGTAGACCCCAGGAGCTTGGCTGCTGGCATTCTCTGGGCACCCAGCTGCCCTGATGTGATGTGGCAGAGTAGGTGTGGGGAGAGAGGGCTGGACTTGGGGACAGATTCCCCACACTGGATGAGATGTAGCCCCAGCCTCCTCAGGGCCTGTCCCTGCTGCAGCCTGGTACCCTCTTTCCTGCAGGAGCAGATCAATATCACTCTGGACCACCGCTGCCGTATCTTCCAGAACCTGGATGGGGCCTTGGGTGAGCAGCCCCCACGGGGAGGGATGGATCCTCAGAGGGTGATAGGAAGGATTCCGGGCAGGGCCTGAGCCTAGGGAGGAGAACTGGGCTGCTTCTTTCTGGCCATTGTGCTGAGAGGTCACTGGCCTCATCTCCAGGTTCCCAGGGGCCACTTGGGTATCCTGGCGCAGAGCCGTGTCTCTCTTGGGGGCCGGGGACAAGTGAGCATTCAGCCTGGGAGGAGTTGGGGGATGTGCACAGCAGGTGCTGGACCTCCTGCCCTGCATACCAGGTCCTTACAGATGGACCCTCTTTCCCCGCTTTCCCGGTCCTCCCACCTTCCAGGTGAAGGAGTCCTGGGCTGGGGGCAGGAACTCAGCTGGTGGGATAGGCAGCTTGGGAAGCAAAAGGCTACTTGACCCTTGATGCCACAAACATCCCTGGGCCTGGCCTCGTGTCTGTTGCTGGTGATGACATTGCTTTGCCGTAGGTCTTCCTGAGTGACCTCAGGCAAGTCACACCTCCTCCCCATGGGGGACTCAGTTTTCTTATCTTTACAAAAGGGAAGTGAACCAGATCCACTGATTGCTGATTTTGTGGATAAATGGGCCCTTTTGAGAATCTGATGAAAGCTACGACTCTGCTCCCAGAAAAATGCAGAAACTCTGTGCCCTTTGCCTGTGGTTTCTGGGGGTTAAGAAGCACTGAGTTCAGATCCACGCAGGTCAGGAGCTATCTGTTTTCTTTTTTTTTTCTTTTTTTTTTTTTTAAGATGGAGTCTTGCTCCGTCGCCCAGGCTGGAATGCAGTGGCGAATTCTCGGCTCACTGCAACCTCCACCTCCCAGGTTCAAGCGAGTCTCCTGCCTCAGCCTCCCAAGTAGCTGGGATTACAGGCGCACGCCACCATGCCCGGCTAATTTTTGTATTTTTTTAGTAGAGACGGGGTTTCACCATGTTGGCCAGGCTGGTCTTGAACTCCTGACCTCAGGTGATCCGCCTGCCTTGGCCTCCCAAAGTGCTGAGATTACAGGTGTGAGCCATCGTGCCCAGCCCTATTTTAATTTTTAAAATAGAGACAGGGTCTCGCTGTGTTTTGCAGGCTTGTCTCAAACTCCTGGGCTCAAGTGATCCTCCCACCTTGGCCTCCCAAAGTGCTGGGATTACAGGTGTGAGCCAGCGTGCCCAGCTGAAATACCCATTTTCCTATGTGCAGACTAATAGGGTCAAACGTGGGTATTGGGGGCCAGGCACAGTGGCTCATGCCTGTAATCCCAGCACTTTGGGAGGCCAAGGCAGGTGGATCACCAGAGGTCAGGAGTTCTAGACCAGCCTGACCAACATGGCGAAACCCCGTTTCTACTAAAAATACAAAAATTAGCCGGGTATGGTGGAATGTGCCTGTAATTCCAGCTACTCAGGAGGCTGAGGCAGGAAAATCACTTGAACCTGGGAGGCGGAGGTTGCAGTGAGCCGAGATCATGCCACTACACTCCAGACTGGGCAATAGAATAAGACTCCGTCTCATAAAAAAAAAAACAAACACACACACACACACACACACACACACACAAAACATGGGTATTGGAACCCTGCTGCAGGAGCTCCCTCCACTGGGCTGAGTTCTGTCCTCATCATGCCCAGGCCTCCCCTGCGTGTGGCCCTGGCATCTTCTCAGTGCTGCTCTGTCTACTCAGAGAAGGCGCCTCCCACACCCTTTCTCTTGGGGCTTCTCTGAGGTGCCTGGAGCTGGGATGTTCCAGGTCTTTGTTCTTCTCCCAGCCCCTGCTTCTGGCCGTAAGTAACCACAAGTACAGGGGTTGCCATGGATTCTCTGCTCATCATGGGCCAGGCTTGGTGCCCCATGCTTGCCCAACACAAATCCTCCCCCTCACCCCATGAAGAAGGGATTATTCCTATTTTATAGATGAGGAAACTGAGGCTTAGAGAGAAGTGACTTGCCCAAGGACATAATCTACTCACTGCAGAGCTAGGATTTGAACCCAGCTGGTTGGACCCTGAGCCTGACCTCTGGGTCTGATGCTGGGTGGGGCTGTGCTTTCTGACCCCCAGATGAGGTCGTGCTCAAGTTTGAAATGGGCCATGTGAGAGCGAGGAACCTGGCCTATGACACCCTCCCGGTCCTGATCCATGGCAACGGGCCAACCAAGGTAGGGGGGCCCCAGCCCCTGGGGAGTGTGGGAGGGGGCCAGAGCCCCAATTTCATTCTCACTGTGACCCCACAGTGTCTCCCTGGGGCCAGGGCCACCTACCTGGGGCCTGCTATGAACTCACTGCCTTTGTCCTCACATCTGAGCTCAGCGTGGTGCCTTCTTTTCCTTCTGTGGTGGTCAGTGGTACTCTGTCTATTCTCGCTGGTCACAGGACACATAGGAGGCTGCCGTCCCCTTCCAGGCCTAGGCTGGGCTACCAGAGCCATCTGCACTCTGTCACCCCAGGGCAGAGTCACTTATTCACTCAGTAAACCTTTATTTCATGTTTGCACCGGACAATAAGACATAGTCATAAGCAGGACAGATGTCCTGCGTTCATGGTGACAGAAGGGACTGGGTGCAGTTGTGGCCGGGGACAGAATGGACCTCACTGGCCCCTGGGGAACTGGCTTATAGCTCACAGCATATTTGAGTGTGGTCCTTCACCGCCGGAATGAGGGAGAGGAAGGAGGATGTGATATGTCTAAAATGCAAATTTCCTGACTCCACCCAGGATCTGTTCAGATGGAATCTCTGAGCGGGGTGGGACCCAGGAATCTGCATTTTACAAGCTCTCCGGAGAAGCACTAGAGCGCCAAGCCCTCCCCCGCTCTCTCTCAGAGCAGCTTGGTGATCTCCTGGGGATGGACCATTATCTCCAAGACCCTCTTAGGGAGTGGGAGTGGGCTGGATGGTGCTGACCCACTGGGGGGGCCCAGGGAGATATGGGTCAGGGCTGTGGCGGGTGGGGCTGGCCGGCTTCTCTGTGACCCCATGTCTCCCCGACAGCTGCAGTTGAACTACCTGGGCAACTACATCCCGCGCTTCTGGACCTTCGAGACAGGCTGCACCGTGTGTGACGAAGGCTTGCGCAGCCTCAAGGGCATTGGGGTGAGGCTGCGCCCAGGCCTGTGCCTGAGGGACATGGGGGGCTGAGTCCCCTGAGATGGCGAGATGGGTGATTCTGGAATAGACTCCATTGTCTTTGGTGGAAAGTGAAGGGGTCACCTCCCTGCCTGGGGTTCTATCCTGGTTGCCACCCACGTGCCTCCTCCTGGAAGCCCTCTCAGACTGCATGTCTCTAGCTTCCCCCGAGACGTCCAGGTTCTGGTTTCTTCTGCCTGGTCCTTCAGGCTCTCCTGCAGCCCCCTCCCCATCCCATGAACCTCATCCTCATTTATGACTCACCTTGAACACCACTCCAGCCACGATCTCCTGACAGCAGGCCCTCAACTGGGTCCTTGTTCCAGGCCTGGGCTCCTGCTGCTCCCTCCGCGGGGCACCCTCCTGTTGCTTCCCTGCTCCCCTGTACCCCCTGCCTGGAGTTCCCCAGCCCGAGCACCTTTCTTGGGAAGTCTACATGCTTCTGATTCTGGCTGTGGCTCCCTTGGGCCACCCTGGGGTGGAGTGGCAGTGCTGTGGCTGGACACTGCTGGACTCTCATGCCGCCCTCCCTGGTGCAGGATGAAGCTCTGCCCACGGTCCTGGTCGGCGTGTTCATCGAACAGCCCACGCCGTTCGTGTCCCTGTTCTTCCAGCGGCTCCTGCGGCTCCACTACCCCCAGAAACACATGCGACTTTTCATCCACAACCACGTGAGTAACAGGCACTCTGTGGGGTCGTCACGTGGCTTAGATCCAGGGCCCAGCTTCACAAGGTAGCCCGAGACCTTTGAGGGTCTCACCGAATCTAGCTTATCTGGGCCAAATGACAGTCACCAGTGGATTGTGTCCCCGAATCACTGAGTTGACTTTGGAGTCAGATTGGGTGAGTTTGAATCCCAACGTTGCTATTTTTATTGGCTGTGTGACCTTGGGCACATTACTCAACCTCTCTGTGCTTGAGTTGCTCATCTATAAAATAGGGATAAAAGTCGGGTACGGTGGCTCATGCCTGTAATCCCAGCAGTTTGGGAGGCCGAGGTGGGTGGATCACCTGAGGTTGGGAGTTCGAGACTAGCCTGACCAACATGGTGAAACCCTGCCTCTACTAAAAATACAAAATTAAGCCAGGTGTGGTGGCAGATGCCTGTAATCCCAGCTATTCAGGAGGCTGAGGCAGGAGAATTGCTTGAACCTGGGAGGCAGAGGTTGCAGTGAGCCAAGATTGCGCCATTGCACTCCAGCCTGGGCAACAAGAGCAAAACTCTGTCTCAAAAAAAAAATTAAATAAATAAATAAAATAAAATAGGGATAATAATTGTCCAATCACACAGAATTGCTGCAAGGGCTAAACAAGTTGACATGCGAAGTTCGTGAAAGGTGCCTGGTGCACAGGACGCATCTAGATGCTTCTAACTGTTGTCATCTTCACTTCCATCCCTGTCCCTGTTAATCCTTCCTAATTGCACCTGGTGGCAGTCAAACTGGTTTTCTTTCTTTCTTTTTTTTTTTTTTTTTTTTGAGACAGAGTCTCGCTGTGTCACCCAGGTTGGAGTGCAGTGGCACGATCTCGGCTCACTGCAACCTCTGCCTCTTGGGTTTAAGCGATTCTTCTGCCTCAGTCTCCCAAGTAACTGGGACTACAGACATGCACCATCACAACTGGCTAACTTTTTGTATTTTTTTTTTTTTTTTTTTGAGACAGAGTCTCGCTCTGTTGCCCAGGCTGGAGTGCAATGGTGTGATCTCAGCTCACTGCAACCTCTGCCTCCCGGGTTCAAGCCATTCTCCTGCCTCAGCCTCCCGAGTAGCTGGGATTACAGGCACCTGCCTCCACGCCTGGCTAATTTTTTGTATTTTAGTAGAGATGGGGTTTCACCATGTTGGCCAGGATGGTCTTGATCTTCTGACCTCGTGATCTGCCTGCCTCGGCCTGCCAAAGTGCTGGGATTACAGCCATGAGCCACCGCAACCAGCGGACTGTTGTTTTTCCTTTTTTTTTTTTGAGATGGAGTCTCACTGTGTCTCCCAGGCTAGAGTGCAATGGCATGATCTTGGCTCACTGCAACCTCCGCCTCCTGAGTTCAAGCAGTTCTCTGCCTCTGCAACCTCCACCTCCCGGATTCAAGCAGTTCTCTGCCTCAGCCTCCCGAGTAGCTGGAATTACAAGTGCCCACCACCACACCTGGCTAATTTTTGTATTTTTAGTAGAGATGCGGTTTCACCATCTTGGCCAGGCTAGTCTTGAACTCCTGACCTTGTGATCTACTTGCCTCAGCCTCCCAAAGTGCTGGGAAGACAGGCATGAGCCACTGCGCCCAGCCTGGACTGTTGTTTTTCAAAGCGAAGTCGAAGATCACCTGGCACATTTTGTAACAAAGCGGATCTCTGGGCCACACACAGGAATCAGCAACGTCTCTGGATGTGGGATCCTAAGTGTGGTGGCGGGGCTCTATCCTGATGACAGAGGCTCTTAGGAGGCCTGGCCTGGTCAGAGGAGAATGGGCAAAGGATGGCCAGGGAAGGGTGTTCCTGGCACAGGGCTGGCATGGGCAAAGGTCTGGAGACAGGAAAGCAGATGGCCAGGGGTGCCAGAGATGAAGGGGCACAGCCTGGCAGTGACAGGAGGTGCTGCAGTCCCTGGGTGGAAGCTGTGTCCTCCTCCTCACCCCCCCATCCCCAACCCCAGGAGCAGCACCACAAGGCTCAGGTGGAAGAGTTCCTGGCAGAGCATGGCAGCGAGTACCAGTCCGTGAAGCTGGTGGGCCCCGAGGTGCGGATGGCGAATGCAGACGCCAGGAACATGGGCGCGTGAGTTGTGGGCCACAGTACTCTCCACTGACAGTGGCGGGTAGGGGAGCTGTGGCTGTGGTGAGGAACAGCAGGCTGAGTGACAGGAGTTCAGAAGGCTGTGTGTGCTCTAGCAAGTTCCTGCCCCTTTCTGGGCCTTGGAGTTTCCATCTGTCAAATGGGGAAATAGCCTCTGTCCTGCCAACCCCCAGGGTTCCTGAGCAGGGCTGAGCCATGTTATTTGGGTTCAGGAAGCAAATCAGAGAAACAGGAAGGACTGGGGGCAGAAGTAGACAAAGGCTGACAATTAGGGAGCCAACCTCGAATGTTTTGCTTTATTATTAAAAAAAAAAAAAGGCCGAGAGCAGTGGCTCATGCCTATAATCCCTGCACTTTGAGAGGCCAAAGCTGAAGGATCACTTGAGGCCAGGAGTTCGAGAGCAGCCTGGGCCACATAGTGAGACCCTGTCTCTTCAAAAATAAAAAAAAATAGCCAAGTGTGGTGGCTTGAACCTGGGGTCCCAGCTACTGAAGAAGCTGAGGCAGGAGGACCTCTTGAGCCCGGGAAGTCGAGGTTGCATTTGCTATGATTGTACCACTGTGTTCCAGCCTGGGAAACAGAGCGAGACCTTGTCTCATAAAGCAAAACAAAAACAAAGAAAGAAGTAACTTGTGTTAATTGCAGAAGAGTCGGACAGTCCAGATCAAAGATTGGCAGACTTCCTGGTAAGGATTAGATCATAAATCTTTGCAAATTGGCTCTGCCACCTCTGTTACAACCCTGAACTCTGCCCTAGTAGCACAGAAGCAGCCACAAATAATACATAAGTGAATGAGTGAGGCTGCATTCCAGCAAAATTTCATTTATGGACACTGAAATTTGACTTTCATGTCATTTATTTATTTATTTATTTATTTTTGAGACTTGGTGTTACTCTTGTCATACAGGCTGGAGTGCAGTGGCAGGATCATAGCTTACTGTAGCCTCAAACCCCTGGGTTCAAGTGATCCTCCTGCCTCAGCCCCCCAAGAAGCTGGGACTACAGGCATGTGCCATCACATTCAGTTAATTTTTAAATATTTATTTATTTATTTATTTAGAGACTGAGTCTCACTCTGTCACTCAGGCTAGAGTGCAGTGGCGCGATCTCGGCTCACTGCAACCTCCCCGTCCCAGGTTCAAGCCTCTCTTTCCTCAGCCTCTCAAGTAGATGGGATTACAGGTGCTTGCCACCACACCTGGCTAATTTTTGTATTTTTAGTAGAGATGAGGTTTCACCATGTTGTCCAGGCCTGTCTCAAGCTCCTGACCTCAAGTGATCTGCCCTCCTTGGCCTCCCTAAGTGCTGGGATTACAGGTGTGAGCCACTGCGCCTAGTTAATTTATTTGTTTTTATTTTTTGTGGAGACAGGATCTTGCTATGTTGCCCAGGCTGGTCTCAAACTCCTGGCTTGAAGTTATCCTCTCATCTCAGCCTCCCAGAGTGCTGGGATTACAGGCATGAGCCACTGCACCTGGTGATGACCTTCACATAATTTTTACATCTTCTTCTTTTGATTTTTTTTTCCTTTTTTTTTTGAGATGAAGTCTCACTCTGTCACCCAGGCTGGAGTGCAATGGTGCAATATTGGCTCATTGCAAGCTCTGCCTCCCAGGTTCACACCATTCTCCTGTCGCATTCTCCCGAGTAGCTGGGACTACAGGTGCCCGCCACCACGCCCAGCTAATTTTTTGTATTTTTAGTAGAGACGGGGTTTCACCGTGTTAGCCAGGATGGTCTCGATCTCCTGACCTCGTGATCCACCCGCCTTGGCCTCCCAAAGTGCTGGGATTATAGGCGTGAGCCACTACGCCCAGTCGATTTTTTTTTTCTTGAAACCACTTAAAAACATAAAATCAGCCAAGTGCAGTGGCTGTAATCCCAGCACTTTGGGAGGCCAAGGATTGCTTGAGCTGGGGAAGTTGAGGCTGCAGCGAGCTATGATTGTGCATTCCAGCTTGGCTGACACAGTGAGACCCCCATCTCTAAAAAAAGGAAAAAAGGCCGGGTGCAGTGGCTCGCACCTGTAATCCCAGCATTTTGGGAGGCCGAGGCGGGCAGATCACCTGAAGTCAGGAGTTCGAGACCAGCCTGGCCAACATGGTAAAACCCTGTCTCTACTAAAAATACAAAAATTAGCTGGGCATGGTGGTGACGCCTCTAATCCCAGCTACTTGGGCGGCAGAGGCAGGAGAATCGCTTGAACCTGGGAGGTGGAGGTTGCAGTGAGCTGAGATTGTGCCATTGCATTCCAACCTGGGCAACAGAGTGAGACTCGTTCTCAAAAAAATAAAATAAAATAAAATAAAATAAAAATAAAAAAAAGAAAAACATAAAGCTGTTCTTAGCCCATGAGCTGTACAAAACCAGGCAGGGCCAGAGTTTGACTCACAGACCCTCGTTTGCTGAGTCCTGTACCAGATAAACAAAAGTAACACTGATTTTTAAGGCTTTTGGTGCAAGTTACCAAATAGCATTTCAGAAAGGCAGCCCCAGCTTACTCCCCACCCTGGGCCATGTAGGCACCTGTGGCCTGTGTTCTTCCCAGTACCAGGATTTTCAGGGCACTTGATACCAGTTGCCAACCTCTGGGCCTTGGGTGAGAGCCCAGCAGTCCAGGGGTTTGGGACTCAGAGTTGGGAGGAACCTTTGAGGCTGCTGGTGTGACCTCTCTCAAGCGCCTTGGCTGATACGTGGTGAAGCCAGACTGTGGTCACAGATGTGAGCAGCCACCAGTAGCTCCAGGATCAGGTGTACTGACCCTGTGTCCTCCTCCTTGCAGAGACCTGTGCCGGCAGGACCGCAGCTGCACCTACTACTTCAGCGTGGATGCTGACGTGGCCCTGACCGAGCCCAACAGCCTGCGGCTGCTGATCCAACAGAACAAGTGAGGCTGCTCCGTCTGCGCCCAGCACTGCTCAGGATTGGCCTGGTCCCAGGATGGGAGCCCTCCTTGCCTTCCTCCTCCTCCTCCTCCTCCTCCTCGTCCACCTCCTCTTCCTCCTCTTTTTCCTCCTCCTGCTCCTATTTCTCCTCCTCGTCTTCCTCCTCCTCTTTCTCCTCCTCCTCTTCCTCCTCCTCCTTGGCCTCACCTATTACCCAGAGCTGTGGATCCCCAGCCTGAATCCCCAGGTTCTGATAGAGAAGGTGTCCTGCCCTGTCTGCTCCTGGCTGCCCCATGGGAGGGAGCAGGTACCAGAAGAGCCAAACCCCTGACACCCCGGCCAAGGCACTGCCTGTCCCAGTGAGGTGCTTGGGGATCCCTGCGTGCAGGTTGAGGGGCACCTACCTCCCCCCATCCCTGGTGAGTGCTATCTGCCACTCCCAGTGGGCAGCGACCTCCCACTGAGGTGCTCCCTTCCTCAGGAACGTCATCGCCCCGCTGATGACCCGGCATGGGAGGCTGTGGTCGAACTTCTGGGGGGCTCTCAGTGCAGATGGCTACTATGCCCGTTCTGAGGACTACGTGGACATTGTGCAGGGGCGGCGTGTGTGAGTACCTGCAGGGTGGGGGTGGGTGGGGGACACCTTCATCTGGCTTCTGCCTGGGCTTGTGGGGCTCCCTCCCTAGTATTCCCATTCTTGTTACCCCCAAATTGCTGTTGAACCTGAAGCAAGGAAGACTTCAGTTAGACACACAGAAGGACTTCCTGACAAATAGGCCCATGTGTCCAGGGCGGGGGAATCAAATCAGCACAATTGTGACCCCCCAGCCTATGACTTCCCCTTCTCACAGCCCAGATTCCAGGCTATGACTCCCCACCACCACCCTGTGACCCCCTCCATCTTCCCCACCACCAGCCTCTGACCCCCACCCTCTTTCTGTCTCTCCCACAGTGGTGTCTGGAATGTGCCCTATATTTCAAACATCTACTTGATCAAGGGCAGTGCCCTGCGGGGTGAGCTGCAGTCCCCAGATCTCTTCCACCACAGCAAGCTGGACCCCGATATGGCCTTCTGTGCCAACGTCCGGCAGCAGGTCAGCCAGGAGCGGGCGGCACCGGATGCCCTCTGGATGGGGCAGGCGGGAAGGTGGGCCTCCAGCTCTGACCCTCATGGCGAGCCGCCTTGTCACCATAGGCCTGGGAGCTCCAGAGATTCCAGCAGGGCATCTCGGAAGCCACCAGGGCCTGCTGGAGGAATGGGGGCCGTCGGGCACAAGGGCTGGTCCTCAGGGGTCTGCAGAGACCATTTTAGCTGACCTGGTTTTTATAACATCTATTTTATTTACATTTTTGGCATAGCCCAAAGAAAATGAAACTTTCCACCTAAAGGTACTCCAAGTGATGTGCCCGAGAGACACCTCACCCTGTCTCTGCACCCTGCCCCATATATTTTTGTGACTTTTTTTTTTTTTAAAACATGCAGCAAGATGAAGTTTTCCCCTGTGACCAACATTTCAGGACCAGAACACGCCCCTTTTCTTTTATGCATTTTTTCTTTCATTCTGTGTTCAGTCCTCTGGGAAGACTTCCCTGATCGCATTCTCAGTGTCAGGCCTGGTCTGGGCCCTGGGGACACAGGGGTGACTGCACTTGGTCTCTGATCTTGGGAACTTCAGTTCGGCGGGCGGAGGAGGCTGCACTGTTGCCTGTCTGGGAGCGTGCAGGGGAGGGGTGAGGGCAGGGAAGGGATGGGGGAGCGCCTCTTTCACCGGGCCTGTCCTCCCCAGGATGTGTTCATGTTCCTGACCAACCGGCACACCCTTGGCCACCTGCTCTCCCTGGACAGCTACCGCACCACCCACCTGCACAACGACCTCTGGGAGGTGTTCGGCAACCCCGAGGTGAGGCCAGGGTGGGCACATTGGGGCTGGCAGCAGAAGGGGCCCAGTGATCCTGCAGTCTGAGGGACTTCCCTCTCAGAGCCTTACAACAGCCAGGACCCCTGTGGGCCACCTGCCACCCTCCCTTCACCCCAGGAGGCTATAGGGCAGGATTTGGGTAGGGAGAGAAGGGTTTCCAGAGAGGCAACACCATCTATTGGAGGAGGGACCAGGACTCAGAGGTCTGGGCTTGTGGCCTAGGTCTGCCATCATCTGGGACTTAGTTGAGCCTTTCAGCTTTGGGGACCTTAGTTATCTTAGCTCCAAAATGGGTATACTGTCCCAGCCTGTCTTACCCATGAGGGTGTTGTGATGATCAGAAGGGGAGACAGTTGTGACTGTTTCTAGACGTTGGGAGCTCGCAGCTGATGGGTGTAAGCACATGCCTGCACACAGACATGTACACACAAGCACACACATGTACATACATGTGCAAACACCACCTCCTATGGGCACACCTGTGCACCTAGACAACACACACGCACCCAGTGGGCGCAGGTGAACACCTGCCTCCGTCAGGCATGTACAACTTCACTCCCACTTTGAGGGGTCTGCTCAGAGCATCCCATGCAGTTGAGCCAATGGTGAGGACCCTAGCCTGCTTCCCACTCCCCACAGGACTGGAAGGAGAAGTACATCCACCAGAACTACACCAAGGCCCTGGCGGGGAAGCTGGTGGAGACGGTAAGAGCCATGGACACCGTCTTGGACCAGCCTTGCCTGCTGCAGGGGGCAGGGCACAGAAGGGAAACTGCTTGCCCTGGGGAGTGGGGGACAGCAGGATGGGAGCGGGGGGTGGCGGGATGGGAGTGGGGGGCGGCGGGATGGGAGTGGGGGGGCGGCGGGATGGGAGTGGGGGCGTCAGGATGGCCCCTCCACCTGTTGGCACTTTCCTGCTGGAGGCTGTGGGGGTCTGCAGGGCCTCTGTCCCTGGCCCAGGCAGGAAGGAGGAAAACATCCTGGATGTGATGGCCACTGTGGCCCCCCATGCCTGGACCAGTGCGGGGAGTGGCTGCTTCTCTCCACTCACTAATGTCTGCTTCCCCCGAGCCTGGGGCCTTTGCCCCCTCCCTCCCTCCGTGCCCATGTTTCTCTCTGACCTTGGCGCTGGTAGCTCTGTGACCTCGGCTGGGAAAGTCTATCTCTGGGCTCTGCCTCCTTCTCCCTTTAGGGACCCACTCAGTCTCTCCAGGATTGACAAGGCCCTGCTCCCTGGGGACACTGGGAGGGCTCCCTGGCTTGGGTGTGTGGCCCTGAAGAGGGAGGAGGATTCTGTGGTGCCACTGTGGACCCCCTTGACTGAGTCCCTGCCCTCCCCAGCCCTGCCCGGATGTCTATTGGTTTCCCATCTTCACGGAGGTGGCCTGTGATGAGCTGGTGGAGGAGATGGAGCACTTTGGCCAGTGGTCTCTGGGCGACAACAAGGTGGGACTCTGATGCCTGGGCTGGGGTCGCTGGGAGGCTGCCTCTCCATCAGTGCTGCTCACTGTCTGGGGTCTTCTGGCAAGCTGGCCTAGCCACCCTTTCTGGGACTCTTGACATAGGGGTGCTGGCATGGGTGTCTGTAGGCAGTTAGGAGTAGAGGCATAGAGAAACCTGAGGTGGAGTTTGGTCCCTAAGCTGCTATTGCCACCGTGTGGCTTTGAGTTGCCTTGACCGTAAGCTACTAGGTTTTCAGTTCCTGGTTTGCTATTGGAATGGCTTAGCTTGGTTCCCTAGACAGGAGGAACTGAGGAGGAAAGGGCCAAGGTGGGATGAGGGGCATTAGGAAGGGCTGTCGGGTCCAAGTTCATCAGACAGCAGGAGCAGGTGGCCTGCTGAGGGTGCGAGGCCCTGTGTTCTCTCCGTGAGAATCCCAACACCTGTTCCTGTCCTGGAAAGTTCAGGTACCATTTTTTTCTTTATCTTTTCATATATATATATATTTTTTGTTTGTTTGTTTTTTAAATAATAGAGATGGGGTCTGGCTGTGTTGCCCAGGCTGGTTGTGAACCAGGCACAATTTCATTTTATTTATTTTAATTAATTTATTTATTTAGAGACCGAGTCTCACTCTGTCGCCCAGGCTGGAGTGCAGTGGCGCAATCTTGGCTCATTGCAACCTCTGCCTCCCAGGTTCAAGAGATTCTCATGCCTCAGCTTGCCGAGTAGCTGGGATTATAGACGTGTGCCACCATGCCCAGCTAAGCTTTGTATTCTTTCTTTCTTTAATTTCGTGTGTGTGTGTGTAATTTTTTTTTTTTTTTTTTGAGGCAGTGTCTCGCTCTGTCACCTAGGCTGGAGTGCAGTGGCATGATCTCAGCTCACTGCAACCTTCCTTTCCCAAGTTTGAGCAGTTTTCTTGCCTCAGCCTCCCCAATAGCTGGGACTACAGGCGTGTGCCACCATCCCTAGCTAATTTCTGTATTTTTAGTACAGACTGGATTTCACCATGTTGGCCAGGCTGGTCTTGAACTCCTGGCCTCATGTAAGCTGCCTGCCTCGGCCTCCCAAAGTGCTGGGAATACAGGCGTGAGCCACCACGTCTGGCCTAAGGCACCTTTATTTTTATTTTTATTTTTTTATTTTAATGATCCCAGAACATTTATTTCCATAGGATTTTGATAAAAGAGCACAATCTTGAATAAAAATACACCACTGTACTTAAAGGCAACATTACCTAGTAAGCAAACTCTGCCCTCATCCCTTTCACAGAAGAGAAACTTCAGAAAGGAATTTTTTGTCTCCCAACAGTTTTACAACATTCATATCTCCTGTGTACTTCAAGCCCCAACCCACCTCTCATTTTCTTTTTTCTTTTTTTTTTTTTTGAGATGGAGTCTCGCTTTGTCGCCCAGGCTGGAGTGCAGTGGCGCCATCTCGGCCCACTGAAACCTCTGCCTCGTAGGTTCAAGCAGTTCTCTTGCCTCAGCCTCCCGAGTAGCTGGGATTACAGGTGCCTGCCACCATGCCCAGCTAATTTTTGTATTTTTAGTAGAGACGGGTTTCACCATGTTGGTCAGGCTGGTCTCGAACTCCTGACCTCATGTTGTGATCTGTCCGCCTCAGCCTCCCAAAGTGATGGGATTACAGGCGTGAGCAACCGCAACCTGCTCCCCCGCCACCTCTCATTTTCTACGTTCTTTTTTTTTTTTTTTTTTGTGCGTGTGTGTGTGTGTGTGTGTGTGTGTGTGTGTGTGTAATGGAGCCTCGCTCTGTCACCCAGGCTGGAGTACAGTGGTGCGATCTCGGCTCACTGCAATCTCTGCCTCCTGCAATCTCTGCCTCCTGAGTTCAAGCGATTTTCCTGCCTCAGCTTCCCAAGTAGCTGGGATTACAGGTGCTGGCCACCATGCCTAATTTTTTTTTTTGAGAGGAAGTTTTTTTTTTTTTTTTTTTTTTTTGAGGCGGAGTCTCGCTCTGCCGCCCAGGCTGGAGTGCAGTGGCGCGATCTCGGCTCACTGCAAGCTCCGCCTCCCGGGTTCACGCCATTCTCCTGCCTCAGCCTCTCCGAGTAGCTGGGACTACAGGCACCCGCCACCACGCCCGGCTGATTTTTTTATATTTTTAGTAGAGACGGGGTTTCACCGTGGTCTCGATCTCCTGACCTCGTGATCCGCCCGCCTCGGCTTCCCAAAGTGCTGGGATTACAAGCGTGAGCCACCGCGCCCGGCCGAGAGGAAGTTTTGCTTGTCACCCAGGTGGAGTGCAATGGCACCATCTCAGCTCACTGCAACATCCACCTCCTGGGTTCAAGTGATTCTCCTGCCTCAGCCTCCTGAGTAGCTAGGATTACAGGTACCCACCACTACGCCCGGCTAATTTTTGTATTTTTAGTAGAGACAGGGGTTTCACCATGTTGGTGAGGCTGGTCTCAAACTTCTGACCTCCAGTGATCCACCCACCTCGGCCTCCTAAAGTGCTGGGATTACAGGCGTGAGTCACCGTGCCTGGCCTCGTTTTCTAAGTTGTTTAATAGAAATGTGTGTTCCCCAGTTTAAGGCACCATTTTTAAAGGCACTTGAGACCCTGGACCTGTGTGCCAACCTCTGACCTGGCAACTGGACTAACCTGAAGTTCTGGTTACCTTCCTAATCCACATGCTTTGGTTGCTGAGCTGATCTCCAGAAGCCAGGAACTGGACTAGCCCATGCATTCTGGGGGCTGGCTGATGCTTGTGCTCCAGTGACAGGGCCAGACCTTGGACCTCAGCTGACTCTGGCCCTGGAACAAATTTTCAGTTCTCTGTAACAAATGACCGTGGCTCAGAATAAGACCCGTGTGTTATCTCCTGGTTTCTATGGGTCAGGAATCTGGGCCCAGTTTAGCTGGGTCATTGAGGTGTCAGCTGGGGTTGGGGTCTCATCTGAGGCCCAGGGTTCCAGTCCAAACTCACTTGGTTGTTGCAGAATTCATTCCCCTGCAGCTGTAGAATTTAACTTGCTTCTTCAAGGCCAGCAAGAGACAGAGTCTCTCTTCAAGATCCTCCTTTAGCCAGGCGCAGTGGTTCACGCCTGTAATCCCAACACGTTGGGAGGCTGAGGCGGGAGGATCGCTTGAGCCCAGGGGTTCAAGACCAGCCTGGGCAACATAGTGAGACCTCATCTCTACAAAGAATAAAATTAGTGGCTGGACGTGTGGCTCACGCCTGTAATCCCAGCACTTTGGGAGGCAGAGGTGGGCGGATCACCTGAGGTCAGGAGTTCAAGACCAGCCTGGCCAACATGATGAAACACCATCTCTACTAAAAATACAAAAAAAAAAAAAATTAGCCGGGCATGGTGGCGCACGCCTGTAATCCCAGCTACTTGGGAGGCTGAGGCAGGAGAATCGCTTGAACTCAGGCAGTGAAGGTTGCAGTGAGCTGAAATGATGCCATTGCACTCCAGCTTGGGCAACAGAGTGAGACTCCGTCACACACACACAAAAATAAAAATAATAAAAATAAAATTAGCTGGGCGTGATGGTGCGCGCCTGTAGAGGTGGGAGGATCACTTAGGCCTGGAAGGTTGAGGCTGCAGTGAGCTGAAGTTGTGCCACTGCGCTCTGACCTGTGCGACAGAGGGATACCCTGTTTCAAAAAATAAGGTCTTCCTGCAGATGACTCACTTAGTAGGTCAGGCCCTCCTAGGATAATCTCCCTTTTGATTAACCCAAAGTCAACCGATTAGGGGCCTTAATTGTATCTGCAAAGCCTGTTCAGTTTTGTCTTATAATATAACGTGGTCCGGTGTAGGAGAGGGGAGTAGACAGAGCCTGGGCACCAGGATGTGGGAGCCTGGGGGCCATCCTAGAATTCTGCCTAAATATTCGCCTCGGTCACCTCCAGGACAACCGCATCCAGGGTGGCTACGAGAACGTGCCGACTATTGATATCCACATGAACCAGATCGGCTTTGAGCGGGAGTGGCACAAATTCCTGCTGGAGTACATTGCGCCCATGACGGAGAAGCTCTACCCCGGCTACTACACCAGGGTGGGCAAGCCTGGGGCATAGCCAGGATTCGGGGACGGTTGGGTGGGGTGTCAGTGGAGTGGCTGGCACTGGTGGGGGTAGGGTGGGAGGTGGAGAAGCTGGGAGGGGCCGAGGTGGAGTTGGGGTGTGGGGAGTGTGGGAGGAGCAAGGGTGGGGCATGAGGTGGAGGTACTGAGAGGTGGGGATGGGGTTGAGAAGAGCAGGAGTGGGGTGGGAAGTGGTGGAGAAGCTGGGAGGGGTGGGGAGGAGTAGGGGGCCTGGGAGGGGCAGGGGTGAGTGGGGGTGGAAAGCCTGGAGGGGCGAGGGGGGCAGGGGTGAGGGAGTGGAGAGACTGGAAGGGGCAAGAGTTGGTGGGGAGGTGGAGGCCAGTGTGGGGCAGGAGTGGGAGGGTAGGGTGGAGTGGGGTGGGAGGAGTAGGGTGGAGTGGGGGCTTGGGTGGAAGGGCCAGGGGTGGGTGGGGGCTGGAGAGTCTGGCAAGGGGAGGGGCTGGGGAAGGGGTTGGGTTGGAGTAGGGGTGGAGGAGCATCCCAGCTTATGGGAGAGGCCTGGATATTTGGTCCCCAGGCAGGAGTGAGGTCTCATCACACACACCCCCTCCATCTAGTAGTGTGTGGGAAGACAGGGTGATGGGGTGGGCATCTAGGGCCTGCCAGTTGGCCTCTAGCCTGAGCTGGAGTCTCACTCAGCCTCATGAGTAGCTGGGATTACAGGCATGCGCCACCACGCCTGGCTAATTTTTGTATTTTTTGTAGAGACAGGGTTTCACCATGTTGGCCAGGCTGGTCTCGAACTCCTGACCTCAAGTAATCTGCCCACCTCTGCCTCCAAAAGTGCTGGGATTACAGGCATGAGCCACCGTGCCTGGCCGATGTCAGCCCTTTTGAATCTTTCTTCCTTGTCATTAACCCTGCCTCAGTGGCTCCTATACCAGCCCACCAAAAAAGCACCCCTGCCCGCCTAAGCCGGCCAGCGTGTCCACTCCCTCCCTAGCCACAAGCCTGTGCCCCACGCCTGGGCCCCGCTTCGTCCGAAGCAGCCGCCTTCCAATAGTGAGGAAAACCCTGAACTCCTGTTACTGACAGCTGTCATTCATCCCTTGAACGCTTACTGTGGTTCCCTGGAAACAATTACCTGGCTGGCTTCAGTTAATTCTCACAATTCTTTCCAGTGCTGTCACTCATGTGTCTGTCCACTGCCACCTTGGCTTTCTCCAGTCCTCACTCAGTTCCTTCCTTGGTCCCTGGTTTCTCCAGATACCTGCCCATGGCGTGCCTGGGTCCTGCCTCAGGGAATCCAGCCTGGATAGTTGCCAGAAAGGGTTGTGAGGATTGGATGCCCGTCTTTGTCTTTGTCTTTTCTTTCTTTCTTTCTTTCTTTCTTTCTTTCTTTCTTTCTTTCTTTCTTTCTTTCTTTCTTTCTTTCTTTCCTTCCTTCCTTCCTTCCTTCCTTCCTTCCTTCCTTCCTTCCTTCCTTTTCTTTCTTTCTCTCTCTTTCTTTCTTTTCTTTCGCACTTATCACCCAGGCTGGAGTGCAGTGGCGCAATCTTGGCTCACTACAATCTCTGCCTCCCAGATTCAAGCGATTCTCCTGCCTCAGCCTCCCAAGTAGCTGGGATTACAGACGCCCACCACCATGTCTGGCTAATTTTTTGTATTTTTAGTAGAGATGGGTTTCACCATGTTGGCCAGGCTGGTCTCAAACTCCTGATCTCAGGTGATCCGCCCACCTCGGCCTCCCAAAGTGCTGGAATTACAGGCGTGAGTACCATGTCCGGCCTCCTTCCCTTTCATTTCTTCTCTTTCCTTTCATTTCTTTTCTTCCCTTTTCCTCCCTTCCTCCCTCCCTCCCTTTCTTTCTTCCTTCCTTCCCCTCCGTTCTCTTCCTTCCCTCCCTCTCTCCCCTCTGTCCATACATTTTTGTTGAGAATCTTTTCTGTGCCAGGTAGTTGCAGGCACTGGAGCATACAGCCCCATGTAGACCTGGCCCCTGTAAGCTGACCTGCAGCAGGCCAGACCAGGCCCCATGTGTGCACCCTCCTCTCCTGGCCTTTGTGTCCTCCGTAACTAACACAGGCTCTCTTGTCCCCCTGCCTTGGTACAGGCCCAGTTTGACCTGGCCTTTGTTGTCCGCTACAAGCCTGATGAGCAGCCCTCACTGATGCCACACCATGATGCCTCCACCTTCACCATCAACATCGCCCTGAACCGAGTCGGGGTGGATTACGAGGTGAGCAAGAGCCAGCCGGGGTCAAGGGGCCGGCAGTGGGGATGAGGAGGGCTGGCTGGGGAGAGCCTTCAGGGTGGTTGAGGCAGAGGGGCCCCAGGTAACCAGCGCCAGAGAACGAGAAAAAAAATGATATGGGTCTGTGGGAGGGCTTCCTGGAAGGGTTCACAGTCTAGCAGGAGGAGGGGCCAGGCTCTTAAGCTACTATTTTAAGAGATTTTGGGGCTCGGCATGGTGGTTGATGCCTGTAATCCCAGCAGTTTGGGAGGCCAAGGCAGGCAGATCACTTGGGGCCAGGAGTTTGAGACCAGCCTGGCCAACATGGCGAAACCCCATTTCTACTAAAAATACACAAATTAGCTGGGCGTGGTAGCACACGCCTGTAATCTTAGCTACCCAGAAGGCTGAGGCATGAAAATCTCTTGAACCCAAGAGGTGGAGGTTGCAGTGAGCCGAGATCGTGCCACTGCTCTCCAGCCTGGGCAACAGAGCGAGACTCTGTCTCCAAAAAAACAAAAAGAGGTTTTTTGAACTTAGCCCTGGGCTGGGTGCTGTGAAGAACACCCACAAAAACAGCTATAATTTTTTTTTTTTTTTTTCAAGACAGGGTCTTGCTCTGTCACCCAGGCTGGAGTGTAGTGGCATGATCACAGTTCACTGCAGCCTCAACCTCCTGGGCCCAAGCAATCCTCCCACCTCAGCCTCCCAAGTAGTTGGGACCACAGGCGTGTGCCACCATGCCCAGCTAATTTTTTTTCTTGTTTATAGAGATGGGGTTTCACTATGTTGCCCAGGCTGGAGCTATAATTTTTTGAGAGCCTACAACAAACATATCAGGCATCCCTAATCCAAAGATTCTCAACCAGGAGCAATTGTGGCCTGCAGGGGACATTGGCAGTGCCTAGAGACATAATTGGTTTTTACAACTATGAGGGGCTACTGGCATCTAGTGAGTAGAAGTCAGAGATGCCCGGGACAGCCTTCCACAGCAAAGCGTCTATAGCAGTGAGGTTGGGAAGCTTGATCCTCAGCTCTCAATTGTAACATCTCATTTAATTCTCACTACCCTGTTCTGTTTAACCCTCATTTTACAGAAGGGGAAACTGAAGCTCAGGTTGGTCACAGTTAGTAAAGAGTGGAGGTGATGTCTGCCCAGGGCTGCCCGACAGCAAGGCCAGAGCCCTTGATCACTTACTCTTTGTTTTGTTTGTTTGTTTGTTTTTGTTGTTTTTGAGACAGAGTCTCACTCTGTTGCCCAGGCTGGAGTGCAGTGGCGCAATCTCGGCTCACTGCCTCCTGGGTTCAAGTGATTCTGTCTTTGCCTCCCGAATAGCTGGGATTACAGGCACACGCTGCTACGCCCAGCTGGTTTTTGTATTTTTAGTGGAGATGGGGTCTCACCATGTTGGCCAGGCTGGTCTTGAACTCCTGACCTCAGGCAGTCCACCCACCTCAGCCTCCCAAAGTGTTGGGATTACAGGCGTGAGCCACCACGCCCGGCCACTACTCTTTATTTAGTGTCTTCCTTAGGCAGCGCTTGTGGCTGTCATTCCAGAAGGCATCCCCAGGCAGGCAGTGCTGAGGGCCACTTGGCCATGACATACGGGAGAATAGATGGGCAGGGGGCAGTGGGGAAAGGACACTGATGCTTTCTGTCTCCCAGGGCGGGGGCTGTCGGTTCCTGCGCTACAACTGTTCCGTCCGAGCCCCAAGGAAGGGCTGGACCCTCATGCACCCTGGACGACTCACGCATTACCACGAGGGGCTCCCCACCACCAGGGGCACCCGCTACATCGCAGTCTCCTTCGTCGATCCCTAATTGGCCAGGCCTGACCCTCTTGGACCTTTCTTCTTTGCCGACAACCACTGCCCAGCAGCCTCTGGGACCTCGGGGTCCCAGGGAACCCAGTCCAGCCTCCTGGCTCTTGACTTCCCATTGCTGTTGGAGCCACCAATCAGAGAGATTCAGAGAGATTCCTGTAGGCCAGAGGCGGAACACACCTCCATGGCTGGGGCTCTCCGTGGTACTCTGGACCCAGCCCCTGGAGACACCGTTCACTTTTACTGCTTTGTAGTGACTCGTCCTCTCCAACCTGTCTTCCTGAAAAACCAAGGCCCCCTTCCCCCACCTCTTCCATGGGGTGAGACTTGAGCAGAACAGGGGCTTCCCCAAGTTACCCAGAAACACTGTCTGGGTGAGAAGCCACGGCCAGAGCTTCTCCCAGGCACAGCTGTTGCACCAGGGGCTTCTGCTTCAAGTGTTGGGGTAAAGACACCTGGATCAGACTCCAGGGGCTGCCCGGAGTCTGAGACTTCTGCCTCCATGGCTGGTCATGAGAGCAAACCGTAGGCCCCTGGAGAGAGCGACTCCAGAGAACCTCTTGGGAGACAGAAAAGGCATCTGTGCACAGCTCGATCTTCTACTTGCCTGTGGGGAGGGGAGTGACAGGTCCACACACCGCACTGGGTCACCCTGTCCTGGATGCCTCTGAAGAGAGGGACAGACCGTCAGAAACTGGAGAGTTTCTATTAAAGGTCATTTAAACTACTGAAGGGAAGATGCTCAGGGCAAGTGGGTGTGCGTGTGTCTTGGTGTGAGTGTCTGCAGGGAGAGGTTTTAAGAGCCCTCTTTTTTTTTTTTTTTTTTTTTTTTTTGAGACAGAGTCTTGCTCTGTCTCCCAGGCTGGAGTGCAGTGGCGCGATCTCGGCTCACTGCAAGCTCCGCCTCCCGGGTTCACGCCATTCTCCTGCCTCAGCCTCTCCGAGTAGCTGGGACTACAGGCGCCCGCCACCACGCCTGGCTAATTTTTTTGTATTTTTAGTAGAGACGGGGTTTCACCGTGGTCTCCATCTCCTGACCTCGTGATCCGCCTGCCTCGGCCTCCCAAAGTGCTGGGATTACAAGCATGAGCCACTGCGCCCAGCCTTTTTTTTTTTTTTTTTTTTTGAGACAGAGTCTCACTCTGTCTTCCAGGCTAGAGTGCAATGATGCGATCCCGGCTTACTGCAACCCCCGCCTCCTGGGTTCAAGTAATTCTCCTGCCTCAGCCTCCCGAGTAGCTAGGGTTACAGGCACCCATCACCATGCCTGGCTAATTTTTGTTTTTTTAGTAGAGACAGGGTTTCACCAGGTTGGTCTGGCTGGTCCTGAACTCCTGACCTCAGGTGATCCACCCGCCTCGGCCTCCCAAAGTGCTGGAATTACAGGCATGAGCCACCGTGCCCGGCCAAGAGCCCTCTTTTTAGAGCCTTTAAGAAAGGTCATGCTAGCTTCTCAGCCTCCCGAGTAGCTGGGATTATAGGTATCCATGCCTGACACATTTTTATATTTTTTGTAGAAACAGGGTTTCATTTCACCATGTTGGCCAGGCTGGTCTCAAACTCCTGACCTCAGGTGATCCATCTGCCTCGGCCTCCCAAAGTACTGAGATTACAGGTGTGAGCCACCATACCAGGCCTGAAAGTCTTTTAAAAAATATTTTTGAGGCCAGGCACAGTGGCTCACGCCTGTAATCCTAGCACTTAGGCTGAGGCAGGCGGATTACCTGAGGTCAGGAGTTTGAGATCAGCCTGGCCAACATGGCGAAACCCTGTCTCTACTAATAATATAAAAAAATTAGCCGGTTGTGTTGGCACGTGCCTGTAATCCCAGCTACTCGGGAGGCTGAGGCAGGAGAATCGCTTGAACCCAGGTGGTGGAGGTTGCAATGAGCCAAGATTGGGCTACTGCACTCCAGTCTGGGCAACAGAGCAAGACTCCGTCTCAATTAAAAAAAAAAACAAAAAAACGCCGGGCGCGGTGGCTCACGCTTGTAATCCCAGCACTTTGGGAGGCCGAGGCGGGCGGATCACGAGGTCAGGAGATGGAGACCACGGTGAAACCCCATCTCTACTAAAAATACAAAAAATTAGCCGGGCGTGGTGGCGGGCGCCTGTAGTCCCAGCTACTCGGAGAGGCTGTGGCAGGAGAATGGCGTGAACCCAGGAGGCGGAGCTTGCAGTGAGCCGAGATTGCGCCACTGCACTCCAGCCTGGGCAATAGAGCGAGACTCCATCTCAAAAAAAAAAAAAAAGATTTTTGAGTCTTTTCATTTTCAAAATTGACTCATCGTAAATTCAAACAGCATAAATCTTAATCTTTCTCTCATCCTTTCCCCCCAGCTGCTCAGTTCTTCTTTCTGAAAGCCACCATGTCTAATCTGTTTTTTGAATGTTCTTGAACTGGTTTGTGCCGACACAATCCTGTGTGTGTGTTTGTGTATGTTAGGGTTATTTTTGTTTTTGTTTTTGAGATGGAGTCTCACTCTGTCGCCCAGGCTGGAGTGCAATGGCATGATCTTGGCTCACTGCAACCTCTGCCTCCCAGGTTCAAGCAATTCTCCTGCGTCAGCCTCATGACTAGCTGGGATTACCGGCACCTGCCACCACGCCCAGCTAGTTTTTGTATTTTTAGTAGAGACGGGGTTTCACCATGTAGGCCAGGGTGGTCTCAATCTCCTGACCTCAGATGATCCACCTGCCTCGGCCTCCCAAAGTGCTGGGATTACAGGTGTGAGCCACTGTGCCCGGCATAGGGTTGTTTTTAACTGTTAACTTTTTTCTGATTACAAACGCATCTTCACCATGAAAAAGTCAAAGAAAATAGGTAACATGGGGGTCCAGATGCTGTGGCTCACATCTGTAATCCCAGTACTTTGGGAGGCTCAGGCGGATGGATCACTTGTGGTTAAGAGTTCGAGACCAGCCTGGCCAACATGGCAAAACCCCCATCTCTACAAAAAATGCAAAAATTAGCCAGGTGTGGTGGCAGGTGCCTGTAATCCCAGCTACTTGGGAGGCTGAGCTGGGAAAATCACTTGAACCTGGGAGGTGGAGGGTGCAGTGAGCCAAGATTGCACCACTACACTCCAGCCTGGGCGACAGAGCAAGAACCTGTCACCAAAAAAAAAAAAAAAAAAAAAAGGTAATATGGACCACCGGGTGCAGTGTAATCCCAGCGCTTTGGGAGGCTGAGGTGGGAGGATCACTTGAGGCCAGGAATTCTCAACCAGCATCACCAACATGGCAAAACCCCGTCTCTACTAAAAATACAAAAATAAGGTGGGCTTTATGGCACATGCCTGTAATCCCAACTACTCAGGAGGCTGCGGCACGAGAATCGCTTGAACTTGGGACGCAGAGGTTGTAGTGAGCTGAGATCACGCCACTGCACTCCAGCCTGGGTGAGAGAGCAAGACTCTTGTCTAAAAAAAAAAAAAAAACAAGGTAAGGTAAGAAAGAAAGGTCTCCTGGAGTTGTACATCAATGTACTCTGCACCCATTCCCAATAACACTCAGCCCTGCTAGAGTTTTGTCATCCCGAGGGTTGAAACGAGGATCCAGCCATCTCAATGAGGAACACATGTTACATATCTCCAAACTGTGCGATTTCCTCTACTTGCTGGGCAAGTTTGCAGATGTGTTTCAGAGATAAAGCCCAGCTGCTGGGCAGAGTACAAGACTACATGCCTGGGAATGGATTCAGAGGCTCCTACAGCAGTCCAGGCAAGTGACAAGGAACCTAGACCAATGCTTGCAGGGAAGTTTAGGGAAAAGAAGGGAGCGGGCAGGGGAGATGTTTAGGAGAGAGAACATCCAGGCTTCCACCTGACTTGGGCAAGATTCTGCTAAAGAAGGACAAGGAAGGCTGGGCGTGGTGGCTCACACCTGTAATACCAGCACTTTGGGAGGCTGAGGCGGGTGGATCACCTGAGGTCAGGAGTTTGAGACCAGCCTGGCCAACATGGTGAAACCTCATCTCTACTAAAAATACAAAAATTAGCCAGGCATGGTGGTGCACGCCTGTAATCCCAGCTAGTGGGGAGACTGAGGTGGGAGAAATGCCTGAGGCGGAGGTTGCGGTGAGCCAAGATGGTGCCACTGCGCTCCAGTCTGGGCAACAGAGCGAGAGCGAGACTCCGTCTCAAAAAAAAGGAAAAAGGAAATGGAATTTATAGTTCCTGCTCTCAGAGAATGGAAGTGGAATTTACAGTTCCTCCCCTTAGGGAGTCCAGAGATTGTGGAGGAGGAAACAATCCGACCCAGTACAAGGCAGCTATCGACTGAGGCCCCAAGGCACGCCACATCCCAGAGAGGGCCCTGTCTACACCCTGAGGCCGAGTCGGCGTGTGGCCCCACAGTCCACGGTCAGACCCGCGGGGGACTAGGCTACTCAGAGGGCAGTGTGGGCAGGAGAGCTCCCTTTGGCCATCCTCACAGGAGACTGATAAACCAGTCAGTTCGATATCAGAGTACTGATTTGCCTCTTGAGGTTATTTGTGGCAATAAATTGAGGTGGTTCTACCATGGTTATAGAGCATCACCATCCCATAGAATTACAATTTGAGCCACAAATACAAGCTACTTATGTAATTTTAAATTTTCTAGTAGCCACATTTTTAAAAGTAAAAAGAAACAGGTGCAATTAATCTTAGTAATGTATTTAACCCAAATGATCCAAAATATTATCACTTCAATATGTAATCAGCATATAAATATTAATGACCTAATAGCACTGCACTGTGCAGGTACCTGCAACCCAGCATTTTGGGAAGCCGAGGCAGGAGAAGATTGCTTGACTCCAGGAGTCCAGGAGTTCAGGAGACTAGCCTGGGTAACAAAGTGAAATGCTTCCCCATGTCTACAAAAAATAAATATTAGGCATGGCTGCAGCATCTGTTGTCAGCTACTTGGGAGGCTGAGTGAGGTGGGAGGATTACTTGAGCCCAGGAGTTCGAGGCTGCAGTGAGCCGTGATTGCACTACTGCACTCCAGCCTGAGTGACAGAGTGAGACTCTGGCTCAAAATAGATTTTTTTTTCTTTTTTGAGACGGAGTCTCTGTTGCGCTGGCTGTAGTGCAGTGGCAAGATCTCGGCTCACTGGAACCTCCGCCCCCCGTGTTCAAGCGATTCTCCTGCGTATTCCTCCGGAGTGCACCATCACACCTGGCTAATTTTTGTATTTTTAGTACAGACGCGGTTTCACCATGTTGGCCAGGCTGGTCTTGAACTCCCGACCTCAAGCGATCCACCCGCCTCGCCCTCCCCAAATGCTGGAATTACAGGCGTGAGCCACCGCGCCCGGTCGATATTTTTTTTTCCTGAAAATTGAGATAGTTTAACAGTCTTTTTTGTCCTAAGTCTCATAGCGCATCTGCGTTTGCACTGGCTCAGGACTCGAGAGCCACACGTGGCTAGTGGCTACTGTTCTGGCGCGCTCAGGCTTGGAGCCTTCCCTGCGGAGGCCAAGTCCTGCAAGGGACCTGTTTGCTGCGGTTTCCTAGTGTCTGGCTCATCACTGGGGCCCGGTGATCTGGGTAACCATGTGAGCTTAGGTAACCTCCCCTCTCCGTCTCTTGGGACTGCTGTGGACATTAAACACAGCGGTGGATGTTAGAGATGCAGTTCAGTCACTGGCATTGATTCGCCGTTGTTGCTGCTGTTCTTTCCTCAAAGGCGACTGAAGGGCAGCAGGCCCATGCTCGCTTCTGTCTGCCTGATGAGTCACTTCACCCTAGGCCTGGCCCTCTAGAGAGCACTCCTCTAAGATTACAGAATGCAAATCTGGATTCCAGAGCTGGCAGAGGCCCCAGGGTCAGGCTCTAGGACAACCGGCGAAAGAGCGGGAACCTCTACTCCACGCCCTTGTTTTTTCGCCCCTTGACAGCTTGAGGTTCCACCCCACTCTGCCCCACCCCCCAGCTCTGGCCGACGCCCGCCGGAACTACAGCCCCCATGGTGCAGCGGGATTCCGAGCCTCTGCGTCGTCGGCTTGGGACGCGCCGGCGGAGGAGTGGCGCGCTGAGGCGCTGCTCGAAGCGCCGAGTCGCGGGGCCGCAGAGGCGTAAGGAGTAGGCGGGGCGAGCTGGGCTCAGGGTCCACCAGCTCACCCGGGTCGAGGGGCAATCTGAGGCGACTGGTGACGCGCTTGTCCACTTCCCTCCTCCCGCCTCCCCCGGGGTGGCGCTCGCTGGTGACGTAGTGAGTGTGATGGCCGCCGCGAGGCCGGGAAGGTGAAGGTGAGAGGGCGAGCAAGCCGGGGTGGCGGGGACTGGCCCGGCCCGGCCCGGCGAGTCTTGAGCAGCTCGGCGTGGGCCGTTGGGATTCTGGGGCCACGGGGGTCTGGGATGCAGTCAAGCGGGGGTCCCCACTCCCCGGCCTCGCCGCCGGGCCCTCTCCGGCCCTGAGAGGGGGGGGCCGGCCGCTGGACCTGGGACTGGTAGGTGGAGTCCCCTGTAGCTTCTCATCGCCCCCGCCTTTCCACCCTTCACGGCCACGTTCTACCCCTGCCCCTTCTCTGTTTTTCATCCAGTCTTCATTTTGCCAGCATTTACTCAGCACCTGATAGGTGTCCACGTTCACCGCGGGAGCGCCCTGCCATCCCCACTTTGGGCAGTTACTGCCCTCTCGTTCAACCCTGTTTACTTGTATGACTTCTCACCGGACTGTAAGGCCCTGGAGGGCAGGACTGTTTCTTATACATTCCTAACCTGGCGCCTGACACACACACAGAAGGCACACAGAAAATGTTGAATAAATAGCTGTTAAGACACACGAAGGCAGAACTGCCCGTTACCCCCTCTCGTAATCCTTCATTGCCCTCTTTCTTTAAATTCTTAATCATTTCTCTCTCTTCTACCCAGAAAAGGGCTCTGGTTATCCGCCTCTGGTGTCCCAAGGTTTGGGGCTTGGGGGAGGAAGGCAGCTCAATGTAGTTAAAAAAGGAAGGAGGCCGGTCGCAGTGGATCACACCTGTAATCCCAGCACTTTGGGAGGCCGAGGCGGGCAGATCACCTGAGGTCAGGAGTTCGAGACCAGCCTGACCAACATGGTGAAACCCCATCTGTGCTAAAAACAAAAATTAGCCGGGCTTGCTGGCACACGCCTGTAATCCCAGCTACTCAGGAGGCTGAGGCAGGAGAATCGCTTGAACCCTGGAGGCGGAGGTTGAGCCGAGATCGCGCTGCTGCACTCCAGGAGCTTTGGAGACAAAGGGAGCTAGTATTTAAGATCCCAGCTTAGACAATTGACTAACAGTCTATAAATCTTCAAGTATTCCAGCCCTCTGCCCGTAGAATAGAGAATTAAGTGAGTACTTTACAGTAGCTGAACACATTGGCTTTCAGTCAGTTCTTCTGTTCCTCAATAGCTGTTCCACAGTCCTCAAGCCCAGCTTTGTTCCTAGTTTTGCTCTGTCCTCTTCTCCCCTCTCTGGATGTACCTTTCCCAGGGCTCCTGCAGGGACCTCCATGGTGCCTCAAACCCGCACATGGCGGAACACGTGTTTGTGCACAGCCAGGGTTGGTCCCACACCTCTGCGTTTTTTTCCCCAGGGCACTTCCTCACATGCCAGCGCAACTCCCCAGTACCTCAATGAGTAAGCTTCCCTCAGGGATGAGTTTGTTTGGCTTGAAACCTGATTAGACATGTTTTGTACACCAGTGTTTTTTTTTGTTTTTTGTTGTTTGTTTTTTGGACACCTGATCCATCTCCCTTCTCTTTTCTAGTAAGTCAGGACTGGTGGAGCTAACACAGTCAATCAATAGCCAACCTCAACCTGAGACAGGACAGAGGACTCAGAATCTTTTTGTCTTTTGGACTCCAGCCATGTCCATGATGCCTACCCTGTGAAGATCTCTCACCATCCAAAAAAGTAAGTAGTAGCTGTGACTTCTGGCACCCTGGATTTGAGTTGAGTGGACAGGGGTGTGCTCTCCTGGACCTCTGGTGGCAAGTCTCTTGGATGGCATCCTCTTTGTATAGAGCCACAGCTTTCTAACTTGTGTTGAAAAACTGCTGTATCTCTTTACTTCTGTGAAGGATTCCGCTGGTTGCTTAGAGAGCCTGTTTAAAAGTTGACAGTTCAGGAAGTGGCTGGGATCTCTTGGGCTCCCTAAAGAATTAGTCTCTATCTCCCTTGTTTGGTCTTCTCTGCTGTGCTGGCTTTTTCCCATCTCGGCCCAGCACAGGTTGGCTCCTTGTCACTGCTCTTCTAAGATTCTGCTCTGTCCCCTTTACCCTGTATACTCTTTTTGTTTCGATTTCTCAGCTTCTCCTCTTTTCCAGTTGTGCCAGCAGACGATCCGTGGATCCATTTTATTTTCCCTGCTAGGAGTTGCTGTACATAACACTGGGTAAGGAGGTGGTGTGGATTCAGGGACTGTGCTTGGGATCCAAACACACCTTGCAGTGAATTTTGCTACTGCTCTCTCTACACCCAAGATACCTAATACTCCTCAACTAATAGCCTAGGTTGAGGCAACGCTTTTGACCCCTTGGAGGGGTAATAGCAGTTTCCATTTAGAACTGGGTTCATTTCTGGTCTTAGGTTAATATTTATTAATACTGTGCCCCTGGCACTTTTTGGGGGTAGGGGTGGGAGAGTACCAGAAAGAATGGGTCTTTCCCTAAAGCGTGATCCTTGGGATTTTAAAAGCTATTATACAGAAGGGTTTTTTCATTGAATATATTTGTGAAATGCTGAATTCAACACAGTTAAACTAGTGTCTTTAGAACAAGCCTTCCTTCCCAAACTCTTTGCTGTGCTCACGTGCTCCACTGAGGGGAATGGTAGCATATGGTGTTTTTTTTTTTTTTTTTTTTTTTTTTTTTGAGACAGAGTCTTGCTCTGTCGCCCAGGCTGGAGTGCAGTGGCGTGATCTTGGCTCACTGCAAGCTCCGCCTCCCGGGTTCATGCCATCCTCCTGCCTCAGCCTCCCGAGTAGCTGGGACTACAGGCGCATGCTGCCACGCCTGGCTAATTTTTTGTAGTTTTAGTAGAGATGGGGTTTCACCGTGTTAGCCAGGATGGTCTCGATCTCCTGACCTCGTAATCCGCCTGCCTCGGCCTCCCAAAGTGCTGGGATTACAGGCATGAGCCACCGCGCCTGGCCTAGCATATGGTGTTTTACAAACTGATTCTACTATTGAACCTTCTTTACATGGGATATTGGGTGCAAGTCGAGTTCTGTGGACCACGCTTTGGGAAGTGCTGCCAGAAACTATCCAAAACAGTAATCTCCAGAGCACTTACGAGGCAGTCACAGCTTGAAGTGTGACGCTTAATGTGTCACTGATGTTGGAGCTGGGCTCTCAGGCTATGCTTGCGGGATGGTCCCCATGTGCCTGTGGCGAGGTCTGTGGTGAAGCAGAGATTATCAAGGCTTTCCAGAGGAGCAGCAGGAACCCAGCTGCCCGGCATTACCCTGGAGGAGTAGGGAGTCAGCAGTCAAAGCCTTAAGATAATTGGGGAACACAGGATGTGACAAAAACCAGAAGTCCGTGATGTTGTTTGTTCTCTATGAGGCATCAGAGGAGGCTTCATGGAGCGGGTGACACTTGAGTTGGGTCTAGAGGGACAGTAGGAGTATGCCAAATGGGTGGAAAAGGAAGGAGGATTCCAGGCAGAAAGCAGCTCATGCAACACAAATGTGGAATCTCAGCTTGCAAGTTAGCAGAGCCAGATAAATCAGGCAGAGTTTGGAGGGGTTGACAGTAGGTTTTATGCCAGGGGTTTGGAGGCAGCTGCAGGCTGGGTATTGGTGAGAGCAGGGAAGCTCCTGGACCGACTGAGCTCCCAGCAGACCTTGTAAACTGGAGCTCCCAAGCTTCTACTGGTGTACACGCTATTGAGTCTTGCAGTTAGTGAGCACTAATGCATTTGGTTTTATATCTCCTGGGCTTGCAAACATTGACCAGAACTTAAAAGCACCTGCTTCTGATGGCGGGGGAGCTTGCTTCCTGCAGCAAGTCACTTCTGGAGTGGGGTATCGCTGATCCTTCCCCAGCTGACCTGTTTATTTGATCTCCGTGGTAGCGGGTAAGAGAGTGGTGTGTGTGGGGTGAGTTGGCAGAGTTGCCTCTGCCCTCCCTGAAGGCTGGATGTTCATGGAGAGAGTCTTGTGATCTTGCTGGTAGAGTTTGTTGTTATTGCTTTATAACATGTAAAGCTACCTTTAGCTCTTACTGTATGTGAAGCATGTTGCTTGCATCATCAACTTTAGTCTTATCACAGTTTAGATGGTATTGTGGTATTAGGATATTGGTTTTCATCCACGGATCCAGTCTCATAACTCCTATCCATAGCCCTTGTTACGGTTTTTTGTTATAACGTTAGGTATGTTAGGCCTCAGGGGCAGGCCTCTGACCTTCTCCTACTCTCCTTCCACCCTAATCTTTCCCCACCTTTCTGATTGTGGGCCTTAAAACCCTCCCCTGAGAGGGTTGGACCCTGTATCCTGGGGGAAGGAATGCTGATGTCATGAAGCTTCCATAAAAATGCAAGAGGACAGAGTTCAGGGAGCTTGCAGATAGCTGAACACGTGGAAATTCCTGGAGAGAGGCGTGCTCAGGGAGGGCACAGAAACTACATGCCTCTTCCCCCATACCTTGCCCTAAGCATCTCCTTATCTGTATCCTTTGCGATATCCCTCATAATAACCTGGTAAACGTAAGTAAGTGTTTCCCTGGGCTAGGTAAGCTGCTCCATCAAATTAATCGAACTCAAAGAGGGGGTCATGGGAACCCCAGCCTGAAGCCAGTCGGTGAGAAGTTCTGGAGGCCCAGACTGGCGACTGGTATGTTTGAGGGGTGGTGGTGGAGAGGCAGGGCAGTCCTGGGGACTGAGCCCTCAACCTGTGGGATCTGACACTCTCCGGGTAGACAGCGTGGGAACTGAATGAGAGGACACCCAGCTGGTGTCTGCTGCTTGGTGTGTGGGGAAGAAACCCCTTCACATTTGGTCACAGAAGTCTCTTGTGTTGATGATTATGGTGTGAGAGTAGAGAAAAAAGACAATTTGAAACAGTTTTTCTCTCCAATAGGTGTCTTGTTTGTTGTGCACATGAAGAAAGCAAGGTTCTGTGATGAAATAACTTGCTTAAGTTTAAGCAGCCCAGAAATATAGTCACAATTTGAACCCAGCTCTGCCTGATTACAAAACCTGTCATAGGTAGTGCTATATCATGCCCCATCGCTGATCCCTTCTCTTTTTTTTTTTTTAAGAGAGAGACTCTCGCTCTGTCGCCCAGGCTGGAGTACAGTGGCAAGATCTTGGTTCACTGCAACTTCCATCTCCCAGGTTCAAGTGATTCTCCTGCCTTGGCCTCTGGAGTAGCTGGGACTACAGGCATGCATCACCACACCCAGCTAATTTTTTGTATTTTTAGTAGAGATGGGGTTTCACCATGTTGGCCAGACTGGTCTTGAACTCCTGACAAAGTGCTGGGATTACAGGCATGAGCCACCGTGCCTGGCTCCTGATCCCTTTTCTTTTCTTTTTGGGTGGCTTTCCTCTTGTGCCTGCCACATCCCCTCTTTCTCGAACAGTCTGATCTGCCAGGCCATGGCAAGCCTGATTGCCTGATTTCAGCATACTCTCTGCTGCTTTGGAAGAGTGAGAGTAGCATTTTCTTTGCAGTTTCCTTTCTCAGAGCTGTACTGTCTTTAAGCCCTGGACATACGGCTTTCATGCTGAGAAAACATCTCTCATAGCTGTGGCATCATGCTGAGGAGGAATGTAGAAACAGAAATGGGGTCACTTCCTTCCCTTGTCTCCAGAGGAATCATTAACATTGCACAAGAACTTGTTGGTTTGGGCACACGTGGGTCCCTATCCTGCTTTGGGTCGGTCTATCTTCTGCCCACTCTTTGGGATGGTTAGTCCCTAAAAGTCTGTTTTGGCATTTGGTCTTCATGTACCTCTTCCAGGTGTTCTTTCTGCTTTTCAGGACCTTGTGCAACATACTTTGCCCCATTTGGAAGTTTCTCATGTGTGCTTGCTTGGGAGCAACATCTCATTTCCCGTCTAGAGAGAGTGAGCTTACTGCTGGGTGGAGAACTGAGGGCCCTAAGATTAGGGTGGCTGGGGAGGCTGTGACAGACCCAGGCACAGTCAGACATGCCCCTTCATCCAGGAGGGCCTTTGCTCTTTGACTTCCTAGGATCGGTGGGCTCTGCTCAAGAAGTAGCTTTCGCCATGGTGGGAACTCTGAGGGACCTGGCAGGGGTCCACTTTTGGGGTCGGAATTCCCAGTCTTACCCTGGGCACTACCTTCTGGTGTGTCTGTGTCTTTTTGACCTTTTTTTTTTTTTTGAGATACAGTCTTGCTCTATCGCTCAGGCTGGAGTGCAATGGCGTGATCTTAGCTCACTGCAACTTCTACCTCCCAGGTTCAAGCAATTCTCATGCCTCAACCTCCCGAGTAGCTGGGATTACAGGTGCCTGCCACCATGCCTCGCTAAATTTTTGTATTTTTAGTAGAGAAGGGGTTTCACCATGTTGGCCAGGCTGGTCTCAAGTGATCCACCCGCCTGGGCCTCCCGAAGTGCAGGGATTATAGGTGTGAGCCACCATGCCCAGCCTCTTTTGACCTTTGACCAAAGATCTCTAGGACTTTGGAGTCAAGTTTCATGACCTCTAAAATGTTATTGTTATATGCAAAGATAAGCTACAAAGATGTGTGGGATTGAGTGAGAGCAAGAGAGACAGTCACACAAAAATAGACTGTGATAATATGGCCGGGCACGGTGGCTCATGCCTGTAATCCCAGGACTTTGGGAGGCCGAGGTAGGCGGGTCACCTGAGGTCAGGAGTTCAAGACCAGCCTGGCCAACATGTCGAAGCCCTGTCTCTACAAAAAATACAAAAATTAGCTGGGTGTGGTGGCACATGCCCATAATCCCAGCAACTCAGGAGGCTGAGTGAGGCAGGAGAATCGCTTGAACCGGGGAGGCGGAGGTTGTAGTGAGCTGAGATTGCACCACTGCACTCCAGCCTGGGTGACAAAAGTGAGACTCTGTCTCAAAAAAAAAAAAAAAAGACTTAAACAAAATGTTGGGCCGGGTGCGGTCGCTCATGCCTGTAATTCCAGCAGTTTCAGAGGACGAGGTGGGTGGATCATTTGAGGTCAGGAGTTCAAGACCAGCCTGGGCAACATGGTGAAACCCCACCTCTACTGAAAATACAAAAATTAGCCGGGCATGGTGGTGAGTGCCTGTAGTCCCAGCTACTCGGGAGGCTGAGGCAGGAGAATAGCTTGGAACTCGGGAGGTGGAGGTTGCAGTGAGCCGAGATCATGCCACGGCACTCCAGCCTGAGCGATAGAGCAAGACTGTGTCTCAAAAAAAAGAAAAAAAAATGTCGGCTGGGCATGGTGGCTCACGCCTTTAATCCCAGCATTTTGGGAAACCAAAGTGAGAGGATCATTGGAGCCCAAGAGTTTGGGAGCAGCCTGGGCAACATAAGAAGACCCTGTCTCTACAAAAAATTTTAAAAAAATTAGTGGGGCATGGTGGTACACGCCTGTGGTCTCACGTACTCAGGAGGCTGAGGTGGGAGGATTGCTTGGGCCCAAGAGGTTGAGGCTGCAGTGAGCTGTGATTGTGCCACTGCACTCCAGCCCAGGTAACAGCGAGATCTTGTCTCAAAATAATAAATAAGTAAATAGAATGTTAACATTGCTTATCACAAAATGATGGGGTTATGGGTTTTTTTCCCCTTCAGTTTCCAAATTTTCTGTAGCACACCTATGCTACACTAAAATAGACCAATAGTTTTGTGCGTGTGTGTGTGTGTGTGTGTGTGTGTGTTTTTCTTTGTTGAGACTGGCTCTTGCTCTGTCACCCAGGCTGGAGTACAGTGGTGCGATCTCGGCTCACTGCATCCTCCGCCTCCCAGGTTCAAGCAATTCTCTGCCTCAGCCTCCCAAGTAGCTGGGATTATAGGCGGCCGCCACCACACTTGGCTAAATTTTTTTGTATTTTTAGTAGAGACGGGGTTTCATCATGTTGGCCAGGCTGGTCTTGAACTCCTGACCTTGTGATCCACCTGCCTCAGCCTCCCAAAGTGCTGGGATTACAGGCATAATCCACCATGCCTGGCTGTTTTTTTGTGTGTTTTGTTTTAAATAGAGACGGGATCCTATGTTGCCTAGGCTGGTCTTGAACTCCTAAGTTCAAGCGATCTGCCTGCCTTGGCCTCTCAAAGTGCTGGGATTACAGGCATGAGCCACTGAACCTGGCCCCTAACCAATAGTGTTTTTATGTGGTCTTGCTCTCTCCCAGGCTAGAGTGCAGTGGACCGATCATAGGTCACTGCAGCCCAAACTCCTGGCTCAAGTGACCCTCCCACCTCAGACTCCCAAGAAGCTAGGACTGCAGATGCATGCCACTGTGTCAGGCTAATTTTATTTTATTTTTTGAGACAAAATCTCGCCCTGTTGCCCAGGCTGGAGTACAATGGCATGATCTCGGTTCATTGCAGCCTCCATCTCAATTGATTCAATTGATTCTCCTGTCTCAGCCTCCCGAGTAGCTGAGATTACAGGTGTGTGCCATCGGGCCTGGCTAATTATTGTTTTTTCAGTAGAGATGGGGTTTCACCATGTTGGCCAGGCTGGTCTTGAACTCCTGACCTCAGGTGATCCACCTGCCTCGACCTCCCAAAGTTCTGAGATTACAGGGGTGAGCCACCGCGCCCAGCCTAAGACACTGTTCTTATTTCACCATCCTTTGTTCTAGTCCTGGAGGTTGCAGTGACCTGAGATCCCCATATTCTTGATTCTCCCCCAAGCATTCCGCCATCCCCCTAGCAGGATGTCCCGAGGTAGGTGTTGCTGGGTTCACTCACATTGGCTTCTCTTGCAGCGCAATGTCCCTGCTCTTCTCTCGATGCAACTCTATTGTCACAGTCAAGAAAGATAAGAGACACATGGCTGAGGTGAATGCATCCCCACTTAAGCACTTTGTCACTGCCAAGAAGAAGATCAACGGCATTTTTGAGCAGCTGGGGGCCTACATCCAGGAGAGCGCCACCTTCCTTGAAGGTAAGGGCGCACCTGCTCAGCCAGGCCTGCTCTTACGTGTTTAGATATTTAGCTAGTGGGATTTGCGGGTGGGGAAGTATATCTCTGTTCCTAGGGAACTCATAAGCAGATAGCCTCAGAAATGCTCTGCTCTTGAAATCATGTGGAATTGGAGTCTGGGGAGATGAGGCCAGGAAGACAAGGGAACTGCCATTTAGTAATTACTTTAAGAAGTCCACGTTTCGTTTCATTTAATCATGAAAGATAGGTGAATCTTATCCGCATCTACAAGGCAAGCAAATTGAGGTTTGAGAGTTGTCCGATACCTTGTAAGTAATAGATCGGGGCTTTACCCAGGTGTGTCCAACTCCGGAGCCCACGTGTTTTCCTTTGCCTAGTTCTGGCTGCCATTAATACCAGGCACTGTTTGGGTGTCAGTGATCCCTGACCAGGGCGCCGTTTGATATTTTTAGATTGGTGGCAGAACTATAGGAAACTCACGTCACCTATGCCTTTTCTACTAGTTACTAATTTGAGCCCAACCTCTAGTTCCTGTCTATCAGCAGAGAAGGACTGGTTCCCAGGGCCCCACTCATCTGAGTGTCAACTCCAGCGCTGGCTTCCTCAGGCTCCCTCTTTAGAAGGGCACTTTGGTGCCAGGTCCTGAGATTGTCTGTGGAGACCCAGTAACTGAGTCTTATCTGCCCTTGGTTTCCTCACTTGTGAAAGGTGGACTCAGGTGTGAACAGTGGTTTCAGATTCTAGTCTGCAGAACCCTAGAAGTTCAGTGGTGGTGCTCTGGGGGTTGGCCCCTGGCTCAGGGGGCCACCTTCTTTCCATTCTGCTTTCAAATAGAGCAGCTTGGCTTCTCGTTGTTTTACATGCCAGGCTGCTACACGAGGCTCCCTTTGAAGAAAGAGACTGTCCAATTTCATGCCCTCATCTGTGCCCTGCCCTTTGCATGGCACTTGATGCAACAGAAGGTGTTTCCTAAATACTTGTTGAACTAAAAAAAATCTGAATTTTAAAGTAGTATGATTGGTAGCTGAAATAATCCCAACTCATTGCCTGTTTATCAGTGGCTATGGTGTGCCAGCCCTGTGCCAGGTGCTGGGCGTGCAGAGATGAGGTAGATCAGGCTGCCCTCTGGGAGCCCAGACTAACCCTCTTGGAAGCTCTGAGTCACCTACTCAGATGATGTTGTGGACAAACACATGGGTAATGCAGGTGTTTATGTGATGCGTGCTTTGATTTCTCTTTGTGTGAAAATATGAGGCCTCCCCTGTTGTTTAAATGGAAGGGAAAGAACTGGAGTGATCCTGAGCTGTGTTGGGTCAGGGAGGGAATGGTTCCTGCCTGGGGACTGTTTCTAACAGGCAGGTAACAAGAGCTTGTCGGCCTGCTGGCTCTCGCTTTTAAGTGTAGTCACATGCTTGAGAGCCAGCTTCCTCCGAGGGACATTCCAAAGGCCATGCCCAGGTGCCCATATAAGGGAGGAATATTGATGCATCTGGGGCAGAGGTGACCGGTGGACATAGCGGGAGGGGAGATGGGGGTGTTGTTGACTTGGTCACTTCCTTTCGTGGCGCTGGCTGCAGGGGAAACTCACTGGGCGGGCCCTTGTCATGCTTCAGATGCTTTCGGAGTGTTCTCAGGGCTGGGGCCTGTCAGCCTTGTAGTTTCCAGGAGTGTGCAGAGGGGCTAAACACCTGTCTGTGTTCCAGCCAGCTGAAGCACCTGTCTGGTGCGAGTTCTAGACAGGACAGTGGTGGGAGCTCACTCAGTTGCTCCTGTATGGAGTAATTTATTGGCCATCTGCCTGTTAAGGGCAGTGCAGTAATCCAAAGGTCTGCTCACGTAGCAAACATTTGTGCACCTGCTGGGTGCTGGGATCAGATAGCGTGGCCCTCATGAGGTAGATGACACAGATAGGTGAGCTGGACAGTTACCTTATGGTGAGGTGAGAGCTGAGATGGGAGAAGTCCAGGGTGCTGGGGCACACAAAGAAGAGGTCCGGGGTCCTGACTCAGGTTGGAGGGGTGGTCAGAGAAGGCTTCCTGGGGGCAGTGCTGTCTAAGCTAGACTCGACGTCAAGTGAGAATGAGCCACGCTGCCCTAAGGCAGTGTAGTGTGTCAGTTCTTCAGAGAGTGGGGAAGGGGTTTGGGCAGCAGGGAGTGGAGCCAGAGGGCCGAAGAAGCTGGTGAGTTTGGGGATATGGTGAGGGAGACCGTGAGGCAGTGGGTGGCAAGAGGCCAACAGAGCCAGGGCAGGGAGGGCCTCAAGAAGTGACACAGAGTGGTTGAGAACCTGGACTCCAGAGCCAGGCTGCCTAATTCAAATCCTATCTCTGCCTTTTACTAACTCTGGAGCCATGTTAATAAAGAGGACCAAAGGAGAGAACGAATTTGAAAAGCGAAAGGAACAGTGCCTGGCATGTGGTAAGAACTTCATAACTATTTGTTAAGAAAAAATAAACAAGGATGGCAGTTAACATTTAAGTATTCATCTTATACCAGCCGCCATTCACAGCATTTGTGTTTCAATTCATTTGATCCTCACAGTGGTCTCATGAAGTAGATATTGTAGTTATCTCTGTTTTGTGCCTAAGGAAACTAAGACCCAGAAAGGTTCTTTTCCTTGAGGCCACAGAGCTAGAAAGTAGTAAGAACCAGCTTCAAAACCAGGCAGTGTTGCTCCTGAGCCATGTTCTTAACCACCACACCGTGGGGCCACCATAGAGGATCTGGAACTCAGCCTGTTGGCTGCAAGGAGCCGGAGGTGGACTCGTTTAGGGTAAGCAGGGCTGGCGCTCTGGCCCTTCCGGACTTGTGACTGTGGAACTCCTCTGACCACTTGGTGACCCATTTTCAATCCCCACCTCCAGACACGTACAGAAATGCAGAACTGGACCCCGTTACCACAGAAGAACAGGTTCTGGATGTCAAAGGTTACCTATCCAAAGTGAGAGGCATCAGTGAGGTGCTGGCTCGGCGGCACATGAAAGTGGCTTTTTTTGGCCGGTAAGTCCTTGAGGCACCCATCCTTTCTTTCTTCCTGGCTAGGAGGGAGGGAGGCACTTTGGGCAAGGTCACAGAACATTCCAGGCAGGGACATGCTTCAGAATTCATTGCTTTCCTTTTAATTTATATTTTATTTATTTATTTGATTTTTGAGACAGGGTTCTCTGTCACCCAGGCCGGAAGCTCATTACAGCCTCGACCTCCCTGGGCTCAGGTGATCCTCCCACCTGAGCCTTCTGAGTAGCTGGGACTGCAGATGCATGCCATCAAGCCTGACTTGTTTTTTTTTATTTTCTAATTAAGGTTAAAAGCATATAATATAAAATTTACCACCTTAACCACTTTAAGCATATAGTTCACTAGTAGGTATATTTGCAACCAGTCTCAAGAGCTTTTTCATCTTCCAAAACTGAACCTTGTATTATAGTCATTAAACAATAACTCCCTGTCCCACATGTCCCTCACCCTGGCCACCACCATCTACTTTCTGTCCCTATGAATTTGAGTATTCTAGATATCTCACATAAGTGGAATCATACAGTACTTGTTTTTTTTCTCCATTCATAAAACTTTTATTCCACTTACATGAATTTAATACACATGTTCTTAACAATTATGCTTGTATTGTTCATGAAAATTTCGTAAGACATTAAACAAAGCTAGCCATCATCTCACGTTATTTCCCTGTTAACTATTTTTACAGCACATGCATGTTAGGCAAGCATCAAAAAAAAAAAAAATCACAAAAGCAAAAAACCTAAAAATAAGTTAAATACATGTTTTTTTATTTTGTTTTACTACTATGCTTGATATACATGAAGTATGCATTTTTCCTGCATCTTTACTTTTACATTTGTTCTTAGGTTGCCTAAAACATTTTAAATACAAATAAAATGAGTGTAGCAAAAATAATGAAAGCTAACAGCAGATAACTTTACAAATAATGGAATGTGAACCGTTTCTGCCCTTATCCAGAGTAAAATGGGTCACAACTTTGTCTAAAGGAACACTTCCACAGCTGTAGCCAAAGGTGTGCACATTGAGATGGAGTATGCCACAGATACACATGGTTTAACATGTGATAACCGTGGGGTATCTGTTTCTACCACAGCCTTGTAAGTGCTCCAAACCTTAAAGTACCCACAGTTACTACACCTGTGACTGGAACCAATGATCCTTTTTATTCCCCACCAGGACAAACCAATATGTAGGCAGTTTTCTTTGCTTTGACATGGAAGCAGTTTTAACACTGGCCCTTGTGAAGCCACAATGTACCCAAAGTACTATGCCAAACATTTATAACTTGTATAATGGCCAGGCACGGTGGCTCACGCCCGTAATCCCAGCACTTTGGGAGGCCAGGGCGGGCGGATCACAAGGTCAGGAGATCGAGACCATCCTGGCTAACACGGTGAAACCCCATCTCTACTAAAAATACAAAAAAAATTAGCCAAGTGTGGTGGTGGGCGCCTGTAGTTCCAGCTACTTGGGAGGCTGAGGCAGGAGAATGGCATGAACCCAGGAGGTGGAGGTTGCAGTGAGCCAAGATCGCGCCACTGCACTCCAGCCTGGGTGACAGAGCGAGACTCCGTCTCAAAAAAAAAAAAAAAATCTAATACAGGAAAAAAGGCATCTAGGCAGATTGTATGCTAGGCACATAGTGGTAGCCTGGGGAATAGGCACTGTGTCTAGAGTCTTGACCCTGATGAACTGTAACCTCAGGGGTGGTCCTCTACTCCTCTGAACTATCATTTCTTCATCCTCACCTGGGAGGTATGACCCCTACTTAGGTGAGCTAGTGGGCTTCCTGTCTCACTGGGTGCAGGTAAGGTCATTGTAGTTATGCTCTAGTGATATGGCTGGGAAACTTCAACTCAGAATGAGAAACACTGTGTTTAGCAAAGGTTGAAAGCTCTGAGACTCAGAGCAGATGAGTCTGCTGAGCAGAGCTACTGTCAAGAAGCAGAAATGCCTCTGCCCGGCCACCCATCGCCTGGGAAGTGAGGAGCGCCTCTGCCCGGCCGCCCCGTCTGGGAAGTGAGGAGCGCCTCTGCCCGGCCACCCATCGTCTGGGAAGTGAGGAGCGCCTCTGCCCGGCCGCCCCGTCTGGGAGGTGAGGAGCGCCTCTGCCCGGCCGCCCCGTCTGGGAAGTGAGGAGCGCCTCTGCCCGGCCACCCACCGTCTGGGAAGTGAGGAGCGCCTCTGCCCGACCACCCACCGTCTGGGAAGTGAGGAGCGCCTCTGCCCAACCACCCATCGTCTGGGAAGTGAGGAGCGCCTCTGCCCGGCCGCCCCATCTGGGAAGTGAGGAGTGCCTCTGCCCGGCCACCCCGTCTGGGAAGTGAGGAGCGCCTCTGCCCGGCCACCCCGTCTGGGAAGTGAGGAGCGCCTCTGCCCGGCCACCCATCGTCTGGGAAGTGAGGAGCGCCTCTGCCCGGCCACCCATCGTCTGGGAAGTGAGGAGCGCCTCTGCCCGGCCACCCATCGTCTGGGAAGTGAGGAGCGCCTCTGCCCGGCCACCCATCGTCTGGGAAATGAGGAGCGCCTCTGCCCGGCCACCCATCGTCTGGGAAGTGAGGAGCGCCTCTGCCCGGCCACCCATCGTCTGGGAAGTGAGGAGCGCCTCTGCCCGGCCGCCCCGTCTGGGAGGTGAGGAGCGCCTCTGCCCGGCCGCCCCGTCTGGGAGGAAGTGAGGAGCGCCTCTTCCCGGCCACCCATCGTCTGGGAAGTGAGTAGCGCCTCGGCCCGGCCGCCCCGTCTGGGAAGTGAGGAGTGCCTCTGCCCGGCCGCCCCGTCTGGGAAGTGAGGAGCGCCTCTGCCCGGCCACCCATCGTCTGGGAAATGAGGAGCGCCTCTGCCCGGCCACCCATCGTCTGGGAAGTGAGGAGCGCCTCTGCCCGGCCACCTATCGTCTGGGAAGAAGTGAGGAGCGTCTCTGCCTGGCCGCCCCATCTGGGAGGTCTACCACGGAGGCCAGAAGCAATGTGGGGGCTGGACGTGGTGGCTCACGCCTGTGGTCCCGGCACTCTGGGGGGCGAGGCGGGTTGATCACTTCGGGCTAGAAGTTCGAGACCAGTCTGGCCAACTTGGCGAAACATGAAAAATACAACAGACAAACCAACCAACCAACTCAGTGACAACAAAACAGGTCTACCCTGGAGTCATACTCTAATTTTTTATATTTTCCTCCCTTTCTGATCCTTTATCCCACTTTCTTTTTCTTCCTCTTCCTTCTCCCTCTTCTTTGTCAAATAGAGGATTGAGTTATTATCACTGATCCATATAAAGTCCCTCTCTCATTTATTTTAACTCCCACCCCCCATTTCTATTCCCCGACTTCCCATGTGCAACCTTCCTAATATGTTTGATACGCATCTTTTTGTTTGTATGTATTTTTAGAAAATGTTTATTTTTGTGTGCAAAAAAAATTAAAAAAAAAAAAAAAAGAAGCAGAAATGGCTGCGTGCAGTGGTTCACACCTGTAATCCCAGCACTGGGAGGCTGAGGAAGGAGAATTGCTTGAGCCCAGGAGTTCGAGACCAGCCTGAGCAACATGGCAAGACCCCATCTCTACAAAAAATTTAAAAATTAGCTGGGTGTGGTAGCACGTACCTATAGTCTAAGCTACTTGGGAGGCTGAGGTGGGAGGATCATTGAGCCCTGATGGTCGAGGCTGCAGTGAGCTGTATTCATGCCACACGGCACTGCACTCCAGCTTGGGCGAGAAAGCAAGATCCCGTATCAAAAAAAAAAAACAACAAACAACAACAAAAAAATCCCACCAGAATACATGAAAGGGGTGTGATAGGTAAGAATGAGAAAGTAGGCTGGGCATGGTGGCTCACGCCTGTAATCCCAGCACTTTGGGAGGTTGAAGCAGGCAGATCACCTGAGGTCAGGAGTTTGAGACTAGCCTGGCCAACATGGTGAAACCCTGTCTCTACTCAAAATACAAAAATTAGCTGGGCATGGTGGCACACGCCTGTAGTCCCAGCTACTCGGGAGGCTGAGGCAGGAGAATTGCTTGAACTCAGGAGGCAGAGGTTGCGATGAGCTGAGATCATGCCACTGCACTCCAGCCTGGGCGACAGAGCGAGCCTCCGTCTCAAATAATAAAAAATAAAAAAAGAATGAGAAAGTAATCTTCCCTTTAGCCTGGCAGTTGTCAGCTGGGACTGACAAGGTGGAGCTTCATGTGTAAGGAGGAGTGTGATAGGAGAAAAGCAGCGAAACATGCCCTGTGTTAGGAAACACTGGGGTCATTTAGACTGAGGCAGACACTCTGGGGGTGAGTCGGTGTTTCAGGTAGGCCTGAGTTAAACTTTGGAGACAGACAGACAGTCTCTATAAGTGATGCTGAGGGTGGCTGTATGATTCAAGGGGCAGACAGCACGCAGTGAGCCTCTTGCAGATTGATCTGAAATAATGAACCAGGGGCATGTCACAGGTTTGGGCCTGCGGGTGTTTATTCATTTTAATAAACAGCGCCTACTCTTTGTCTCTCAGCACTGTCTGGGCACTGGCAACGTTGCAGTGAATAGGGCTTTGGCCTTCCAGGCTGGTATCTGCATTGTGAAAGTAATTCAGGTCAGATATTGGTGGCTTTGCTGACAGCTGTTACTTCCTTCTAGGACGAGCAATGGGAAGAGCACTGTGATCAACGCCATGCTCTGGGACAAAGTTCTGCCCTCTGGGATTGGCCACACCACCAATTGCTTCCTGCGGGTAGAGGGCACAGATGGCCATGAGGCCTTTCTTCTTACCGAGGGCTCAGAGGAAAAGAGGAGCGCCAAGGTGAGGGTGCCAGGCTGGCTGTCAGCCCTCTGCCTGCTGGTGGAGCAAGTCTTCCGTTGTGACATGGCTGACCTCACCTCTAGAGAGGGGGCAGCACCCCGCCCTGTGGAGGTGAATGGGATACCCTATTTTAGATGAGCTTTTTGAAGGATGTAAGAGCTTCTGGGAGCTGGTGGGGGCGGTTTTCAGAAACATGGATCACCAAGAATGAGGACCCTGCTGTTCCTCATACAGCTCTGAGTGGCCACTGACCTCTCTTCACTAATTAAGGAAGACAGTATGTGCCGTGTTCTTCCTTGGGATATTGCCAGAGAGGGATTCCTGCATCTGCTGTGTGTCTCTGACCTATCAGTCAGGGACCGACACTCTGAGTTTTCTGAGAGGCAGCTGCATTCTTGTTTGGGGCCTGTTGCTCAGTTTGCTTCATAAAGAATCAATTGGCCAGGCACGGTGGCTCACGCCTGTAATCCCAGCACTTTGGGAGGCCGAGGTGGGTGGATCATTTGAGGTCAGGAGTTCAAGACCAGCCTGGCCAACATGGTGAAACCCCGTCTCTACTAAAAATACAAAAAGTAGCTGGGCGTGGTGGTAGGCGCCTGTAATCCCAGCTACTCGGGAGGCTGAGGCAGGGGGACTGCTTGAACCCGGGAGGTGGAGGTTGTGGTGAGCTGAGATCATGCCACTGTACTCCAGCCTGGGTGACAGAGCGAGACTCCGTCTCAAAAAAAAAAAAAAAAAAGAATCAATCAGTGCAGAACAGATGACTTTAGGGTGATATCCAGGAAAGAAGCTCAAAAGAGCAGTGAAGAAAGTGGGTTCTTATTGACAACTCCCAGCTGTTAACTTTTTATATGTGGAAGAAGAAAGGGTAGCAGATGGGCAGCATTCCCAGCCACTGTGCTGTGATGCAGCGGCACAGGAAATCTCCTGGCTTGGTGGTTCCACCTCAGCCTCTTTCTTTCCTTCCTCTGCCATCAGACTGTGAACCAGCTGGCCCATGCCCTCCACCAAGACGAGCAGCTCCATGCCGGCAGCCTAGTGAGTGTGATGTGGCCCAACTCTAAGTGCCCACTTCTGAAGGATGACCTCGTTTTGATGGACAGGTAAGAGGGAGGTACCCTCCCAGGAGGTCCAAACTGGGAGGCACCAGGTTTCCATTTCTGGATAATCTAGGCCAGGGTCCCTGAGTACCATCCTTGCTCTGCTTAAGTATTACTGCCTTTCAGATGGGCTCAACCAAATCCTCTGGCCTCTTGGCTTTCCTCTGGAGTCTGGTTACTATACCTATGTATCAGTACCCTGCTGATGTTCCAGGGATGGTCTGTAAAAGATAGGAGGGATGCTCAAAAGTTGGGGGAGGTTCTCAATCTCAGCCCAGTGCCAGCATGTGTACTGGGGGTGGGGAGTTGTGGCGGAGTCAGAGATGTATTTTATTTCCCTTGAAGAAACACTGTGCCCTGGCTTGGTGGACAGGTTATAACTATACCAAGAAGTACAGTATTGTAGTGTTTACCTGGACTCACATCAAGTCACAACTTCACCTTAATTGTATGTAATCTTTTTTTTTTTTTTTTTTTTGAGACGGAGTCTCGCTCTGTTGCCCAGGCTGGAGTGCAGTGGCGCAGTCTCGGCTCACTGCAACCTCCGCCTCCCGGGTTCAAGCGATTCTCCTGCCTCAGCCTCTGGAGTAGCTGGGATTACAGGCACCCGCCACCATGCCTGGCTAAATTTTGTGTTTTTAGTAGAGACAGGGTTTCACCATGTTAACCAGGCTGGTCTCGAACTGCTGACCTCGTGATCCGCCCGCCTCGGCCTCCCAAAGTGCTGGGATTACAGGCATGAGCCACTGCGCCCCGCCTGGTATGTCATCTTTAAAGTAGAATTACAAGTAATTCTGTTTTTATAAAAGCAATAGATGTATGCGTTTAAAAACACTCATTTCCACCAGGCGCAGTGGCTCATGCCTGTAATCCCAGAACTTTGGGAGGCTGAGGTGGGCGGATCACGAGGTCAAGAGATCGAGACCAGCCTGACCAACATGGTGAAACCCCGTCTCTACTAAAAATACAAAAAAATTAGCTGGGCATGGTGGCGCATGCCTGTAGTGCCAGCTACTCGGGAGGCTGAGGCAGGAGGATTGCTTGAACCTGGGAGGCGGAGGTTGCAGTGAGCTGCGATTGTGCCATTGCACTCCAGCCTGGGCGACAGAGCAAGACTCCATCTCAAAAAACAAAACAAAACAAAACACTCATTTCCAGGCAATCTGGAAGGATAGGAAATGGAAAGTAAAAATCGGTTAATGAGGGCCAGGCCTGATTTCTCTTCCCTCCCTGGCTTTCTCCTCCATGACCTGCCTGCCTCACAAGTGCCAGGTCTGTTCTCAGCAGGAAGAATAGGGCTTCTGCTCTGCCTGATGATTTGGTTTACCCCTGTCACCTTTAGCCCTGGTATTGATGTCACCACAGAGCTGGACAGCTGGATTGACAAATTTTGTCTGGATGCTGATGTGTTTGTGCTGGTGGCCAACTCAGAGTCCACCCTGATGCAGACGGTAACTCCTCCTTTGCCTTCTCCCAAACTCCCAGCACCCCCTGGGCAGGCAGCTGATGGGGCCTTGGCTGTCAAGCTCCTGCTCCACTGAGGTCTTACCCTTTATCTAGGAAAAGCACTTCTTCCACAAGGTGAGTGAGCGTCTCTCGCGGCCGAACATCTTCATCCTGAACAACCGCTGGGACGCATCCGCCTCAGAGCCTGAGTACATGGAGGAGGTTAGTGCTTCTGTTTGACAGTTTGGGGAATGCCACCCTGAGGGAGCACTGCCTGCCACTGGGGCCACTTCATGCACCCCTGGATCTAGTGACTTTCCTGAATTAATTTTATTGCCAAAGAATTCTCCAAATACTCTTCTGTGGTATCTTCTGGTGGCCTTTCCCCTCTCCCATCCACTTTGCTGGATGCATCCCCTCTTCAAGCCACTCTCCCCTAGGCCTGAAAAGGATCCCAGCTGCATTAGTGCATCTTCAGGGCCAGTGCTCAGTTTGGTTTCTGAGGAATTAATACAGAACAGGCTCAGCTCTAGGGAGGCCTCTGGGAAAGAGGCTGGAAAGAGGAATGGAGAATAACTGGTTCCTACTGGTGACTCACAACTCTTAGCTTTTTACTTATTTATTTAGAGACTGGGTTATGAGGCTGGCGAATTTTTGTATTTTTGGTCGAGACGGGGTTTTGCCATGTTGCCCACGCTGGTTTTGAACTCCTGGGCTCAAGCGATCCACCCGCCTCAGCCTCCCAAAGTGCTGGGATTACAGGCATGAGCCACCACACCTGGCCTCACAACTCTTTGAATATGTGAAATGAAAGACAAAAGGGTAACAAACTGGGCATGGTGGTGTACACTTATAGGCTGAGAGAGGATCCCTTGAGACCAGGAATTTGAAACCACCCTGGGCAACGTAGCAAAACGCCATCTCCAAAAAAATAAAGGGTAGGCCAGGTGTGGTGGCTCACACCTGTAATCCCAGCACTTCGGGATGCTGATGCGGGCGGATCACAAGGTCAGGAGATCGAGGCCATCCTGGCTAACACAGTGAAACCCCGTGTCTACTAAAAATACAAAAAATTAGCTCGGCGTGGTGGTGCCAGGCACTTGTAGTCCCAGCTACTCGGGAGACTGAGGCAGGAGAATGGCATGAATCTGGGAGGCGGAGCTTGCAGTGAGCCAAGATCGTGCCACGGTACTCCAGCCTGGTCAACAGAGCGAGACTCCATCTCACACAAAAAAATACATAAATAAATAAATAAGGGTAATAAGATCGATAATATGACAATATGGGATGATAAAACATGCAGTTGCAGTCAGTAGGCCAGAGTCCAAATTCTTTTTTTTTTTTTTTTTTTTTTTGAGATGGAGTTTTGCTCTTGTCACCCAGGCTGGAGTGCAATGGCGCGATCTCGGCTCACTGCAACCTCCGCCTCCAGGGTTCAAGCAATTCTCCTGCCTCAGCCTCCCGAGTAGCTGGGATTACAGGCACCTGCCACCACACTTGGCTAATTTTTATATTTTTAATAGAGATGGAGTTTCACCATGTTGGTCAGGCTGGTCTTGAACTCCTGACCTTAGGTGATCCACCTGCCTCGGCCTCCCAAAGTGCTGGGATTACGGGCGTGAGCCACTGTGCCCGCTTCTGACTGACACTAGGCAGTGTGACTTTGTTAGCTTCCTTGACCCTTCTGGTAATCCAATTTCCTCACCAGTGTGATGGTGTGATAAATAGACTTGTTGAGAGGATGAAATCTGTCAAAAACACCTGACACGTGGTAGGTGTCTACAAGAAGCTATTGTCACATTTTATCGGTAGAACCCCAGGATGTCAGAGCCAGGAGAGATGTTCTAGTGATGCCCACTCCTTTTATAAACAATGCCCCAGGAGGACACAGCTTGTCAGAGTATAGCTCCCAGATTTAGGTTTCTTGACCCCAGGGTTCCTTTCCTTCCAGGGCACCAAAGTGAGGCACTATATAGGCTTAACAAGAGGCAGTCTAGGGCACGTTTACGCATTTCTGCTTGTATATGCATAAAATATCTTTGGCAGGCTTACTGCCAAGTAACCCCCACACGTTGGTCTGGGAAACTTGGTGGTGAGAGCAGAATAGTGGGAGACATTGCACTGTGTATGTGTTTGTGTTTTTGGCTGTTGAGCCATGTGAATATATTGCCTGTTCTTTTTTTTTCCTCACTCTGTCGCCCAGGCTGGAGTGTGGTGCTGCTATCTTGGCTCACTGCAACCTCCGCCTCCACGTTCAAGCGATTCTTCTGCCTCAGCCTCCTGAGTAGCTGGGATTACAGGCGCCTGCCACCATGCCTGGCTAATTTTTTTGTATTTTTAGTAGAGACAGGGTTTCACCATGTTGGCCAGGCTGGTCTTGAACTCTGGACCTCGAGTGATCCACCTGCCTTGGCTTCCCAAAGTGCTGGGATTACAGGTGTGAGCCACCATGCCCAGCCTCTTATGACCTATTCTTTTAATAAAAGAGGCAGGTGGGGGCTGTGGGGCCACCTACACTCACTCTGGACATATTTGTTTGGGCTCCAGGTGCGGCGGCAGCACATGGAGCGTTGTATCAGCTTCCTGGTGGATGAGCTGGGCGTGGTGGATCGATCCCAGGCTGGGGACCGCATCTTCTTTGTGTCTGCTAAGGAGGTGCTCAACGCCAGGATTCAGAAAGCCCAGGGCATGCCTGAAGGAGGTAATGATGAGAACAGATGTCCTCCTTTTCTCTGATGTTTGAGACATTTTGTCTTGTGCTGGGGAGTCTGTCAGTAGAAAATCCTTCTGAGAAGGGGATGCTGAGAAGAGCAGAGACGCTCTTGCTCTTTAGCCAGTGGCTTGGTTTCGGGGATTTCATCGTTTTGCTCTGCTGCCAAGTTGTTTCTGGACTAATGCAGTACAATTCTCCTAGGGGGCGCTCTCGCAGAAGGCTTTCAAGTGAGGATGTTTGAGTTTCAGAATTTTGAAAGGAGATTTGAGGTGAGTCCTTTGATTCTGGTATCTGGCGATTCTGTGCCTCCCCAGCTGCCACTGGCTGTGTCCCTGGCAGTGAAAGCCAGAGTCTGGCCCTTAGTTGTAGGCCCCTGGTGGCCCCCACCTCCCTGCGTGCCTCTGTGTGTTCCAGGAGTGCATCTCCCAGTCTGCAGTGAAGACCAAGTTTGAGCAGCACACAGTCCGGGCCAAGCAGATTGCAGAGGCGGTTCGACTCATCATGGATTCGCTGCACGTGGCGGCTCGGGAGCAGCAGTAAGAGTCCAAGACTGCAGATAGGTGGAGAGGGCTGCCGAGACAAGGGTGCTCCACCCCTGCCTTGGGCAGTTAGGACACGCCTTGATAGCAGGGCTGAGTCTCTGGGCTCCCATCCAGAGTCCTTTCCCTGGCCACCAGATCATATTAGAACCACATAGCCTGGTGAGGAGGGCGGCTGGGTGCTTCATCACCCCACCTGGTCTGTGCAGCACGATTCCTTGTGTTGGAGGCCTTGGCCCATGCCCTGCTGAGCTCTGCAGTCATTCTCAGAGCCTGAACACACTTTTAAAAACAACATTCCAGCCAGGAGCAGTGGCTCACACCTGTGATCTCAACAATTTGGGAGACCAAGGCAGGAGGACTGCTTGAGGCCAGGAGTCCAGCCCAGATAACATAGTGAGACCCCATCTCTACAAGAATTTTAAAAATCAGCTGGGTGTGGTGGCGCACACCTGTAGTTCCAGCTACTTGGGAGGCTGAGGCAGGAGGATCACTGGAGCCCAGGAGTTCAAGGTTCCAGTGAGCTGTGATCACACCACTGCACTCCAGCCTGGGCAACAGAGTGAGACCCTGTCACTAAAGAATAATATGAAAACACCTTGCTTCTATCACACAGAATTGACTTTCTCAGTTGTTTATATTAAGTTAAAATTTTAAAAAGTTCAGTTCCCTTTTGATTCTTTTGCACTTGTCCCAGTGTCACTCTGCCCAGAGGCACCATGATCATGAATTTACATTGTTCTATCACCCATTCAAACAGTACTTTTTACATAAATGCTGAGGAATATGTCAGGTTTTTACATGCTTCCGATGTACAGATGTGGCATCACACTGTCTGTCACTGTACCTGGCTTTGCTTTCTACTCAATATTGTTTTTCCCTTTATCCTTGTTAGTATGTGTAGTTTGAGTTTATGAATAGGAACTGCTGTAGTATATTCCATTGTGAAAATGCCTCGTTTTCCTATGGATGGAATTTTAGATTTTTTTTGCTATTGGAAACCCTACTGCAGTGGACATTTGTTCATGTGTCCCCTTGTGCACCTTTTTAAGAGTCTTCCTGGGGTGAATTCCTAGGGATGTGGCGATTCTGTTTTAGGGTACACGCGTTTCCAGTTTTAGTCAGTTTTCTTGATTGCTCTTCAAAACGGCCATACCCGTTCATTGCATGACCAGTACTGTCCATAGGCCTTCCATTTCCTCAGCCCTCACCAGAACTTCAGACCCGGTCATTTTTGCCAGGCTTTGGTAGAAAATAGTGCCTTTAAAAATTTCATTTACGACTGGGCATGGTGGCTCACGTCTGTAATCCCAACACTTTGGGAGGCCAAGGCGGGCGGATCACCTGAGGTCAGGAGTTCCAAGACCAGCCTAACCAACATGGAGAAACCCTGTCTCTGCTAAAAATACAAAATTACCTGGATGTGGTGGCGCATGCCTGTAATCCCAGCTACTCAGGAGGCTGAAGCAGGAGAATTGCTTGAACCCAGGAGGCGGAGGTTGCAGTGAGCGGAGATCGTGCCATTGCACTCCAGCCTGGGCAACAAGAGTGAAACTCCATGTCAAAAAAAAAAAAAAATTTCATTTTTGTGATTACTAGTGAGGTTGAGCTTTTTTCCCTATATTAATTGGCAGAATTTGTTTAAACCCCCTTAAAGCGCCCTCCCTGCTCTGTCCCCACCACCTGACCCACATGGAAGACTGAAGAGTGCATGGTTGGCTTCAGGGTCCCCTTCTTACCTGGGAAGGGGAAGGCCATGCCCCTGGGTGCGTGTGTGCAGCCCTGCCAGGCAAGATAGCGGGCGGGGCAGCGTGGGCTTTCTGGCATCCCCTCTTGCTCCTCTGCTTAGTCAGACAGGAACATGGATTTCTCACCAGTACTCTGCTTTCAGGGTTTACTGCGAGGAAATGCGTGAAGAGCTGCAAGACCGACTGAAATTTATTGACAAACAGCTGGAGCTCTTGGCTCAAGACTATAAGCTGCGAATTAAGCAGATTACGGAGGAAGTGGAGAGGCAGGTGAGAAATGAGGAGGAGGCATTCTGGGAAGATTTGGACTCCGAGTAGAGTCCAGGAGAAAGCAGACCTCCTCCTCTGAGGGACTTCTCAGCCTTTCAGAAGAAAGTTGTGGCCCTGCTTCAAGAATACAGAGCTGCCCTTTGGGTTCCATTGTCGGGTTGCATGATGCTGGGCATGTTCCCCTTCCTCTGGACCTCCACACATCATGTGGGCGTTTGATCAGCCAGTTTCCCAGACCCTGTCACCTCAGAGGCTTTAATTCCATAGAGGAGCTGAGGAGGCTACTGGTTTGAGAGGAAGGATGTGCCGTCCGCTAGGATCTCTCCTGGTGCTGCAGGAGCGAACCTTGGTCTTCCTTGATACTTAACAGTGTGCTTCCTTTTGCCGTAGGTGTCGACTGCGATGGCCGAGGAGATCAGGCGCCTCTCTGTGCTGGTGGACGATTATCAGATGGACTTCCACCCTTCTCCAGTAGTCCTCAAGGTTTATAAGAATGTGAGTCATGGAGCAACAGGTCCTCTTGGCAGGAGGCCCCCAAAAGTGATTCAGCCCCTGCTGGTCTGGGTCAGGGCCCCCCAGCAGTGAAAGTGGAAGCCACAGAGATAAGGCCCAGGCTTCCATCAGCCTTCTGGGGTCACCTGGTGGATGTGGCCTGAAGGGAATTTTGATGGACATGCTTCTCTTAACTTCCCTCTTCTGGTGGCAGGAACTGCATCGCCACATAGAGGAAGGACTGGGCCGAAACATGTCCGACCGCTGCTCCACGGCCATCACCAACTCGCTGCAGACTATGCAGCAGGACATGATAGGTTAGTGCCCATGGGGAACTGGGGAGCTGTGCCCCTGGGCTACCCAGAGATCAGATGCGGAGGCCAAGCTAAAGAAATCAGGACTTTCCTTATCTGTCACTTTTCATGATGTTTCAACTCGATACCTTCAGGTTCTGGGTACATGTTGTGAACTCATTCTTGTTTGTTTTTTGAGACAGAGTCTCACTCCGTAACCCAGGCTGGAGTGCAGTGGCATGATCTTGGCTCACTGCAACCGTTGCCACTTAGGTTCAAGCGATTCTTCTGCTCCAGCATCCCGAGTAGCTGTGACTACAGGCGTGACCACCACACCTGGCCAATTTTTTTGTATTTTTAGTAGAGATGGGGTTTTGCCACATTGGCCAGGCTGGTCTCGAACTCCTGACCTCAAGTGATCTATCTGCCTTGGCCTCCCAAAGTGCTAGGATTACAGGCATGAGCCACCGGGCCTGGCCTTATGAACTCATTCTGTACACAGGGTTGGGGAGCCCATCTTGTGCTACCACATGGGTCTATCCTAGGCTGAGAATTGGGCCTGCTCCTTTAAGTCCATGTGAGGCATAAGTGTTAGCAGTATGGCATCTGAATCCACACTTGCCTGGGAGAGCTGGCCTCAAGTGAGGCATGCTCAGTCTCACGGGCCAACTTGACTGGGGTGTGGTTCCCAGGCAAAGCTGTTCAGCATCCCTGGCAGTAGCTGGTGGAGCCCTGTCTCCAAGGCTTGGTGCCGCTGTGGTGCAGGGCTGAGCTGATAAGCTTTTCCTCCATTTCTCTTCCTGACAGATGGCTTGAAACCCCTCCTTCCTGTGTCTGTGCGGAGTCAGATAGACATGCTGGTCCCGCGCCAGTGCTTCTCCCTCAACTATGACCTGAATTGTGACAAGCTGTGTGCTGACTTTCAGGAAGACATTGAGTTCCATTTCTCTCTCGGATGGACCATGCTGGTGAATAGGTTCCTGGGCCCCAAGAACAGCTGTCGGGCCTTGATGGGCTACAATGACCAGGCAAGCAAAGTTCCTCACCTCAAGGGCATTGTGGGGGGTCAGTCTGTACCCCACCTCCAGACACAGGAACCATTCTAAAATGGAGGTTCCCTAAGGTCAGCAGCTGTGGTGGTGTGCCCCACCACACAGTACACCACAGACAGAATTTTTACTACTGATTGGCCTGGATTTGTTCTAAGCAGTGATATTTGTGAAATGACAGATGCTAGTATTTTTCTCTAATACACATTAAAGTAAGTATGTAACTATTAAAAATAGATGACTTTAAAAATAACCACCTACATACAACTATTTTAAAGTTCAGATTTTAAAAAACATTCATCTCTAAACTACTTGAGTTGTCACACGTACTGCCCTCTGTACACATCCCACGCTCGGGGAAGCTGCCAGGCGGGCCAGGATGGCTCCTGCTCCCATTTTGCACGTCCCGTGGTGCTCACCTGAGGGTCTCCTCTGCTACATCCGAAGCTAGTTGTCCCCTTTTTGCCTTTTGGAAATTGAAGAGCCACTCTGTGTCCCTGTTCCCCAGACTAGGGCAACACTGAGGGTTCACATGAATGAGAGACTCAACACGTCCCCCTCACCCCTCTCATGTTTCTCTCCTCAGGTCCAGCGTCCCATCCCTCTGACGCCAGCCAACCCCAGCATGCCCCCCCTGCCACAGGGCGCGCTCACCCAGGAGGAGTTCATGGTTTCCATGGTTACCGGCCTGGCCTCCCTGACATCCAGGACCTCCATGGGCATTCTTGTTGTTGGAGGAGTGGTCAGTGACCAGTTCTGCTCGGGAAGGTGGGGGCGGAGGGCAGGTGGGTGGGGCCTGAGGGCTAAGTTCCTGCGGTGGCCCCTGCATTGGGCCACACTCCACAGTCCACTGCATACTTTCTCCTCTGTGATTGCATGGGGAGCGCTTACTCCCTCACCAAGTTTCCCTCACTTCCCGCTAGAGATGGTCCCAGACCTTCTGGCCTCAGTGGAATCAAAGGAGACATTGAAAGGGAACTCAGAGTAGAAACATGAAGGCTCCTTGGCTGGGGCCCTTCAGACGGCCCTGATAGTGATGGGCCCTAAAGGAGGGTGGGCCACAGAGTGGCTGCACTCCAGGCTGACCATGTGCTCTGCAGGTGTGGAAGGCAGTGGGCTGGCGGCTCATTGCCCTCTCCTTTGGGCTCTATGGCCTCCTCTACGTCTATGAGCGTCTGACCTGGACCACCAAGGCCAAGGAGAGGGCCTTCAAGCGCCAGTTTGTGGAGCATGCCAGCGAGAAGCTGCAGCTTGTCATCAGCTACACTGGCTCCAACTGCAGCCACCAAGTCCAGCAGTGAGTGGCCCCATCGGACCCCAGCAGGGGACTTCCTTTAGGCAGGGTCAGCCCCATCTCCCTTCCCCATCTCTCTTCCAACCTGGCCTGGAAGCCACTGGGTCCTGAGCATCGTAGACCCTGGGCCTTCAGGTGTGCAGGGCCAGCTTTGAGGCCAGTGATGGGGAGAGGGGTCTCCCAGGGACACTTTGTGTCTTGGACTGGGACGGGGTAGGCCTCTGGGCCCCTTGGTGAGGAAGAAATGGGAAGGCAAGAGATAGTCCTAGTAGGAGTTTTAGAGGTTGCCTTGAAGAGCTTGGGCTGTGGATGTAGCTTTGAAGTTTTTGAACCCAGACTGATCTTCGTGCACATCTTAGGTCAGATGGGAATCTATTGCCTAATCTGGGGTGGTAGGGATGAATATGCTCACTTCCTTTTTTTTTTATTGTGTGTGGCAGACCCTTTGCTCTAGATATTTTGCACCTAATTTATTTATTTCTCTGACTCTTGGAGGTACATGTTGTCTTTTTTTTTTTTTAATTAATTTTTTTTGCACACAAAACAATAAACATTTTCTAAAAATACATACAAAGAAAAAGATGCGTATCAAACATATTAGGAAGGTTGCACATGGGAAGACGGGGAATAGAAATGGGGAGTGGGAATTAAAGAAAATAAATGAGAGAGGGACTTTATATGGATCAGTGATAATAACTCAATCCTCTATTTGACAAAGAAGAAGGAGAAGGAAGAGGAAGAAAAAGAAAGTAGGATAAAGGATCAGAAAGGGAGGAAAATAGAAAAAATTAGAGTATGACTCCAGGGTAGACCTGTTTTGTTGTCACTGGGTTGGTTGGTTGGTTTGTCTGTTGTATTTTTCATATGTTTCGCCATGTTGGCCAGACTGGTCTCGAACTCCTAGCCCGAAGTGATCAACCTGCCTCGGCCCCCCAGACGATGGGTGGCCGGGCAGAGGCGCTCCTCACTTCCCAGACGGGGCGGCCGGGCAGAGGGGCTCCTCACTTCCCAGACGGGGCGGCCGGGCAGAGGCGCTCCTCACTTCCCAGACGGGGCGGCCGGGCAGAGGCCCTCACTTCCCAGACGGGGCGGCCGGGCAGAGGCGCTCCTCACTTCTTCCCGGACGGGGCGGCCGGGCAGAGGCGCTCCTCACTTCTTCCCGGACGGGGCGGCCGGGCAGAGGCGCTCCTCACTTCTTCCCGGACGGGGCGGCCGGGCAGAGGCGCTCCTCACTTCTTCCCGGACGGGGCGGCCGGGCAGAGGCGCTCCTCACTTCTTCCCGGACGGGGCGGCCGGGCAGAGGCGCTCCTCACTTCTTCCCGGACGGGGCGGCCGGGCAGAGGGCTCCTCACTTCCCGACGGGCGGGGCAGAGGTGCTCCTCACTTCCCAGACGGGGCGGCCGGGCAGAGGCGCTCCTCACTTCCCAGATGGGGCGGCCGGGCAGAGGTGCTCCTCACTTCTTCCCAGACGGGGCGGCCGGGCAGAGGCGCTCCTCACTTCCCAGACGGGGCGGCCGGGCAGAGGCGCTCCTCACTTCCCAGATGGGGCAGCCGGGCAGAGGCGCTCCTCACTTCCCAGACGATGGGGGCCGGGCAGAGGCGCTCCTCACTTCCCAGACGATGGGTGGCCGGAAGGTACATGTTGTCTTATAGCCATCTCCTTTTTCAAAATGAAGAAACTGAGATTTGAAAAATAGTGACGTGTCCCCTGCTACTCGGCTGATGAGCAGCAGAGTCAGGATCTCTTGTGCCCAAACCAGGGTGCACTGCTCTGTGCTGTTGCTTCTCAGGCCATGGTGATGCTGAGTGTGTTTGGTTGTTATGATTATTCATAGTCTCAGCAGGGTGTAGGAGATTCTGCCAAACCAGGCCTGGCTCAGGGCAGAGCTGCTGGCAGGGATATAGACTGGCCCAGCTGCTCTCTACTCTGGGTGGGGTAAGCCACCAGTGGCATCTTGCTCCACACACCCCAACTGGTCCCTTCTCTCTCCTCCCCAGGGAACTGTCTGGGATCTTTGCTCATCTGTGTCAGCAAGTTGACGTCACCCGGGAGAACCTGGAGCAGGAAATTGCCGCCCTGAACAAGAAAATTGAGGTTCTTGACTCACTTCAGAGCAAAGCAAAGCTGCTCAGGTGAGGCTGGCCTGCGTGGCCAAAGGTAAGGGCTCCAGGGTGCAGCCCAGGCACACTGGGGCTCAGCTGCTGGGCTTTTGTCTTGGGTGTGGACACAAACTTTTCTGGTGGGGATTTAGCTCATTCGTGTTAGATGTGTACCATAGGCTAGGCACAGTAGCTGACACCTGTAATCCCAGCACTTTGGGAGGCCGAGGCAGGTAGATCACCTGAGGTCAGGAGTTTGAGACTAGCCTGGCCAACATGGTGAAACCCCATCTCTACTAAAAATAGAAAGATTAGCTGGGCATGGTGGTGCGCACCTGTAATCCCAGCTACTCGAGAGGCCGAGGCAGGAGAATGGCTTGAACCCAGGAGGTGGAGGTTGCAGTGAGCTGAGATCATGCCATTGCACTCCAGCCTGGGTGACAAGAGCAAAACTCTGTCTCAAAAAAAAAAAAAAAGATGTGTACCACGTACCTCATGGATGGCAGATGGTGCTGGTGCTGGATGCTCAACAAGACACAGCGTCACTGCCTTCAAGGCACTTGCAGTTGAAGGCATGATGGCATCACAGTACTGCCAGACTGCAGTTCACAGTGCCCTGTGCCGAACCACAGGGCCTACAGTGCTTTACATGTGTTATTTCACTCAGTCTTCCCTATCCCTCTATTTTCTACATAGAAAAATTGGGGAACTTGTCTGGCATCTCAGAAAATGGCCAGGCTAGGAGGGGAGCCCAGGTGTACTTGGCTCCAGCAGCCCCCACACTCTGATTCTCCTTACCTGCTGCTCTTTGGACCCATGAAGAGGGCATAGCCCCCCATTTACCCACAGAGAAGCTGGTTACTTGGCTGGGGACTGGCAGAGCTGGGATTGGAACTCAGATCTCCATGGGGTCTCTGTGGAGCTTTCATTAATAATTTGCTGGAAAGAGCATCGGTCTGAGGAGTCTGGAGTCCTGGGTTCTCTCCAGCTACTCATGTTTGGCCCAAGCTCTTAACTCTCCTGTGTCTCATTATTTTCATCTGTAAAATGGGAGTAAGATTCCATGACACAGCTGCATGACTGAATGTAAAAGTGCCCTGCAAAAGTCTTCAGCCTACCCAGCTCATGATAACATCAGCACACGGGGACCCTGCAGAAGTCCTCGGCCTGCCCAGCCCATGATAGCATCAGCACATGGGGACCCTGCACTTCCTGCCCTCGCCCCTGACGTCAGAGCCTGCAGGGTGGCAGAGCCAGAGGGGAGATGCATCAGAGGGTGTCAGCTCCAACCCTCACCAGATCAGTGGGCTTTCCCTGCCCTCGACTGCGGATGTGTCCCCCCTCCCACCCCCACCTGGGGACAGCTTCTTCGTAGGGACACACTGCTTGCCCTCTGGGGACTCTCAGAAAGGGGGTATGGGGGGAACTGCTGCTTCTCAGCCACAGTGACACAGCTGAACCTGGAAAGGGTCTCCTGTCAGCACCGCAACCCCTTGCTTGGCAAGCAGGGAAACTGAGTTCCCGACAGCTCAGGGACTTGCACGTGGTCCTGGGTGAAGCAAACACAGGCCTTGAGAATCAGAAAAGCCTGACTTGTAGCTCCCTGGCTTATTAACCGCATGGCCTTGGGAAGTTATTTAACCCCTCTGGGACTCCTTTTCCCCATCTGTGAAACAGGGATAAACAACGATTGTTGGAGGATTACATAAGGGTGTGTGTCAAGTGTCCTTAGGATGGTGCCTGGTGGGTAGTCCTAATACTGCCTATCATCAGCTATCATGGTTACAAAAGAACCATTTCTTTGCAGGAATAAAGCCGGTTGGTTGGACAGTGAGCTCAACATGTTCACACACCAGTACCTGCAGCCCAGCAGATAGTGGGCACCTGAGGCGGAGCCTGCGTGGAGAGGGGCGGTGCTGCCAGCTCTGAGTGCCATGTGGGTTCCCCCAGGGGCACGTGTGGCTCCTGCCCCTGGCCACCGCCAAGAGAATGAAGCACCCAGTCTCCTACCATTTTGAGCCCTCCAGCACTACTTATTTTCCCCCACCTTTGCCTGCTGTTGCTGGAAGAGCTGGCTCATACCCCCAAAGGACACTTTTAACAACAGCTATGGACAGCATGGTACCAAGGAGTTAAGTTGAGGCTTTTTCCAGCTTTCTCTGGTTCATTTGATTGCTTGATAAGGCCTCAGGATCTCAGCATTGCACAATGCCTCATGGAAGCCTTTGAGGGTATCACGCAGACACCCCCACCTTCCTCCAGCCTGTATGTACCTGCCCTCCTTGCAGCCCAGTGCACCTGCAGGTGTAAGGGATGATTGGAGTTTCTTCCCAGAGAGTCTGTCCTGGAAGGACTGTGGCTTGTGTGTGTGTCTGTCTCGCCTGTTGGTTCAGTGCTTCATCCCATTTGCAGAGCCTCAGACACGTCTTGGTGGTGAGGCTCAGTTACCCCTGGGCTTAGGCTGAGGCGGGCCCTGTGCTAGGGGTGGTAGAAAGGATGCTGCTGAGGCAGCTGGAGGTGTGGGAGTAGCTCAGTGGGGAGGGCTGTTGGATGTATGGGGAGCTGGCAGAGCAGGTGGCGGTCACTGGGACAAGGAGGGACTTGCCTCTCTTCTCATTATTGTGTCCTTTGCTTTAGTGTCAGTCCTGGACTTGTGCAGGCCTGTTTTGTGTAGATCTGTTTTGGAAGATGGCTTGGTCTAGGTGGTTGAAGGATGTAGTAGAAGGAAGGATGGTGGAAGGTGGGTACCTTGGTGGCTAGCTGAGGTGCGTGGGCCCCACACAGGACTGCTGGAGAATGGGCCGTCCACTTGGCCTCGTTCTGCGGGGGGGCTCATGGGTCTGAGAGCCCCCACCCACTAGGCTTGATTGCAGCCCTGTTGTGCCCTTTAAGAAACATGTTTCCACCCCACCCCCAACCTTGCCCCAAGTGCCCTGGACTAAATTTCTTGTGCCAGTGACTGCAGTTGGCCAAGGGACAATGTGGAAAACCCAGTGCCCATCTTTCCACCCTCCCTGATCTCCAGAACCTTCGACTGACCTCGTCTTTATGCTGATGTTGAGTTTTGGGATTGTTACTGGTTGAAGTGGGGGCAGATGCCTGTCACCAAGGTGTTGACTGTGTGAGTAAAGCAGTTTGAGTGACAAATCCTGTGTGGCACAAGTTGGATCGCTTCCTACAAATAAGCAACACCTCTCCCAAAAAGCAGCCCACAAGGCAGGGGCCCAGCAGCCCAGCCATCACTCATCTTTGAGGAAATGAGTTGGTAGCCTCTGTGCACTGGTTGGTGGCCACATCACAGGTGATGTCCTTTTCACATACCTGCTTGTACTTAAAGCCTCAGTTTGTCCTGTTGTGTGGGGCGAAGTAATGGACTCTGCCAGGTGGACATGCTGTGGGTGGATGTTCCCGGTGTGTTCCGGGCCTGAATGGACAGGGGCCACTTCACAGCATGTCAGGGAAAATCAGTGTCACACAATTCCAATGGATTTTGCGCTCTTTTTGAAAAAAAAAAAAAAAAAAAAAAAAAAAAAAAAAAAAATTCTTTAGCGTAAACATGAATTTTTTTTCAGTGTAGCCCCTGGGGAATGAATGAAATTTTGAGCTTCAATAAGTAAATTTATACCACTGAGGGAGAGACCCTTTCTGAAAGAAGTATGGCCAAAAGCATCTTAATGCTGCTGACATTGTTCTGTTTTTATGTTCATTTGCTGAAGCGCAAGACGTGCTGACACAGTGAGTTTTCTCTGATGTATTTAAGGTGATGTTTTTGCCTGAGTTACTCCTGTATCATTGCTCATAATATTGGAAACTAAAATAAAACCTAGTTGGAAATCCTTTGTGAGATCTCTGTCTTTTCGGGTTCTTTTTTTTTTTTTTTTTGAGACGGAGTCTTGCTCTGTTGCCCAGGCTGGAGTGCAGTGGCACGTTATCTGCTCGCTGCAAGCTCCGCCTCCCGGGTTCACGCCATTCTCCTGGCTCAGCCTCCTGAGTAGCTGGGACTACAGGCGCCCGCCCGGCTAATTTTTTTGTATTTTTAGTAGAGACGGGGTTTCACTGCGTTAGCCAGGATGGTCTCGATCTCCTGACCTTGTGATCCGCCCGCCTCGGCCTCCCAAAGTGCTGGGATTACAGGCGTGAGCCACCGCGCCCGGCTCGGGTTCTTGTACAAACTCCTCTTTGACATGGCCAGCTGTATTCTGAAGTGACCATAACTTTGGGGGAAGTTCCCACTATCATCTGGCTCCTTATTCTTGGAAGGAATTTGATACTCTCAAAAGAACAAATGGTGTAACTGATCTTTAAGGATCAGGAAATCAAGACTGATTTCTTTACACATTTCTCTGTAACTCCAGACCATTTTTCACTTAAAAATTAAATGACTCACTGTTCCATCCTGCTTTGCCTTCTGAGAATTTGGTTGTGACTATTCCTTTTTTTTTTTTTTTGAGATGGAGTCACGCTCTGTCGCCCAGGCTGGAGTGCAGTGGCACGATCTTGGCTCACTGCAACCTCCGCCTCCCAGGTTCAAGCAATTCTCTGCCTCAGCCTCCCAAGCAGCTGGGATTACAGGTGCCGACCACCAGGCCTGGCTAATTTTGGTATTTTAGTAGAGACGGGGTTTCACCATCTTGGCCGTACTGGTCTCGAACTACTGACCTTGTGACCCACCTGCCTTGGTCTCCCAAACTGCTGGCATTACAGGCGTGAGCCACCGCTTTTTTTTTTTTTAAGGGTCCTCAGGAGTAGATATGGGGGTGCTTAGTTTCCCCGCCCCTACAGCTGTCCTCTCGGCTCTGGTGCTGCCCAGTGTCCGCCCTGCTCGCCCACAGAGGCCACAGCTCAGCTGGTAGCAACCTCATCCTTCCAGATTCCCAGGCTACACACTTGGGGCATCACCCTCGATGATCACCGCGGTCACACGTGCTGCACCAAATCTGTCACCTGCTGTCTTCCAAGTCTGTTGACCCTGCCCAGTTTCCTCACCTCCATCATAACCATTAGCCTGGATCCAGGTTCCTGTTCCTGCCTTGTCCCCGCCTATCCTTGCCATCTTGTGGCTGTTTCAAGGCAGCAGCCAAAGACTTTCTCAGGTAACAAAAAAAATGAATCATTACCTTTTTTTTTTGCAATCCACAAAACAAGTAGTTTCTGTCATTAACGTTACGTACAACCCACTAAATTGTTCACAACACCATCATCCCGGGTGATGAGCCATAGTTTGAAAAAGGGCCTTCTTGCCTTATGCAAATGCTGCTTAGTTATTCCCAGTCAAGGCCAGCCTCATTCCTGTGCTTTCTCTGACTACCTCATCTGTCCACTGGGGAATCTGAGAGGCTGGAAGTTTTAGCCCTCTGGTAACAATGTCCCCAATTAATCACAAAAAGTAGATAGTCAGGAATGTTCCACTGTGTCCCAAGCACTGGGGTGACAGCCCAGGCAGCTCTCTCGGAGAGCATCTGGCTCATAACATGGCTTCAGAAGCAGGGCCCTCCTCGCAGATGTCAGCTAAGTTGTTCACTGTGTCCTCAAGTGGATGGTTTCCTGTCTCTAAGTGGGACTCTTAGGCTTGAGATAAGAACAGCAAACTTTTTTGAGAGTTTAGTATGTACTAGACATTCATATGTATGAGCCCTAATCTCAAAATCCAATGGTCTATTTTCCCTAATTTTCTCAAATGAGGAAGTTCATTAATTCAGCAAAATATTTGTGCACCTACTATGTGCTAAGCATGGTTCTAGGCACTGGAGATACAGCAGTGACTAAGGTGGATAAAAATCTGCCTCTGGGGCCAGGCGTGGTGGCTCACACCTGTAATCCCAACACTTTTGGGAGGTGGGCGGATCACGAGGTCAGGAGTTCAAGACCAGCTTGGCCAACATGGTGAAACCCCATCTCTACTAAAAATACAAAAATTAGCCAGGCTTGGTGGTGTGCGCTTGTAATCCCAGCTACTAGGGAGGCTGAGGCAGGAGAATCACTTAAACCTGGGAGGTGGAGGTTGCAATGAGCCGAGATCACGCCATTGCGCTCCAGCCTGGCCATAGAGGGAGGCACCCTCTCAAAACAACAACAACAAAAATTTCACTCACTGATGAGTGACCTTTTTCAATTACAAAGAAAAACAACATACTCGCTAAACTCCCTAACATCAGGAGCCATCAGGCAAATTATCCCAAGTCTTGATTTATAAAACCAAACCCTTATGCCTCTGATTACATAGGGGACGGGTCTGACAAACATTTTTTTTTTTTTTTTTTTTTTTTGAGATAGGTTTTTGTTGGCTGGAGTGCAGTGGCGCAATCACGGCTCACTGCAGCCTTGACCTCTCAGCTCCAGTGATCCTCTCACCTTAGCCTCCCGAATAGCTGGGATTAACAGTGGGTGCCACCATGCCTGGATAATTTTTTTGTTTTTTTGTAGAAACGAGGGGTCTCACTATGTTACTCAGGCTGGTTTTGAACTCCTGATCTCAAGTGATCCTCACACCTTGGCCTCCCAAAGTGCTGGGATTATAGGTGTGAGCCACCATGGCTGGACACAAACATTCTTTTTCTTTTTTTAATTTAATTGAATTTTTTAAATAGAGAATGTATGTTGGCTGGGCGCGGTGCCTCATGCCTGTAATCCCAGCACTTCGGGAGGCTGAGGTGAGAGGATTGCTTGAGTTCATGAGTTTGAGACCAGCCTGGGCAATCTGGCAAAACCCTGTCTCTACAAAAACTACAAAAATTAGCCCAGCATGGTGGTGTGCACTGGTAGTCCCAGCTATTCCGGAGGCTGAGGTAGGAGGATCACTTGAACCCAGGAGGTGGAGGCTGTAGTGAGCCGAGATTGCATCACTGCACTCCAACCTAGGCAACAGAATGAGACCAAGTCTCAAAAATAAAAAAAAAAAAGATGGGATCTCACTGTGTTGCCCAGGCTGGCCTCTAATTCCCAAGCTCAAGTGATCCTCCTGCCTCAGCCTCCCAGAGTGCCGGAACTACAGGCATGAGCCATCACACCCAGCCAACAAACATTCTTTTCTGATAAGCAACTGCAGAACTTAAGCCAGTTTCAGCCAGCTTACAGAAGCTATGAACAACCTGGTTAGCCATTGCACATGAGCTCACCTCCTCTCATAAATATGTATATAGCTTTTCCCTCAAACCTGCTAAATGTGTATGAATACGGGCCCTTTGAGGCATAAAACCCAACCTGTCCTTTCTCTCTTGGAAGAGAGCACCTTCAGTGCATGCTGCAGACCGTCTCTTCCTGGTTTGCAAATAAGTATCAACAATAAAGTGCTCCTTTCTACTATTTAGCCACCTTGGTGATCTTTTAGACAACATTATGCGTATTTCTGCTAGGAACATTAGTGTTCAAATCTCTGTGTAGGCAGATGTTTTCATTTTTTGTAGGTAGATATCTCAGGCTGGACTTGCTGGGTCATATGGTAAATTTATGTTTAACTTCTACAGATTTTGCGAAGTGGTTATACTGTCTTGTATCCCCACCAGTAGTGAATGTGGGTTCATATATATATATATATATATATTTTTTTTTTTTTTTTTTTTTTTTTTTGAGACAGTCTTACTGTCACCCAGGCTGGAGTGCCGTGGCACAATCGTGGCTCACTGCAACCTCCACCTCCCAGGTTCAAGCCATTCTCCTGCCTCAGCCTCTCGAGTAGCTGGGATTACAGGCGCCCGCCACCACACTCAGCTAATTTTTTTCTATTTTTAATACAGACGGGGTTTCACCATGTTAGCCAGGCTGGTTTCGAATTCCTGACCTCAACTGATCCGCGCGCCTCAGCCTCCCAAAGTGCTAGGATTACAGGCGTGAGACGTCATGCCCCGCCTCATTTCATTTTTTAGAGCATCACAAACTACCTCTCCAGCTCATCTTGCTAGAGTTACTGCATAATCCATGCATTCCTGCCAAGGATCAGCCATCTTCTTGAGTCGGAGGGCTTCCTGCTAGCTTGGTGCCTGGTGTTATCACCCTCGGCTCTTCTGGAGGTAGAGGGGCTACCTGTCTTCTTTTCATTCTTTTTTTTCTTTTTTTTAATTTGAGACAGAGTTTCGCTCTTGTTGCCCAGGCTGGAGTGCCACGGTGCGATTTTGGCTCACCACGACCTCCGCCTCCCGGGTTCAAGTGATTCTCCTGCCTCAGCCTCCCGAGTAGCTGGGATTACAGGTATGTGCCACCATGCCCGGCTAATTTTGTATTTTTAGTAGAGATGGAGTTTCTCCATGTTGGTCAGGCTGGTCTGGAACTCCTGATCTCAGGTGATCTGCCTGCCTGGACCTCCCAAAGTGCTGGGATTTCAGACGTGAGCCACCGCCCCCAGCCAATTTTTGTATTTTTAGTAGAGACGGGGTTTCACGATGTTGCCCAGGCTGATCTTGAACTCCTGACCTCAGGTGATCCACCTGCCTCGGCCTCCCAAAGTGCTGGGATTACAGGCGTGGGCCACTGCGCCCAGCCCCAGTTTTTCTAAGTTATATAGTTTAGGTTTCACAACTAGATCTATGATCCATTCTAGGTTAATTTTTGCATATGGGTTTCTTTCTTTTTTTTTTTTTTTTTTTCGGATGAGTGTGTGGATATCCAATTATACCTACAACATTTGTTGAAGACACCATCTTTTCTTGTTTTTCCAAGTTTCCACACACATTATTGATAAAATAATTTTTTTGTGGGGGGGTGCTGGGTGTCGCTGGTCTGTAACTCTTTACCTCAAGCGATCTGCCCACCTCGGCATCCCAAAGCGCTGAGATTACAGGCGTGAGCCACCGCCCTGGGACGAAGGCATTATCCTTTCTCCACTGAATTGCGCTTTCATTTTTGTCAAAAATTAATTGCTCACGTATCGGAACTCTATTCTGTTGCATTGATCCATTTGTCTACCTGGACGCCAATACCACACTTTCTTTCTTTTTTAAATTAATTAATTTATTTATTGAGACAGGGTCTCTCAGTCAGGCTGGAGTGCAGTGGTGCAATCAAAGCTCACCACAGCCTCAGCCTCTTGGGCTCAGGTGATCCTCCCATCTCAGCCTCCCGAGTAGCTGGGACTACAGGTACGTGCCTGGCACATTTTTTGTAGAGACGGGGTTTTGCCATGTTGCCCAGGCTGGGTATCTTTTTTTTTCTTTCTTTCTTTTTTGAGATGGAGTCTTGCTCTGTCATCCAGGCTGGAGTGCAGTGGCGCGATCTCGGTTCACTGCAACCTCTGCCACCCTAGTAGCTGGGTTCAAGCGATTCTCCTGCCTCAACCTCCCTAGTAGCTGGGATTACAGGCGCCGGCCACCTCGCCTGGCTAATTTTTGTATTTTTAGGTTTACAGGCGTGAGCAACCGCGCCTGGCCCCAATACTACACTTTCTTGTTTACTGTGTAGTCCTTATCTTCTGGCGCAAAGCGGGCACTCGCTAAAAACCTGAATGAAAGTATGAAGCAGGCCGGGCGCGGTGGCTCACGCCTGTAATCCCAGCATTTTGGGAGGCCGAGGCGGGCGGATCACGAGGTCAGGAGTTCGAGACCAGCCTGGCAAACATAGTGAAACCCTGTCTATACTAAAAATACAAAAAAAAAAAAAAGAGCCGGGCATGGTGGCGCGCGCCTGTAGTCCCAGCTACTCGGGAGGCTGGGGCAGGAGAATCAATCGCTTGAACTCTGGAGGCAGAGATTGTGGTGAGCCGAGATCCCGCCACTGCACTCCAGCCTGGGCAACAGAGCGAGACTCCGTCTCAAAAAAAAAAAAAAGTATGAAACGATGAGTACAATGAGTAGTCAGCCGCCTGCCTCACCTACCCCGCCGCTCCGGACTGCCGCCTGCGCCGAGCCTAGGCCGCCGAGCCTGACAGAAACTGCCGCTGCTGAGTTCAGCGTATCCAGTCCTGCAGCTGACCAATCGGAGCCCGCCCTTCCGGGGCCCGCCCCATTCCAGGAATCGACCTCCGCACCGGCCTCGAAAATTGACCAATCGGTTATGTAGTTCCGCTCTTAGTCCCGCCCCCACGCTGAAACTGCCACTTCGGATCGCCGAGTAACGCTCACTCACCAGGCGTCCCGGCCCTGCCTCTCACCTGACCAATCAGGACGGCCGGCCGAGGCCCCTGGAACGGCTCAGGCGGCTGCGGCGTTTACAGCAGCTACGGCGGCGCATGCTAGGGGATTCTGCCGGGTAAGTGCTGGGCGGCAGGACTGGGGAGGGGCGGAAGAGCTCGGCAGGAGGCCCCACGTGCATTCCCGCGAGGGCCTCGGGGGCCGCAGTGGAAAAGAAGGGGAGGTGCATCTGCCTCTGCCGGGGTCCCGCCTCGGCGTCCGCCCGCTCGCCCTCTGTTACTTCTGCGGCCCCGGTGTTTCTGGAGCGTCGCTTTTCCGGTGTCTCTGCTCGGCGTTTCCCTTTCCAAAGCGCGGCCGGGGCCAGGGGAGGGCAAGGCCAGCTGTGCCCTTTGATCCCGTGCGAAAACGGCGACCCTCTGACTACAGGGGTGTGGCCCAGAGCCACTTGGCCCGTTAGGGGTGGGGGCCGGGATCTTTGTCCTGCGGATCAAACAGTTGGCCCCTCTGGACTGCATCTCCGTGCCCCCCAGACCTGTGGGGTAATATACGTGTGGGGAGGTCCCAGGGTAGTCGGCTTCTCTCTGCTCCAGACCTTGCACCCGATCCTGAGGATCCTTGGAGGTGGGGGGCAAGGGCTGGGAGGAGGAAGCGGAGTTTTCCCAGGCTCCCTTACACTTCCAGGGAAAGGCTTTCCAAGAACCCTGAACTCATGGACCCTGGAGTCAAATTTTGGTTCAGATCTAGCCTCTTGCTAGCTGTGTGACTTGGGGCAAGTTGCTTAACTTCCCTGAGCTTTGGTTTCTTCATATGTCAAAAGAAAGTGAAGGAGGAAGGGAGGGCAGGAACGGAGGAAGAATCCCTTTGAAGCCTGATTTGTATTGGATTCACCAGTTATAAAGCAAGCTTGTCCAAACCACTGCCCAGGAGGCGGAGGTTGCAGTGAGCCAAGAAAAAAAGGAAGCATGCCCTTGCCCCAGCCATTTTGGTAATAATAGACGTTTATTGAATGCTTACGGTGTACCACTGTAAGCACTGTATTAAATAAGCACTGTACTGCTTTGTTTTTTGTATTTTGTGTGTGTGACAGTCTTGCTCTGCCACCCAGGCTGGAGTGCAGTAGTGTGATCTCCACTCACTGCAACCTCCACCTCTCAGGTTCAAGCGATTCTCCTGCCTCAGCAGCCTCCTGAGTAGCTGGGATTACAGGCGCCCACCACCACACCCGGCTAATTGTTTTTTGTTGTTGTTTTTGAGACGGAGTCTCACCCTGTCGCCCAGGCTGGAGTGCAATGGTGCGATCTCGGCTCACCGCAACCTCCGGGTTCAGGTGATTCTCCTGCCTCAGCCTCCTGAGTAGCTGGGATTACAGGCACGTGCCACCACACCCGGCTAATTTTTGTATTTTTAGTAGTGACGGGGTCTCTTGCCATGTTGGCTAGGCTCATCTCAAACTCCTGACCTCAGGTGATCCTCCTGCCTCAGCCTCCCAAAGTGCTGGGATTACAGACGTGAGCCACTTGGCCTGTTTTTTGTATTCTTGTTTTTTTTTTTTTTTTTTTTTTACAGTGATGTGACCATGGCTCACCGCAGCCTGGACCTCCTGGACTAAAGTGATCCTCCTGAGTAGCTGGGGCCACAGACAAGTGCCACCATGGCCAGCTAATTAAGTTTTTTTTTTTTTTTTTTTTTTGGCCGGGCACTGTGGCTCACGCCTGTAATCCCAGCACTTTGGGAGACCGAGGCGGGCGGATCACAAGGTCAGGAGATTGAGACCATCCTGGCTAACACGGTGAAACCCCGTCTCTACTAAACATACAAAAAATTAGCCGGGCGTGGTGGCGGGTGCCTGTAGTCCCAGCTACTCGGGAGGCTGAGGCAGGAAAATGGCGTGAACCCGGGAGGCGGAGCTTGCAGTGAGCTGAGATCGCGCCACTGCACTCCAGCCTGGGCGACAGAGCAAGACTCCGTCTCAAAAAAAAACAAAACAAAACAAACAAAAAAAATGTTTCTACAAATGTTGTCCAGGCTTAACATGCTTTCTTTAATTCTAACAACAATCGTGTGAGGTAGATACTGTTGTTGTCCAGCAGATGAGGAAACTGAGGCACAGAGAAGTTAAATAACTTGCCTGAGGCAGTACAGTTAAAGAGTGTCGAATGGGAGTCTCTGGCACCACAGGGCACCCTACTGAGCACCGTGTCCTGCTCTCTTGACTTCAGGTAGAAGAGCTCAGCCTGGAACCCAGCCCTGAGGACATCCTGCGGCCCAGGGGCAGTGACACCTGCTGAGAGAGGCCCAGGATGGTGGAGGCTGAGGAACTGGCACAGCTGCGGCTGCTCAATCTGGAGCTCCTGAGGCAGCTGTGGGTGGGGCAGGATGCTGTGCGGCGGTCAGTGGCCAGGGCAGCCTCAGAGGTGCGTGCCCGCCTTGGGAACCCCAGAGGAAGGGGCTACCTGACCTTCAGGCCAGCATCCAGGCTTCTGGGCTCATCTTGTTCAACACGCCCATTTTACTGATGATGGGACACTGAGGGCTGGGGAGGGAAGAGACTGGCCTTGGTCACTGCTGAGGCTGGAGCAGGATGAGGATGCAGGCCTTGGTGCCTGGCGTAGGCCCGGTGGGTAGGTTCTGGCAGCCACTCACTCCCTGGGTGACCCAGCCCCTCTCTCCAGTCAAGCCTGGAATCCAGCAGCAGCTACAACTCAGAGACTCCATCGACCCCAGAGACGTCCTCAACTTCCTTGAGCACCTCCTGCCCACGGGGCCGGTGCTCTGCGTGGGGCCCACCAGATGCCTGCCGAGGGGACCTCCGCGATGTGGCCAGATCGGGGGCAGCCTCTCTCCCACCTGCCAAATGCCAGCACCAGGAGTCCCTGGGCCGACCGAGACCCCACTCAGCACCCTCGCTGGGCACCTCAAGCCTGAGGGACCCAGAGCCCTCAGGGAGGCTGGGTGATCCGGGAACCCAGGAGGCACAGGCCCCAAGGTCCATCCTGGTTCAACAGAGCAAGCTGTCCAAGGTAACGTGGGAGAGCGGGACATCTGCTGATGGGAGGAGCTTCCTTGGGCCTCAGTTTCCGTATCTGACACATGTGCTTGTGGGCAGCCTCCCTTGCAGAATAAGAGGCTCCTGGGAGATACTGTGAGTTGGGTCTGGCTCAGCCTAAATGCTCGCTAGGTGGTAGCTGTGAGTTTCTCAGACAGCACTTTGAGAAGAGGCCAGGATTTGTTCACAGCCACACATAAAGTGGGGCCAAACATTTCCCTTCTTGCTCTTGTGCCCTTGGCTGAGCCCTGGGCTCCAAGTCAGGGTGTAAGTTAAGACACAGTCTCTCCGTCCCTCGAATTGCAGCTTCCTCTGGGCCAGGCCTCTTGGCTTAGTCCTTGTCCATCTGTGCTTCCTTCCTCAGCCCAGGGTGACCTTCTCTGAGGAGTCTGCAGTTCCTGAGAGGATCTGGCCCCTCAGGCCATACCTGGGCTACGACTGGATTGCAGGTAAGGCGTGCTGCTGCCCTGCACACACTTTGCCTGGGAGTGGGAGGTGGAGGCCTGGGCTCCTCCATGCTCCTGTCTGAGCCACCACCTGGTGCTGTTGCTTGTTTCTCTGACCGTGCCATCCTCCTTGGGGAGCACCCTCTTTTTTTTTTTTTTTTTTTTTTTTTTTGAGACAGAGTTTCACTCTGTTGCCCAGGCTGGAGTGCGGTAGTGCGATGTTGGCTCACAGCAACCTCCACCTCCCAGGTTCAAGTGATTCTCATCCCTCAGCCTCCCGATTAGCTGGGATTACAGGCGAGCACCACCACGCCCGGCTAATTTTTTGTATTTTAAGTAGAGATGGAGTTTCCCCGTGTTGGCCAGGCTGGTCTCAAACTACTGAGCTCAAGATATCCACCTACTTTGGCCTCCCAAAGTGCTGGGATTACGGGAGTGAGCCACCGCCCCCCACAGCCGCCTTTTATTTATTTATTTATTTATTTATTTATTTATTTATTTTTGAGATAGAGTCTTGCTCTGTCGCCCAGGCTGGAGTGCAGTGGTGCAATCTCGGCTCACTGCAAGCTCTGCCTCCCAGGTTCATACCATTCTCCTGCCTCAGCCTCCCGAGTAGCTGGGACTACAGGCGCCTGCCACCATGCCTGGCTAATTTTTTTGTATTTTTTTTTTTTTTCAGTAGAGATGGGATTTCACCATGTTAGCTCGCCTCAGCCTTCCAAAGTGCTGGGATTACAGGCATGAGCCACCATGCCCGGCCTTTTTTTTTTTTTTTTTTTTGCTTTTTAAGAGAAGACAGGCCAGGCACGGTGACTCACGCCTGTAATCCCAGCACTTTGGGAGGATGAGGTGGGCGGATCACGAGGTCAGGAGTTTGAGACCAGCTTGACCAACATGGTGAAACCCCGTATCTACTAAAAATACAATAATTAGCCGGGTGTGGTGGCATGGGCCTGTAATCCCAGCTACTTGGGAGGCTGAGGCAAGAGAATCACTTGAACCCAGGAGGCGGAGGTTGCAGTGAGCCGATATCGCACCACTGCACTCCAGCCTGGGTGACAAAGTGAGACTCCGTCTCCAAAAAACAAACAAACAAAAACAAGACGATCAGCAGTGAGAAGAAGGGGGAAAGGGTAGAACAAAGAGTTTGGTCTGTCACTGACTGTGAGTATACAATTGCGATAACTCACTACCTTCACACCAGCCTCTGAGCACCTTCTGAGCCATGTCTGCTCTCTCAACCTCAGGCACTGAGACGGTACATCTGTTGAATGAATGAATGAGTCCCAGCTGCCGTATGTTTGAACATTTGTTATGTGCCAGGCCCCTGCACAACTTCATACCAATGCCAGCTCTTTTCATGTTATTGTCCAACTCTCCCCGACAGCAACCTAACCTCAGCTGCCTTCTAGCTGGTTTCCCCTGGCCTATGTCCCATTGCTGTCCTTTGCGTTTGTGTGTGTGTGTGTGTGTGTGTTTGTGTAAATACATAACATAAAATTTACCACTGTAGTATTTTTTTTGAGATGAAGTCTCACTCTTGTCACCCAGGATGGAGTGCAATGGCGTGATCTCCGCTCACTGCAACCTCTGCCTCCCAGGTTCAAGCGATTCACCTGCCTCAGCCTCCCGAGTAGCTGGGATTACAGGTGCCTGCCACCGCGCCCGGCTAATTTTTGTATTTTTAGTAGAGAAGGGGTTTCACCATGTTGGCCAGGCTGGTCTGGAACTGACCTCAGGCGATCCGCCCGCCTCAGCCTCCCAAAGTGCTGGGATTACAGGCATGAGCCACCGCGCCCAGCCACCTGAAGCATTTTTTAAGTGGACTGTTAAGCGGCGTCAAGTATGTCTACACTGTTGAGCTATCATTACTACCATCCACCTCCAGAACTTTTTCATCTTCCCAAAAACTTCTCTCCCCATTAAATAATTACTCCCATTCCCCCTCCCTCCAGCCCTGGACAGTCACTATTCTACTTTCTGTCCCTATGAATTTGACTCCTCTAGGGACCTCATATAAGTGAAATCATATAGCCTTTGTTCTCTTGTATTGGCTTATTTTATTTAACATAGTGGCCTCAAGATTTATGCATGTTGTACTGTGTGTCAGAATTCCCCTTTTTTTTTTTTTGTTTTGGGAGAGAGTCGCACTGTATCTCCCAGGTTGGAGTGCAGTGGTGTGATCTCGGCTCACTGCAACCTTCACCTCCCGGGTTCGAGTGGTTCTTGTGCCTCAGCCTCCCGAGTAGCAGGGATTACAGGTGTGTGCCACCACACCCAGCTAATTTTTGCATTTTTAGTAGAGATGGGGTTTCACTGTGTTGGCCAGGCTGGTCTCGAACTCCTGCACTCAAGTAATTCTCCTGCCTTGGCCTCCCAAAGTGCTGGGATTACAGGTGTGAGCTGCTGTGCCTGGCTGGAATTCCCTTCCTTTTTAAGGCTGAGTGACATTCCGTTGTGTGTTGATGCCACATGTTGTTTATCTATTCATTCATGGATGGACACTTGGGTGGTTTCCATCTCTTGACTGTTGGGAATAATGCTGCCAGTGACATGGTTGTGCACTGTCATTTTTGACATAGCAGCCAGAGGGAATTTTTAAACATGGGAATCAGACCATGTCACTCTCCTACTCAGACCTCCCCATGGGCTTTTCCCAGCACTTACTGTAAAATCCAAAATCCCTATCTAGACTTACGAGGCATGATCTGGCCTCTACTGGCCCCATGATGTGACCTCCCGTCTTTCTTTCTTCCAGTTTCACGGTCTCCTCCTTTTTTATTTTTATTTTTTTTCTCTGTTGCCCAGAGTCAAGTCCAGTGGTGTGATTTCTGCTCATTGCAACCTCTGGTTCCTTGGTTCAAGCAATTCTCCTTCCTCAGCCTCTCAGGTAGCTGGGATTACAGACGTCCACTACCATGCTCGGCTTATTTTTGTATTTTTAGTAGAGACAGGGTTTCACCATGTTGGCCAGGCTGGTCTTGAACTTCTGACCTCAGGTGATCTGCCTGCCTTGGCCTCCCAAAGTGCTGGGATTACACATGTAATGGGGTGGCCACAGGCATGGCAGGACCAGAAAGGAGGCCACGACCAGGCATGGTGGCTCACGCCTGTAATTCCAGCAATTTGGGAGGCCGAGGTGGGCGAATCACTTGAGGTCAGGAGTTCGAGACCAGCCTGGCCATCGTGGTGAAACCCTGTCTCTACTAAAAATACAAAAATTAGCCAGGTGTGGTGGCGGGCACCTATAATCCCAGCTGCTCAGGAGGCTGAGGCAGGAGGATCATTTGAATCCAGGAAGTGGAGGCTGCAGTGAGCAGAGATCAAGCCACTGCACTCCAGCCTGGGCGACAAGGTGAGATTCTGTCTCAAAAAACAAAGACAGGTGCACTGTGGAGTTGCTGAGAGCACGTGGTGGCGGGGACACAGGCCCTGCCCTTGAGTACTTCTTGAACTCTCAGCTCACTGCCCTCCTTCCTGGTTCTTGGAAAATGGAGGCGCCTGTCTCAATACCTGCTCTTGGTCCATGTGCTCTGCTCCCCTGCATTTCCCGAGGTGACTGTCCATGCTGCCACCTGGGCCCTGGCCCTGCTCCCGTGTGCTCCACCCCTCTGCTTCTGGCTCCTCCAGGGCTTGCTTCCTGTGATCCTCCCTCTCTGTCCTGCATCCTCATCCTGCCCCTCAGCATGAACATGAACGTGCAGGAAGCATTCTGGGAGCTGGTTGTATCTCATGCTCCCTGCACCGGGCACCACTCCGAGCTGTGCTCCCTGTTCCTCCCGCTGACTCCTTTGCCCTTCACAATAAGCTTATTAGGTAGGCACCACCATGGTGCCCATTCACACATGGGAAGGCTGAGGCCCGGTGAGATGTAACAGTGGCTCACATCCAGTTGGGGTAAAGCCGCAGTCTGTTATTTCTCATCCTGATGCCACATTTCTACCTTTAGCCCACATTTGCTTCCAGTGACTGCCTATTTTCTCGATAACAAAACTTCCTCTTCAAAAGGGCTGTCTAGTCTCATTGCCTTCAATTTCTCTCCACTATTTTTTTTTTTTTTTTTTTTTTTTTAGATGGAGTCTCGCTCTTTCACCCAGGATGGAGTGCAGTGGAGTGATCTTGGCTCACTGCAACCTCCGCCTCCCAGGTTCAAGTGATTCTCATGTCTCAGCCACCTAAGTAGCTGGGATTACAGGCATGCGCCACTACGCTCAGCTAATTTTTATGTTTTTAGCCAGAGACAGGGTTTCGCCATCTTGGCCAGTCTGGTCTGGAACTTCCGATGTCAAGCGATCTGCCCGCCTTGGCCTCCCAAAGTGCTGGGATTACAGGCATGAGCCACTGTGTCCGGCGTCCACTACTATTTCTTAAATCGGGCTTCAGCTCCCAGCATTTCATCAACATGGCCCTCAGTTGGGTCATAAGTGGCCTCCGTGGTGCCAACTCCCCAGCTTAGCCCTCATCCACACCTTCCTTTGAGCAGCAGGGGACACAGTGGTCACTCCCTCCCTGAAGCACTTTCTGCCCTAGACTTCCGGCCACTTGCTTCCTGGTTCTCCCCCATCTCTGCTGGTGCTCCTTCCCAGGCTCCCGTTCTCCCCCATCTCTGCTGGTGCTCCTTCCCAGGCTCCCGGGGAAGGAAAGGTCCTTGTTCTGACAGCTACACCCCTAGGCCTGGGACTCAGTCTTCTGACTCCTCCTTTCTGTCTTCCTCCTATGATCTCCCAAATGCTGAGGTGTTTGACACTTTCTCTACTTCTCCATTTGTATCTCTAGCCCACACCTGTCCTCCGAATTCCAGACTTGTATATCCCGCTGTCTTCTCCACATCACCATGAAGTTATTAACCTTCTGTCCGAAATCAAGGTCCTGATTTCCACTGCTGTGCTCCTCCTGCAGTCTTTCCTGTCTCCATAAATGGCAACTCTACATACTAAATAGGTCAGACCATAACCTTGCTGGATTTACCATCCAGCTACATCCTGATACACCCAACGTAAGTTAAAAATACTGCTTAGGCTGGGCGCGGTGGTTCACATCTGTAATCCCAGCACTTCGGGAGGCCGATGCAGGTGTATCACGAGGTCAGGAGATCGAGACCATCCTGGCTAACACAGTGAAACCCCGTCTCTACTAAAAATAGAAAAAATTAGCCGGGCGTGGTGACGGGCACCTGTAGTCCCAGCTACTCCAGTGGCTGAGGGGGGAGAATGGCGTTAACCCGGGAGGCGGAGCTTGCAGTGAACCAAGATCGTGCCGCTGCACCCCAGCCTGGGCGACAAAGCGAGACTCCATCTCAAAAAAAAAAAAAAAGAGAAAATACCGTTTAGTCAAAAAGGCATATAAGGCCAGGCGCAGTGGCTCATGCCTGTAATCCCAGCCCTTTTGGAGGACAAGGTGGGTGGATCATTTGAGGTCAGGAGTTCAAGGCCAACCTGGCCAACATGGTGAAACCCCACCTCTACTGAAAATACAAAAATTAGCCGGGCATGGTGGCGAGTGCCTGTAGTCCCAGCTGCTTGGGAGGCTGAGGTGGGAGGATTGCTGCAAAATTCTGGCCAGGTGTGGCAGTAGCTCACGCCTGTAATCCCAGCACTTTGGGAGGCCGGGGCAGGTGGATCAGGCCAGGAGTTTGAGAACAGCCTGGCCAAGATGGTGAAACCCCGTCTCTACTAAAAATACAAAAATTAGCTGGGTGTGGTGGCACATGCCTATTTAAATCCCAACTACGTATTTTTAGTAGAGACGGGGTTTCACCATGAGAATTGCTTGAACCTGGGAGGCAGAGGTTGCAGTGAGCTGAGGTCGCTTGAATAAGCCTGAATCCCATGCTGAAATCAGTGCTAAGAAGTGACTGGAGAGGCAGCCCCAGGCCGAGGTCGCTCCACTGCACTCCAGCCTGGGCAACACAGTGAGATTCTCTCTCAAAAAAGTAAAAAAAGAAACATCCTAAGTTGAATCATGGTAAGTTGGGGGCTGCCCCTACCTCTCCCCAGCTGAATCCTAACTGATGCCTCTGTTTCCCCTCACCTTGAAGCAGCCAGAGGAGGAATCCTGTAAAAATAAGTGGCTGATATGATTGTGACCCTCCTGGTCCCCAAACCCTCCGTGGGCTTCCTAACCTCATCTCCTCCACCCTCACTGCCTTCCTGCCACTTTCCCCTCCTGGCTGTTCCTTAGCTGAACCACGCACATGCCCACCCTGGGGCCTTTGCGCTTGCTCTTTCGTCTGCCTGTGATGTCCTTCCTGGGAGGTCTGTGTGGCTTCTCCATGTCTCTGCTCAGGGTCATCGCACTCGGAGAGGCCTTCCCTGGTATCGCTGCCCTGCTGTACTAGGCTCTGACCTTGCTCTCTTGCTTTCTGGCAGGTTTCACCATTCAGTCTTGTATCATGGGTTTTTTTTTTGGTGGCTAGTTCATCTCTTGCCACCTTACAGTGTAAGCCTCATTAAGGCCAGGGGCTTTGTCTGTCTAGTTCCTGGCACATGAAACAGCATCTAGCCCTGTCATAAGGCCTCTGTCGATATTTTTTCCGTGGATGGTTGGCTGTGCATCAGGGTAGACAGACACTGAAACCAACCAACAGTCCCAGTGACTGGAGGGGCCCTCCTGGCCTGTTTGAGGCACAGTAGGGGTGAAGCAGGTGGCCTGGGGTGCCAGGGCTGATCGCCTCTCCAAGCCTTGGCCGGGGGCCACACAGCAGCCCCCAGCCCCTCTCCCGTCAGCTGCCTGGTGCTTTGCCCACACCAGGGTCTCTGGACACCAGCTCTTCAATCACCAGCCAGCCTGAGGCCTTCTTCTCGAAGCTGCAGGAGTTTCGGGAAACCAACAAGGAGGAGTGTATCTGCAGCCATCCTGAGTGAGCAGGGGCGGGCGAGGGTGGGCGAGGGTGGCTGAGCGGCTCCATCCCCTGGCCTGTTCATCCCCCTCGCCCTCTCAGACCCCAGTTGCTAGGCCTGCGTGAGAGCAGTGGCAGCGGCGTGGAGGAAGACCATGAATGTGAGTGTGGGCCCTCGGCTAGGCCGCTGAGTAGTCCAGCCTCGCGCTGCCCTGGCCTCCCCTGCCTCAGAGCAGTCCCATTTGAGGTTTGGGGCCTGGGGAGGCCCCTGAGGTGTTGAGACTCATGGAGGGAGGCCTGCAGTCTGGACAGGGTGGCCAAGCCCTGGTAGGGGTAGGGTGAGCTAAGGCCTGGCCACCGAATTAGGGGCCGCCCTGCCCTGTGTGGCACCATCCCACCCTCCCCAGCAGTGCCCCCGTGCTGGTGGGACTCCATCCCAGCTCCTGAGAGCCCTAGGAGGATGTCCCTCCCCACCCCTTAGGGCATGGGCCCCAGGTTCTGGGAGGAAAGGGGTTAGGAGGAAATGGGCCTAAGGGCTTCCCAGAGGGATTGGCAGCTTGTGTGACTGGGGCCAGCACGGGGCCTGGGGACCTGGGTTCCTGGCTCAGGGAGAGCTGCGGCTTCTCATGGGTCTCGCAGGCGTGTACTGTTACCGTGTCAAGCGGCGCCTGTTCCCGGTGCCTGTGGATCCCGGCACCCCCTGCCGCCTGTGCAGGACACCGCGAGACCAGCAGGGCCCTGGGACCCTGGCGCAGCCAGCACAGGTCAGGTGAGTGAACAGAGCATGGGGACACAGCCTGAACCACTGGTTTTAAGAAAAGATAGTCCTGGGCGTGGGCCCCCAGCCGCTGGGAGGCTCCTCAGGGGTCCCCCACTGCCCCCCTGCGCAGGGTGAGCATCCCGCTGTCGATCCTGGACCCCCCGCACCGGTACCACATCCACCGGCGGAAGAGCTTTGACGCCTCTGACACACTGGCCCTGCCCCGGGTGAGCAGCCACTTGGGGCTGGATGGTGATGAGGGCAGGGCTGGCCCAGACTGGCACAGGTCCCCAGGGAGGGTCACAGAGCGAGGCTGGGCTCGACAAGGGTGAGCACCCAAGTCTCTGGAGCACAGGCTGGGCCTCTTCCATCACCCACACCTGTACCTAAGGGAGGTAGGACCCCCACTCCACGTACCCCGGGGCTTCCAGGGTGATCTGCCTGCAGGCTGGCATGACATGAATGGGTCCTGTTTATTGTGCTCTTGTGTACTGCAGGCACAGTCCTTAGGGGGCTTATCTCATGGAGCCCCCACAGCCAGGAGTGTAGGCACTGCTGTACCCTCACCCTGCAGGTGGGGAGACCGAAGCAGAGGGGGAGGCGCCTTGGTGGAGGAGCTGGGATTCAAACCTAGGTCTCTGTGCTTCTTTTTTTTTTTTTTTTTTTTTTTTTTTGAGACCGAGTTTTGTTCTTACTGCCCAGGCTGGAGTGCACTGGCACGGTCTCAGCTCACTGCAGCCTCCATTGTAGTCCCAGCTACTTGGGAGGCTGAGGTGGGAGGATCGCTTGAACCCGGGAGGCGGAGGCTGCAGTGAGCTGAGATCTCGCCACCACACTGCAGCCTGGGTGACAGAGTGAGACTCCATCTCAAAAAAAAAAAAAAAAAAAAAAGTCCTTTTCTGTGTCTCCAGGTCGGGATGGGGGGCCAGTGGCAACTCTTCCTGACTCCTAAATTGAGAGTAGGGCAGCTGGGGTCAGAGGAGGAGAAGGATGCAGAGGAAAGCCAGTTTGCTGGTCCATAAAATGACATAACAGCGCCATCCTCAGGGATGTTGGTGGTGACGTGGGGCTGTTCAGTGAAGCAATCCATGCGGGCGCTTGGAGAGCCTACAGCAAGAAGTGCCCTGTGAATGTCACTGTCACCGTCCTATCCTCCTCCCATTTCAGCTCTCAGGGCCCCAGGGATGGCTGGATCTGCCAGGTTAAGAAAGGGGAGACCTGGGGTAATCTTGTGGGTAGACACAGGCCCTGCCCTGGTGGGGGCCTCCTTCCTAATGGGGGGCACAGTCCCTCCCTGATGGGGGTGTGCCCAGTCAGCGGGGAGCCTGTCCCAGGTCAGGCACTTTTAACCCCTTACCTTCCACAGCACTGCCTGCTGGGCTGGGACATTTTCCCTCCGAAGTCTGAGAAAAGCTCAGCCCCCAGGAACCTGGACCTCTGGTCCTCTGTCTCCGCTGAGGCCCAGCACCAGAAGCTCTCAGGCACCAGCAGCCCTTTTCACCTGGTATGGTCCAGATCGCATCTTAGCCTGGGCTGCCCCCTAGAGGGACAGAGACCTTGCAGCAGGCCTGGGGACTGCAGAGCCTCCTGGCGGGTAGGATTGAGGTGGGGAGGATGGAGCCTGGGAGTGTCTCTCTGCAGGGTCCAGCCCTCCAGCCCTGACCCTAGCCATCCCTCGGAACTCCTCTGCTCCCTGCCACCTGCCCTGCTCCACCCAGGAAGGCCACCCTGACTGCAAGATCCAGGAGGGAATGTGGCTGGAACTGGGGATGACCTGTTCCTTTCAAGTGGCCCCCCTGAGACTTCCCTATTCCCCATCCAGGCCTCGCCAATGCAGGTGCCGCCCCCCACCCCGACCTGGTCAGTGCCCCAGGTCCCTCGGCCCCACGTCCCACAGCAGAAGCCCTGCGGACTGACTGCTGGAGGAGAACAGCATTCCCGCCGCCTCCAGCCTCTCCCCTCTGGCAGGCGCACCCAGGAGATGGAAGCCCCTGCCCGCCCAGCTCAGGCCCGGCTGTCCTAGGTTGGGCAGGTGGGTGGACCCAGGCTTGTCTGCTGCCTGGGTTCCAGAGAGGGAGGACCCTGGGGTGGAGGGTGAGGGATTCTGTGGAAGTTTGTAAATAAAGCTCAGTGCTCTGCAGCTAGAGTCCCACGTGTGCTGGTTCCATCCTGCTAATGCACTTGAGGCCCAGAAGGCACTCTGGCCTCTCAGCCTGCCCTCCCGGCACCTGCGGAAGGAAGACACTGCGACACACCGGGACTGGGCAGTGTGTGTCCGTCACCATGAGGGTGGCTCCTTTTGCAGATCCCCAGCTCTGGGTAGTGGCCTCCACCAGATGGGGGAGGGGGGTCCCCTAGGCAGGCTGGGCCAGGGTTATTAAAAAGTCATTTCAGCGAGGGCCTCCGCTGAAGCCGTGAGTCGTGTTGAGTGACTGAGCTCTCTCCTTCCTGGTCCCAGAACCGGGATCCATTGCTAGAAGGGCTCTCTGGAAGTCCCTGGGGTCACATGGCTCCTCCACCCAGCCCTGGGAGCCGAGGGTCATTCAGAGCCCCAGCAGGGACAGATGAGGAAACAGGGCTGGGCAGTGAGTTGGAGGCAAGGTTAGCAGAGAGCCCAGATGTCCAGTCTGGGAGAGTAGGCAGCACCCTGTCTTTCACTCACCTCTTGTATGTGTTGGTTGCATAATATGAAATTGCTCTTTTTATAAGTGGAATAAATGCGGAAACGAGGCGTAAACTTTCTCTAAGGTTTCTCGGCTTAGAGATGGAACTGGGCTGTGCTGTCCTGGGGCTTTTTCCTGGAGTTTATGAAGCTATAAAAACCTTTCCCTCTCTCTGGAGAAACAAAGTCTGTTTTTGAGTCCCTGCTTTCAATTATTTTGGGTATATAGAAGTGGAATTGCAGGATCAGAAGGTGATCCTATGTTTTTTTATTTTTGAGACAGGATCTCACTTTGTCACTCAGGCTGGAGTGCAGTGGCGCCATCTCTGCCCACTGCAGCCTCGACCTCTTAAGCTCAAGTGATTGATTCTCTTGCCTCAGCCCCCCTAGGTTAAGGCGCGTGCTACCACGCCTGGCTAATTTTTTTGTACTTTTTGTGGAGAAGGGGTTTCGCCATGTTGCCGAGGCTGGTCTTGAACTCCTGAGATCAAGCGATCTGCCACCTTAGCCTCCCAAAGTGCTGGGATTACAGGCATGAGCTACCACCTCCGGCCACTAATTCTATTTTTAATTTTTCGAGGAACTGCTATACTGTTTTACTTTCCCACCAGTGATGCACGAGAGTTCCAATTTTTCCTCACCCTCAACAGCACTTGCTACTTTCCGGTTTTTCGAGAGCAGCCTAGTCCTAACGGCTGTGAAGTGTATCTCATTGCGGTTTTTATTAGCATTTCCCTAAGGATTAGTGAAGTTGAGCATGTTTTAATGCGCTTATTGGTCATTCGTATATTTTTAAAATATTTATTAATAGTCTTTTTTTAACTTTTAAGTTCAGGAGTACATCTTTATTAGTTTATTCTTAATGGAGACAGGGTCTTGCTATGTTGTCCAGGCCTCAGGCTGTTCCTACCTGGGCCTCCCACAACGCTGGGATTATAGGCACAAGTCACTGCACCCGGCCTGTTTGTATATCTTCTTTGGAGAAGTCAAGTCCTTTGTCCCATATTTCAGTTGGGCTTGGTTTGTTGTTTTTCCACGTGTAATTTTGAGTCAGAGGACCTGTGGGAGTCAGTGGTTTCTTTAGAAATTCTTTGGCCAGAGGGAGAAGATAATTCAAAGCCTTTCTGTCAAACAAAAGTTACAAAATGAGGCTGGGCGTGGTGGCTCACTCCTGTAATCCCAGCACTTTGGGAGGCCGAGGCAGGAGGATCACTTGAAGTCAGGAGTTCGTGACCAGCCTGGCCAACATGGCGAAACCCTGTCTCTACTAAAAATACAAAAATTAGCTGGGGATGGTGATGCACACCTGTAATCTCAGCTACTCGGGAGGCTGAGGCGGGAGAATAGCTTGAACCTGGGAGGCAGAGGTTGCAGTGAGCCAGATCATGCCACTGCACTCCAGCCTGGGCAACAGAGTGATACTCTGTCTCAAAAAAAAAAAAAAAAAAAGTTACAAAATTTAGGCCAGGTGCTGTGGCTCACCCCTATAATCCCAGCACTTTGGGAGGCCAAGGCAGGTGGATCACTTGAGGTCAGGAGTTTGAGACCAGCCTGGCCAACATGGCAAAACCCCATCTCTACTAAAAATTAAAAAATTAGCCAGACATGGTGGTACATGCCTGTAATCCCAGCTACTTGGGAGGCAGAGGCATGAGAATCACTTGAACCCAGGAGGCGGAAGTTGCAGTGAGCCGAGATAGTGCCACTGCACCCCCAGCTTGGGGGATGACAGAGCAAGACTCTGTCTCAAAAAAAAAGAAAAAATTACAAAATTTACAAAGCTGAGATCAGCTTACAGATTTAGCCGTGTATAACAGAAGTCCAAAGCAGCAACAGCCTAACCCAGAGAGAAATGCGTCTTTCCCATCACCGCACAGGCTGGAATGCTGCCACAGGGCCCATAATGCATCAGGGTGCGTGGTTTCTCTGGAAAAACAGTTCTTTTAAAACTTTGGAAGACTTCCAGCTTGCTTGCTTCCAGTAAGTTCCATGCACGAGAACCACAGCCCAAAGTCTGTAGACACTGCACTGAATGAAACCTGTGGTGCCATAGCCTGAAAGACCCTCTTTGTGTGGCAGCAAATAACTCCTGTCTTCCCACGTACTGACCTCTGTGCTCTGCCTGTTCTGGCTATCTCTTCAGAAGGCAGCCTCCTTGGGGCCATCTGGAGCAATCAGCAGGGGTAGGAAGACCACAGCCTGAACCAGATCCTTCCTGCTGGTTGCTTGAGAACTCTTTCTCTTTTTAATTTTTGAGACAGGGTCCGTCGCTTAGGCTAGAGTGCAGTGGTGCTATCTTGGCTCATGGCAACGTCCATCTTGCAAGTTCAAGCGATTCTCATGCCTCAGCCTCCCAAGTAGCTGGGATTACAGGTGCCCACCACCATGCCCGGCTAATTTTTGTATTTTTAATAGAGAAGGGGTTTCTCCATGTTGGCCAGGCTGGTCTCAAACTCCTGGCCTCAAGTAATTCACCTGCCTTGACTTCCCAAAGTGCTGGGATTACAGGCGTGAGCCACTGCCCCCAGCCTCTGGAGAACGGCAGGGAGGTGCTTGAGAAAGCCCTGGGCCTGGGGCTGCCTCTCCAGTCACTTCTTAGAACTGATTTCAGCATGGGATTCAGGCTTATTCAAGCTGAAGGGGCTCCAAGAATGAAGGTTCCAGGCAGCAGGCCCCTAGAGCAGAGCCCACGTCTTGCAGCTCTCTGGCACCCACACAATTCCATTTCGTGAATGTCCCCACTACCCTCCCAGGTACTTGCAAGCTGTTCTTAATTCTCCCGGGCCTTTCACCCCTACAACTTGGGGTCACCCTGGATGCTCGTCTTGTCTCCCACCCTTGCCCCATCCGTGTCTCAGCTTGGATGTCTCTTCTTTCAAGAGGTCCTCCCTGAACTTCTGGGTTCTCAGATCTGCCCCTGCCATCACACAGCCTGCCTTCCTGCTCTTCTCCAAGGCCCCTGAGTAGTAGTGTTAAGTAACTGATGGTGAGATGCATTGCCTAAGCTCTCTCCCCTGCGAGAATTGCAGCTTCCTGAAAACAGAGATGGCGTTGTTTTTCTTCATTGAAATACTTTTGTATTGTACTTTTTCAAAAGTACTGGCTAAACTGTGTTCCAGAATTTGGCTTTTCCCTCTAGCCTGGTTTCTTACCTGCCTTGTGAAGGTTACTGGACAAATGCTTTCATTTCTCTGCATGAAAGGACCCTGGTGGTTGGGCACACTCCTGATACACCTTACATGAACCCCCTCTCCCATAATGATAGCGTTCTTTTCTTTTGTTTTGCCTTCTGAGTATGTACTGTAAATCCCAAAGGAAAAAGGCAAGATCACCTACTTCTCCCAAAACTAGTGTCTTGTGTTGGTCATTTAGAAATAAGAACAAAGATCTGACTCCTCCATTGCCTGCACCACAGCTTAGAAACATGACCCTGGCCAGGCAGCGGCCTGAAGTTTGTCTTCTTGGACCTGACCATGCTGGAGACAGTCAGCTGAGGACGTGAGAAAAGGCAGGAGCTCAAATCCAGCCTGGGCAACATAGCAAGACCCCATCTCTCTTAAAAAAAAAAAAAAAGGCTGGGTGCTGTGGCTTATGCCTGTAATGCCAGCACTTTGGGAGGCCGAGGCGGGCAGATCACAAGGTCAGGAGATCGAGACCATCCTGGCTAACACGGTGAAACCCCGTCTCTACTAAAAAATACAAAAGAATTAGCCGGGTGTGGTGGCGGGCGCCTGTAGTCCCAGCTTGTCTGGAGGCTGAGGCAGGAGAATGGCGTGAACCCGGGAGGTGGAGCTTGCAGTGAGCCAAGATCGCGCCACTGCACTCCAGCCTGGGTGACAGAGCGAGACTCTGTCTCAAAAAAAAAAAAAAAAACAAAAAAAGAGGCTGGGCATGGTGGTTCACGTCTGTAATCCCAGAACTTTGGGAGGCTGAGGCGGGTGGATCACTTGAGGTCAGGAGTTTGAGACCAGCCTGGCCAACATGGTGAAACCTTGTCTCTGTGAAAAATACAAAAATTAGCTGGATATATTGGCAAGCACCTATAATCCCAGCTACTTGGGAGGTTGAGGTGTGAGAATCACTTGAACTTGGGAGGCAGAGGTTGCAGCAAGCTAAGATCGCGCTATTGCACTCCAGCCTGGATGACAGAGTGAGACTCCACCTCAAAAAATAAAAATAAATAAAATAAGAGCTTTTTTAGAGACAGGTTCTTGCCCTTGCCCAGGCTGGAGCACAGTGGCTATTTACCCCCCTGCTGATCAGCATTGGAGTTTTGACCTGCTCAGTTTCCAACCTGAGCTGGTTTAACCCTCTTAGGCAACCTGGTTTCAAGGAGGTCACCATATTGATCCCCAAGTTAGTGCAGACACCCCATCAGCATAGGGCACCAAAGCCCAGAACTGGGCACAAGTGATCCTCCCGCCTCAGCCTCCTGAATAGATGAGACAACAGGCGAGTGCCACCACACCTAACAAGGCAGGGAGATGGATTCCTCAATAGAAAGGTGTGGAGCTGGCCAGGCGCACTGGCTCATGCCTGTAATTCCAGCACTTTGGGAAGCCGAGGTGGGCGGATCACGAGGTCATGAGATCGAGACCATCCTGGCCACCATGGTGAAACCCCGTCTCTACTAAAAATACAAAAATTAGCTGGGCGTGGTGGCGCGTGCCTGTAGTCCCAGCTATTCGGGAGGCTGAGGCAGGAGAATCGCTTGAACCTGGGAGGCGGAGCTTGCAGTGAGCCGAGATCTCACCACTGCACTCCAGCCTGGGCGACAGAGCGAAACTCTGAAAAAAAAAAAAAAGGTGTAGAGCTGATGAATGCTCTCCAAATGGAATCCAACTCCTTGATACGGTCTGTAATGCCTCCACCATTCCCCCACTCACTCATTCATTCACCAGCCACGTGTTCAACTCCCACTGTGTGCTAGGCACTGTTCTAGGCTCTGCAGATGCAGCAGTGAAGCAGACAGCACTAGCCCCCACAGCCACAGGAGCCTGCCCCCTGGAGCTTCCCTGCTGCTGGGTGGGGGCTGCAGTCTGAAATAAGCCAGTAAATAGAAGATGTGTCAGGTGGTGGGAAGTGCTGGGAAAAAAACCAGAGCGGCCCGACCACGCTTCCCTGACCTACGTCTCACACCTCCCACACCGCTCCCAGGCGAAGCTCCAGCTCTGCTGAAGCTTTTTTCTGGGTCTTAAACCAGCAGGCTCCCCCCTGGCCTCTGGGTCTTTATCCACTCCATTGCCTCTGCCCAAACCTGTCTTCCTCCCAGTGAACTCCTACTCAGGCCTCAGCTTCTATTTCCACTCCTCAGAGCCCTTCCCTGATCCTACTGAACTGGCCAAGGCTCCTGGAGTTGGGTTCTGCAGCATCCCCATTGTAGACTTTGTGACACTTAACTGTAAGCTCCTTGAGAGCAGGAACCAAGCCTGCCCTGTCCTTGGCGCTATCTCCAGGGCCTAGTACAGCATGCGGCATATGATAGACGTTCAATAAATAAATGTTGAATGAACGATGGAGTAAATGAGCTCCCAGGTCTTGGGAAGGTAGGCCTGGCAGCCCTGAGACCCGAGGTTCCTGTTTCCTGGGAATCTGGCACTGGAGCTGAGCTGCTGCTATTCTAGCTTGCACTGGTTTCTGTGTATCTGTTGCCCTAGGCCTCAGGCAGATTGTGGGGTCTTGGCTCAGCACCAGTCTCCCAGGGGAGTCTAGGCCCCTGGGGTGGACAGTAGGGAGTGGCTGGGGACAGCCGAAACATCTTCAGCTGGGAAACTCTACGTCCGCCATCCATCAGCAGCTGCAGGGCCCAGTCCCTTGGCGTGCAGATGGGAGTATATGGAAACAATCCCACCTTCCCTCCCTCAGGCCACTTTCAACTTCCCAGGCAAGGCAAGGACCTGTTGGCTACAGATTGCCACCCTCTGAGAGGGAGGCTGCAAAGGGGAATTCTCCCTGGAGGGGTTGGGTGACCCTTCCACTCCCACTTCATCATGAGGTGAAGCGTGCATGGCCCAGAAACACACACAAAGCTGGATTTTCCAGAATGATTTCCCCCTCTGCCTTTGGAAAGTGGCATTCAGATGTTCTGAGAATGCACACTGGCTCAATACAGACTTGGCTGTAGGTTCGCTGAACTTTTCAGCCCAATCTGTGGGAGGACATACAGTGTAACTCTGAACACCCGCCCTCGGTGTTGCCACCCACTGACTACGTGACGGCGGCCATGTCACTTAGCCTTTCTGTATGTGGCTCAGTTTTGTCATCCGTACACAAGCGATAACTCCAGGAAGAGGTGAACCAAATCTGACCTGCAGAGACCCGGGCACGTGGTCTGACGGGGAGGGGAGCTGTGATAAATGGTAAGACAAGATTGTCATCAGCTCTTCTGTCATAAGATTGATGCCACCCTGTTGCCTGGAATGGAACCTGCCCCCTGAGTTCGCTCCAGCTCATGCCTTCCCCAGGACGGTAAGAGGGAATGGAAGCAGGGCATGGAGTCCTTTGATCCAGTGGCCTTTGCTCCTAGCTCCTGGAGGGGCTGTTGCTGGGAGCTGATGCAGGCAGCAGCCTTCTCGCCAGTTTCATTAGCGTGGAGGCTCTGAGGACAGGGAGGGAGGAGGGATGTGGGTGGCAGGGCCCTCCCTGGGGCCAGTGCTGAGGCTGTGAGGGTGGATGGCTGAAGCCTTGCAGGAAGTTTTGAGAGGAAGCTGGGCCCACAGGATCGTGATGTGATCAGTTGGGGTGGCGTAAGAGTGCCTGATGATGGTTTGGGTAGCCTTTGGGGACATCCCCTGTCACGGCATCACAACGCTGAGCTCTGACCACACTCTCTTTGGCCCTCTTTATCTGTGGCTAAGGGGTTGGCAACACAGCCTCTGAAACTCAGCAGAAATCCCTCTGCTTCCCCCAGCCCTGCCTCCTCTATCCCCCTCCATTGTTGATGGGATACCAGAGGGACCCAGGTGTCCTGGGCCTCCAGCTCCCGAGGCAAGGAAGCCTTTCTTGGCCAGCCAGGACTCGTGAGATCTCAGCCAGTGGAGAAGGGGAATTCTGCAGGCCTCAGATTTGGTGGGGGAACTCTTCCTGTCCACCAGGATTGAGGGTTACAGAACACCCCAGCCTCGAGGGAGAACTAGCTGCCCCTCCATCCCGTTCCCAGCAAATTCTGACAAACACTCTCTGACTTCCGTGGTGCGAGGGTCACCTGAGCTCGGGGAGGTCTGAGCCTGCAGTGCGTGGTGACCACAACACCGCACTCCAGCCTGAGCAACAGAGTGAGACCATGTCTAAAAATAAATAAATAAATAAAAATGCCGGGCGTGGTGGCTCAAGCCTGTAATCCCAGCACTTTGGGAGGCCAAGTTGGGCGGATCACTTGAGGTTGGGAGTTCGAGACCAGTCTGACCAACATGGAGAAACCCAGTCTGTACTAAAAATACAAAATTAGCCGAGCGTGGTGGCACATGCCTGTAATGTCAGCTACTCGGGAGGCTGCGGCAGGAGAATCGCTTGAACCCAGGAGGCAGAGGTTGCAGTGAGCTGAGATCGCGCCATTGCGTTCCAGCCTGGGCAACAAGAGTGAAACTCTGTCTCAAAAACAAAAAACAAAAACTTAAGAGTTCTTTTTATTCAGAAGTTTTACCAGGACTATAGACCGAGCCTATTGCCTGAGAGCAGCCCTGTGGAGGGGTTCTATCAGCTGCTCTGGCAGTTTCAGTTCACAGTTTATGTACAGGTGGTGAAGCTGTAATACGTACAAAATCACAACGAGGTTTGGGTATAGAGTACATCTGGCTATAGATGACTAAAGCACATCTGCTGAATCGATTGTGGAGGCAGAATCACTAACCCCACCAGATGGTATCTTATGTATAGGAAAAAGCAAGTCTGGGGCCATTTATCTTTCAAGGAATATAGTGACTCACAGAAGAGACACGGGGCTGTGTTCTGTTTTGTCTTCAAAGCATCCCTCCAGAGAGCTGCCCATTGTCACAGAGCCAGCGGCTTGTGAATCCGCTCAAGCAGAAATGAGCAAACATAGCTTCTTACATCTGCTACTTAGGCTCACCCAGGAGAGGAAGCAGCCCCAGGTGCCAGCTGTGTGTTGCAGAACACTGGACCCGGAGCCTCAGCCTGGGGGTCAGTGTTGGCTGCTGCTCCTGGACAAGTCAGTGGGCCTCTCTGAGCCTCAGTTTCCTCATCTGTAGAATGGGGATTAGAATGCTACCTACTGGGCCAGGCACCGTGGCTCACACCTATAATGCCAACACTTTGGGAGGCCAAGGTGGGTGGATTGCTTGAGCCCAGGAGCTCGAGACTGGCTCGGGCAACACAGGGGGACCCTGTCCCTACAAAAAAATTTAAAAAATTAGCCAGGTGTGGTGGCATGAACCTGTGGTTCCAGCCACTTGGGAGGCTGAGGCAGGAGGATCACTTGAGCCCAGGAGTTGGAAGCTGCAGTGAGCCACAGTCGAGCTACTGCACTCCAGCCTGGGTGACAGAGCAAGACCCTGTCTCAAAAACAACAACAACAACAAACAAACAAACAAAAACCCAGAAAACCAAGAATGTTACCTATTGCACTGGGGTTTTTAGAGGATGAAATTAGATGATCAGGAGATGAAATGCATAGTGCAGTACTGGGCCTAATAAATGTGCAACGTTATTATTTGAAACCAGGGCCTCTGTGCTTATTGGCAGATGAGGATCCTGTCTCTAGGGCGGTCCACCCCACCTGGCCAGATACACAGTAAGGAATGAGCCAGGTGGGAGCAGGGGAAGTTTCAGGTGATTTCTTCATGAAATGATGGACACAGGATGCTGGCCCAGTGTCTGTGCTGGAGTAGGGCCCTGTGGGCCTCCATGCCTGGGAGGGTCAGAGGCCTGAAAACCACTCAGGCCCTTCCAGGAATCTTTGGGTGGGAACTCTAAGGACTTTGTAGGACACGGTGTGGGAACAGAGCAGGATGGGGGCGGTTACCCACACCTCCATTCCACTCCTCCTGCAGGGTAAGACCTGCTCAAGTCCCGCCTTCAGGCCAGATTGCCCAAACCTTTCCTCAGTCTCCCTGCCTGGCCATGTGGACTCCCCAACCCCATAAAACCCTCCTGTGGTTCTCCTGACTGGGATGGGTGGGTTCCTTGGGCCTTCTTGCCTTGCTGGGCTGGGACTTTCTGAAGGACAAGGGTCTCCCAGGTGCTGATCCTCCCTGTGGGCCTTAGCTGCCAAAGGACTCTGAGGCCACTGATATTCGGGAGAGCCGGCATCTTCTCTGGGTCCCTGATGTGGGTTCAGAGGTGGCCCCCCAAAGATATGTCCACCTAGAACTTCAGAGTATGACCTTATTTGGAATAAGGGTCTATGAAGATATAATTTTTTTCTTTTTTTTTTTGAGACAGTCTCACCCTGTCACCAACTAGGGCTATATAACAGAACGCCACAGACTGCAGGGCTTAAGCAACATAAATTTCTTTTTTTCTTTCTGTTTTTTTGTTTGTTTGTTTTTTGTTTCTGGTTGCCTGAGCTGGAGTGCAGTGGCACGCTCTCGGCTCACTGCAACCTCTGCCTCCCGGGTTCAAGTGATTCTCCTGCCTCAGCCTCCTGAGCAACTGGGACTACAGGTGCACGCCACCACACCTGGCTAATTTTTTGTATTTTCAGTAGAGACAGGGTTTCACCATGTTGGCTAGGATGGTCTTGAACTCCTGACCTCAAGTGATCCACCCGCCTCGGCCTCCCAAAGTGCTGGGATTACAGGTGTGCACCACCGTGCCCAGCCTTTCTGCAGATGTAATTAAGGTAAGGTAATGATCTCAAAATGAGAGCATCCTGGTTTAGGGAGGGCTTTAAATCCAATAATAGGTGTCTTTTAAGATACAGAAAAGGACACGCCACACAGACACAAACAAATAGGGGACACGGGCCAGGCACGGTGGCTCACACCTGTAATCCCAGCACTTTGGGAGGCTGAGGTGGGTGGATCACCTGAGGTCAGGAGTTTGAGTCCAGCCTGGCCAACATGGCAAAACCCTGTCTCTACTAAAAATACAAAAAAAAAAAAAAAAAAAAAAAAAAAAAAAAAAAAATTAGCCAGGTGGTGCGTGCCTGTAATCCCAGCTACTTGGGAGGCTAAGGCAGGAGAATCGCTTGAACCCAGGTGGCAGAGGTTGCAGTGAGCCAAGATCATACCACTGCACTCCAGCCTGGATGACAGAGCAAGACTCTATCTCACTGAAAAAATAAAAAAGCAGGAGACATGATGACAGGGGCAGAGAGGACAGATGAAGGATGGCGGACAGCCACTAGAAGCCAGGGGAGAGGCATAGGAGGGACGGATTTTCTGTCAGAGCTTCCAGAAGGAAGCAACCCTGCCAACACCTTGATCTTGGACTTCCAGTCTCCAGAACTAGAGGCTAGAAGAAGTTTCAGTTGCTTTAATCACAACGTTTGTGGGCAGTTACTGCAGTGGCCCTAAGAAATGAACACAGACTGGGCGCGGTGCCTCATACCTATAATCCCAGCACTTTGGGAGGCCAAGGTGGGTGGATCACTTGAGGTCAGGAGTTTCAGATCAGTCTGGCTAACATGGTGAAACCCCATCTCTACTGAAAATACAAAAATTAGCCGGTGTAATGGCATGCACCTGAAATCTCACTCACTCGGGAGGCTGGGGCACAAGAGTCGCTTGAACCTGGGAGGCGGAGGTTGTAGTGAGCTGAGATCACACCACTGCACTCCAACCTGGGTGACAGAGCGAGACTCTGACTCAAAAAAAAAAAAAAAAGAAATGAATACAGTCATAGTTGCCTGGATGAATGATGAATGAGACGCTGGGGTGGCCATGTGGTGGCTGTTTGCTCACGGTCAAGTCCACAGTTTAGCTCTTAGCTTCAGTTGGGAATTAATATTCTGGGGCAAGCAGAAACCTCAGTGTCCTGGGCTGAACTGTGTCCCTCCCCAAATTCATATGTGGAAGTCCTAACCCCCAGTACTTCAGAATGCAACAGTCCTTTGAGATAGTCTTTAAAGAGGCAATTAAGTTAAAACAAGGCCTTTCAGGTGGACCCTAATCCAATACGACCGGTGTGCTTACAAAAAGGGGAAATTTGGCCACAGACCTGTGCACGTACAGAGGAAAGTCCAGGTGAGAACTCAGCGACAATACGGCCACCCGTGAGCCAAGGAGAGAGGTCTCGAAAAATCCCAGCCCTGCTGACGCCTCAACCTTCACCTCCAGAAGTGCGAGGAAGCTGATTTCTGTGGCTTAAGCCACCCCATTTGCGGGACTTTATGGCAGCCTGAGCAGACTAACACGCTCATCATGCCGGAAAATTCCTTGTTGGGCTTGAGGTGGAGTCGGAGGAAGGGAACTCATCCCAGGCCCTCCATCCTGAGATTCCTGAACTCCAAAGCTCCCCTGCTCGACCTCAGTGCTCCAAGCTGTAAATGCAGGTTTGTCTTACTGGCCAAAGCAGCCTCTCAAGATGACACGCTGGGGAGATGAGGTCTCCCATAGATGGGAGGGGTGGACAGCAGGCAGTCCCCCCAACGCTCTGCCCTGGTCACCGACAAGCTGAGACAGCCTCATGGCCCTTGGTGTCTGGCCCCTCCAGCATCTGATGTATCTTCGGGTTTTATAATCCTGGGGGTTCATCTGTCCTAGGTGTACTAAATTCGGGAGCTCATGGCTTGCAGGCATCACTTACGGTAGTAAGAGGAAGATTTTTCTTTCTGTTTTTTTTTTTTTTTTTAATTTGAGATGGAGTCTTGTTCTGTCACGCAGGCTGGAGTGCAGTGGCATGATCTCGGCTAACTGCAGCCTCCACCTCCCAGGCGCAGGTGATTCTTGTGCCTCAGCCTCTCAAGTAGCTGGGATTACAGGCACGTGCCACCACGTCTGGCTAATATTTATAATTTTAGTACAGACAGGGTTTCACCATGTTGGCCAGGCTGGTCTCAAACTCCTGGCCTCAGGTGATCCACCCACCTCCGCCTCCCAAAGTGCAGGGATTACAGGCGTGAACCACTGTGCCTGGCCAGTAAGAGGAAGATTTAGATAGTGGGTATCATGTGCCATGCACTATTCTTATTTTATTTATTTTATTTTTTGAGATAGAGTCTTGCTCTGTCCCCCAGGCTGGAGTGCAATTGCGCGATCTTGGCTCACTGCAACCTCTGCCTCCTGGGTTCAAGCAATTCTCCTGCCTCAGCCTCCTGAGTAGCTGGGACTACAGGCGTGTGCCACCACACCTGGCTAATTTTTTGTATTTTTAGTAGAGACGGGGTTTCACTGTATTAGCCAGGATGGTCTTGATTTCCTGACCACGTGATCTGCCCACCTTGGCCTCCCAAAGTGCTGTGATTAGAGGCATGAGCCACTGTGCCCGGCCCCACCATGCACTATTCTAAGAGCTCCATATCTCTTACTCTTCGAGTTCTCAAAACCATCCTGTAATTTAAGGTTATTATCCCCAGTTTAGAGATGGGGCATTTGAGGCACAGAGAGGTTAACTGAACTGTCTCAGGCCACACAGCTAGCAAGGGACCAAGTCAGGATTCGAACTCAGACCACCCTGAACTCCAGAGTCCATCCTTTTGAGCTGCATCACATGCCCCTTGGTAGACATCTGTGCTGACATTTCTCTCCTCCTCGGCTGGTATTGGGTGGACTTCTATTTTCCTCGGTTAGCCAGGAGGAGTGGCAAAGCCTGGATTGGGCTGAGTGAGCCCCTGTGTGGTCCCCACTACATAACCTCACGCTGAGCTCTGGGCCTTCCTTCCCTTCCTCCCTGGCTGACAGGGGTTAGGGGTGGGGTCGCTGCCCCACTTGCTGTGAAGTTGGGGGAAGGGGATCGTAATGCTTTGCTGATCACACACCCTGGCACACTTGCACACACACACCCTTACACACACAGCCTTGAGCACACACCTACCCACCCACATGCACACACTCACAGCCACACATCGTCACACATTTGCACACACAACCTCAAGCACACAGAACCTCACACACACATCCTTGTGCACACACACCACATGCATGCACACATAATCTCCGGCACAAGCCCTCGCTGCTCTCACACACTCATACACTTATACACACACACACCCTAGACACACTTGTGTGTACACTGGCTCACACACACACCCCACTCTCATACACTTGTGGACACACAGCCTTGAGCCCCCAGGTCCCTACTTTTAAGGGCACGAGCCCTCTTGCACGGCCTCACACTCCCTCCCTTAGACACTCTCCCTCACATGTGTGCACATGCATACACACACGCGCACACACACACATGCATGCACACACACACGCACACACACACGTGCTGCAGGAGGCCCTGTCATTGTCAGTGTGGCCCCAGAACTTAGTCATTTAATGACCCACTGGGCCATGTTTCTTTCATGGAAGCCTACACTTGGCTTCTTCTTTACCGAGATCTTCTCACTCAGTTTCTCTCAGTCTCACTTTTCATTTTGACTGGCAAGGAGTTTTTTTCAATCTCTTGTGGTTTTAACAGCACCAGCAGCTACAGCTCAAACCTCAAGCATCCAGGGCCACCGCCTGCCTCTCCGATCGGTCTGTTCTGGCTGGGAGAAGCCCAGGGCTTCCCTGCTTGTCAGCCCAGCTGCTTGCCCAGCAGTTTGCGAGATGGAAGGTGGAGAGAAAGAACTGTGGGGGTGAGAAGTGACGTCACCATAGGGGCTGGGGTTTGCGGACAGGCCCCCGCCAACCCCGTCCCGCCGCCCCCAGAGCACCAATGCGTCATCTTGGAGTTTCTTTAGTGCTTAGGTAGATGAATTCTGACGTGACAGCTGGGAGCCCCTGCGGGGGAAGTTGGGGTCAACAGCTGATCCCAGAGGCTCCCGGGGGGCACTGACACCTGGGAGCCCCAGCTGTGTTGCCCCTTTCCCAGTCATCAGGTTTGGGGGGCTCCAAGCTGGCATTTATACCCACTGCCTGCAGCTGTGTGAAGTCTTTCAGACTGAGTTCAAGTCTAGCTTCACCATTGCCAGCAGAGTCACTCAGCAAGGTGCTCTGTCCCCTCCCATGGAAAAGAGGGTGACCCAGAGGTATGCGGATTGTTAGATAGGTCCTTAGGTTTGAAAAGTCTTAGAGCATTGACAAGTGCGGTGGCTCACACCTGTAATCCCAGCACTTTGGGAGGCTGAGGTGGGCAGATCACTTGAGCCCAGGAGATGGAGACCAGCCTGCTTGGGCAACATAGGGAGACCCCCATCTCTACAGAAAATACAAAAATTAGCTGGGCATGGTGGTGCGTGCCTGTAGTTTCAGCTACTCAGGAGGCTGAGGTGGGAGGATCGCTTGGGCCAGGGAAGTTGAGGCTGCAGTGAGCTGAGATCATGTCACCTCACTCCAGCCGGGGCAACAGAGCCAGAAGCTGTCTCAAAAGAGAGAAAAAAAAAAAAAAAAAGAAAAGAAAAGAAAGAAAAAGACAAAGGAAAAAAAAAAAGTCTTAGAACAATTCCCGGGATGAAGCAGATTCTTCCTGCTTAGGAACCTTTCAGATCCAAATCCATGACTCCCTTCTTCCTTCCAAGTTCTCTGGAGTTGAGCCCAGGCACAGAGGACACGGTTATTCGCTGAAACAGTAGGACGTGGTGCTTTTTTCTTTTTTCCATGTGACTTTGGACAAGTCACCTCACAACTCAACTTCATCTCTTTCTAAGCCTCCTTGTGGATATGGGAAATAAATGAACTTATGTGGAGAAGAGCTGTTATGGACTGAACTGTGCCTGCTTCTCCCTGCCAAGTTCATGCCCCCCAAATCCATAGGTTGAAGCCCTAACCCCCAGTGAGACAGGGCCTCTTTTTTTTTTTTTTTTTAAGACGAAGTCTTTCTCTGTCGCCCAGGCTGGAGTGCAGTGGCATGATCTCGGCTCACTGCAACCTCCACCTCCCGGGTTCAAGTGATTCTCCTGCCTTGACCTCCTGAGAAGCTGGGATTATAGGCACGTGCCAACAAGCCCTGCTAATATTTGTATTTTTAGTAGAGACGGGGTTTCACCATGTTGGCCAGGATGGTCTCAAACTCCTGACCTTGTGATCCGCCCACTTCGGCCTCCCAAAGTGTTGGGATTACAGGCGTGAGCCACCATGCCTGGCCAAGACAGGGCCTTTAAAGAGGTAATTAAGGTTAAGTGAGGTCCTAAGGGTGGGGCTCTCAGCTAATGGGATTGTCACACTCCTAAGAAGAGAAAGGACACCAGGGACGCACAAGCAGAGAAAAGGTCCCTCAAAGACATAGCAAGAAGGTGATATCCTCAAGTCAAGGAGAGAGACCTGAGGAAAAAGCAAACCTGCTGACACCTTACTCTCAGATTCACAGCCTTGAGAATGATAAGAAAATATATTTCTGGGCAGGGTGCGGTGGCTCACTCCTGTAATCCCAGCACTTTGGGAGGCCGAGGCGGGTGGATCGCATGAGGTCAAGAGTTTGAGACCAGCCTGACCAACGTGGTAAAACCCACGTCTCTACTAAAAATACAAAAATTAGCTGGGTGTGGCAGCGGGCGCCTGTAATCCTAGCTGTTCGGGAGGCCGAGGCAGGAGAATCACTTGAACCCGGGAGATGAAGGTTGCAGTGAGCCGAGACTGTGCCATTGCACTCCAGCCTGGGCAACAAGAGCGAGACTTGTCTCAAAAAATAATAAAAATAAAAATAAATAAATTTCTGGGCTGACTGCGGTGGCACACTCCTGTAATCCCAACACTGGGAGGCTGAGGTGGGTGGATCACCTGAGATCAGGAGTTTGAGAACAGCCTGGCAACATGGTGAAGCCCCGCCTGTACTAAAAATACAAAAATTAGCCAGATGTGGTGGCACATGCCTGTAATCCTAGCTACTCGGGAGGCTGAGGCAGGATAATTGCTTGAACCTAGGAGGTGGAAGCTGCAGCGAGCAAAGATTGTGCCATTGCACTCCAGCCTGGGTGACAAGAATGAGACTTTGTCTCAAAATAAAAAAAAAGGAAATAAATTTCTGTTGCTTAAGCCCTCCAGTGTGTGTTGTTCTATTACACTCAGCCCTAGTGGACTAATACAGGGGCTGCTATTGCAATGGCTGGTAGGCATCTTAGGAGCTGCTGATCAATGTTAGCCGTGATTATTGTTTGCATAGCAAACAGTCTTGGAAGCTGGAGGTAGCATCTCCCACTGGGCCAGCGAGCAAATGCATTTACTTTCCAGGACGGTAAGGACTCCCTCCCGTCCCCTAGGCAGATGGCTATTCCAGGGTGATAAAGACAATGTCTTCTCAGGACAGAGGTTGAATAGGTTTGCCAGCAGTCCCTAATGAGATTGGGGGTCTCCTACGGTGTGTGCTCAGCACCAACCTGGGCTGGCTCCTCACCCTACTTGAAGGGATGTTAAGGGCAAGGGCAAGCAATGCAAATTCAGTGCTCATGCTACGTGCAGGGCTGCAGGTAGTAGACCCTCATTTTATTTTTTCTAGACAGGGTTTTACTGTGTCACCCAGGCTGGAGGGCAGTGGTGCGATCATGGCTCACTATAGCCTCGACCTCCGGGGCTCAGGCCATCTTCTCACCTCAGTCCCCCGAGTAGCTGGGACTACAGGAGTATGCCACCACACCCGGCTAATTTTTTTTTTTTTTTTTTTTTTTTTGTAGAGATGAGGAGTCTCACTTTGTTGCCCAGGATGGGCAGCTCCTGGGCTAAAGGAATCTGCCCACCTTGGCCTCCCAAAGTGCTGGGATTATAGGCATGAGCCACCATGCCAGGCCAGTAGTAAACCCTTTAAATCTAGCTGGGCCCATTGTCTCCTTAGCATCTGAATTATGAGAATATGGCAAGCCGAACTAATTGCTTGAAAAATTATTATTATTATTATTTTGAGACTGAATCTCTCTCTATTGCCCAGGCTGGAGTGCAATGGCACAATCTCGGCTCACTGCAACCTCTGCCTCCCAGGTTCAAGCAATTCTCCTGCCTCAGCCTCCTGATTAGCTGGGATTACAGGTGCCCACCACCACACCCAGCTAATTTTTTTGTATTTTTATTAGAAATGGCGTTTCACCATGTTGGCCAGGCTGGTCTCAAACTCCTGACCTTAAGTAATCCGCCCACCTCAGCCTTCCAAAGTGCTAGGAGTACAGGGGTAAGCCACCGTGCCCAGCCTATTATTATTTTTAATTCGGGATGGTTATATTCTTTTTTTTTTTTTTTTTTTTTTTTTGAGATGGAGTCTCGCTCTGCAGTGGCGCAATCTCAGCTCACTGCAACCTCTGCCTCCTGGGTTCAAGCGATTCTCCTGCCTCAGCCTCCCGATTAGCTGGGATTATAGGCGCCCACCACCACTCCCAGCTAATTTTTTTTTTTTTTTTTTGCATTTTTAGTAGAGACAGGGTTTCACCATGTTGGCCAGGCTGGTCTTGAACTCCTGACCTTAAGTGATCCACCTGCCTCGGCCTCCCAAAGTGCTGGGATTACAGGCGTGAACCACTGTGCCCGGCCTGCTATATTTATTAATTCAATAAATATTTATTATGCCAAGCCCTGGTAATAAAGCATTGAGAAACTAGCATTGAGAAACTCCCTGCCCTCAGGGAGCTTGCCTTCTCAAGTCTAGAGCCTCCAGGGGGCTGCATGAACCAGGGGCAAATACAGTGAGGCTTTGTGCTCCGGCATCTGAGGCCCAGGAGACCTGGGGGCCTGGAGGGAAAATGGTGGCCTCATTTGTCCTATGGCCGGGCCCTGACTAGATGGCCACAAATTTAGAATAGATCCCTGTCTTTGTGGTTTTATAGCTGGGTATCCTGGAGCTTCCTTTGTGCTCAGTACTGTGCCAAGCATTTAGCATCTCTGATCTTTGCATAACCCTGTGAAGTCAGTGCCATTGTTATTCCCATTTGATGGATAAGAAAGGCAAGGCCCAGGGTGGTTAACCAGCTGGCTCCAAGTTGCTCAGCTGTGGCTGCAGTAAGAGGTGGGATTTGAACCCAGCTTTCTCTGACTTTACCAAATGCTTTTTTCCCCCAACATCTGGATACCTCTAATTACATTTTATTAATACAGCTTTTTTTTTTTTTTTTAAACAGAGTCTCACTCTGTCACCCAGCCTGGAGTGCAGTGGTGCAATCCTAGCTCACTGCAGCCTCGATTTCCTGGGTTCAAGCAATTCTTCCGCCTCAGCCTCCCAGGCAGCTGGGACCGCAGGTGAGCACTGTATTAGTCCTACATACCTGGCTAATTAATACTAGGATTAAAAAAAAAAGTTTGAAGCAATGATCACATAAAAAATGTTTTCTGTGTGCTGCTTATTTTGACCTGGGTGCTGAGGAAGGCGATGGGACCAGCTGCCACAAAGCAAAGCTGTCTTGCCACCTGGGGCCTTGCAGGGTTGAGCTCCCAGCACAGGGGCCCTGGGAGTTGAGCTCTGCCTGACCTGGTCATTCTGAAATCAGGGGCCCCTCCCAGGAAGGCTGCGGGCCCAGGAGAGCAGCCAGGCAGGCTCAGAATTGGGGCTTGAGATGACTCATCTGTGGCTATTTATTACCCGTCTCCATTTCTCGGTCTGATTGGGCTGCTCATGGCCAAGCCTCCCTCCCTGTTGGTGCTGAGTAAGCAGCCTGGACCCATCCTGCCCCCTCTGGCCTCATCTGGAGCTCTCTCCCTTCCCCATCAGTAACCCTCGGGCCACCCCTGGGGCCATGGAAAGTTCCCCCAGCCACCCTCAGTGAGCTCTTCCCAGCAGTCCCACTCTTTGCTGTTCTTACCCCTTTCTCCCCAGCCTGCTCCTTCCTTCAGGTCTCAGCTTAAGCGTCACCTCTGCCGGGAAGCCCTCACTGACCACTGCATCCACCCCACCACAGTCTGGGTAGGTGGCCGCTGACAGGTGCTCCTAAAGCCCCTGCCCTCCCTCAGTAGTCCCTCATTACCCCAGCTGAAGGAAATCACACTTCCAGTTTCCCAGGCCAAACCTTTGCCTCACTCTCACACACATCCAGTCCTTCAGTAAATCCCATCCCCAAAGTTCACCCCTAATCCGGCCCCTTCTCTCTCCCACAGCTCCCTCCTGGCCCCAGCCTCCACCCCCTCCACCCTGGATGCTTCAGTTGCCCCTGTCTACTCTCCCCTCTCTCGTCCTCCCCCTCTTTTCCTGGGCCATCTATTTCCCACGCAGCAGCTGGAGTGACCAAGACAACCCAAGTCAGGCCATGCCCCTTCCTGATCCAAACTTCTCAGTTGCTCCCATCTCTCTGAGGGCAAAAGCCTTGTTCACTGATGAACCCCTGCACCTATCCTGGGGCCTGGTACCCATATGCCTGTAGAAGTGTTTGTTTAAATGAATATTAATCCATGGCATTGCCTCTTAAGCAGGGATGTGTCCCTTTCATCCAAGCATTCTTGCTACTATAGGCACATTAGACACTGCAGCAAGAGCAGGTCTCATAGGAGGTGGTCCTGGCAGAGCCCCAGGTCTTGCTGGGCACCAGGTCTCCTTGACAGACCACACAGGCCTGGATGGTCAAATGCTGGTCCCTGGAATACAAGGAAGGGACCCCAGGGCTCAGTGTCTACCCATATCCATAGATGCTATCAACAGGTTCTTTTTTTTTTCTTTTTCTTCTTTTTTAGAGTCAGGGCCAGGCTGACTGTTACTCAGGCTGGAGTGCAGTGGCATAATCATGGCTCACTACAGCCTTGAACTCCTGGGCTCAAGCAATCTTCCCGCCTCAGCCTCCTGAGTAGCTTGGACCGCAGGTGTGCGCCATGATGCCTGGCTGCCACCAATACGTTCTTTCCTTGGCTCAGTTCAATGGCCCCTGCAGAGCCGGAAGCCCTGGCTCAGAAAGAACCCTGGCGCCTGTGCAGTGTCAGTCCAAGCCAAGGCAGTGGCTGCTGTTTCCACTGCCAAGCATGAGAGTGGGATGCCAGCCAGTGGCCGGACTCAGGCCTCAAGGAAACACAAGGTGGGCTGCTGCTTTGGGGACGTTGTTTGGAGTCACTTGAAATGCAAGAGTGACCCCCAGAACACACAGGCCCCCCAGGAGGTGGATGTGGGGTAGACAGCACAGTCCATTTATTGCTAAGCATTTATTTCCACACTATCTCCTTGGACAGATAACAGGATTGTTTTCAGGTAATGGGTAGATAAGCTGGCTGGGCATTTGGGATGATGGATGCTGAGTCTGGGAGGCAAGTATGTGCTCACACAGATGCGTGCATGTGTGTGTGCATGTGTGTGTGTGTGTGCAGCACTGAAACAGGCTGTTGACCACTCCTGAAGCCCTGATGTTCCATCAGCCTCTGCAGTCACGGCCAAGCAGACCCTTGGGACCCCTGCCATCTGCCTCCCTTGCCAGAGTCTGAAAGCTTGGGGTCACGGCTTTGCTCCCCTGGTGACAGGCCTGGAAAAGGAAAATGATCGCAAGCAGCAAATACACACAATATAAAGCCGGGGGAGGGCAGAGGGGCCAAATGGGGGCTCAGGAGGCTGGGGCCTGGGGGCTGTCCCTGCACTGACTGGCTGCGGGACTTTGGCCTCAGGGTCGGTGTAACTGGGGCAGGGGAGCGGTTGCTGGATGCGGCAACCCCCACCTCAGCTCTCACATTCTGGCCAGCGTCTGATGCAAACTAGAACCCAGTGAAATCACCATGAGTCGATGGGGGTTATGGATGGTAACTGATGGGTTTTTCTCAGGCCAGATCACAGTTCCAGTCTTCGGGGGGGTCCCCATGAGTCTGCAGATCTAGCTGAGGCTTGAGTTGTGGCCACGCCTTAGTTTCCCCACATTGCCAGGGTTTTGTGTCTGGTGAGCCCCAGGCCAGACTGGGCCTTCAGGCCTCCTGCCTCCTGTTTGGAGGGAGGGATGATTCCGGGTGTGGGGCAGACCCTCTCCCAGCCACATGGAGGGAATGACCGGGGAGATCCCAGAGGGATTTTCTGAATGAATGCCATATGCTGATGGGCAGCTCCTGCTAGGAACAGGGTTCCTGCTGGCACTTTCTGCAGGCACCCACAGCATGGATGATGGCGCAGATGGGCCGGCAGCATGGCTGTGTTCCGGGTTTCACTTTCAGAGCAGTACCTGCCCTTCTCAGCCTTGCTTGGTGTTCTTGGAACACCCCCAGACCAGCCCCAGAAGGGCGAGTTGACATCTGCCATGTCTGCTAGGACCCCTGTCCTTGGTCATTCAAGTCATCCAATAAAGATTCATGAAGCCAAGCCCTGCTCATGTCAGTGGACCAGAAAGACACAATCCCTGCTCCCCACTGTGGTACGTCCCTAATGAACAGGGTGATGTGGCAGAGAGTGGCAACATCAGCTGGGGTGGTCAGGGAAAGCCTCTCTGAGGAGGTTCATCTGAGCCAACACCTGAAGATGAGCAGGGGCTGCGGTTTTAAAATGTGTGTGTGTTAACAGCTTCATTGAGGTATAATTGACACACAGTAATCTTGACCAATTTAAAGTATACCATTTTGTAAGTGTTGGCATGTATATACATCCTTCTCCACAACCAAGATGACCACTATATCTGTCACCCCAGAAGTTTTCTGAGAGGGACAACACTTTGCAGGGCTGGGGGAATAAGGTTTCAGGCGGAGGGACCAGCGAGCACAAAGGCCCTGGGGCAGGGACAAGCTTGGTGGCACCAGGAGAGAAAGGAGGCCACTAGGGAGTGTGACGGGGTGGCCAGTGCTCCACCTGGGGCCTTCTCAGCCAAGGTGCTGAGCTCAGGTCTGAACCTAGGCGCTTCCTCAGCACCCTCTCGCCACACTGGGCCATCAGAATCCCAGGGCCTGCTCTCCACCAAGGCTCTTCTGAGAAACCAGCCCCTGCGACATCTGCCAGGGACTTAGCAAGGGGTTTCTCCAAGAATGATTTACATTTTAACTGGGACCTTCAATTCCTTGACCCAAAGGAGTGACTAGTGATGGAGCTTCAAGACCTGGATGGAGCCTCGATCAGTTTCTTCCTCAGGGCTCTACGTTCTCAGCCTTCATGGGATCAGGTGTGCTGGTTTCTTGAAAATTCTGAGTTATAAGTCATTATTTGAAGACAGGGGTGCCTGTGGCCCCTTCCAATCCTCCAGCGCTGGTCCTGGGCTCGGAGGCTCTTGCTGCCTGATTGTCAGAGACTCGGCCCATGTGGAGGAGGCAGGGAGGGTGGGTAACGGGAAACACAAGGCCAATCCCCTTAGAGCAAACTCCCTTACAACAGATGGCTCTGGGGAGCAGAGAGCAGGTCCCAGGCCACCAAGAAATGTGGGCTGTCCTTTGGCCATCAGGACGACGGGATTTGGGGATGCAAGTTTCAGCAACTGCAACCACCAGGGCAGAGGCTCACTCTAGACTCACAAACCTGGGTTTGAATCTAGAACTTACTGGATGGCTTAGGCCAATTTCTTCTCTGAGCATCCATTTTCCCATGGGTTTTTTTTTTTTTTTTTTTTTTTGACAGGGTCTGGCTCTATCACCCAGCCTGGAGTGCAGTGGTGCAATCGCGTCTCACTGCAGCCTTGACCTCTAGGGCTCAAGCAGTCCTCCTTTCTCAGCCTACCAAGTAGCTGGGATTACAGTATGTGCCACCACACTCGGCTAATTTTTGCATTTTTAGTAGAGATGAGGTTTTGCTATCTTGCTCAGGTGGGTCTCAAACTCCTGGGCTCAAGCAATCTGCCCATCTTGGCCTCCCGAAGTGCTGAGATTATAGGCGTGAGCCACCGTGCGCGGTTTCCCGTGGACTTTTACTCTCAGACCTCCCTGCATGGACGCACCCATGGGTGCACTCTCCTCACCTGGCCCTCCGATGAAGCTGCTGCCACCATCAGTTGGTTCCGTTTCCTTCTTGCACTCAGTGTCTCTGGTTCCATGATTAATATTGGACTAGGCTTGGTTTCCTGAGAGTCTAAATGACTCACCTCCATTTACAACGGCCCTGATGAGCAAGAAGGTCTGGGGAAGACGGGGACTCCTCGATGGGGACTCTCAGCCCACAGGGTCATCCCCACCAGGCTGTGGGCCTTGGCCAAGTCTCTTTCCCTCTCTGGTCTTAGCTTCCTTCTTCGTGTCTCTGGGGGATGGAAGGAAATATTGGAAATTGGAAAGCCCGGCTGCTAGGCCCAGGAGTCATGAGGGTTCACAGCCATAAGGCCAAGGTTAGGTGAAAGGTGCCTGAGCTGGGAGGCTGGCTGCCACTAAGGGAGGGGCTTGGAGGATGGGGGCCCCCTGCTGAGGCTCCAACCGAGACAGCATGGCCTTCCCATGGTGCTAGTCACATCAACCTGTTTAATCCTCCCCAGCCCTTTGCAGTAGATATTATCATTTTCACATTATAGATGAAGAAACGGAGACTCAGAGAGGGTGAGTAACTTGCCCAATTTACACAGCTAGTAAATGGCAGAGATAGCATTTGACCAGGGCTGTCTGGTTCTAGCTGTAAATGCTCTGCAGGAGCCGCCAGGCCCAGAGGGATCCAGGCCTCCCCTTCTTCCCCACTGGGGCCTTGCAACAAATGGACTTTTAAGCAGATCATTGACCCTAGCCCCCCACCATTTTACAGATGAGGGCACTGAGGCCCTCCAAGAGAAAGTCATGCAGCTAAATGCCAACCTGGGCCAAATTGGGGCTCCTGACTTTCCATCTAGTCTTTCCACACCTATCAAGCTGGAGCCAAGACTGAGCCCAAATCTGGTGCCAAAGGTTGGGGGAAGTGTCCCCACAGAGACTGTGTGACCAGCAGGCTGGCCCACAGAGGCATAGGAAGTGGTCACCCACCTGACATCACCTGAGGGGCCAGGAAAGGCCCCAGACCCCCAAGGTTCCCTCCTGTGGGCCTGCCCTGCGTGAGTCACCCCTTGGCTGGAACAGTGAATGTCATGATAGCATGTTTCTCAGAAACGGGAACCCCCAGCCATGAGCATTTTAGCTGTGCTCTGGAATGGGAGGTCTGGGGCCATAGCAGGGGCCTGGATAGGCAGTGGGAGGGGCAAAGGGAAGCAGAGCCCTTTCCATGTCTTCCTTGCATTTCCAAGAGCTTTCTATGTCCATGTTTTATTCAAGGCCATTGCAACCTTCAGAGGGCAGCCTGGTCATGCTTCAACGCACATCTGGCAGAAGGGGAAGCTGATGCTCCCAGTGTTCCCCAGCCCCTGCTATTCATGCCCTTGTGCAGTCCACTCCCACACTGGGGAGAGCCAGCCTGTATAACCAACAGAATACTGTGGAAATGACAAAATGTGACTTCTGAAGCTAGTTCATCAAAAACATTGTGACTTCTGTCTTGCTCACTTGGGGTCACTTGCTCTGGAGGAAGCCAGAGCCATGTTGTTGGGACACTCAGGCGGCCCCGTGGGACTGAAGCCTCCTGCCCACAGCTGTGGGAGTGGCTAATCCTGGAAGCAGATGTTCCAGCCCCACTCGAGCCTTCAGACCACTGCAGCCCTGGCTCACATCTCGATGGCAATCCCTGAGCCAGCATCCCCCTGTCAAGTCTCTCCCAAATTGCTGGCTCACAGAAACAGTGCAATATAATGTTTATTGTTTTCAGCCACTAGGTTTTGAGGCACATTGCAATAGATAATAATACATTCAGAGAGGAGAAATGACTTCCCAAAGTCACATGGCCAGACCAGGAATTATACATCAGTGCTCTTTCTCCTGCGGAAAGCAAGGGTGAGAGAGGCCTGGGGAGGGAAGAGAAGGCAGCTGAGGCTTCAGAGTCAGACAGGGTTGGAGTAAAATCCTAGCCCTGCCACCCTCATGCTGTGTGACCTCGGGCAAGTGACTTAACTACTCTGAGCCTCAGTTCATTTATAAAGTGGGGATAGCAATACTGACTTGAAATCTTGATGCCAGCATTAAATGTCTGACCAAGGATGTGGTACACAGCAGGAGCTCAATGAATGACACTGTTAGTGTTACTGTGGAGAATCTTTAAGAGCATCCCCGAGGCCTCACAGCCTTCCCTCCTGCCCGTGGGAAGGGGCACAACAACCCTAGTTCTGGAGAGCCAGTGCCCCTTTGCTTAGTTTCCAGCCAGGCTTGGTCTAGGGGTGTCGTGCTTGTGGTGTGCATTGCTGGGGTTCACCCAGGCAGCTGAAAACCCCTAATGTTGGTGCCTCAAAAGGGCAGGGAGATCTGGGGATGTGAGTTGGAGGGAGCCTGACATGGGTCCTGCCGATTAGGACTGGTGGAGGCCAAGGGTGACCAGAGAAGCCTAATGGAGAGTCCTACTGCTACCAAGGCTCCCAAGAAAGTTGCTCAGAAAAGGTGCACCTGCAGCCGGGCACGGTGGTTCTCGCCTGTAATCCCAGCACTTTGGGAGACCGAGGCAGGCGGATCACTTGAGGTCAGGAGTTCAAGACCAGCCTGGCCAACATGGTGAAACCCTGTCTCTACTAAAAATACAAAAATTAGCCGAGTACAGTGATGCGTGCCTGTAATCCCACCTACTTGGGAGGCTGAGCACGAGAATCGCTGGAACCTAGGGAGGTGGAGTTTGCAGTGAGCCGAGATTGTACCACTGCTCTCCAGCCTGGGCAACAGAGTGAGGCTCCATCTCAAAAAGAAAAAAAAAAAAAAGAAAGAAAGAAAAGGTGCACCTGGACCTATTGAAGAAGAAAGGCCCCAGGCTCCGCTCTCTGATTTCCAGCCTCCTACCTAACAGCTGCTGCCTGGGCAAGAAAGAACCCTTTATCTGCTAAGGGTATTTTGGGGCCATTTGGGACTCAGGTTCCCAGCTGTTGGAGGAAGTCCCTGAATTTCCTGAACCAAGTTGGGACCTTGTGTCTTGCTCAGCATCACTTTGGGGACACAGATTCCCGATTCCCCTTGGATGGCTTCCTACTGCATTCACCTTCCTCACCTTTCCTCCAAGAAGCCTGCGGAGCTGAGACTGTGTGAGCAAGCGCTCCTCGCTCCCCAGTCTCCTGTAGCCCCTCGGGCTTGGCTTCCTTCCACAGCTTGCTCTGGAGGGCCCCGCGGCCCCACAACAAGGACTGCTGCTGTGCCTTGCACAGAGCCTAGGGACTTCCCCTTCCACTCTTCAAAGCACTTTCATACGGCCTGAAACCTGCCGAGGGCACCCAGGGGCTCTGTCCACTGCCTGCTCTTAAGAGTCCCATGAATGGCTGTTTTCCTTGGTTGCTACCAGCCCAACTCCCCCTGGGATCCAGCTGGCTCCCTGGCCACAAAATGTGCCTTCCCTCCACTTAAGCCATATGTCAGCTACTTTCCTGGGCGCCCTGGGGGAATTCTGGTTCTCAGGAGTACACAGTTTCCTGGGGCAGAGGGATACATGAACCAGTCATTATGGTTATGACACGATGAGATCAGATCTAGAATTGCGGCACAAAAAACGACAGAAACCACTTTTTGACTGGGAAGAGGGCTGGGGGACGGGGGACACTGCCAGGAAAGCAACAAGGAGGAGGTAGCATTGGAACGGGTTAGGAAGATGATCAGGAGTCTCTGTGTCCCAGGTGGAGGCCAGCGTGGGCAAAGGCTGGCAGGGGTGAGAAGGCTGCACATTTGGCTGGAGTATAGGTCCAGGAGAAGTAAAACGGCACAAGGGAGGAGTCAGCCCCCGCCAGGCTGTGAGCAGACTTGTGCACCCTTGGATTTGGGTGACCCTGACCCAGGGGAGCCACTGCTCTGTGCCTTGGTTCTTTTCCTGCAGACTGGGCATAAAAGTAGGACCTTGTTCATGGGGTTTTCGTGAGGATACAAGAAAACAAAGCCTGAAAACTCTTAGCACAAAATAAGCACTTAAAGGTAGCTGCTATTGTTATCATTAAATGAATAATGTAATTTTCTACGTGGTGTGGGTCCTCTGCCAAAACACACACCATACTTCTGCAAGGGTTCTGTACAGGGGAGTGTCTTGGTGAGATGTGTGTACTAGAAAGGTCTCTTTGGAAATCCATGGAGGGAAGGATTTGAGGTAGAGACAAGTTTCCACAGCATCTATAGATTTACCCTTTTTAATGGATGTGCAATATTCCACTAAATGGATGTACCACAATTTCCTTAATCATTTCTTGTTGTGACTCTCAGAGTATTTCAAAAATTTATAAATAATGTATAAGGAAACATTACTGTGTAGTTTTCTTTTTTCTTTTTCTAGCTTTCCAGTTAAATTATTTCCTTAGTTTTTCTTCACTGAGGTGAAATTACTAAGCCACTCACAAGTAGTAAACATTTTTTTTTTTTTTTTGGCTTTTGCTAAGAATTGCCATACTGCTTTCTCAAAAAGGTTGTAACATTTACCAGCAGAGTACGAATGAGTATTCTGGTCTCACCACAACTTTGGGGTTGGATTTACCAAAATTGTTTTTATAAAGCAAAAAAAAAAAAAAAAATGATGATTGAATAGATCTAAAAGGTTATCAAATGTTGCTTGAATTTGCATTTCTTCAATTACTAAAAAGTTAAACTTATAAAACTTGTAATTGTTTTTTATTTGTATTTCTCCTTGTGCAAGCTATTTTGATGCTGTCGTTCATTTATTTATTCAAAACACCAGCCCTTCTCTCTCTCTCTTTTTTAATTAAACAAAAAATAGAGATGGGGTCTTGCTATGTTGCCCGGGCTGGTCTCAAACTGGGCTCAAGTGATCCTCCAACCTCGGCCTCCCAAAGTGTTGGGATTACAGGCATGAGCCATGTCACCCAGCTGCCAGCTTTTCTGTAGTAGAAAGCTCTGGACTGGGAAGCAGGTGTCTTGGGTTCCTCCTGTCCCTGTCTGGTTCTGTCATTATCACAGGCAGGTCACTTCCATAATTGCTTACCTCATTGTTTAACATAGTCCCAGCTCAGACAGCCTAAGATACTGGGCCTGGTACATCCAGAGGAGTGTCTGGAAGTGGGTCTCTTGGGAAGGGGCATGATGGAGCAGTTTTCCCAAGTGGAGTCCAGCAGCCCCAGGAGGGTTGAGCGTGGAGTGGTCAGTTGTGGAGACCTTGCTGGGAAGTTCCTGGTGGGAGGTTAGCACTCCCACCCTATAGGGCCTTCACCTGATGGAGGCCTGGTACATTGCAGGACAGATCAAGGTAGACACAGAAGCCAGAGTGTCCTTAGGCTATTCTGGGCTCAGGGAAAATAACTGGCCCACCCTTAATTAGAGCACCTAGGACTGCCTGCCGATTTCTGAGCCTTGGCTTTCACATCTGAAAACCAAACAAAATCAGTCAAAAGAACCCTTGACCTGTGGCCCACCCAGCAGATACTCAACACAGACACATGGAATGAGGAATGAAAGGAGCAAAGAGAGAACCCAGGGGATGGGGAAGCACTGGAAGGGAAAATCATTCACCAGCAAATGAGAACATAATACGAGGAGGCTTGAATCCTTTCTTTTAGGTAAGAGTGCCAGCCGCCTCCTCCAGGAAGAAAACTCTAAAGGGTCAGGGCTCAGGGAAATCAAATGATCTATACCATCCATCAGTTCCTCCAACATTCAGTCCATCCATATACCCATCCACCCACCCATTTACCCACTCACCTGCTGCACATCCATCCATCCATCCACCCACCTATGCATCCATCCATCCATGCATCCATCTATGCATCCATCCATCCATGCATCCTTCTATGCATCCATCCATCCATCCATCCATCCATCCACCCATCCACCCACCCATTTAACCACTCACCTGCTGCTCACCCATCCATCCATCCACCTATGCATCCATCCATCCATCCATCCATCCATCCATCCATCCATCCACCCACCCATCTACCCATCCACTCAGCCATCCACCCATCCACCCACCTACCTACCCATCCATCCATTTATTCGCCTCTCCATCCATCCATCCACCCACCCACCTACCCACGCATCCATCCACCCATCTATCCATCCATCCATCCATCCATCCATCCATCCATCCACCCACCTACCCATTTACCCACCCACCTGCTCATCCATCTATCCATCCATCCATCCATCCATCCATCCATCCATCCATCCACCAATTTATCATCCACTCACTGATTCATTTTACAGCAAATGCTTATGAATGGGGATGGTTGGGTGATGGGTGCTTTTTCTGCAGTCTCCCTAGGCCAGTTGTCCCTTCCAAAGAATCTCAAGGGCATGGGAGAAAGTCCTGGCTGACCGTGTCAGGGACAGGAAACTACTCACATTTCACCGTTTCTTGGGGCAGGAGTGGAGGTGGGGGCATTGGAACCCCCTTGGGGCCTCCTAATATCCTGAGTCCCCACCTCCAGGGCCAGAAGCTGCCTGCCTCCGCTCCCCGCAGCCCAGGTGCGGCGGGCAGCACACTCCCTAGAGCCAGGACCACTAGTTCCGTCAAATCCGGGGCGGGCCATTCAAACAGCTAAGAGAGGCGTCTCCTAGTGTGCCTTTTCCTGAGTCATCTCTGCACGTGTTTGCCCCCTTTTTTCTTCGCTACTTGTAGCTAAGTGTTCCTGGAACCAATTTGATACGGGAGAATTAAGCTGAAACCTCGGAGGAACAACCACTTTTGAAGTGACTTCGCGGCGTGCGTTGGGTGCGGACTAGGTGGCCGCGGCGGGAGTGTGCTGGAGCCTGAAGTCCACGCGCGCGGCTGAGAACCGCCGGGACCGCACGTGGACGCCGCGCGCTTCCCCCGCTTCCCCCGCTTCCCCCGCTTCCCAGGTGGGCGCGGGCCGCCAGCCCGCCTCCCGTCCGGCCCCGGGGATGCGCGTCCTCCTCGCCGCGCTGGGACTGCTGTTCCTGGGGGCTCTACGAGCCTTCCCACAGGTAAGCGGGTGACAGGCACCTGGGGAGGCCCCGGCGGTCCAGAGCCCGGACAGTGTGGGGTGCGTGGGACGCAAGGGAGGACACTCCTCACCCCGTTCTCTGCCCAGTTGCGGTGAGGGGGCGCGGGTGACAAGCAGGAACACAGGAATATGCAAGCACCCACAGGTGGGAGGCTGGCTGAAGGGCTAGTGGGGGGGGGCGCCTGCTTCACCCCTCACCCCCCCGCCCCGATGGCTGGGACTGATTCATTCATTCAGTGTGAATTGGACTGAGAGCACTGCCATACGCGGGAGGCGCTCTTTATCCCGCCTACCTGCGGGCCCGTCCGGGTCCTGGGCAGATCAGGTGAGGCCGTGGGAGTAGCCGGGAGGCCAGATGGAGCCTCCCTCGACCATGGGAGGTTGGTCGTCGGCGCTCTACCCTGTTGTGTGCGCGGTCCCCTGTTTGCCCCCTCCCTAAGCTGGCCACTGGCTGGAGGGTCAAGGAAAGGAGGGAGAGTTGGCTGTGGGTGAGAGTGGGGTGAGGGTGCAGGACCACCGGGATTAGCTTCCCCAATCCGCGTCCGGCAAAGCAACGCTGTGGATTGAATTCGCTGGAGCACGTGGTGGGCATTTGTCCCTGGAAGAAGGTCAGTGGTGGGGCTGAAGTCTGTAGTGGGTTGCCTCAGAATTGAGTTTGGGGACTGCTTTAGGAAAACAGCACTTACCAGTGGCCAGCGCCAAATTAATCACTGCGGGGAGAACGCAAAGTAACCAGGCGTGTTTCACTGAGCCCAAGGGTTGCTGGAGAGAGAGGCCCTCAGCTGACCCAGTACCCTGGTGGACCCCTGCATAGAACCATAGTAGGTGTGAGTGGATGCCTGCTGAATGATACAGAGGGAAAGGAAGGAGCAGGCTATTGGTCCAGCGGTGGGTCACAGTGGGGGAGAGGGAAGACCCAGTTCCCCTTTAATCCTACAGGAAGAGAGGACTCCATGCTATGGATCAATTCTAGTCATCTGAACCTTAGGCAGTGGGAGGAGAGTGGCAGAGTGGGCTTTAGGCAGGAGGGAGGATCTATGCAGCAAAGGTGACAGCCAGGTGCCCATTTCCATCTCCAATGGGCAATGTGAGGTATTCCCCCCTTCCCCCCGAGAGGGCAGAGGGGACAAAGCCCTGGCTAGAGACATCCTGTCCCAGCTCTGCAAGCCCTCACCTGGGGGAAGGTAAGAGTTTGGGGTGCTAAGGTGTTGGGGAGATGAAGGGAAGGAAGGGATGTGAGAGGGGCTTGGGGGGCTTTGCTGGTTTGGCGGCTGAAGCTCATGTGCTTCCTTTCTGTAGAGTGAAGCCCCCTCCACTTTTTTTTATGTTAGAGACAGGGTCTCACTCTGTTGTCCAGGCTGGAGTGCGATCATAACTCACTGCAGCCTGAACTCTCATACCAAACCTTTTTTTTTTTTTTTTTTTTTTTTTTTGAGACGGAGTCTTGCTCTGTCGCCCAGGCTGGAGTGCAGTGGCGCGATCTCGGCTCACTGCAAGCTCCGCCTCCTGGGTTCACGCCATTCTCCTGCCTCAGCCTCTCTGACTAGCTGGGACTACAGGAGCCCGCCACCACGCCTGGCTAATTTTTTTTTTTTTGTATTTTTAGTGGAGACGGGGTTTCACCGTGGTCTCGATCTCCTGATCTCGTGATCCGCCCGCCTCGGCCTCCAAAAGTGCTGGGATTACAAGCGTGAGCCACCGTGCCTGGCCTTTTTTTTTTTTTTTTTTGAGACTGAGCCTCACTCTCGTTGCCCATGCTGGAGTGCAATGGCTCCATCTCGGCTCACTGCAACCTCTGCCTCCCGGATTCAAGTGATTCTCCTGCCTCAGCCTCCCAGGTAGCTGGGATTACAGGCATGTGCCACCACACTCTGCTAATTTTTGTATTTTTAGTAAAGATGAGGTTTCACCATGTTGGTCAGGCTGGTCTGGAACTCCTGACCTCAAGTGATCCTTCCGTCTCAGCCTCCCAAAGTGCTGGGATTACAGGCGTGAGCCACCGCACCCAGCCTCCCATACCCTTTTTAAAATAAAAATACTATATATTTAATTGCACAAGGAATATATAAATATATTCTCAAAGCAAAACTATAAACGCTACAGACAAAGCCAAGTCTTTTGACACCGCCTCATCCTGATCCCTTCAAAGATGTAACCACCGTAATTGATTTGGTGTGTTTCCTTTGCAGACCTTTATAAATGCATGTCCATATTTATATTGTTTTAATAGACATATATAGAGTTTTCCATATACTATACCCTACGGTACATATGGTTCTTCATTTGGCTTTATAATGTCTATGAGGCATCTTGGTGAGCTTTCCATGCTGAAACTTACAGATCCTCTGCCTATCTTTTAAAATGCTATGTGATCTTTTGCCAAATTGGATGTTTCATAGTTTATTTATGTCCTGGATGGATGGGTGCTAAGGTTGCCACCGTTGTTCTTTCTTTCTTTCTTTGTTCGCTATTACAGTGCACAGCCCTATATGGATGCTTTTGGAAATAAATGTCTGTGATTCTTTCCTAGACAAGAGACTGAGAAGAGAATACTGAGGTTGCAGGGTGAAAATGCATTCAAATTAAAAGACACCGCCGAACTGCCTTCCAGGGTGGCTGGACAATTTACCCTCCCACTAGCAGTGCAAGAGAGTAGTAACTTTCCCACATCCTAACCGACATTTGATCTTATCAGCATTTTAATTTTTCTTAATGTGATTAGTGAAAAGGGTTATATCCTTGTTGCCTTAATTTGCATTTCTCGCCTACCGGGGAAGCTGAGCTCTCTGGGCTCAGGCACTAGGTCATTTCTTGGCAGGAGTCAGGGAGTCTTTGGGGAAGGGGCTACTTGCCCAACACAGGACTCGTTTTTGCCCCCAGGCTGGAGTGCAGTGGCAGGATCTTGGCTCACTGCAACCACCCTCTCCCGGGTTCAAGCGATTCTACTGTCTCAGCCTCTCTAGTAGCTTGGATTACAGGCACTCACCATCATGCCTGGCTAACTTTTGTATTTTAGTAGAGACAGTGTTTCATCATGTTGGCCAGGCTGGTCTTGAACTCCTGACCTCAGGAGATCCACCCGCCTCGGCATCCCAAAGTGCTGGGATTACAGGCGTGAGCGACCATGCCCATCCTGAAGTTCTTTTTTCACCTCTACTTGATTTTTCCCAAGACTCCATCATTTTTCGCCTGGTATTCTGAGGCAGGAATGCTTTCTTGCTAGCTCTCACCATCTGAGAGTTGGCCTCTGATGCTTCATATCACTGTCTTGTGCAATTGTGTTTTTTGTAATACGACCCAGGATTAACTGGTGCATATCCACAGAGAAAAATTTATTCCCCCATAGCTCCATCCTTTTCATCCAGGCACCACGGGGTGGGGTTGCGGGGCGGGGGAAGCCCCAGCCTTCCTGTGAACTCTGTAAACTTAGAATTCCCCCAACATCATGTTCCTTGCCAGTGCTAAGGCTAAACAAGCCTTCCTCCCACATCCACATATCCCCAATTCCAGCCAGACGTAAGCATCTTTGCTCTGGGTTAGTGTGCAGGCTGGGACCAGGAAGGTTCTCATGAAAGAATCTTAGCTGGGGCTGGGCGCCGTGGCTCACACCTGTAATCCCAGCACTTTGGGAGGCCAAGATAGGCAGATTACTTGAGGCCAGGAGTTCGAGACCAGCCTGGTCAACGTGGTGAGACCCTGTCTCTACTAAAAATACAAAAATTAGCTGGGCATGGTGGCAGGTGCCTGGAATCCCAGCTACTCAGGAGGCTGAGGCAGGAGAATCGCTTGAAACCAGAAGGCGTAGGTTGCAGTGAGCCTGCACTCCCGCGTGGGTGACAGTGAGACTGTATTTCAAAAAAAAAAAAAAAAAAGAAAGAGGAATTTTAGCTGGGGTGATAGAAAAGCTCTATGTGTGACTCCTCTACCTAGCGATTTAACTTTAAAAGCTTAGCTAGTTACCCCATACAGTGGAGTGCTAATGGTGGAATTTCAGGGAGTGGCAAGAGGGCAGGAGAGATTTTCTGGTTTTGTTTTGCAAAGGGGACATTTCCAGGGCTGCTCAAATCCTGCAGGGAGGCAAGGATGGGGGGACCTGGAGAGGAGGGGACCCTGAAGGAGTGGAAGGAGGGTCTGGCTTGTCAAAGCCATCCCTTCCTGGGGCAGCACTAGTGCTCTGGGGTCAGGGAGTCATGTTACTCAGCTTGAGAGCAGTGAGTGCCGGAAGGAGGGGCGTTTACTGTAAGTTTCTGCTTCTGCTCCCACTCATATCTGACTTAGACTCGTTTCTTGAGCAGATCGTGATTCATTCCAAGGTTTGCATACTCCCTCATCACCCTTCTTCACATCACGACAATCATCAGAAGGAAAATGGGGCTGAAGGATGACTGTGTCTGGGCCGGGGGAGTCCTGGAGGCTCGAGGGTCCTTGGCAATGACGGTAGATCAGCCCAGCCTGGGCCAGCTTGTCCAGCCGGTGCACTGACCCTGGGTGTGGCCCATCTGTGATCACGGTCCTCATTTCACAGACAAGGATTCAGTGCAGAGGCCCAGAGGTAGGGGAGAGTCTTGCCTACAGTTCCAGGACTGGTCGGGGTAGAGCCCACCTAAGCCACAGACTAGACACGCAGAATGTCAAAAAAAGGCAGCTCTGGGCCACACCAGTTCTCCACTTCTCTCTCTCCCCTCCCAGGTCCGCCCAGGGGATACTGGGGTGGGGGTGGGGGACCTTCTTCCGGTATCTATGGTTGAAAACCACTGGGCATTCTCGTGGCCTCGCTGGTGGGGAGGGACTTTTTATACATGGCTCAGTCTAGTTACTCCCTGCATGCCTAAGTCCTTTGGTGACATGCAAGTATTCATGCATGCATGCATTCAGCAGATCTGAAATGAGCAGCTGTTCTGGGTCGGGCATGGCTCCAGGGACTTTCATTCAGCCTCTGCTTGTATGCCCCCTGTGACAGGATGCTCGCTCCTTGCTGAGGCAGCTCACGCCATCCTGGGTTAGCTTTGGCATTTAGACGATCTTCATGATATGCTGAAATCTAGTTTCTTTTTTTTTTGAGATGGAGTCTCTCTCTGTCGCCCAGGCTGGAGTGCAGTGGTGCGATCTCGGCTCACTGCAACCTCTGCCTCCCGGGTTCAAGCAATTCTCCTGCCTCAGCCTCCAAAATAGCTGGGACTACAGGCGCACATCACCATGCCTGGCTAATTTTTTGTATGTTTAGTAGAGATGGGGTTTCACCATGCTGGCCAGGCTAGTCTCTAACTCCTGACCTTGTAATCCACCCGCCTCGGCCTTTCAAAGTGCTGGGATTACAGGCATGAGCCACTGTGCCCGGCCTTTTTTTTTTTTTTTTTTTTTTTTTTTTTTTTTTTTTTTTGAGATGGAGTTTCTCTCTTGTTGCCTAGGCTGGAGTGCAATGGCGTGATCTCGGCTCACTGCAAGCTTTGCCTCCCAGGTTCACGCCATTCTCCTGCCTTAGCCTCCCAAGTAGCTGGGACTACAGGCGCCCGCCACCATGCCCAGCTAATTTTGTTTTTGTATTTTTAGTAGAGACGGGGTTTCACCGTGTTAGCCAGGATGGTCTTGATCTCCTGACCTCATGATCCGCCCGCCTATGTAGAGACAGGGTCTCGCTATGTTGCCCAGTTTGGTCTCAAACTCCCAGGGCTCAGGTGATCCTCCTGCCTGCGCCTTCTATTGCTGGGATTACAGGCATGAGCCACGGTGCCCAGCTGGAATGTGCTTTCAAGCTAGAATCAACAGGACCTGTGGGTGGGTCTGGTGGGAGCACAGAGGGCAGGAGGGAAATCAGGGATCCTGTCTCTATTTGGGAGCTCAGTATCTGGCTGCATGGAGGTGTCATTTTGGGATGTGGGAAAAAACAAGCGAAGGATAGAACAGGTGTTTTGGAGAAAAGTTCTATTTTGCCCATGCTCAAGTGGGGGCTGGGTGCTGAAGTGTGGAGCTCTCTACAGAGTTCAAGCCCCTGATACGGATCTCTGAGTATCAGCGTCGACTGTAGAAGTCCTGGTGCCACCTGGGCCAAAGACCAGTCCCCAGTAGACTCACCTTACTTCTATTAACCTAGTCCAAGACCCCCTTTTTTGGCCCCCACATTATCCTGTTGATTAATTCCAACCCAAACATAGGCTCTTTTATTCATCCTGGTTACAGTATATGCTAGTTTTCTTTTGCTGCTATAACAAATTAGCACACATTTGGTGGCTTAGAACAACATGAAGGTATTGTCTTATAGCCCTGGTGGTCAAAAGTCTATGACAAGTCTGTAATCTCAGCACTTTGGGAGCCTGAGGTGGGCAGATACTTGGGGCCAGGAGTTTGAGACCAGCCTGGCCAACATGGCGAAACCCTGTCTCTGCTAAAAATTAGCCGGATGTGGCGGTGCGTGCCTGTAATCCCAGCTACTCGGGAGGTTGACGTACAAGAATTGCTTGAACCTGTGAGGCAGAGGTTGCAGTGAGCTGAGATTGTACCACTGCACCCCAGCCTGGGTGACAGAGCAAGATTCTGTCTCAAAAAAAGAAAAAAGTCTATGATAAGGCAGCAGAGCTATGTTTTTCTTCTGGATAGGCTGTAGCAAAATGTTTCCTTGCTTTTTTCCAGCTTCTAGAAGCTGCCTGTGTTCCTTGTTCCCTGGCCCTGCATCACTCTGAACTCTCCTTCCATCCTCACATTTCTTCTCTCTTTTTTTTTTTGAGATGGAGTCTCGCTCTGTCACCCAGGCTGGAGTGTAGTGGCACGATCTCTCGGCTCACTGCAACCTCCACCTCCTGGGTTCAAGTGATTCTCCTGCCTCAGCCTCCCGAGTAGCTGGGACTACAAGCACCTGCCACCACGCCCGACTACTTTTTGTATTTTTAGTACAGATGGGTTTCACCATGTTGGCCAGGCTGGCCTCAAACTCCTGGCCTCAAGTGATCCACCTGCCTTGGCCTTCCAAAGTGCCAGGATTACAAGCACATGCCACTATGCCAGCTAATTTTTGTATTTTTAGTAGAGACGGAGTTTCACCCTGTTGGCCAGGATGGTTTCGAACTCCTGACCTCAAGTGATCCACCTGTTTCGGCCTCCCAGAGTGCTGGGATTATAGGCATGAGCCACCTTTGAGAGATAGTAGAGCATTTGGTTAAAGGTATGAACTTTTCTGTCAGCCTGTCAAGGTTATCCCTTGCTTCTGACACTAAATGGTGACCTTGAGCAAGTTAAGTTACCTCTGCGTGCCTCAGTTTCCCCATCTATAAAATGGGCTAATAACAGTAGCTACCTTGTATTGTAGGGCTGGTGTAAGGATGACATGAGTTAATATGTGTCAAGTGCTGAGAGCAGCTCCTGGACATAGTGAGTGCTGTGTAAATAAAGGTGAGCCTTATTAGGTGCCTGTTGTATGCGGGGCATTGTGGATACAGCCATGGAGATGAACCAGTTCCAGTCCTTGCCCTCGATGGGTGGCAGTGTGGGAAGGGGAATACAGAAGAGAGGGTGGCCAGTACTGTGTGGGGGGACTGTCTGGGGCCTGCGGGAGTCCAGAGGAGCCCATCTTTACTTCCGCCTGGGTCAGTGGGGGAAGGAGGCTCCAGAGTTTGCAGTGATGAGGCTCTGCACCACAGATGGTGCCATTGTCCTCGCCAGCTTTGCCCAGGGCTCTGGAGGCAGCAGAAGGGGTCAGAGGTCAAACACCACATCAGTGAGGGTGGTTGGGGCGAGCCTGGGGCCTGCTTTGGAAGCCCCACCCAGCAGGTTCCCCTTGGGTTCTTGGGTCCTCCAGGGGGCTAAGAACTCCTAGAGGTGTCACCCACAGCTTCATTTCAACCATCAACTTTCTTGACGGATTGCTGCCTGCCAGGTACAGTTCCTGCCCTCAGAGAGTGCATGCACAGATAGTGTGGCCTCCAGAGAGTGTCCTGAAATGGTCCCAACCTGCCGAGACCAGGAAACTCCTAAACCCCACCTTCACCTTCCCAGCCTGGGCAGGCACCCTTCCCACTCTTGATTCAGGTGAGGGAGGCCAGGACGCAGCGGCCAGGCCAAGAGTTTTCTCTCTCTCCAAACGGTCTGGGGGGCATGTGCCCCGCCCCTTCCCCACACACAGCCTGGGAGAGGGAGGTGGGCAAGGAAACACACCAGGCTGGGCACCAAGGCTCACGCCTGTATTCCCAGCATTTTGGGAGGCCGAGGCAGGAGGATCTTATGAGCCCAGGAGTTTGAGAACAGCCTGGGCAACAAAAAATTAGCCGGGCATGGTGGTGCACACCTGTGGTCCCAGCTACTCAGGAGGCGGAGGTGAGAGGATCACTTGAGCCCAGGAGGTCAAGGCTGTAGTGAGCCGCGTTCATGATCGCAGCCCTGCACTCCAGCCTGGGTGACCGCGAGGCCCTGTCTTACAAACAAACAAACAAACAAAAAGTAAATACACAAGCCCCTTCTGGGCAAGTGGCCTGAGGCTGGTGCAGGAACCTAAGGCACCTCCAAGAGGATCAGAAAGTCAAATACTCCCGGGGAGCTGGGTCCTGCTTCCTTTTTCTTCAAGTCCACTACATCCATCTCCTTCCTTCCTTCCTTCCTTCCTTGCTTCCTTCCTTCCTCTCTCCCTCCCTCCTCTCCCTCTTTTTCTTTCTTTCTCTCTCTTTTTCTTTCTTTCTTTTCTTTTTCTTTCTTCCTTCTTCTTTCTTCTCTTTTCTTCTTCCTTCCTTCCTTCTTCCGTCTTCTTTCTTCTTTCTTTTCTTCTTCCTTCCTTCCCTCCCTCCCTTCTTCCTTCTTTCCTTCCTTCCTTCTCTTCTTTCTCTTTCTCCCTTTCCTTTCCCTTTCCCTTTCCCTTTCCCTTTCCCTTTCCCTTTCCCTTTCTCTTTCTCTTTTTCTTTTTCTTGACAGAGTCTCACTCTGTTGCCCAGGCTGGAGTGCAGTGGTGAGATCATGGCTCAATGCAACCTCCGCCTCCCGGGTTCAAACGATTCTCCTGCCTCAGGCTCCAGAGTAGCTGGGATTACAGGCGCCCACCACCACACCTGGCTAATTTTTATGTATTTTTACTAGAGATGGGGTTTCACCATGTTGGCCAAGCTTGTCTCAAATGCCTGACCTCAAATAATCTGCCTGCCTTGGCCTCCCAAAGTGCTGGGACTTCAGGTGGGAGCCACCGCGCCCGGCCCACTACATTATTCTTTGTAGCTGCCAATGTCCCGTGGCAGCTGTTGCTGCCCAGGAACGTACTTCAGGGCTGGGTGGGTTTTACCCCGTCTGAGCTGTAGCTAAGGATGCAGCTCCAATATCCTTAGTTGTAGCTAAGGATGCAGCTTCGGCCCTGGAACCTTCAGGATCCCTGCAGTCTCAACAATTGGCTCATGGAGCCGGCACGGGATTGCTGTGAGGCAGGAGGGATTTCTTGGTGGGAAGTGAGGATCGAGCAGTTGCTAAATTCGGACTCAAGACGTGACCTTGCTAAAATGGACTCGCTCTCCTCCATCCTGTCCACCTCCCCACCACATTAATGATCCTGAAACCCTTTAATGCTTCCCTAGTGCCAAAGGCAACATGTCCCAAAGTTACTTTCTTTCTTTTCTTTTTTTTTTTTTTTTTTTTGAGACAGAATCTTACTCTGTCACCCAGGCTGGAGTGCACTGATGTGATCTTGGCTCACTGCAACCTCCACCTCCCGGCTTCAAGAGATTCTCCTACCTCAGCCTCCTGAGAAGCTGGTATTACAGGCGTGTACCACTACGCTCAGCTAAATTTTGTAGTTTTAGTAGAGAGGGGGTTTCACCACATTGGCCAGGCTGGTTTCAAACTCCTGATCTCAAGTGATCCGCCCGCCTCGACCTCCCAAAGTGCTGGGATTGCAGGCGTGAGCCACGCCCGGCCTCAAACTCAGTTTCTGGCAATGGCAGTTCTGAGAAAAAAAGGTTTTACGGCCAACAAAGTTTGAGAAACATTGCAGATTTTTCTGACTAGCCCCCATATCCTTCCTTGGAGAATCAGAGAGTAAGTAACCACATCAAAGGCTGAGAGGCCCCATGATCTAAAATGGAAACCTCTCAAATGGACTCCAGTGATTATTTGTGTTTGTTTGTTTGTTTATTTATTTATGAGACAGGGTCTCACTCTGTTGCCCAGGCTGGAGTGCAGTGTTGCAATCATAGCTCACTGTAACCTCGAATTCTTGGGCTCAAACAATCCTCCCACCTTAGTTCCTTGAGTAGCTGGGACTACAGGCACGTGCCACCATGCCCAGCTAATTAAAAAAAATGTTTGTTAGGCCGGGCACAGTGGCTCATGCCTGTAATCCCAGCACTTTGGGAGGCCGAGGCAGGTGGATCACTTGAGGTTACGAGTTTAAGACATGGTGCAACCCCATCTCTACTAAAAATACTAAACTTAGCCAGGTGTGGTGGCACATGCCTGTAATCCCAGCTACTCGGGAGGCTGAGGCAGGAGAATCGCTTGAACCTGGGAGGCAGAGGTTACAGTGAGCCGAGATCGTGCCACTACACTCCAGCCTGGGCGACAGAGTGAGACTCTGTCAAAAAAAAAAAAAATTTTTTTTTTTTTTTATAGAGACAGGGTCTTGCTATGTTGCCCAGGCTGGTCTTGAACTCCTGGGCTCAAGCAATCCTCCCACCTTGGCCTCCCAAAGAGCTGGGATTACAGGTGTGAACCACTGCACCTGGCCATATTCTTCTGCCTATTATCTGTTACCATCCTGTAGCCTCAGCATTTGATGAAACACTATTTGGGAAATGACAGTGAAGAGCTTCTGTACTCATCGCTTTTTCTGACTCCCTGACTCTCTCTTCTGCCTCCCTCTTGCATTTTTAAATTCCCTTAAATTGCACTGGGCTCACCTGGATAATCCAGAAGAATCTCCCATCTGAAAGTCAGCGGGTTCACAACCTCAATGCCATCTACCACCCTGATTCCCCTTTGCCATGTGAGGTGACGTATATGAGCACATATATGAATATATCACTCTAGGTCCTGGGGACCCAGTGAGGATAGTATGATTCTTGCTAACTGTCAGAGCAGGAGCGTCACCATCTTGGACAAGCATTGCCGTTTTAAATTCTCCTTGATTAAAAACCGCCTAAATCCAGCCCCAAAACATCAGCCTAACGGCTAATGTCAGCATGACCATAAACCACAAATGACACCTCCAACCAGAAACATTCCAAGCCTAAGATAAACACCCCCATCCGACTGGAGACATGCCAGCCCCAAGATAACCTCCCCTCCGACCAGAGACATTCCCAGCACACAGTAAAACTCTCCTCCACACAGAAACATTCCTAGCCTGCGATAAGCTCCCCATCCCAGAACCCTTAAACACCCTTAGTCCATTAAAAAAATGCTGCTGACCGAAATTGGCCAGAAGGCCTTCTCGGTTTTATTCTCTCTCTCTTTTCTTTTTTTTCGAGACGGGGTTTCACTCTTCTTGTCCAGGCTGCAGTGCAGTGGTGCGATCTCGGCTCACCACAACCTCCACCTCCCGGGTTCAAGCGATTCTCCTGCCTCAGCCTCCTGAGTAGCTGGAATTACAGGCATGAGCCACCACGCCCAGCTAATTTTGTATTTTTAGTAGAGATGGGGTTTCACCATGTTGGTCAGGCTGGTCTCAAACTCCCGACCTCAAGTGATCCGCTCGCCTCGGCCTCCCAAAGTGCTGGGATTACAGGTGTGAGCCACTGTGCCCAGACTGTTTTATTCTCCAAAATAAACCTGTCTTTGGTAAGCCGTTTTTCATATTTTTTTCTTCTTTCTTCAACTCTTACACAAAAATCATTTCAAGGTGCTTGCCTGTCCCTGAGTTCCTTCCAGCCAGGGACTCCAGGCTCCACCCTCTATGCTGTTTCCATGTCCACTGTCTTTGGGTTTTATCTCCAACCCTGGGGCCAGGCAGCATGGGGCCCTGCACGCTCTTTCTCAGCTGTGCAGGAACTGGGGGAAGCTCAACTCAGCACCTGCTTGCAGGTGGGACAACTGTGAGAGGTGCTGCCTGTGGCCAGGGATGGACCCTGTGTACCTGTGGGTGTGTTTAAAGAGGGGGAGGAGGATGACTTTAGTTTCAGGTAGTCTCTTGGTCTGCAGCTCAAGTGAGCACTGAGTGTGGAGAGAGGGGTTCAGAGTCCTACAGTTAGGAGGTGACCGAGTTCGGCATGTGGTGGTATAGTCTAGTGGTTGCTTAGGAGCGAGGGTGTGGCGGCAGACGCATAGTCCTCTAAAATGTCCATACATTCTACTTTGTTAATTTGGGACAGGGTCTCACCCTGTCACCCAGGCTGGAGTGCAGTGGTCCAACCACAGCTCAAGAGATTCTCCCATCTCAGCCTCCTGAGTAGCTGGGACTACAGGTGCATTCCACCACAACTGGCTAATTTTTGTATCTTTTGTAGAGACGGGTTTTTCTCCTTTGCAGTGTTGCCCAGGCTGGTCTCAAACTCCTGAGCTCAAGTGATCCTCCTGCCTCAGCCTCCCAAAGAGCTGGGATTATAAGTGCGAGCCACTGCGCCCTGCCAAATGTCCACACATTTTAATCCTTGGAATCCGAGACTGTGGATCTTGAGACAGGAAGATTATCTTGGATTATCAGGGCAGGCCCAATCTAATCACAGGAATCCTTAAAAGCAGAGAACCCTTCCTGGCTGTGTTAGAGAGAGATGATAGAGGCAAAGAGAGAGATGTGATGTGAGAAGGACTCAGCCCACCATTGCCAGCTTTGCAGATGGAGTAAGGGGGCCATGAGCCAAAGGATGCCACAGTCCCTAGAAGCAGGGAACAGCCCTTAGTTGGCTGTCAGCAAAGAAACAAGACCTCAGTCCTACAACCACAAGGAACTGAATTCTGCCAACAACCTTAGTGAGCAGGGAAACCAACAGTCCCCTAAAGCTTCCGGTAGGGACACAGCAAGTGACCTGGATGGCGGTGATCAGAGAGGGCTTCCCAGAGGAAGTGGCACTCATGAGTGAGGTCCCAAGGATGAATGGGAGTGCACTGGATTTAGGGACCAGTGGAGGCAGGGAAACAGCACACACAGGCTGCTGCAGGGAGTGGGGTGCCCATGGGGTGCCAGTGGCAAAAAGAGGAGGCTCGTAGGAGAGAGTACCAGGGGCTTCACAGGCAGGCCAGGAGGGCAGGGCCTCTTGGGCCACTGTTAAGACTTTGGGTTTGTTTTTTTTTAATATGGACTGTTTCATGAATTTCCGTATCATCCTTATGCAGGGGCCATGCTAATTTCTGTATTGCTACAATTTTAGTGTACGTGCTATCGAAGCGAACACAAGACTTTGGGCTTTATTCATAGCTGGGTTGGAAGCCATCTGAGGGTCTTCAGTAGGATGGAGGGGAAGACAGTAGATCATGTTTTCAAAAGATCAGTCTGGTGTCTGCACTGTGAGCTGGGTGTGGTGGATGGGGTGGACGAGAGGAGACCCTCAGGTGGCCACTGTCAAGTCCAGATGGGGGGAAAGTGAGGAAGAGCTGGTAGATGTGGAGGTAAAACTGCAGGTTAAACAGACAGAACTAGTGATAGGTTGGGGGCCAGGGAGAAGCAAGCATTTCAAAAAGCAGTCAGTCTCGGCCAGCCACGGTGGCTCACGCCTGTAATCCTAGCACTTTGGGAGGCTGAAGTGGGTGGCTCATTTGAGGTCAGGAGTTCGAGACTAGCCTGGTCAACATGGTGAAACCCCGCCTCTACTAAACATACAAAAATTAGCCAGGTGTGGTGCCAAGCGCCTGCAGTCCCAGCTACTTGGGAGGCTGAGGCAGAAGAATTGCTTGAACGCGGGAGGCAGAGGTTGCAGTGAGCCGAGATCACGCCACTGCACTCCAGCCTGGGCGACAGAGCGAGTACTCTGTCTTAAAAAACAAAAACAAAAAAACGCTCAGTCTCATGGGGAGTGGGGAGCAGGGATCTCAGAGCCCTGGACTACAGCACCCCCAACCCCAGGCCGCAGAAGCTGGCGATCAGAGCACATGCCAAATCCTGGCTCTAACACTGACCAGCTGTGTGACTTTGGGCAGATTTCTCATCCTTATGTCTCAGTCTCTCCATCTGTAAAATGGGTTGACAGCTGTTGGCTATTAGAATTACTTTTGCTATGGAAAGCAAACCGTTCCAGCATTTGCACTTCTTTCTGCTCAGCTTCTGCTAGGCCAGCGCATCTCAAACTCCATGGGGCTCTTGTTAAAATGCAGATTCCAATTAGGGAGGTCTGGGGTTCTGCATTTTGAGAAAGTTCCCAGGTGATGCCCCCGCTGCTGGCCCGGGGCCTCACCTTGAATAATAGAGCGCACAGCGGTGGAGATCCCCGGGAGACAGGGAGGGGAGGGGTGCTTACCTCGCTGGCCCTGCTCAGCTCTGGCCCCTTCGGGGATTTTGCATTTGATCTGACTCCCCGCCCACCCCACAACTTCTAGATTCGTCTCCCACAGGTATGGTCCGGCTGAGACCAGGTGGGGCTTTTTGAAAGTGAACTTTAACTGGTCTTGTAGGGAAAACCAAACCAACCTGAAAATAGACAGACCTGAAAATGGTAAGGTTTTAGGCCACCCTCTCTTTATCTTGATGTCACTAAGGTAGGCCCGAGGGCCTCCGGTTGCACAGCTCACTACCTTGTGGACACCTCACTTTGCCTTGAACCTGCGGGGAACTCCACCCAAAAGCCCCCCCTCCAGTCCTTGGGCTTCCCCCTCCCACTCTTCGCTTTCTGATCCCTTCTTCCCTCCCAGGCAGGGGCCCGAGCACATCCCAGCTCCCCTCTCTCTCTTCCCCAGGGCAGCGGGAGCTGATGAACCAGGCAAGGTGGGCCTGGAAATTCACAGGGCCACACTTCTCTGGGCGGCGGGCAGACGCCTGGGCCCTTGCCTCCTTCTCCACCAGGAGCTGGGACAGGTGAAGGGCCTGTGTAAGGGGAAGGGGGTGCCCCTTCCTCATTCAGCCCCACATGGAAAATGGGTCCCCAAGTCCTCTGCTCCTCCTTCCAAGGGGATTTGAGAGGCACAGGCTGGACATCCCAGCTGAGATCCCACGGCCCCTCCGCACAGCAAGAAGACTGCCCTCCGGTGGCAAGCTATGGATTTACCGAGAATTATTGTTGAAAAGAAGCCACCACCTCCCAGCATTTGGTGTCCTTTAGACGCTATTTACATGTGTGGCTTCGTACACCTGTGTTCTCACTCTCTTTATGTATACACATATTATTATCACTACTTTATTTTTTAATTCTCTATTTTTTTTTTTTTTTTTGAGGCAGGGTCTCTGTTGCTCATGCTGGAGTGCAATGGCGCGATCTCGGCTCACTGCAAACTCCGCCTCCTGGGTTCAAGGGATTCTCCCGCCTCAGCCTCCTGAGTAGTTGGGATTACAGGCATGCACCACCATGCCTGGCTAATTTTTGTATTTTTAGCAGAGACGGGGTTTTTCTACGTTGGCCAGGCTGGTCTCGAACTTCTGACCTCAGGTGATCTGCTGGCCTCAGCCTCCCAAAGTGCTGGGATTACAGGCATGAGCCACCGCGCCCAGCCAAGATGATCCCAGTTTTGTTGGCAACATCCAAAGCATTGTAATGAGGAGCCAGTGGAACATATGCCTTCTTCTCTCCATCTGGCCAAATCAGGGTGCTGACCTTGGCCACATCCATGTCATAGAGCTTCCTCACTGCCTGTTTGATCTGGTACTTGTTGGCTTTAACATCCACAGTGAACACAAGTGTGTTGTTGTCTTCTGTCTTCTTCATGGCAGACTCGGTGGTCAGTGGGAACTTGATAGCAGAGTGGTCAAGCTTGTTTCTCCTGGGAATGCTCTTTCGAGGATATTTGGGCTTTTAATATCTATTTTTATTTATTTTTTTGAGATGGAGTTTCACCCTTGTTGCCCAGGCTGGAGTGCAATAGTGCGATCTCAGCTCACTGCAGCCTCCACCTCCCAGATTCAAGCAATTCTCATGCCTCAGCCTCCTGAGTAGCTGGGATTACAGGCACCCACCACCACTCTCGGCTAATTTTTTCGTATTTTTAGTAGAGACGGGGTTTTGCCATGTTGGCCAGGCTGGTCTCGAACTCCTGGCCTCAGCTGACCCTCCTGTCTTGTCCTCCTAAAGTGCTGGGATTACAGGTGTGAGCCACCGCGCCCGGCCCTGGGATTTTTTTATTTTAAAGATGGGTAGCCTGTGGCCCAGAGATGGGGGAGAACTGGGGACACAGTGAAGCTCAAACCTCTCTGCACTTAGTTGCTGTGTGATCTTGGGCAGGTGGCTACACCTCTCTGGGCTGCAGTTTCCTCATCTGTAACATGGGGTAGTGATCTGGCCCCAAAGAGCTAGGAGTGTGTAAAGGAGGAGTTGTGTGAAAGCAGGCACCCAAGGCCAGACTTGAGGGAGTAATGTGCAATACCATGGGCTCCCCATTCTCTGCGCCCCCTACCCCTCCATTGACCCAGGTGTGGTGGCAGGAGGGAAACATAAGCAGCCAGAGCCCCCCAGGTGTGCCCCAGGCCCCAGCAGAGTGAGCAGGGCCTGGGCCCATGGTCCCCATTAGACTCCAGAGCTGTCAGTGAGATTAGCAGGCAGGCCGGGAGGGGAGACCAAGGACAAGGACCCAGAATGTTCCCATACTCAGCAGGCCTTGCCAGTGAGCCCTCACACCTCCAGCCAGCCCCAGGCGCAGGCTACTGAACTCACCTGATGATATGCTGTGGGTTAGGAGCACTTCGGGTGTCCTGGCAGGTTCCTGCCCCCCTGAAGAGGCTACCAGGAGCTCTCTGGGTGACTTAAGAGAGGACACTCTCCTCCCTGGACACTCTTCTCTCCTGCTGGAGGGAGGAGGGTGTCCTCAAGGCCCTGGGCTCTGGATTAAATGAGAAGGGAGACAACTCGAGCGCCATGTGACTATTGGGCAAATATCAGGTTCATGTATTATTTCAAATTAATATGGCGACATGTTTCAGACATGCAAAAAAAAAAAAAAAGAATGATGTAACCAACACCCCATTTATCCACCTTCCAGCCACGCTGCTGCTCTCTGCTGCTTCCTGAACATGCTGGAAGCTTCACTGTTCCCTCGAGTGGAGAGAAGGGTCAGGCAGCCCCTTAGGCCAGCCAGGCCTCTCTCCTGGGGGAAAGTGGCTTCTGCTTCCCTTCCCTAAACCAAGAAAGCCCCACATTGCACCAGGGGCCACCTCCTTTCTGCCAGGCACCATCTTGGATGCTGAAGACATGGAAATGCTACAAGGCTCCCTCCCTGCCTCTTGCCTCACTTTCTGCTTCCCTTCTTTTCCCTTTCGCTCCACTCCAGAAGTTTCACATCCTGGATCACCCCAGAAAAGTGCAATGGTGTTCCCCTGTCATTCCATCTGGAAAGACAAAACTCCTTCCCTGGAATCTCAACAAAGAATTTTCTCTCTTGAACCCTTTCTTATGATGGGGCTTCACTTTCAAAGAACCCTTGAAACACACGGGGGACTTGTTAAAAACACATCTTCCTGAGGCCGGGCCAGGTGGCTCACGCCTGTAATCCCAGCACTGTGGGAGGCTGAGGCAGGAGGATTACTTTACCTCAGGAGTTTGAGATCAACTTGGGCAACATAGCAAGACCCAATCTCTACAAAAAAATAAAACATTAGCTGGGTGTGGGGGTGCAAGCCTGTGGCCCCAGCTACGTGGGAGGCTGAGGCAACAGAGAGGACTACTTCAGCCTGGGACGCTGAGGCTGCAGTGAGCCATGATTGCACCATTGCACTCTAGCCTGGGCAACAGAGTGAGACCCTGTCTCAAAAAAAAAAAAAAAAACCCCACAAAAACCCACAAAACAAAAACCACACCTTCCTGAAAAGAGTGAGCCTCTCCGACCCCTACTTCACACCATGCACAAGAATGAAACTTGAATATGAACGATTAAACAATCTCATCTAGAAGTTAATGTAGGAGAATAAGTGACACTGAGTGGGCAAATATTTCTTAAACAGGACAAAAAAAGGCGTTAACCATAAAAGAAAACATTAGTGTATGTAATTTATTAAAGCTAAGAATGTCTGTTCATCAAAATCCTCCATAAAGAAAGTGAAAAGGCAAGCCAGAGGATGCAAGAAGATACTTGCAGGACAAATAATCAACAAAAGCCGTGTATCTAGAATATGTAAAGAACCCCACACATCAACAAGAAAAGCCAGACAACCCAATTAAAAAAAAATGGCCACAAGACCTAAATAGGCATCTTACAAAAAAGAATGCCTAAATGGTTAATAAACATGGGAAAAGGTGCCCAACAACATTACTTATCAGAGAAATGCAAATAAAAACCACAATAAGGTATCACTACAGATCCAACAAGATGGCTAAAGTTTTAAAAGCTGACATCACCAAGTGCTGACAAGGATGTGGAGCAATTGGAATTCTCAGACACTGCAGGGAAGTGCCTACTAGTACGACTACTTTAGAAGCCTGGATGGAGAATCTATCAGAACTGAACATGCCTTATGCCCCAGCAGTTCCACTCCTAGGTATATAGCCAACAAAAGCATGTACATTTGGACACTAAAACATGTGTACAGGAATGTTCCCAGCAGCACTATCATAATAACCAAAAAGTGGAATGTCTGTCGAGAGCAGGTCCAGAGTGGTGGCTCATACCTGTAATCCCAGCAGTTTGGGAGGCCAAGGTGGGTGGATCATTTGAGGTCAGGAGTTCAAGACCAGCCTGACCAACATGGTGAAACTCTGTCTCTGCTAAAAATTCAAAAACTAGCTGGGCGTGGTGGCACACACCTGTAGTCTCAGTTACTTGGGAGGCTGAGGCACAAGAATAATTCAAACCCAGGAGGTGGAGGTTGCAGTGAGTTGAGATTGCACCACTGCACTCCAACCTGGGCAACAGAGCAAGACTCTGTCTCAACAAAGTAAAAAAAAGAGAGTAGACTAGACAAATTGTGCACATTTGTGCAATGCTATACTGCAAAGCAATGGACAGAAATGAGCAACTGTTATTTGCAACACTGCGAATGAGTCTCACAATATAATGCTGAATTAAAGAGGCCGATTGCAGGGGAACGGACTGTGTAATTCTACTTTATGTAAAATCCAAAAGCAGTCAACACTAATAGAGGGATAGAAATCAGCCTTCTGGGAGGAGTGTGTGGGAGGGGGGATGACGGAGGAGCTGGGGCTGGCAAGGTCCTGTTTGATGAGTTGGGTGCTGATTGCCTGGTGCATTCATCTTGTAAAAATGCAGTTGGCTGTAACTTGAGATCTGTGCACTTTTTTGTACGGGTGTGTTAGACTTCAACAAATACGTTTATCAGAAATTTGTATTGTTGGGCCCATCCCAGAGACAAGGTAGGAGGCAACTATGTTAATCCCAGGGCGAGGGGAGGGTGACTAGCTCCAGGTGAAGGTACTGATGATTATGGTATGAAAAGGGCCAGGAGCATTTGCTGATAGGTTGTTTGAGAGGAGAGAGTCAAGGGAGATGCTGAAGTTTCTGGCCTGAGCTGGAGTAGCAGGGGGAAGACCAAGGGCGGTGTGGGTTTGTGGAATCAGGAGTTCTCGTCCTGATTTCTCTCCTATAATACAAAGCTCCATCTCAGGCCTCCTGGGACTGGTGGGGACAGAGGGAGTATGGATATCTGGGATCCACCTGGCCTCACCAGCTTTTCTGACCTGCCAGGATCGACCCTTCGAGGACACCTGTCATGGAAACCCCAGCCACTACTATGACAAGGCTGTCAGGAGGTGCTGTTACCGCTGCCCCACGGGTGAGTGGGGGCATTGGGGGTGGGGAGAAGGGGGAAATTTGTCCTCAATTGATGACCCTCTTGGGGGATTGATGAGTGGGGAAATTAGAGCCACCCATCATCGTCATAATTGGCTACAGTTTTCTGCAGGTCATTCCTAGCGTCACAGAGTCCAGGGACTCTCTCGGAAGGCTAGGGCTGTAGAATTGAGACTGTGTTTGTTGCTGCCACAAGAACGTCCATCTCCATGAGTTTTTATTTTTAACTTAGAGCTGCCCTTTATTGGACACTTACTATCCATGAGTTGGAGATCTTTATATGCACTGCATCATCTCATTAAGTGCTTGCAATGATCCTTTATTACACTCAATTTGCAGATGAGGCTACTGGGGCTTGGCAAGGTTAAGTTCCAGCCACTTCCCTTGATGACCAGGGTCACACAGTTGGGAGATAGTGGAATGATCAGGGCTGGGGCCCAGGGCTCAGAGACCTCAAAGCCTGGGCTGTCAACATCCTCTGACCACCCTTCATTTCTGGGGCCTGGAAGCCCTTTGCAGTTCTTTCTTTTCTCTCTCTCTTTTTTTTTTTTTTTGAGATGGAGTTTTGCTCTTGTTGCCCAGGCTGGAGTGCAATGGTACAGTCTCGGCTCACTGCAACCTCCACCTCCCAAGTTCAAGCGATTCTCCTGACTCAGCTTCCCAAGTAGCTGGGATTACCAGTATGCACCACCACATCTAGCTAATTTTGTATTTTTAGTAGAGACAGGGTTTCACCATATTGGCCAGGCTGGTCTCGAACTCCTGACCTCAGGTGATCCACCCGCCTCAGCCTCCCAAAGTGCTGGGATTACAGGCGTGAACCAACGTGCCTGGCCTAATTTTTTTTTGTATTTAAAATAGAGACAAGGTCTCACTATATTGCACAGGCTGGTCTTGAACTCCTGGGCTCAATCAGTCCTCCTGCCTCAGCCTCCCAAAGCACTGGGATTACAGGCATGAGCCACCATGCCTGGCCTCTTTGCAGTTCTTGACTGCCCTAGCTCAGAACACACGTTTATCCCGGGACAACCTGGACAATAGATTTCTCTGAGACCAGTCTCCCGGACCAGAGCTCCCTTTCTGGAATGCTCTCCAACCCCCAGCACCTTGATTGACTTCTAGTCGATTACCAGGAAATCCTTCTGGAGCTAGGGTGAGTGTCGTTCTTTCCATTTTGCAGATGATGCTTAGGCCTGAGGAGATAAGCAGCTGGAATAGGGTCATGAGGCATTTCTGCCCCTGTGGTTATTATCAAAAGCCTCGAGGCATAACCAGTGGTCTTAGATGGGCGGGGCAGGACATAACGATGCCCTCGTGGTCTCTGACCTCCAGGAACAGAGACTGTCACGGGGACATCAGCCTTTAGCTGTGCCAGCAAGGGTGGGAGGGAGTCTGTGTTTGTCTGGTTCATTGTCGCCACTTCTTGCTTTGAGGCCATTGCAAGTGGGCGGGCATCGTCTGGAGGGCTTTCGACAGTGGGGGCGGAGGGGCCCATCCACCCAGCTGTGCTGTCTGGAGGGTGGTGACAGGTTATGGCCATCAGGGGTATTCCACTGGAGCTGCGCGGGAACCCAGGTCAGTCAGTTCCTAGACTTGTGGCCTCTTAACTCCCCCATGAGATTCAGACCAGGCTCGTGCTCAGGCCACCAAAGGACAGAGGGAAACATTTTTGGAAAGAATTTGATGTTTTGTATTTGATTTTGATTTGTATTTCCAACAATGATTCAAAGTAGTCATTGTATGGGCGAAAGTAATGGGTTGGGTGCTATTGGACTTTCTGGCTTTTATTTTTGGCTTAGTGTTGATTTTGAATGATCCATCAGGTGGGTCCCCTGGTTTTTTCAGTGCTTCACTGATCGGCCATCCACCCACCCATACAAGTACCTGCCCCCCTCACCTGCCCATCCATCCATGTACCTGCCCACCCACCCATCTTTTTAACCACTCACTAACCCACCCCTCCCATCCCCTTTCCATTTTTCTTCTCATCTAGCCCCTATCCATCCACCCATCTGTATTAGTTTGCTGGGGCTGCCATAACAAAATACTATAGCCTGGGTGACCTAAACAATAGACATTTATTTCTTACAGTTCTGGAGGCTTGAAGGTCCAAGATCAAGGTTTTTGTAGGGTTTGGTTTCTGGTGAGGGCTATCTTCTTGGCTTGCAGATGACAGTCTTATCATGGTGGGAAGATCGATCTCTCTCTCTGTCTCTCTCTTTCCCCCTCTTCATATAAGGCCACCAATCCCACTGGATTAGGGCCCCATCCTTATGACCTCATTTAAACTTAATTATCTCCTAGAAGTCCTATCTCCAAATACAGTCACACCGGGGGTTAGGGTTTCAACACATTTAACATATGAACTTTGTGGGGGACACAATTCAGTCCATAGCACCATCCCCTTCCCATATCCCTCCAATTATCCTCCCATTCACCCCCCCATCCATATACCTACCCCTCTTCTGGCCATTTTCTCATCTACTTTTCCTTCCATCCATTCATTCATCCATTCATCATCCATCCAACAAACGTTTATTTCTCTCTCTCTTTTTTTTTTTTTTTTTTTTTTTGACATAGAGTCTCTCTCTGTAGTCCAGGCTGGAGTGCGGTGGTGTGATCTTGGCTCACTGCAACCTCCACCTCCTGGGTTCAAGTGATTCTCCTGCCTCAGCCTCTTGAGTAGCTGGGATTACAGACACGTGCCACCATGACTGGCTAATTTTATATTTTTAGAAGCGATGGGGTTTCTCTATGTTGGTCAGGCTGATCTCAAACTCCCAACCTCAGGTGATCCACCGGCCTTGGCCCCCCAAAGTGCTGGGATTACAGGCTTGAGCCACCACGCCCAGCTTCTCATTCTTATAATGGGGTCACCTTTCACCTTTCCAGCTTCTTCTCCCTTGGCCATTCTACAGGAACTGCTGCATGCTTTCAAGTCTCTGGGCCTTTTTACTTATTTACATATTTATTCGAGATAGAATCTCACTCTGTTGCCCAGGCTGGAGTGTAGTGGTGCGATCTTGGCTCACTGGAACCTCCACCTCCTAGGTTCAAGCAATTCTCTTGCCTCAGCCTCCTGAGTAGCTGGGATTACAGGCATGTGCCACCACACCCAGCTAGTTTTTGTATTTTTAGTAGAGATGGGGTTTCACCGTGTTGGCCAGGCTGGTCTCCACCTCCTGACCTCCAGTGGTTTGCTCGCCTTGGCCTCATAAAGTGCTGGGATTACAGGCATGAGCCACTGTGCCGGGCCTAGTTTCTGGGCCTTTGGACATGCCTGTCCCCATGTGGGATGCCCTCCCCTCCGTCCCTTCCTGCTGCAATTCTGGAACCCCTTCCTCATGAGGCCTTCCCTTGCTAGCCTGATGCTTAGTGGTGGTTCCCACTCAGTTCTCCCAGGGTCCGCTTGCTGTGGTTTTTATCCTCTGGAATGGAGTGGCCCACAGTGCTCTATGACTTTTCATGGGACCCACAATCCCAGCCACAAGGAGAAAGACACTTCCTTCTCATCCTCTTCTGGCCCCTTTGACCCCAGCCTGGCAGGGCCTTGATGGGGAGTGGGTGGAGAGAAAAATGACATCTCAGGTCCCAGGCTCCCTCCACTTAAAAGCTGTGACTTAGGAAGAGGGGGCTCCCTTCTCCCCACTTCCCCTCTTCAAGGCCCAGTGCTGGCTGGGGCTGAATACTCCATATTGGTATGGTGGGTGGGGCATTTCACTGGTGTTTTATTGACCTTGTGCTTCCTGGTAGCCAGAGAAGAAAAAAGAAAAACCCACAAAAACCCCTTCTTTGATCTCTTGGGGAAATTTCTTGACATTTTGCCCGCCCTCTGCAGCCAGCACTCAGCTGTGTGGCTGGGTTTGCACGTGGGCGGGTTGGTGGAGGAAGGAAGCTGAGGGACCTTTGAGATTGAAAACTGTAGATGTCATCGAATCCCTTCTTGCACCCAGGCCTGTGATGCCCTCTCCAGCATTCCTGAGAGCAGGTCCCCAGCCCTTTGCTTACATACTTTTGGTGACGGGGAGCTCATTCACTGACTCATAACAATGGCCACGATTCATACCAATGGAGCACGCTATGTGCTGGCCACTGTGCTGGGCCCTTTACCCACCTTAGTTCCTTCAATCCTGATAAGAAACCCAGAGAGGAAACTTGGACATCAGGGGGTTCAGGGATTTGCACAAGGCCACATGTGGATCAGTGGCTCAGCTGGGCCATGAACATGACCACCCGGCGCAGTCTCCTGAGCTCTTCAGCTGTGGTTGATACTGACCTCCAAGGCCTCGAATTTGGGAGGCAGAAGAGTTTACGAGTGAAGAGCTAATGCGGGGGCTACAGAGCCCTTCCTGTTCTCCATCTTCCTGGACCACCCTCCCTTTGTGTGCAGACTCACTCCCCACAGGAAGGGGTCTCTCCTGCAGATGTCTGAGGCCTGCCCAGGTTCAGGGGAAGGATGTGAGGCCAGGCCAAGTGTTAGGTAGGGAGCATGGCAGGTGTATTCCATCTTGTCCCAGGAGTTGAGGGTTCCTCCAAAGGCTGTGAACAGGAAGGAGGAGGAGGAGGGGTTTGTGGGTTCCCCCAGCTTCCACTGCCCTTGGGTAAAGCCCAGCTCCGTGCATGGACACGTCTACCTAGCATGACAGCTGCTGCCCCTGCCGCCTCCCCCTCCCTCACCCCCGCCCAGTCCCTCTTCATCCTGGGCTTCAGCTGAGTGTGCTGGGCTCCCCTGTGCCCTCCGACACTGTCCCAGCAGAGCCCCCTCACAGCACCTCCTGGCCCCCCACTGTTCCTGTGTGCTTGACTCACACCTGTGCATTCCTCAGGGTTCATTTAAGTGTAGGCCCTCCCTGACCCCAGCCTGGGCCACAGAGCGAGATTCTATCTCAAAAAAAAAAAAAAAAAAAAAAAAGAGAAATAAACGTTTGATGGATGGATGGAGGGATGGCCCTCCCTGACCCCAAGCCAGCTCAAAGGTCTTGGCTCTGGGCTCTTGGTGTCTCCCATGGTTCCACTTTCCCAACACTCCTTCCGTGTGTCATGACTTGTCTATCGTCTTCCTGCAGGATCCCCAGCCCTGAGCCCAGGGCTTGGCACATAGTAGATACTCAGTTTTTGAAAGAATAGGTGAATGAATGAATATGGCTGGCTTGCCCTGCATACTCTTCTGTGACAGGCAGCTGCTGCCTCACAGGGCCAAGCTTCCATTGTCCCCCTGGCACCTCCCTCTGCTGAAGTCAGATCAGCCTCTTTCTCCTACCCATCCCACTCGCAGGTACATCCTAGTCTTGTCTTTCTGTAAGCCTGAAAAATCCACCAGGGTTCTTTTGTGTAGGAGGAAGTATGTGGGTGTGGAAGGGAGGAAATGGAAGGCAGTAGAAGGAAATAGGACCAGCCCAATGCAGCAAGCATTTATTGAGCTCTGTTGGATATAACCCTATATATGTTGGAAATAACCCATTTGGGGGAGAGAAGGACAAGGTCCTGCCCCCTGGGAGCAACCCACTAGTAGGGGAGGTGACATGCATATATATATATATATATGATACTCCAGAGGGTATCTGTGCTAAGATCGTTTCAAAGGAGGAAGAATGGGAGCTTACAGTGAGGAAAAGCCCCTATATCACTGGTCTGCATCCATCCATCCATCCATCCATCCATCCATCCATCCATCTACCCATCCATCCATCTACCCACTCATCTACTCTTCCCTAACCCATCCATCTATCCACCCATCCACCTTTCCCCATCCATCCATCCATTCACCCACCCATCTACCCATCCACCCATCTACTCACTTATCCACTGTTCCTCCACCCATCCGTCCATCCACCCATCTACCCACCCATCCACCCTTCCCCCATCCATCCATCCATCCACCCACCCACTCATCCATCCACTCACCCACTCATCCACCTACTCATTTATCCATTCACCTACCCACTCACTCATCCATCCATCTACCCACCAACCTACTCATCCACCCATCTACCCATCTTCCCACCCATCCACCCACTCATCTATCCATCCACCCATCCACCTACCCACCCACTCATCCATTTGCCCACCCATCTACCCACTCATTCATTCATTGATTCACCCAATATGTTTCGTGTATTTGCATTCTATCAGACCCTAGAGATTCAACCATGGAGGGGCAGCTATCATCTTGCCCTCACAAACTCAATCTCAATAAGACAAATATTATACTAGTTTGAGACTTTTCTATCTGCTTATAAGAAAAGGGGATGCCATAGTTTGAATTCCTCCAGAAGTAGACTGTTATGGGCTGAATCGTGCCCGCCCACCCACAACCAATTCCTATGTTGAAGTCTTAACCCCAGAATCTCAGAGTGTGACCTTATTCGGAGATGGGGTCTTTAAAAAGGCAATTGAGTTAAAATAAGTTCACTAGGATAGGCCCAAATCCAATATGACTGATGCCTTTATAAGAGGAAGTTAGGACACAGATATACACAAGGACAAGACTGTGGGAGGACATGGGGAACACAGTCCATCTATACGTCAAAGAGAAAGAGCTCAGAAGAAACTAGCCCTGCCCATACCTTGATTTTGGACTTCTGGCCTCAAGAACTGACAATGAATTTCTGTTGTTTAAGCCACCCTGTCTGTGGTAGTTTGTTATGGCAGCCTGAGCAGACTGATGCACAGACCTTGAGGCAATGATCTGAGTACAGTTGGTGATGCCTGGAAACACCAATTTGGAAGTAGGGAAGTGGCAGAGGGAAGGGAAGGCAGCTTATAAAGTTGTGTTAGAAAGCTAGTTACTGCTGTGGGCAACTCGGGCTTAATCCCTCTGGGGGCCTCTGGGAGCCAGTGCAGAATAGCTGAGGGTGAGGGAGCTGGGGTATTTATATGCCAATGCCCATCAACCATTGGTGGAGCTGCTCCTGGGGTGGTACATCTTGGTAGGTCTGGCCTGCCACACCCTGGCAGAGCAGGCTCTGGGTGTTCTGAGAGGGTAGTTTTAAAGGGACCCAGAGAAAGGATCTGGGTGGGGTCAGATGATCAGGAAAGTTCCATGAGAAAATGGTATTTCAGCCTGATCTGGCTGGGTGTGAAGGGTTCCCAGTGGGTGGAAGTGGAGATGGAGAAGCCACTTAGCCTGCAGGAAGAACATTTGTGTTAGTTTGCTGGGGCTGCTGTAACAAAGTACCGCAGGCTGAGTGGCTTAAACCAGTGGTCCCCAACCTTTTTGGCACCAGGGACTGGTTTTGTGGAAGATGATTTTTCCCACGAAGGGGGGTCAGGGATGGTTTTGAGATGAAACTGTTCCATCTCAGATCATCAGACATTAGAGTCTTATGAGGAGTGCACAACCTAGATCCCTTGCACGTGCAGTTCACAATAGGGTTTGCGCTCCTATGAGAATCTAATGCCATCACTGATCTGATAGGAGGCGGGGCTCAGGAGGTAATGCTCGCTCACCGTCACTTACCTCCTGCTGTGTGGCCCCATTCCTAACAGGCCATGGACTGGTACTGGTCCCTGGCTGCGGACTGGGGACTCCTTGCTTGTGGCAGCATAACTCCAGTCTTCCCTGGAGAACATGGCGTTCTCCCTGTGTGCACATCTGTCTCTGTGTCCAAATTTCCCCTTTTCTTATTTATTTTATTTCATCTGTACTGTATTGTATGGTTTTAGAGACAGGGTTTTGCTCTGTCACCCAGGCTGGAGTGCAGTGGCACGATCATGGCCACAACCTCTAACTCCTGGGCTCAATTGATCCTCCCACCTCAACCTTTCTGAGTAGCTAGGAGTACAATGTGCACATCACACCTGGCTAATTTTCTATTGTTGTAGATAGGGTCTTGCCATGTTGCCCAGGCTAGTCTCAAACTCCTGGCCTCAAGTGATCCTCCCATTTCAGCCTCCTAAAGTGTTGGGATTACAGGCATGAGTTACCATGCCTGACAATGTCCAAATTTCCCCTTTTCTTTTCTTTTTCTTTCTTTCTTTTTTTTTTTTTTGAGACGGAGTCTCACTCTGTCACCCAGGCTGGAGTGCAGTGGTGCAATCTCTGCTCACTGCAAGCTCCGCCTCCCGGGTTCATGCCATTCTCCTGCCTCAGCCTCTCAAGTAGCTGGGACTACAGGCGCCCGCCACCACGCCCGGCTAATTTTTTTGTATTTTTAGTAGAGACGGGGTTTCACCGTGTTAGCGAGGATGGTCTCGATCTCCTGACCTCGTGATCTGCCTGCCTCGCCTTCCAAAGTGCTGGGATTACAGGCGTGAGCCACTGTGCCCAACCTGTTTTTTTTTTTTTGAGATGGAGTTTCCCTCTGTTGCCCAGGCTGGAGTGCAGTGGTGTAATCTCAGCTCACTGCAACCTCCACCTCCCAGGTTCAAGTGATTTTCCTGCCCCAGCCTCCCGAGTAGCTGGGATTACAGGCACATGCCACCATGCCCGGCTAATTTTTGTATTTTTAGTAGAGTTTCACTATGTTGGGTTTCGCTGTGTTGGCCAGGCTGGTCTTGAACTCCTGACCTCAGGTGATCCGCCTGCCTCGGCCTCCCAAAATGCTGGGATTGCAAGCGTGAGCCACCGCACCAGCCAAATTTCCCCTTTTAATGAGAACACCAGTCAGATTGGACTAGGCCCACCCTAGCGGCTTCATTTTAACTGGATTGCCTCTTTAAAGCCCCTATCTCCAAATAAAGTCACATATTGAGGTACTGGGGGTTAGGACTCTGGCATATATATTTTTTTGGGGAGACACAATTTAATCCATACCAACATTCAGGATGTATGAGGGGTGCTAGAGAAAAGATCAAGATGCCCAGACTGGCTGTAGTAGAGAGTGCATGAAGTGAGCAATGTTCTAGAATGCCAGACTGGGAAGATGGAGACAGTGTGAGGCCTGGGAGTGCAGGCTGGGGAATGCCGTATGAATTAGGTCGACAGAACATGTTTTAATGAAATATGTGTGAGGCCCTGTGTTAGGGGAGGCATTGGTGAGCGGACATAGAAAGACTCATCCTCAAGGAGCTGACTTTTTTTTTCTTGAGACAGGGTCTTGCTTTGTTGCCCAGGCTGGAGTGTGGTGGCGCTATCTCCGCTCACTGCAACCTCTGCCTCCTGGGTTCAAGTGATTCTCCTGCCTCAGCCTCCTGGGTAGCTGAGATTACAGGTGTGCACCACCACACCTGGCTAATTTTTGTATTTTCAGTAGAGATGAGGTTTCACCACGTTGGTCAGGCTGGTCTCAAACTCCTGACCTCAAATGATCCACCTGGGCCGGGTGCGGTGGCTCACACCTGTAATCCCAGCACTTTGGAAGGGCAAGGCGGGGCGGATCATGAGGTCAGAAGATCGAGAGCATCTTGGCTAACACGGTGAAACCCCGTCTCTACTAAAAATACAAACAATTAACCGGGCATGGTGGCGATTGCCTGTAATCTCAGCTGAGGCAGGAGAATCGCTTGAACCTGGGAGGCGGAGGTTGCAGTGAGCTGAGATCCTGCCACTACACTCTAGCCTGGGCAACAGAGCAAGACTCTGCCTAAAAAAAAAAAAAAAAAAAAAGATCCACCCACCTCAACCTCCCAAAGTGCTGGGATTATAGGCATGAGCCACCGCACCCGATGGAGCTGACATTCTTATGGGGAATTTAGACACTGTGAAGATTCAGCTCACAAATAAATGTGTGATTACAACAGTTAGATGTTGAAGGGCAAGGAAATGAGTCTTTGTTTTTACTGGGCATCGCGACCAAGGCTCTGAGACAGCAATGCTTTGATTATGATGTGAAGGCTGAGTGGGAGTTACTAGGGGAGAGGAGCATTCCTGGCAGAGGACCAGCTTGTGCAAAGGCTCTGGGGTGGCAGAAGGGAGCATGGCCCCTTTGGGGAACAGGGAGATGCCAGTGTGGCTAGAGATCAGAGGGCAAGGGGGACACAGGTGAGCCGAACCTCACTAGCCATGGTAAGGACCCATCCTGGGAGCCATGAGAAGCCTTTAAAAGTTTTCAGCAAGGAGTGATGGGGTCAGATTTACCTCTTGGAAAGACTACTGGGGAACTACTGAAGTGTCTGAGTTAAAAAGCGACAGCCATGAAGCTAGTTTTTTTGTTTGTTTGTTTGTTTTTGAGACAGAGTCTCACTCTATCCCAGGCTGGAGTGCAATGGCGCGATCTTGGCTCACTGCAACTTCCGCCTCCCGGGTTCAAGCGATTCTCCTGCCTCAGCCTCCCAAGTAGCTGGGATTACAGGTGCCTGCTACAACACCCGGCTAATTTTTGTATTTTTAATAGAGACGGTGTTTCACCACGTTGACCAGGCTGGTCTTGAACTCCTGACCTCATGTGATCCACCCACCTCGGCCTCCCAAAGTGCTGGGGTTACAGGCGTAAGCCACCGTGCCTGTCCTGTTACTATATGTTATTTTGTTTAATGCTTTGATAACCATATTCCAATGTAGTTGGATTCCTCTGTATTCCTACATATTTTATTTATGAATTCATGATTCTGTGCAGTGTCCACAGGCTTCCTTAGAATGATTAGGGGCACAAGAAATATTGGGAACCCCCGGTCTACTTTCATTGTAACTGGCAGAAGGGCTCAAATAAGACAAAAGAGAAATAATTGGCTCCCTAACAGAGAAGTCCATGGACACCCTACATTCAGATGTTTGAATGATGTCCTCAGGAGCCCATTTCTCTCCAACTCTGGCTTCTGCTGCCTTCTGAGTTACCTCCTTCTTAGGCAAGTTCTGCCCACACCATGCCCACGCACAGGCCGTGATGACCTGGGCAGCTCTGGGCTTAACCGGCCCTTTCAGCCAGGAATCCAGCAGATAAACGGAGGACATCTTTCTGGATTGCTTCTGTGAAACTCTCAGAGATGAGGCTTATTGGCTGGCATGCCTGAGTCATGTGCCCATACTAAACCAATCACAGTGCTGAGGAATGTGGAGTACTCTGATTGGCCTGCTTGGGTCATGTGGCAATCCTGAGCCAATTATATTGATGGGAAGAAGTATTCTGATTGGCCTGCTTGGGTCATGTGCTCATCCTGGAAGCGAGGTAGGCAGCGATTGCTGGGTGACTTATCTGTAAATCAGGCTGGATTAGGGTCCTAGTGGCAGGGGTGTCCAATCTTTTGGCTTCCCTGGGCCACATTGGAAGAAGAAGTGTTAGTATGGAAGAAGTGAATTTAGTCTAACACTAAGGATAGTGTTTTAGCTCATAGCTGATGAGCTATAAAAAAAAAAAATCACACACACACAAATCTCATAATGTTTTAAGAAAGTTTATGAGTTTGCGTTGGGCGTCATTCAAAATTGTCCTGGGCCGAATGCGGCTAGTCATGGGTTGGACAAGCTTGGTCTAGACTTTCATGGTCTAAAGTTATGGCTCTCCTAATTCCTGCAGTGAGATAAGACCCCTGCAGAGAATGATGACAACCAGTGCTCATATAGTGCTTGTTGGGTGCCAGGGACTGCCGTAGTACTTTATACATATTTATCTTCACAGTCCACAGTCCTTTCAAGAACCCTAGGAGGTGGGTCTTATTACTAACCTAATAGTGCTAAATATATACACTTACTGTGTACCCTCACACACAAAAATAGTGCTGACAAGGTCATTGTCACTCAATTGGCAAATGGCAGCCCTAGAATCCCAGGCCCAGCTCTTCTCTATAACTATGTTGCTTTTCCTTGCCTGCTAGGAGACCTTAGGCGAGGGTTGCCCCTCCTGGGTGTCAGCGCTTCCATCCATAACACGAGAATTGGACTGACAGTTTTCGGGGGTTGGAGGTGGAGCTGGGAGGGGCGTCAGGGATGAGAGGTGTGGGGCATTGGGTCGTAAGGCCTTTGCTAAGTCAGCCTGGCTTGGAGCTTCTCTGTTTCTTTTCCCAGGGCTGTTCCCGACACAGCAGTGCCCACAGAGGCCTGCTGACTGCAGGAAGCAGTGTGAGCCTGACCACTACCTGGATGAGACCAACCGCTGTACAGCCTGCGTGAGTTGTTCTCGAGGTAAGGGCCTTGTTTTCTCTCCAGGGCCTCCTTCTAGGGAGATGAGGGGTCCTCAGAGGGGAGGTGAAGAATCTGGAAGGTGGAGAGCATCATGATTTGATGTCTGTTCTCTGAATTGTCCTCCTGGTACCTCAGTTTACCTCTCTGCATTTGTGATTTGATATCAGCCATGACCTTTTGCATCCATACTTTCACAGAGACTTAACATGTTTCCTGAAGGAAAGGACTCACATTTTTTTGAGTTTAATCCTCACCACAGCCCTAGGGGAGGATTTCTTGCTTATCCTTACTTTACAATGAGGAATTTGAGGATAGGGAGGTTAAGGGCCTTTCCAAAGTTACAAAACTCTGGTAAGTGGCAGAACTGGAGTTTGAGTTGTGGCCTGACACCAAGAGCTGTGTTCTTTTCCTAAGACCACAGGACTTCCAGGAAAACTGTTTCAATATGACCTTTTATTGTTAGTTTCTTATTATGGTTGGAGAATGCGGTCTGTGTGCTATCTAGTGTTTATTTTTGTGTAGATTTTTTTGGGGGGTAGGGTGGGGGAAATTTGTTGAGATCTTTTTGTGGTCTAATAATAAATGATCACGTATTTTCAGAGTGTTCAGTGTATGGGTGTTTTAAAATGTGTATTCTGTTTGTTTCATATAAAGTTCTCTATATATCTAGTAAGTTAAGCTTGTTAATTGTGTTATTTAAATAATATGTACCCTTGTTTACTTTTATCACCCTTATTTCTGAGAGATGTTAAAATCTTATCTCCCAGTATACTTGTTCATCTATTAGATTTTCATTGTGTTCTTTCTATTTTTGCTTCATATATGTCAAAGCTATGTTATTAGGTACATAAATGTTCATGAATATTATGTTTTTTTGGTGGGTTGGGCTTTTTATCCACATGAATATACCTCTCCATTCCTTGTAATGCCTTTTCCCTTAATTTCACATTTGTTTGACATTAATATTGCTATTCCTTCCTGCAAGAAGTAGCAAAGGTTAAAAAGAAAGAAAAGTAATAATAATATTGCCATTTCTTCTTTCTTTTTATTAGCATTTATCTGGTATATCTTTGAATTTCTAAAAGTAATGACTTCATTTTATGAAATGAAAATTATAAACATTTATTATTTAAAATTCAAGCAATACAAAGAGTGTAAGGAAGAAAACAAACATTGCCCTCCCCAGCCCTCCATTTATAGATAACTACTATTATCATTAGATGGTTGACACGCCTCTCTAACCTCTCTGTATAAAGATGGGTAGGTTAGTAACCAGACAGCCTGTACACACTTACAAAGAAGGAATTTTAAGAGAATGGCAACATATTATTTATGGCATTAAAATGATAATATTTAATTTTAATCAAAAGTATCAGAAAAAGAAACCGAAGTGAAACAGAAGAATGCCAAACCTCAGTCAGATTAATATATTTTCAGCAAAAGATACTGCAGTTCCTTTAAAAAAAACACTCTAAAATTAAGAAAGGAGGTTATGAAAATCAGTACGTGGTTAATAATAATTTCAGAATCTACTGTCTCTTGCAGTAAAGGCACAATCTGCTTAGTTTGAGTTTTGGACAGTAGAGAATAGATTGACTCCCTGTAATGAAGAACAGAGTAATTATTTTTCCCACCTCCTCATCCTCTTCCTGACTTTTATTCCTTACACAATTTTTACTTTGTCATAATCTATAATGTTTATATTCTCATCTGCAACCATAAGTCCGTTGGCATGTTAGCCTTAAAATTTTTTATTATTCATGATGAGTTTATTTGGCACAGCTTCTCCATTCCTGAGTTTTTCACTTCGATTCACCATTTGAGTGATTGGATTACACTGTCAGGTGGATTTTTCAAGAAGGGCTCATCTTTGCAATATTCTCTGTTATTTCATGTTTGAGGATGTTTGTCTGTTGCCTATATTTTTGTTTTTTTTTCTTTTTGAGACAGAGTCTGACTCTGTCGCCCAGGCTGGAGTGCAGTGGTGCGATCTTGGCTCACTGCAACCTGTACCTCCTGGATTCTCCTGCCTCCTGAGTAGCTGAGATTACAGGGACGCACCACCACGCCCGGCTAATTTTTGTATTTTTAGAAGAGATAGGGTTTCATCATGTTGCCCAGGCTGGTCTCAAACACCTGACCTCAAGTGATCCGCCCGCCCCGGCCTCCTAAAGTGTTGGAGGTCACCATTCCCGGCCCAATTTCTTATCTTTAAATTTTAAGACAGGGTGTCACTTTGTTGTCCAGGCTGGCCTTAAACTCCAGGGCTTAAGTGTTCCTCCTGCCTCAGCCTCCCGAGTAGCTGGGGCTGCAGGTGCATACCACTGCACCCAACTTACAATTTTTTTGTGTGTCTCTGAGGATATAAATTATAGTCATGTATTGCTTAATGACGGGAATACATTCTGACAAACGTGTCATTAGGCAATTTTGTTGTTGTGCAAGCATCCTAGATTAGTGTACTTACACACACCTACATGATGTAGCCCACTGCACAGCTAGGTTCTGTGGCAGATCCTTTTGCTCCTAAGCTACAAATCTGCACAGCATGTGACTGTCCTGAATACTGTAGGCAACTGTGATACGGAGGTAAGTATTTGTGTATCTAAACATAGAAAAGGTGCAATAAAAATACGATCTAGGCTGGGCACAGTGACTCACACCTGTAATCCCAGCACTTTGGGAGACTGAGGAGGGTGGATTACCTGAGGTCAGGAGTTCGAGACCAGCCTGGCTAACATGGCAAAACCCCATCTCTACTAAAAATACAAAAATTAGCTGGGCGTGGTGGCACGTGCCTGTAGTCCCAGCTACTCGAGAGGCTGAAGCAGGAGAATTGCTTGAACCTGGGAGGCGGAGGTTGCAGTGCGCCGAGATCGTGCCATTGCACTCCAGCCTGGGTGATAGAGTGAGACACTATCTTAAAAAAAAAATACGATATGAAAGATAAAAAAATGGCACACTTGTACAGATAAAAAAATGGCACTTACCGTGAATGGAGCTTGCAGGACAGGAAGTTGTTCTGGGTGAGTCAATGAGTAAGTGGTGGGTGAGTGTGAAGGCCTAGGGCATTACTATACACTACTGTGGACTTTATCAACACTGTACACTTAGGCTATACTAAATTTATAAGACATATTTTTCTTTCTTCGATAATAAATTAAACAACTTTTTCACTTTATAAACTTTAACTTTTTAAACTTTTGGCTCTTTTGTAATAACACTTAGCTTAAAGCACAAACACATTGTACAGCTGTACAAAAATATTTTCTTTATAGCCTTATTCAATACACTTTTTTCTATTTTAAAATTTTATTTTATTATTTTTAACATTTTTAAATTAAAAGCTGAGACACAAACACCTACATTATCTGAGGCCTACACAGAGTCAGGATCATCAGAATCACTGTCTCCCTCCTCCGAATCTTGTCCCATTGGCAGGGTGCAGTGACTCACACCTGTAAGCCCAGCACTTTGGGAAGCCAAGGTGGGCAGATCACTTGAGGTCAAGAGTTCAAGACCAGCTTGGCCAACATGGTGAAACCCTGTCGCTACTAAAAACATAAAAATTAGCCGGGCATGTTGGCATGCGCCTGTAATCCCAGCTACTCAGGAGGCTGAGGCAGGGGAATTGCTTGAACCCGGGAGGCGGAGGTTGCAGTGAGCTGAGATTGCGCCACTGCACTCCAGCCTGGGCAATAGAACGAGACTCTGTCTCAAAAAAAAAAAAAAAAAAAAAGAAACGAATCCTGTCCCATTGGAAGGTCTTCAGGAGCGGTAACATGCATGGAGTACCATCTCCTGTGATAACGATGCCTTCTTCTGGATACCTGCAGAAGGACCTACCTGAGGCTGTATTACAGTTAACTTTTTTTTTTTAATAAGTAGGAGTACACTGTAAAATAATGACAAGGCCGGCTTGGTGGCTGATGCCTGCAGTCTCAGCACTTCGGGAGGCCAGGCTGGGAGGATCACCTGAGGCCAGGAGTTTGAGACCAACCTGGGCAACACAGTGAGATCCCCATCTCTACACAAAATAAAATAAGTTAGCTGGGTGTGGTGGCATGCGCCTGTAGTCCCAGCTACTCAGGAGGCTGAGGTGGGAGGATTGCTTGAGCCCAGGAAGTTGAGGTTGCAGTAGCCGTGATCGTGCCACTGCACTCCAGCCTGGGCAACAGAGCAAGACCCTGTTTCAAAAAAAAAGGATAAAAAGTATAGTACAGTAAGTACATAAACCAGCAATATAGCTTTCTATCATCATTATCAAGTATTACGTACTATCCATAATTGCGTGTGCTACGCAGCACTTTTATACAACTGGCAGTGCAGTAGGTTTGTTTACACCAACATCTCCACAAACATGGGAGTAACGCATGTGCTATGATAACCAATTGCTGTGGCTATGACATGACTAGGCAATAGGAATTTCTCAGCTCCATTATTATCTCATTTTTTGTTTTTTTTTTTTTTGAGATGGAGTCTCGCTCTGTTGCCCAGGCTGGAGTGCAATGGTGCAATCTCGGCTCTCCGCAACCTGGGTTCAAGTGATTCTCCTGTCTCAGCCTCTCAAGTAGCTGGGATTACAGGCATGCGCCACCACGCCTGGCTAATTTTTGTATTTTTTTTAGTAGAGGTGGGATTTCACCATGTTGGCCAGGCTGGTCTTGAACTCCTGACCTCAGGTTATCTGCCCTCCTCGGCCTCCCAAAGTGCTGGGATTACAGGCGTGAGCCACCGCGCCCGGCTTCCATTATGATCTTATGGGACCATCATCATATATGCCATCCATTGTTGACTGAGATGTTGCTCTGTGGTGCGTGAAGGTATCGTTTCTAATGTTTCGTTCTGTTTTCCCTCTTTTCTGCCTCCTTGAGTGTTAGTTCTCTTTGCATTCAGAGCTCCTCTTCCTTGGCGCTGGTTTTCCTCTGATGTTTGCTGACTTCTAGTTCTGTGCACATCATATCTCATGATGCAGGTGGTCTGCAAATGGGGCTTCTGAAACCCACCTCTGAGGGCCATGAGGCTCAGGTGGGGCTGCAATAGTCTCTTTGCAGGGAGACGCGTGGCCTCTGGCTCTGTGGCATGAGTCGATGAGGAGCTATCCAGCGCCTTTACCCCTTCTTCAGCGAGTCCCCCTTGGCTGCATTCTGGGCTGTGGTCTCCTTCAGTCTGATCTCATCTGTCCTCTGCCTTCCGTATTTCGGGGAGTTGTCTTCATTTCTGATCTGCCAAGGTTGCCCCTTGTTGGTCTCCAGGCCTGTTACAAATTAATTATCAGTTTTACCAGTGCTATTTTTGTTTTGTTTTGTTTTGTTTGAGACGGAGTCTCGCTCTTTTGTCCAGGCTGGAGTGAAGTGGGACGATCTCAACTCACTGCAACCTCCACTTCTCGGGTTCAAGTGATTTTCTTGTCTCAGCCTCCCCAATAGCTGGGATTACAGGCGCACACCACCACACCCGGCTAATTTTTGTATTTTCAGTAGAGACAGGGTTTCACTATGTTGGTCTCAAACTCCTGACCTCAGGTGATCTGCCCACCTCGGCCTCCCAAAGTGCTGGGATTACAAGTGTGAGCCACCACTCCCGGCCTAGCTGTACTTTTTATGTCTGTTAACCAACCTGTGATTTCCTGCTTTTCCTGCCAGCAGTTGTTATTATCTGTCTTTTTGATTCTAGTCATTCTAGTGGATGTGAAGTGGTATCTCACTGTGATTTTGACTTGCATTTCCCTAATGGCTAACGGTGTGGGACATGTTTCATGTGTTTATTGGCCAGCTGTGTATCTGCTTTAGAGAAATGTCTATTCCAATCCTTTGTCCATTAAAAAAATTAATAAACTATTTCTGGCCGGGCACGGTGGCTCACGCCTGTAATCCCCGCACTTTGGGAGGCCGAGGCGGGTGGATCACCTGAGGTCAGGAGTTTGAGACCATCCTGGCCAACATGGTGGAACCCCATCTCTACTAAGAATACAAAAAATTAGCTGAGCTTGGTGTTGTGCACCTGTAATCCCAGCTACTCAGGAGACTGAGGCAGGAGACTGCTTGAACCCAGGAGGCGGAGGCTGCAGTGAGCCGAGATCGTGCCACTGCACTCCAGCCTGGGTGACAGAGTGAGACTCTGTCTTAAAAAAAAAAATTAATAAACTATTTCTTAGAGCAGTTTTAGGTTTACAGGAAAATTGACAGAAAATACAGAGTTCCCATATACCCTTTACCCCCTTCCCAGTCTCCCACAGTTTCCCCTATTTTTTTGTTTGAAACGGTATCACTCTGTTGCCCAGGCGGGAGTGCAGTGGTGCAATCACAGCTTACTACAGCTTCAACCTCCTGGGCTCAAGCGATCCTCCCACCTCAGCCTCCCAAGTAGCTGGGACTACAGGCATGTGCTACCATGCCTGACTAATTTTTGTATTTTTTTTTTTTGTAGAGACGGGATTTCACCATGTTGCCCATGTTTTATAGAGATGGGATTTCACCATGTCGCCATATGAGGACAAATGATCCTCCTGCCTCGGCCTCCCAAAGTGCTGGGATTAAAGGCATGAGCCACTGCACCCAGCCTCCCCTGTCACGAACACCTTGCATTAGTGTGGCACGGTTGTTAGCATTGATGACCCGATAATGATGCCTTATTATTACTAACTGAAGTCCATAGTTTACAGCAGGGTTCACTCCTGGTGTTGCCCATTCTAGGGCTTTAGACAAAAGGATGATGACATATGCCCACCATCACCGTGGCATCCGGAATATTTTCACTGCCCTAAATGTGTCCTGAGCTCGTCGGTTCATCTCTCCCTTCCCCTGAACCTCTGGCAGCTACTGATCTTTTTACTGTCTCGATAGTTTCGTCTTTTCCAGAAATGTCATGTAGTTGGAATGACAGTGTGTAGCCTTTGCAGACTGGTGTCTTTCATTTAGCAATACGTATCTGAGTTTCCTCCATGTCTTTTTTTAATTTTTTTGCATTTTAAAACATTGGTACATTAATTTATTTTAATTTTTAATCCAATTTTAGTGGTCACCAGGGGGTTGAGCTGGGAGGCGGAGGCTGCATTGCGCCTGCCCTCTCCCCCTCATCTCAAGAGCTCTCTGGAGAGATGCCTTCCTTCTGTTCCCCTCTGTGACCCCTGTCTGTGTCCCTTAGACGACCTCGTGGAGAAGATGCCGTGTGCATGGAACTCCTCCCGTGTCTGCGAGTGTCGACCTGGCATGTTCTGTGCCACGTCTGCCGTCAACTCCTGTGCCCGCTGCTTCTTCCATTCTGTCTGTCCAGCAGGGATGATTGTCAAGTTCCCAGGTCAGTGTCCCCACCCTTGACTCAGGACAGAGATCTATGCTGTTCCTGCTGCACCTTCCACCCACCCCAGTGCACTATTGACTTCCAACCTCCCGCTTCCCGGAGACTGTTGGACAGATCATGTCTCCTTGGGTGATGGGCCAGGGATGTACCCAGCACCCAGCCCTTCTGCTGCCCTCCCCCACCTTGTGTTCCAGGTGCAGAGAGACCCTGCTGTCCCCTGGCATAGACCTGGCTGGAGGAGGTCTTGCTTTGGTTTGAGGCTCAAGGCAGAAGTTATCTGATGCCCCATAAACAAGAAGGAAACCTCAAGTCTCTGTCCTGGGAGTTCCCTAGAAGATTGGTGTTGGCGTCCCCCTTTCAGGTTCAGGGCATTGGGAGTTAGAGGTGCTGAGAGATCCGGCCCCAGGCTCAAGACTTGAGAAACTTGGGTTTCTTTTCCAACTCATCGTGTGACCTCAGACAAGTTTCTTACCTCTCTGACTTCTACTTCTCTGATAGTACGAAGTGTCAGGGCTGCTCTTAACCAGAGAAGGGGTATGGGCCACAGAACCTGTCTGGGTGGCGTTGGGACCATCTTCCAGAAGGCAGGCATGAGGAGTGGGTGGGCTTTGGAGCACAGCACAGAGTGGCTGCCGCAGCTGCAGACTGTATGGAGCTGGGGAGATGGGCTCAGAGGCAGCCCTGTGTCCACTGAGGAGAAAAGTGCCACAAAGTACCTGTGGTCCCTCCCCCAACCAGGTCTTTCTCTGGAGTCCCATGCCCTGTTGTGCAAACCTGGGGATTGGCAGTCACCCCCATCGCTACCAGTGCCTGCCCCTTTTGTCCTTCCCCGCTTCCTTCATCCCTCACAGCCAGCCCATCCTCAAGTCCTGTAGACTTGGCCTCCAATTATCTTCCCCACCTTCTCACCCCGAATTCCTTCTCTTGTACAGCCCCCATGGCAGACAGCCAGAATGACCCTTGCAAGACCAAATCTGAATGTAATCCTCTCTCTCTCTCTCACACGCACACACGCACGCACACACACACACACACACACACACACACACACACACACACACACGGATATATACCTGAAATGCTTCAGTATCTTCCTGTTACTCTAAAGATAAGGACACAAGCCCAGGTGCGGTGGCTCACGCCTGTAATTCCAGCACTTTGGGAGGCTGAGGCAGGCAGATCACTTGAGGTCAGGAGTTCAAGACCAGCCTGGCCAACATGGTGAAACCTCATCTCTACTAAAAATACAAAAATTAGCCAGGCCTGGTGGCAGGTGCCTGTAATTCCAGTTACTCAGGAGGCTGAGGCAGGAGAACCACTTGAACCTGGGAGGCGGTGGTTGCAGTGAGCTGAGATTGAGCCATTGCACTCCAGCCTGGGTGACAAGAGCAAGACTCCGCCTCAAAAAAAAAAAAAAAAAAAAAAAAAAGAAAACTCCAGGGACTCACCATTGATTGGGTCCTTCAGGTCCCAAGGCCCCCAGTTGACCTGCCTTCTTCTCTTCATCTTTCAGAGCTTTCTTACATTTATTTTGTACATAATATCCAGGGCTTTCAGCGGTTCTTGGTGGGAGGATGAGGGGAAAATGTGTCTGTGCCATCTTCCCAGAATCAGAGTCTCAGGATGTGATCCCAACACAGCCCCCTCCTTTCTCCCTGCCTCAGCTCTCAGCACCAAGCCCTCACTCTCTGGGCTCCACCTGCGCTGCCCTTCTTCCAGGTCGGAGGACGTGTGCGCTTCTCTGTCCCACCCGGCCTCTGCACGTGCTGTTCTCTCTGTCAGAGACACCCTTCCCTCCGCATTCACTTAGTCAAATCCTACTCAGCCCTGAGCTCTCCACCCCACTTCCTCAAGAGGCCGTCCCTGGCCTCTCACTAGGGAAGCTGGTAGCACTGTGTCCTTTGCAAATGTGGATACATACCTCTGTCTGTCTCTTGGTTTGATCAATGTCTGTCTCCCTTCCTGGCTGGAAGCTTCCTGAGGGCAAAGACCATGCTCCTGGTGTTCATCAGCACCTCCCCACTGCCTGATCAAATGCTAGGCATGGCACCTGCTCCCCATAGAAATTCGCTGAATTAAGATATGGAGGCACCTGACAGGGAGAGCCAAGCTGGGGGTGGGTGGAGTTCAAATCTGGTCAAATTCCAGGGTCAGGGGAGAGCGCTCTGCTAAGGAATGATGGAGGCCTCCACCCATAAGCAGGGGAGAGTGCTGCAGTGGACTGGGTGGCAGATACGTAGGATTTTGCAAAGATTTGCAACTGTGGGGCATGTTCCCACCCGTCTCTGGACCTCAGTCTCCCCATTTGTCAATGAGGAGGTGTAACTGAAGGCCTTGGGGGCCTCTCCAAAAAGGCCAGACTTCCAAAAAGTTTCCAGCTCAGAAACTTTTGCATCTTTGTGAAAAACATCTTGAGTTCAGTTGTTCCAGCCAAGGCTTCCTGCTGGAGGGACTGTCTGGGCGGTGTTCCTGAGACTGCCACACGGTGGGCGCCAGAGGCCTCCCTTTGCTGCCCCTGGACCCGAGCTGCCCAATGCAGTGCCACTGGCCCGTCGCACTTGGCCACGCACTTAAAATGCAGCTAGGGGCCGGGTGCGTTGGTTCACACCTGTAATCCCAGCATTTTGGGAGGCTGAGGCAGGCGGATCACTCGAAGTCAGGAGTTCGAGAGCAGCCTGGCCAACGTGGTGAAACCTCGTCTCTACTAAAAATATAAAAATTGGCCAGGTGTGGTGGTGGGTGCTTGAAATCTCAACTACTCAGGAGGCTGAGGCATGAGAATTGCTTGAATTCAGGAGATGGAGGTTGCAGTGAGCTGAGATTGTGCCACTGCACACCAACCTGGCGACAGAGTTAGACTCTGTTTCCAAAAAACCCAATAAAAAATAAAAAAAAATGCAGCTAGGTCCGTATTGAGAAGTGCTGTGTGTACAATATGCACTGGATTTCAAAAACTTGGTATAAACAAGAATATAATTAATTACTTTTTATATTGATTGCCTGCAAACATGGTAATATTTTAGATATACTGGGTTAAATAAATATACTATGAAAATTAATTGCACTTATTTCTTTTTATCTTTTAAAGTGTGGCTCCTAGAATATTTGAGCTGACCTATGTGACTCACATATTTCTGTTGGACAGCACTGTTTTAGAAGTGTTCTAATCTCAGCTGCCAAACCCTGGTTAATCTCTGGGGTCCCCTGTGGACTCACCCATGGGGCAGCTGTCTGGGGTTGTTGGTTTTTTTCCAGCTGTAAAATAGAAAGCAGTTTCTGCCTCCAGTCAGCCAAGCCCCAGGCTAAGAGCCTTCACTGGCTGTCTCTCCTGAAATTCTCAAGTCTCCATAAGACAGACAGTATTAGCCCCATTTTCCAGGTGTGGAAGTCGAGGTCCAGAGATGGGAGGTAAATTGCCTGCAGAGACAGAGCAGGAAATGTCTAAGCTTAGGTGTTGTCCCTCCACCGTGCCACAGAACACGAGAGGTCAGCATTGCTCGCACTCACCTCCACGGAAACCTTCAGAGCGAAGTCTCACACATACAGGCCACCTTTTTTTTTTTTTTTTTTTTTTTGTGACGGAGCCTTGATCTGTCGCCCAGACTAGAGTGCAATGGCATGATCTTCAGCTCACTGCAACCTCTGCCTCCCAGGTTCAAGTGATTCTCCTGCCTCGGCCTCCTGAGTAACTGGGATTACAGGTACCTGCCACCATGCCTGGCTAATTTTTTGTAATTTTAGTAGAGATGGGGTTTCACTATGTTGGCCAGGCTGGTCTCGAACTCCTGACCTCATGATCCGCCCACCTTGGCCTCTCAAAGTGTTGGGATTACAGGTGTGAGCCACCGTGCCCGGCAACATACGGGTCACCTTCTAAGTGATGGGATGGGAGTCCAGATGGGGGTAAGGACATAGCATTTACCATATGTCATGCAGTGTGATGGGCACCTCACATGTACTCTTCTGTTTATCCTGATGACAGCCTGGTGAAGAGTGTATGATTATAATCATTTGACTGGGCTAGGCACGGTGGCTCATGCCCGTAATCCCAGCATTTTGGGAGGCTGAGGAGGGTGGATCACCTGAGGTCAGGAGTTTGAGACCAGCCTGGCCAACATGGCGAAACCCCGTCTCTACTAAAAATACAAAAATTAGCCGGGCGTGGTTGCAGGCGCCTGTAATCCCAGCTACTCGGGAGGCTGAGGCAGGAGAATTGCTTGAACCTGGGATGCAGAGGTTGCAGTGAGCCGAGATTGCATCACTGCACTCTAGCCTGGGTGACAGAGCAAGACTCTGTCTCAAATAAATAAATAGATAAGTAAATAAAATTGACTTTCCTGGCACAGTTAGGACATAGCAGGAAAACTCAGGGGCACTGGATGGATGATGTGTGTGTTTTCTTCTCCACTCTGCTTCCGTCCAGCATTCTTCAGGACTCCTTGGATTGCAAGTAGCAAAATCCCCAATTTTTTAGCACATGTAGCTTAAAAGTCTGGGGATAGCTCTGAGAAGCTTCAGGCATGGCTGGATCCAGGGCTCCATCTTGCCCCATCTCTCACCTCTGTTTCCCTCTCTGTTGGTTCGTCGGCAAGATACTTACTAGCAGCTCTGCCCAGCGCCAGTGGGAAGACAGCTCCCCTTTCTTACATTTTTAATATCCAAAACCAAAACCTTTAAATCCCAAACCAGAATCTTTAAATTCTGCCTCACAGGCTTGGGTCACATGTCCGTCCCTGAACTGGCTTATCGTGGCCAGAGGAATGGAATGGATTGATTGGTCCAGCCTGGTCTCATGGCCACTCGGGAAAGGGGGTTCAGTCGGTCCTGACCCCTAACCACAGATGCTGAGATCAGAGGGAGAGTAATTCCCCAGGGAAAGGTAGGCTGCTTTGCTCCGAAGAGGAATGGGTGCCAGGCAGGTGCCACCTCCAGATGACTACTGCGTTTTCCAATGGCCCCATCTCCAACTCTGGCCTGTGGTAGTGAAGGGTGTATTCCGGGAGACTTTGGGTCCCCAACACTGATTCTGAAGGCACTGCTGTCCCCCCTGCAGGCACGGCGCAGAAGAACACGGTCTGTGAGTCGGCTTCCCCAGGGGTCAGCCCTGCCTGTGCCAGCCCAGAAAACTGCAAGGAACCCTCCAGGTGACTCCCTGGCTCTGCCTCGTCCTCTTCCCCCAAGCTGGCTTTCAGATGAAGCTGTCCCACCCCACAGGATGCCCATGGTACAACTGGGCTGGGGGTGTAAGCGGGATTCAGCCCATGGTGTCAGGACTTCGGGGTGCCTCTCTGCCAAGCCCCTCAGATCATTTGAGGCCCTAGGGTGTGCCCAGCCCTGCCCTGAGCACATGGGAGACCCACAGGGCTTAGAAAACACAGGGCCTTGCTCCCAGGAGCTTACAGTGGGCCCGCCAGAGGCAATGGGCCGAGGGCCTGGGACCCCGTCTCTGTGGAAACTGTTATTCGTGAGCACAGGCCTCCCTTGCCCCATTGGCAGAATTATCAGTCCCATCTCTGGCTTCTTCCCCAGTGGCACCATCCCCCAGGCCAAGCCCACCCCGGTGTCCCCAGCAACCTCCAGTGCCAGCACCATGCCTCTAAGAGGGGGCACCCGCCTCGCCCAGGAAGCTGCTTCTAAACTGACAAGGGCTCCCGACTCTGCCTCCTCTGTGGGAAGGCCTAGTTCAGATCCAGGTAATTTCCCCATGAAGCTGTGGGTCGTCTCCCTGGGGTGCCCGATTAGTGGATGGCCCATGAGTGGGGGTGTTTAGAGCAGGCGGGCACTGATCTGTGGTCTTTTCCTGGTGGGGAGAGAAGACAGTGGCAAGGTATGATCTAGGGCTGAAAGCATCGAGGGGCAGAGGTAGACACCAGAGGGCTCATTCATTTGCCAGCAGTGCAGAGGGCCTGCCTTGTGCCGGGCACCGGTGCCCCATCTCTCCCTCTATTTCCCTCTATGTTGGTTTGTCAGAGGGAAATGGGTCCCACTCTGCTGTTGTGACACTTGCAACTCAGCTGGCCAGCCTCTGCACGTGTCCATCTGATGCCCTCCTGGTCCCCATGGCGAAGGGTCGACCCTCAGTCATTTTTGTTTTTCTTTTTTTTTGAGACGGAGTTTCGCTCATGTTGCCCAGGCTGGAGTGCAATAGCGCAATCTCGGCTCACTGCAACCTCCACCTCCTGGGTTCAAGCGATTCTCCTGCTTCAGCCTCCTGAGTAGCTGGGATTACAGGTGCGCACCACCACGCCTGGCTAACTTTGTATTTTTAGTAGCGATGGGATTTCACCACGTTGGTCAGGCTGGTCTCGAACTCCCGACCTCAGGTGATCCGCCCACCTTGGCCTCCCAAAGTGCTGGGATTACAGGTGTGAGCCACCGCGCCCAGCCTATTCCCTTTTTATTACTGAATAGCCCTCCATGGCGTAGATATGCCGTGCTCTGTGTATCCAGTTTTTGGATATTTGGGTTATTTCTGCCTTTGGCTATAATGAAGAATAAAAAATACATCCTTGCGTGCATGTGCTTTCCTTTCTCTTGGGTCAGTTTTGTAAAAAAAATGAATTTCTGGGACTTCTAACAATTTTGGGTTGGAGCTCTTTTCCTATAGTTGTACCTTCTCCCGCTCCATGGCTTTGCGTATTCTCTCTATGATGTCTTTTGTTTGTTTGTGGTTTGTTTTTTTGAGGTGAGTCTTGCTCTGTCGCCCAGGCTGGAGTGCAGTGGCGCGATCTCAGCTCACTGCAACCTCTGCCTCCTGGGTTCAAGCAATTCTCCTGCCTCAGCCTCCCGAGTAGTTGGGACTACAGGCGCCTGCCACCACACTTGGCTACTTTTTTTTTTTTAGTAGAGACGGGGTTTCACCATGTTGGCCAGGCTGGTCACAAACTCCTGGCCTCAAGTAATCCACCTGCCCCAGCCTCCCAAAATGCTGGGATTACAGACGTGAGCCACCGCGCCTGGCCCACACGGGTCTTTAAAAGAGGGAGATAGGAGGCATCCAACCCCTCCCCGCCCAATACCATTCTGAACAGGAGTTACGCTAGTGTGCTGAGCTCTCAGGGAAGCTGTTCCCAAAGTTTTGAGCAGGGGAGTGACAGAGCTGTGAGACAGGGTTGGGGGAAGCTGTGGCATGGTGGCCTCAGGAGGAACAGTGGGCAGGGGCTGGTTGCGGGGCAGTGAGTACCCTCCTCTCGTGTGGAATGCACGCAGCATTCCTGTCCTCTCTGAGCCTCAGGACTCCCTCTGAAAGGCCGGACTGAGCTGACGTGCGGAGTTTGGGAGCTGGCCACGGTGAGGGATGGGGGGCTTCAGGGTTGGGTGGGGAGTGAGGCCTTTGCCAAGGCGGCCTGGCCTGCAGCTTCTCTGCTTGTTTCCCCAGGTCTGTCCCCAACACAGCCATGCCCACAGGGGTCTGGTGACTGCAGGAAGCAGTGTGAGCCCGACTACTACCTGGACGAGGCCGGCCGCTGCACGGCCTGCGTGAGCTGTTCTCGAGGTAAGGGCCTCGTCCCTCCCCGGACCTCAGTTTACCTCTCTGGATTTTTGAACTTCCAGTAACTCCCCCTCATGTTTGCGGGTTTTTGATGGGGGTTGCCTCTTTTCAGAGGGCTTCCATTTGCATATTATTTCCTTCCAGGAAGCATTTGTGAATCACCCACATGTTCCAAACTCGGCTCATTAATGTTTGTAACTACTCTGTGATTCAAGGATTGTGATCATTCCCCTTTTACAGAGGAGGAAACGGAGGCTTTGGGAAGTCAGGGAACTTCCAAGGGCTGTGGGCTGGAGTTTGAACCCAGACAAGTGCCACCAGGTTCCAGGTTCTCGTCCACTCCACTCGCTGCCCCTATGAGCCACTTCTTTTTTTTTTTTTTTTCCCCAGACAGGGTCTCACTCCTTCACCCAGGCTGCAGTTGCAGTGGTGCGATCATAGCTCCCTGCAGCTGCGACCTCCCAGGATCACATGATCCTTTTGCCTCAGCCTTTCAAGTGGCTGGGACTATAGGCACACACCACCATGCCTGGCTTAATTTAAAAATTTTTTTTTCATAGAGATGGGGGTCTCACTATGTTGCCCAGGCTGTTCTCGAACTCCTGGAGTCAAATGGTCCTCCCACTTTGGCTTCCCAAAGCGCTGGGATTATAGACGTGAGCCACCATGCCTGGCCTGTGAGCTGCTTTGACAAGCACTTACTGAGTGCGCAGGCACAGCACGATACGAGTGTGGGGCTTCCCTGTGCCCAGCCCATCACAACCTCCCAGCACCAGCAGCACCCCGAGGGTCATGAGGGCAGGGGGTGTTGCTCGAGCCACAGGCTGCTGTGACTGTTAGAGGCCCTGGCTATTCACGGAGGTCACTGGGAATGTGTGAGTCTGTCTCCTTGTCCAGAGCTTCTTTTGGGCAGCAAAGCAGAGCGAAGGGTCAGGGGAGGCCAAAAAGAACCACAGACACTGTTTGTTGTCATTGGAGGTCTCTGTCCTAGTTCCTAAGGCTGCATAGCAAATTTTCTTAAAACTTAGTCATGAAAACAAACCATTCTTTGTACTCACAGATTCTGTGAGTCAGAATTCAGACAGGGCACTGCGGGGACAGCTTGTCTCTGCTCCACAATGTCCGGGGTCTTAGCTGGAAAGCCCAAAAGCTGCGATTCAGGATCCTCTGAAGCCTCATTCATTCACCTGCCTTGGGGTTGATGTCGGTTCCTGGCTGCAGCCTTGGTTCCTTTCCATGTCGGCCTCTTCGTGTCTTACCTGGGGCTTCCTCATGGTCTGGTGGCTGGGTTCTAAAGGCGAGGTCTTTTTCTCTTTTTTTGTATTTTTAGTAGAGACGGGGTTTCACCATGTTGGCCAGGCTGGTCCCAAACTCCTGGCCTCAAGTGATCCGCCCGCCTCAGCCTCCCAAAGTGTTGGAATTACAGGCGTGAGCCATTGCGCCCGGCCATAAAAGTCTTGAGACAGAGAGACAGGAAGAGAGAGAGAGACAGGAAGAGAGAGAGAGACAGAAAGAGAGAGAGCGAGAGAGAGAAAGAGACAGAGAGGGAGAGAAAGTGACATACAGAGAGACACAGAGAGAGAGAGAGGCAGACAGAGAGACAGAGAGGGAGAGAGACAGAGAGGGAGAGAGAGAGACAGAGAGAGAGAGAAAGAGCGCCAGAGAGAGAGACAGAAAGAGACACAGAGAGAGAGACAGAAAAAGACACAGAGAGAGAGACAGAAAGAGACACAGAGAGAGACATAAAGAGAGAGAGGGAGAGGGAGAGAGAGAGGGAGAGAGAGAAGGGGGAGAGAGAGAGACAGAGAGACAGAGGCAGCAGCCACATCCCCTTTTATGACCTAGCCTCAGAAATCACACAGAACTTCCACCACTTTCTGTTTGTTGAGACAACTACAAATCTCACTTGAGACTGAAGGAAGGAAAACAGTTGTACTTCATGACAGGTAGGAGGCAAAGGCTCTGGAAGGGCCAGAAACATCACTGTAGACATGTTTTGGGAAAATACAGTCTGCCACAACCACCATGTGGACACACGGAGAAAGAGGAGTTGGCTCTGGGCCCAGTAATTCCTTCAGCTCTCCTAACTGAAGCCCTACGAGGCAGTGGAGTGGCGTATTAGTAGCTAAAGGCATGAGCTCTAGAACCTGCGTGCCGGCTTCAGATTCCGCCTCTCCCGCTTGATAGCCTATAACCTCAAGCGGGTTTCCTAACCTCTCTGTGCCTCAGTTTCCTCTGCTGCAAAATGGGCATAGTATTATCTATCTCAGAGAACCGTGTAAGAATTAAATACATGATTGTAGGTTAATCTGGGTAGAGTGCTGAGACTACTGTCTCACATATACTCAGTTATCTTAAGAGCTATAATAATGATAATAGCTGCCATTGTCCCAAATGGTTTCATTCATTGCTGAGCTCACGCGCACCCTCTGCACAAATTCCCCAAATCCTGCCCAGTTTCCTTGCTCTGGAGGTTGTAAGAAGAGACTGTCCAGCCCTTATCATTATCATGCTGGGTCTCTAAGTATCTTGCTGATTGATAACTACTCTTGAGGAGAAGTTGCATTTGCCTAATCTACTGATGCAGTCATTCTGAATTTACCTCTAAGTGGAGCGTTGCAAAATATTCCCGAACACATACAAATGCATTATTACACTTATTAAAAATAATACCTCTACTACCATGTTATTTTGTTGCTTTTGGAGAAAAAAAAATCTTTTTTTTTTTTTTTTTTTTTTAATAGACGGAGTCTCGTTCTGTCGCCCAGGCTGGAATGCAGTGGCACTATCTTGGCTCACTGCAACCTCTGCCTCCCGGGTTCAAGTGATTCTCCTTCCTCAGCCTCCTGAGTAGCTGGGATTACAGGCGCGCGCCACTAGGCCTGGCTAATTTTTAGTAGGGACGGGGTTTCACCATGTTGGTCAGGCTGGTCTCGAACTCCTGACCTTGTGATCTGCCTGCCTCGGCCTCCCAAAGTGCTGGGATTACAGTTGTGAGCCACCACACCTGGCCAAAAAATCTTTTTATTATTAAACATTTCAAACATATTCAGATATAGAGTGAGTCAGAGATAGCTATGTCCTATCACCCAGCTTTAAACGGTTATGGAGTCATGGCCAGTCATGGCCCCTCTGCACCCATGACCACTCACCCCATCCCCTGGAGGACTTTCTTTTAACAGCTGTATGGAGCGTAGTGGGCATGTGGTAAAGTGCATAGATTAAAGGATGTGATTTGATAAGTTTTAACAAATGCATGCAGCTGAGCAACCAGCCATCCCCCTCTAAAAGTTACCTCGGGTTCCTTGTCACCATTTCCCACCCCCTGCTTATGGTCACCATGCAATAGCTTGCATTTTCTAGAATTTCATCTAAATGCGACATACAGAATGCCCTCCCTTTGGCCTGCCTTCTTGCACCCTGCACAATTATCTCGAGCATGCTGGGAGAGCTGCTCTACGGCATAGTCAGACGAGCATTTATTTTCTTGTTGGATGACCCTTGGACAACTGCTTCTCTGTCCTCCTGGGGGCTCTCTGGACCCCCTGCCCTTGCCATCCTGATCTTTCTCCATGACCCTCGTCTGTGTCCCTTAGATGACCTCGTGGAGAAGACGCCGTGTGCATGGAACTCCTCCCGCATCTGCGAATGTCGACCTGGCATGATCTGTGCCACATCAGCCACCAACTCCTGTGCCCGCTGTGTCCCCTACCCAATCTGTGCAGCAGAGACGGTCACCAAGCCCCAGGGTAAGCAGTTCTCACCCCAGGCCTCGACCACGGGGTGGAGTCTGTGCCCCGACTGTTGTGCCTCTCCCCACCGACAGCCAGGGGTGGGGGAAAATGACCTACACCCTTGGCTGTTAATTAGGTCAGGTTTGGATTCTGGTTATCCTTTGAGTAGTCAGACCCAGTGAATGCAATGATAAAATCCAGTTTTAGCATTTTGGTAAGAGATTCTGTTGATTAAAAAAAAAATTATTCCTGAAATTATTGGGCTGGTAAAATCTTTTTTTTTTTTTTTTTTTGAGATGGAGTTTCGCTCTTGTTGCCCAGGCTGGAGTGCAATGGTGCAATCTCGTCTCACCACAACCTCCACCTCCTGGGTTCAAGCAATTCTCCTGCCTCAGCCTCCCGAGTAGCTGGGGTTACAAGCATTCACCACCACAGCCGGCTAATGTTGTATTTTTGGTAGAGACGCGGTTTCTCCATGTTGGCCAGGCTGGTCTCAAACTCTCGACCTCAGGTGATCTGCCTGCCTTGGCCTCTCAAAGTGCTGGGATTACAGGAGTGAGCCACCATGCTCGGCCCCGGGCTGGTAAAATCTTGACCTGTTTGCAAGGCTGTTTTATTGACTTAGAGAGATGAATATCAGGTTTCTGAAGAGGTTTCTAACAGGATGGTTGGCTTTACCAGTGTGCAGGAAACTAAAACCCTGACAGTTTTTTGTTTTTTTTTTTAAAGGGCTTTGAGAGATTTTAACAAATTTCCAGGTGGCTTAAAACAGATGGAAGAGTGATGACAAAACCAAGGGGAATGGCCGGGCATGGTGGCTCACGCCTGTAATCCCAGCACTTTGCGAGGCTGAGGCAGGTGGATCACTTGAGGTCAGGAGTTCAAGACTAGCCTGGCCAACATGGCAAAACCCCGTCTCTACTAAAAATACACAGATTAGCTGGGTGTGGTGGTGGGCACCTGTAGTCCCAGCTACTCAGGAGGTTGAGGCAGGAGAATCGCTTGAACCCGGGAGGCATAGGTTGCAGTGAGCCGAGATTGCACCACTGCACTCCAGCCTGGGTGACAGGGCGAAACTCTGCCTAAAAAAGAAAAAAAACCTAGTGGAGGAAAGGTCACCCAATGTGACTGTGAGGGCTGCCGGAGAAGTGAGGGGTGACTTGCTTCTAGGACCCCCAGAGAGGCTCTGAGCTTGGAAGAGGCAGGCAGATGAAGAGCGGGAGGGAAGTGGAGAGCTGTGAGGTGCAGTGGCCTGTGACTACTACACCTTCAAACACAACTTCAAAATGTATTACCGTGGCATGGCATGGCCACTGGCCAGTTTGCACAGATGATGCCTGAGTTTTTAATCCCCAGTATTGTCTTTTTTTTTTCTTTTTAGAGACGGAGTCTCGCTGTCTTGCCCAGGCTGGCATGCAGTGGTGTAATCTCAGCTCACTGCAACCTCCGTCTCCCAGGTTCAGGCAATTCTCCTGCCTCAGCCTCCCGAGTAGCTGGGATTACAGGTGCCCGCCACCACACCCAGCTAATTTTTGTATTTTTAGTAGAGACGGGGTTTTGCCATATTGGCCAGGCTGGTCTGGAACTCCTGACCTCAAGTGATCTGCCCTCCTCCACCTCCCAAAGTGCTGGGATTACAGGCGTGCGCTGCCGTGCCTGGCCAACAATTGTCTTTTTGAGTCAGAACATTGAAGGAATATCCGGGGAAAGTTCGGGCCACTAGTGGGGTGCTGTCACTCTGTTTGTAAAGCCCTCTTTACTTGGATATTTGGAAGTGCACCTGTCAACAGACTAGCCACACCCCATCACCCCGAAATGGAGGCTGCCAGCTCACACTCTCCACCCATGGGCCCAGGGTTCCCTGGCCAACTTCCTACTCAGGGAAGAGACCCATTGCAAACGGGACATACTAACACAGCAGAAGAAACTCTCCCCGCTCAGTGACTGGAATATTCAGTAGAGTCCTTAGGATTTTATTTTGTTTGTATAAATGTATGGGGTACAAGTGTAATTTTATTACATGCTTAGATCGGGTGGTGAAGTCAGGACATTTAGGGTATCCATCACCCAGATAGCATACATTGTACCCCTGAAATAATTTCTCATGGTCCACCCACCTACACTTCCCACCCTGTCACCCCTCTAAGTCTCTATTGCCTTTTATTCCACTCTCCACCTCCGTGTGGACACAGTATTTCACTCCCACTTAGAAGTGAGAACATGCAGTATTTGTCTTTCTGTATCTGAATGTCTGCACTTAAGAATATGGCCTTCAGTTCCATCCATGTTGCTGCAAAAGACTTGATTTCTTTTTTTTTTTTTGAGATGGAGTCTCGCTCTGTCGCCCAGGCGCTCAGCTCACTGCAAGCTCCGCCTCCCGGGTTCACGCCATTCTCCTCCCTCAGCCTCCCGAGTAGCTGGGACCACAGGTGCCCGCCACCTCGCCCGGCTAATTTTTTGTATTTTTTTTTTTAGTAGACACGGAGTTTCACCGTGTTAGCCAGGATGGTCTCGATCTCCTGACCTCGTGATCCGCCCGCCTCGGCCTCCCAAAGTGCTGGGATTACAGGCGTGAGCCACTGCGCCCGGCCGACTTGATTTCTTTCCTTATGATGGCTGAGTAGTATTCCATTGTGTATAGATGCCACATTTATCTATTGGTGGATGCAGCATAACCTCCCCCGCTCTTTTTTTTTTTAGAGACAAAGTCTTGCTCTGTTGCCCAGGCTGGAGTGCAGTGGCGTGATCTCGGCTTGCGGCAACCTCTCCTCCTGGGTTTTGAGCTATTCTTGTGCCTCAGCCTCCCAAGTAGCTGGGATTACGCCTAATTTTTGTATTTTTAGTAGAGACAAGGTTTCACCACGTTGGCCAGGCTAGTCTCGAACTCCTGACCCCAGGTGATCTGCCTGCCTCAGCCTCCCAAAGTGCTGGGATTGCAGGCATGAGCCACTGCACCTGGCCAAGCATAACCCTTTTAAAATAAATATGAATGAGCAGAGACTTATAAGGAAAACCAGCCCTACGAAGGAGAATAAAAAGATACGAAACCAGAAATTATTACCACACATGAAGTTATGATAAATCCAGGAATAGAAGAGTACTTAGCAACATTAAATTTGTGTCTGCAGAAAAATTCACGAACTCGTTACATCCATAATGTGGGCACAGAATGCTATGAAAAAGGAACAATATGGGATCAGAGGACAAGAAAAGGCTTTTTAGAAAGTTTGCTTGTGATCGGCCCATCGTCTCTAGGTTCTCCATTCACCTTTCCATCCCTGCCCTGCGGTCAACGACTGGGCTCTGCGTTTCTCCTCTATAGGGAGCATGCAGTTAAGCCTTGCCAGCAGAGGGCGCTAGAGGGCCATCGCAGGAGGAAGGAGGCTTCTGGCTGCATTTGTTTGTTTGTTTGTTTGTTTGTTTTTTCTTTTTTTGAGACATAGTCTCACTCTGTCGCCCAGGCTGGAGTGCAGTGATGCGATCTTGGCTCACCACAACCTCCACCTCCCAGGTTCAAGCAGTTTTCCTGCCTCAGCCTCCCGAGTAGCTGGGATTACAGGCGCGTGCCACCACGCCTGGCTCATTTTTTGTATTTTTAGTAGAGACAGGGTTTCACCATGATGGTCAGGCTGGTCTCGAACTCCTGACCTCGTGATCTGCCTGCCTCGGCCTCCCAAAAGTGCTGGGATTACCAGCATGAGCCACCGTGCCTGGCCATTTGTTTCTTCTTGCTCCTGCGGCCTGGCCTGGTGACCACCTTGATGTGGCTCTCCCAGTGCAAACATTGGCATGTGCCAGGCCTCATGTCTGCAAAAGTGTCCTGACTCCCTGATTCCCTCTGTGTATCCCCCACCAGCCACAGGTCTTTGGCACCCCAAAGTGCTCCAGGCGTCTCCCCCACAGTGGCAACCCCAATTTCTCTGTGCACCTGACCAGAAGCGTAGACATCAGGTCAAAAGGACCTACCAAGAGCAAAGCAGGATCAATGGAAATTACCCACGCTACATGTGATAGATGCACCACCAGAATTTTATCTACCTGCCAGTTGATGGCATTTGGGTTGTTTCCAGTTTAGGACTATTATGAATGAAAACAGCTGTGAATATTCTTTTTTTTAAATATGTATGAATTTATCTTATATTTTATTATTATTATTATTTTTAGAGACAGGGTCTCACTCTATGTTCCAGGCTGGAGTGCAGTGGCATGATCTTGGCTCACTGCAGCATTGAACGCCTGGGCTCAGGCGATCCTCCCACCTCGGCCTCCCACACTGCTGAGATTACTGGCATGAGCCACCATGACTGGCCAATTCTTGTACAAGTCTTTGGGCGGATGTATATTTTCATTTTTCATGGGTAAATACCTAGGAGGAGTGGCTAGGTCATTGTGCTGGTCACATAGTCAGAATGTTTTTGAGGACTAGTCAAAGCTGGATACTCTGGTCTGATACAACCCCTTCATTTTACACCCAGAGAGAAGCACAGGGCCGAAGCTAGAGCTGAAACGCAGGGATCCCAAGGGTCAGCCCAGGGTACTTTCCACTGGAAGATACCACCCACCCACCTCCTTCTTAGTTCTGAACCTAGAACTTACCCAGCTAAATTACAGTCACCTCAGCTAAATTACAATCAAGTTTGAAGGCAGCATAAAAACGTTTTCAGACATAAAAGGTCCAGAAAGCTTTTCTATGTATATCCTCTCCTAGGCAGTTATTTGAAGATGTAATTCAGCTAAGTGAGGGGGCAAAAAAGAAAAACAACAGGAAGCCATGGAATCTAGAGACCAGCACTCCATCCTAGCAGAACAAGGAAGGGGAGTCCCAGAATGATGTGGTATAGACCAGTTGGGCCAGATCAGAGCAGGAAAATGGAAGGAAGGCTCCAAGGAATTGTTCCCAGGAATAGAAGAGAGAATTGTAGTAAATTTCATGATTAGTAGAGTTGAAAAACCTGAGGATATGGTGAGGGCACACTATCCTTTTATCAACAAGAAAAAGAAAGGCAATTGAAAACTCTAGGGAAAAGAAAAAGCTGACAAGAAATATACAGTCCAAATATGAAGATGAAATTTCACCTGATTTTAAGCGATTGCTGGATGTACAAAAAGAGAATCCATTTGGCCTTGATGCTGAGACGATTCTTTAAATGGCCCAAGGACTGGGTGTTTGGATTTAAAGAGAAATGTATCCATCTGGTAAATAATATCTTTTTTTAGTTCTTAAATGGAGGCTGAGTAGTCAGGTTCTTTTTTTCTCTTCCAGTAGGCCATTACCAGAGAACACAGGCAGACTAACTAGGGGCTAGACAATGCCTTCTCCTCACCTTCAAATCCAAAGAGGAGGAAAAGGGGAGGATCACTAACTCAGGGAGGAAGAAGGAAAGTTACAAGTGAGGTATAGTATATTCAGAGATGGGATGAGAGGCACCCAAGGGATACTAGGTCCCCCCCCTTCTGCACATACAGGAGGGACAGCAGATCTGTCGCTGGATTTCAGCAGGTGTTTCAGCAGCAGCTGAGACCATGGGCCTGTCTAGTTACATCAGGCTGCCTTGGAGAGAGGGCAGGGGGCTTTCTCCTCATGATGCTAACTGGGAATAGCCACAGTTAATGGGTTTGAGCACCAGAGCTCCAGTCCGCTCAAAGTAAGTGTTCACTGAAACCCAATGACATTTCAAACACTGATTCAAATACTGATTAATGAATATGTAGGAACCATCATAACACATCGCATCATCTTCCCCATAGTCTCCAGCCTCCAGGCTCCAACTAATTCAGGTAAGAGTCCAGTGACCTTCCCCAAAGAGGAGGGTTCCTCAGAACCCTACAACCCAAGAAATAAATTAATCCTGGCTTTACTTTTTTGTCTATTTGAGGAAAAATCTGAGAGGCGTCACGAACACTTCCTAGAGGGGAGGTGTGGGTATGTGTGTGGGGTTGCTTTGTACCACATCAAAAAGGGGTGCCTCCACCAGGGCTCTGGGGGTGGAGAGGTGTAGTGACTGAGCATAACCCACTTCTAATGTGGGCCAAATTCTCCTGCCCCAGAAAAGCAGGAAGCTTTGAAGAAGGTGCCCAGTCCCCAGGCAGGAGGCAGTGCCGTCCAGAGGAGAGTGCTCTCGGCTGGAACTTGCCATCTCTGTTTCCTGGCTGTAGCTCCAGCCCTGTGGCTCTCTCCATCTGTAAAACAAGGTGGCTGGGTCAGACCAGTGGTGGCCAGCTTTGAACTGGCCTTCAGAGACATTCCGTCTGGCCAACATAGCAATCCACACACCCTTCCTAGGCACTCCAGAGGAATGAAATTATATGTTCACACAGAGGCACGGACAAGAATACTCATAGCTGCCTTGTTTGTCATAGTTCAAACTGGAAACAACCTAAATGTCCATCACCTGGGGAATGGGTATGTAAACAGTGGTTCATCTGTACAACAGAACGCCATTTGGCAACAGAAAAGAATGAACCTGAATGACTATCAAAAACATTATGCAGAGTGAAAGAAGCCAGACGCCAAAGAGTACATACTGCATGATTCTGTCGACATGAAATTCTGGAACAGATACACTCCTCTATAGTGACATAAAGCAGATTGGTGGTTGCCTGGATCTGGAGGTGGGGGCAGAGTGAGTGAGGAGGGGCACTAGGGAACCTTCTGGAGGGATGAGAATGTTCTGTATTTTGATTGGAGTTAGTTACCTTTGTCAGAACTCATCAGGCTGTACACACTTAGGGATATTTTCTTTTTTTATTTTTACTTATTTAAAAGTAGAGACAGGGTCTTGCTGTGTTGCTCAGGCTGGTTTCGAACTCCTGAGCTCAAGTGATCCGCCTGCTTCAGCCTCCCAAAGTGCTGGGATTACAGGCGGGAGCCACCCTACCCTGCCAGGGGATACTTTCTTGTATATAAATTTTGCCTTAGGCTGGGCGTGGTGGCTCACGCCTATGATCCCAGCACTTTGGGAGGCTGAGGTGGGCGGATCACTTGAGGTCAGGAGTTCGAGACCAGCCTGGTCAACATGGTGAAACCGTGTTTCTACTAAAAATACAAAAATTAGCTGGGCATGTTGGCAGGCACCTGTAATCCCAGCTACTCAGGAGGCTGAGGCAGGAGAATCACTTGAATCTGGGAGGCAGAAGTTGCAGTGAGCCGAGATCGTGCCACTGCACTCCAGTCTGGGCAGCAGAGGAAGACTCAATCTCAAAAAATAAAAAATAAATAAATAAATAAATAATTCCTTAATAAAGTTGATTTAAAAGAAAAAAACTTTAAAAATTGAGGCTGTATTTAAACATTAGGAGATTTCAGGTTTCTCTTAAAAGCAAAAGGTCTAGCGTCACTGTGCCACCTTCCTGGGTGACCACAGCTGTTAGAGATAAGTAGCAACTTCTCCACTTTGTTTTACTTATTTTGAGTCTTGCTCTGTCGCCCAGGCTGGAATGCAGTGGCATGATCTCAGCTCACTGCAGCCTTCACCTCCCGGGTTCAAACGATTCTCCTGCCTCAGCCTCCTGAGTAGCTAGGATTACAGGGGTGTGCCACCACACTCGGCTAATTTTTGTGGTTTTAGTAGAGATGGGGTTTCACCATGTTGGCCAGGCTGGTCTCGAACTCCTGACCTCAAGTGGTCCTCCTGCCTCAGCCTCCCAAAATGCTGTGATTACAGGTGTGAGCCATTGTGCCTGGCCAGCTTTTCCACTTTGATCTTTTGAAACACAAATCTGACTACCTTAGCTCCCATGGTGCTGCCTCGCTGGAAGCCACCAGTCCCTGCTGGTTAACTCTTTCCTGGAGACACCAGCCTCCTTGGTGCTGGTTCTCAGATGTTACCTCCCCTCTGCAGATATGGCTGAGAAGGACACCACCTTTGAGGTGCCACCCCTGGGGATCCAGCCTGACTGCAACCCCACCCCAGAGAATGGCGAGGCGCCTGCCAGGTGACTCCCCCGCCCCTTCTCTCTGTTTGGCTGCTGCGGGAGGGAGCTGTCCCTGCCATGCCCAGGGGATGCCTGGGAGGCAGCTGGGCTGGGGGTGGAGGTGGGGCCTGGGCTGCTGTTTTGTTAAATGTGTGCCCATCTCTGTGCTGACACCACTGGAAAGCCAGAAGGCCTTGAAACCCAGTCCCTGCCCTCAGAATGCCTGGCAGAGACTCGGGGCAGAGGATCTAGGGGCCCAGGCTCTGGCTGCGCAGTCTCTAGAGAAAGGGAATTATTCCTGAGGACACACTTCCCTCTTCCCATCTCCATCACTCCTGCCTTGACCTCTCCCCGCAGCACCAGCCCCACTCAGAGCTCCCTGGTGGAGTCCCAGGCCAGTAAGACGCTGCCCATCCCAACCAGCGCTCCTGTCGCTCTCTCCTCCACAGGGAAGCCCGTTCTGGATGCAGGTAATGGTCCCAGCCCACTCACCCCTACTCCCAGCAGGGGCTTCCTCCTGGGGAGGTGGGGATCGGGGGAGCCAGGAGGGAGCTTCTCCTTTGTGGGTATGGCTTGAGAAGGGGGATCAAGGTTGACCCCAGGTTTCTGGCTTCTTGAGTTGGTGCTGTGGCTCTGGCACTTGCTAGTGACTATTTTTTTTTTGAAACAGAGTCTCACTCTGTCGTTCAGGCTGGAGGGCAGTGGCATTCATCTTGGCTCACTGCAACCTCCACCTCCCAGGTTCAAGAGATTCTCCTGCCTCAGTCTCCCGAGTAGCTGGGTTTACAGGCACTTGCCACCACGCCTGGCTATTTTTTTTTTTTATTTTTAGTAGAGACGGGGTTTTGCCATGTTGTCCAGGTTGGTCTCAAACTCCTGACCTCAGGTGATCCACCTGCCTCAGCCTCCCAAAGTGCTAGGATTACAGGTGTGAACCACCGCGCCTGGCTGCTAGTGACTATTTTTTAATTCTTGTAGGCAGGAATTTTTTTTCACAGCTTCATCCTCATGGCTCATAATTGCTACTCAGAAAATAGGTTGATTGATTTCATTTGTTGATTGATTTCATGACTTCGACTAGTTGTTTGAGCCTTTTAGCCTCAGTTGTCTCATCTGTAGCATTGTGGACGGCCTCTGTAAGAGTTAGCTCTTAGGCCGGGCATGGTGTCTCACGCCTGTAATCCCAGCACTTTGGGAGGCCGAGGTGGGTGGATCACGAGGTCAGGAGTTTGAGACCAGTCCGGCCAACATGATGAAACCACATCTCTACTAAAAATACAAAAATTAGCCAGGCATGGTGGCGTGCGCCTGTAATCCCAGCTATTCAGGAGGCTGAGGCAGGAGAATCGCTTGAACCTGGGAGGCGAAGTTTGCAAGGTTGCAGTGAGCCAAGATTGCGCCGCTGCACTCCAGCCTGAGCAACAGAGTGAGAATCAGTCTCAAACAAAACAAAACAAAACAACAAAACAAACAAAACCCCCAAGAGTTAGCTCTTAGGGAAAGATGCCAGGTTACTCATTTTAGGACTTGCAGTTCTAGTGGCTGACACGAGGTGGCAGTAGTGCTCCGGCCAGAGTTTCTGAAAGTGCGGTCCTGTCTGGCAGCATTGGCACCGGCTGGGAACTTCTTAGGAAAGCAAATTATGGGCCCCATCCCAGACCTGGAGAATCAGAAACTGCACTTTAACAAGATCTCCAGGGCACTCATATGCACACTAATGTTTGAAAAGCACTTAACTGGCATATACTACTTTTTAAACATCTAAACATGGACTTCAATAAAGTGCAATCACTAGCTCTATGATCTCTGTAAGTGACAAAAGGGAAAAAGGAAGCGAGTTTAGTACCGAGGTGTGAAGAAGTAGATCCAGATAGGGGTTAAGAGCGTGGGCCCTGGAGTTCGCCTGGCCTGGCCTGGCCTGGGCTGGGGCTCTACCGCTTACTCTCAGGGTGACCTTGGACAAGTTAACCAACTTCCGTGAACCTCAGCTCCCCTCATTTTTAAACTGAAGGTAGTGACGGTGCCTAGGGCATAGGGTTGGGATCATTCATTCAGGGAACGCTTGTGGGGTGTGTTTATGTGCAGTGGGGACTCCATGCCTGCCCTCATCAAGCAGGTCTAGAGGGTTGGCCGGGAGGGGACTGGGTTCAACCCCTTCCTTCCCCTCACTGCTTGGCCCTCCCCACCCTGACTCCGGCCATACCAGCAGCGCTGCCAGATGCCGGTCACACCGGGCCCTCCTCCACAGTCCCCAAATTTTGGTCTATTGGGCCTCAATTCCTTTGTTCTGGCTCCTAGACGCCTCAATTTCTCACCCTCTAGACACAGTTTGCCCTTCTCTCAGCCTTAAATAGTTGATCAGCTTCCTGGAGCCAGGCGAGGGAGGGCAGGATGAGATAGAGCCTTGGCTTGGAAAGGACTTGTTGTTGTTAGCCATGATGGAAGCTGTGTCCCAGGAGAAGGAGGAAGCAGTCTGGGGCTGGGGCTGTCCTGTGTGGTTGCGGTGAGGCAAAGAGTGCGGGGCGTCTCTGTGTTCCAGGGCCAGTGCTCTTCTGGGTGATCGTGGTGCTGGCTGTGGTCGTTGCCTCCAGCGCCTTCCTCCTGTGCCACCGGAGGGCCTGCAGGAAGCGAATTCGGCAGAGTAAGTGGCTGTGTCCTTGGGGCCTTGGGGAGGACAGGTTGCTCTCTGCCAGCCTGGCCTGGGTCCTTTCCCCGCCTGCTCCTGCCCTCTGAGGCCGCCACCCCCAGCCTTCCTCCTGGTGTCGTTTCAGAGCTCCACCTGTGCTACCCGGTCCAGACCTCCCAGCCCAAGCTAGAGCTTGTGGGTGAGTGTCCAGCCGTCCAAAGGGGCTGCCCGAGCCAGAGGAACACAGGGCATCTCTGGGCCTGGGGCGTGGGCTCCAGAGACTGAACTTCTACCCCAGCCTCGAAGCTCCCTGTCTGTGGCTCCTGTCGCATTCTGTACATCTGTAGGGACGCAATGCGGGTGAAAACTCATGCGTGTGGAGAATGCAATGAGGTGAAGACTGTACTGGGTGTGACGACTGTGTGGCTTGCCCAGAGCAGCACCTGGATGGATGCTGGCATGAATGTTTAAAAGTCTATCTTGTCTTTCACTTTTTCCTCCAGTACCCCCAGGGGGCATTCCTGCCAGCCTTCCCTTCCTCTCTATATTCTACCCTCCCTTTCTCCCTCTCCCTCCTTCCCTTTCTCTTTCCCCTCTCTCCCCCTCTTCTACCACCCAGCAAGTCAGCCCAGGGGCAGGAGGGGAAAGGAGCACATGGGGCAGGAGGGACCCTGGTTCTGCCACTTACAAGCTGTGTGACCCCGGGTGAGTTACTGAATTGCTATGTGTCTCAGTTTCCTCATCTGGAAAATGCAGGTGGTAGAACCTACTTCAGAGGCTTGGCCTGTGGATTCGTCGAGGTCGGGCTGTTAAGTGCATCATAGAGTACCTGCCTGCAGTCGGTGGCTGCTGCCTGTTGACAGGCTGGCCTGTGCCTGGGGCTTTTTCCTCCCTGGAAGCTTCAGGCCTTCCTGAGTCCTGGTTGCTTCTGACCCCCTCCCTGGTCCCTGCACTCTGATCCCTGCCCAGCCTCTGGGCCAGCTCTTCCAGGCAGCCCTTGGGAGCTGGGACCCTCCTCACCTGTCCACGCAGGGGCATCTATACAGCGCATGTCTTCCAGCTCTCACCTGGGGCAGGGGGCTCCCAGCTGCCTTGTGCCAAGCACCTTCTCTCTCCTGGGCAGCCCTTTCAAGGCAGGCCAGGGTCTTCCTCAGCACTGCATGGCATGGATTGAGTGCCTGCTCTGTGCTGAGCTCTGATGGGGGAATCGTCTGAGCCTTCCTTTCTGATTTGCAAGGTGGGCCCCCATACAGGTCTCCTGTACTCCCCCAGTGATGACCTTTGTTCTGCAAGGAGGAGGCAGGTTCAGCGAAGTGGACGGCTGGCCCAGGGCCACACAGCCTGGCAGTGGCACAGCCAGCCTCAGGCACTGGTCCTAGGGGTTTTGGTTTGTAAAGGGCCCAGCCCTGTCCCCTCTTCCTTCCCCCCGCCAGCTCTGTCCACCACTGCAATGCCTACCCAAGAGCCGCGTGCTCAGCCTAAGGCCAGGCCCTGGCCCGTCACCCGATCTCCCCAGGACCCTTGGAGAGGCCCTTGCATAGGCTGACTGTTGACTTGGGCACAAAAACACAGTCCACTGAGGCATGTTTTGAATTTGATGAGTTTCACAAGCAAGCGCTGTGGTCCCTGTGCAAGGGGGGTTTTTGTGTTTTGATAGTTTCAAGCCTGTTTCCATGACCTGTCAGGCTGAGTGTCTCATTGAAACCGGCGTTTGCTTTCTTGACATTTTTCTAGTATTAGAATTTCCATTGCCGTCAGTTTATTTTTTTTCTTCAAACCTCTGTGAGAGCAGTTTTGTTACAAGAAGAAAAAAAGAAAGAAAGAAAACACCTTCCCCTAAGAAACCAGATCTCTAAAGACCTGAGCCCTGACACTCAATGGCGGACGTCTTATCTCAGGTCGTTTTTGACCCTCTAGCTTCTGGTGGGACCTCGGGATCTGGGTTCCCAGGCTCAAGATGGACAGAAAGTGAAGCCAAGACAGGCAAGCTCACAGGGCACAGGGTGAGAAGGGACCGAGCTGGCCGGATGCCCCTTTCCCTCCTGAGCCGTGGGTGGTGAAGGAGGGAAGGAGCACCGGTTCGTTGGTTCATTCATTCATCTATTCACATGGTCTTCACGGAGCACTTCCTCCGTGCAGGCTCTGTGCCGGGCCCAGAAGCTGTCCTAGCTCCCTCCAAGCTTTTAGACTAATTCCAACTGCCCACAGAAGCCAAAGGCAGGCAGGAGGGGAGTGTGCGCCCCTTGGCCTCCCACATCCCAGACCTGGGGCACAGGGTGCTCTTGGTTCCTTTGAGCAGTGAGCACAAAGGATCTGTGGTCCGTGCAGGTGCAATGAGATGCCCACCAACCAGCCCTCGAGTTGATCGACCTTCCCGTGTGTGTCCTCGGTGACAGGCATTTGCAAAGCACACACGTGTTCTCATCCACTCCTCCAGTGGCCTGTGAGGTACCTACTGTTATCCCCGTTGCACAGATTAGCAACCTGAGGCACAGGATGATGAAGTAATTTGTTTAAGACCACGTGCTGGGTGAGCGGTAGGACAGGGATTTTATCGTGGCTGTTGAGATGTTTGTAAAAAGATTTTTCACCATTGGCACCATTGACATTTGGGAATGGATCGTTCTTTGCTGTGGAGCGCTATCCTATAGGATGTTCTGCAGCTCTTCTAGATACCAGTAACATTCCCTACTTGGGACAACCAAAAATGTCTCTAGACATTGCCACATGGCCCCTGGGGAAAAACTCCTGGTTGAGAACCACTGGTCTAAAATTCTTTTTTTTTTTTTTGAGACAGAGTCTCGCTCTGTCACCCAGGCTGGAGTGCACTGTGCCATCTGGGTTCACTGCAACCTCCACCTCCTGGGTTCAAGTGATGGTCCTGCCTCAGCCTCCTGAGTAGCTGGGATTACAGTCTCCCGCCACCACGCCCGGCTAATTTTTGTATTTTTAGTAGAGACGGGGTTTCATCATGTTGGCCAGGCTGGTCTCAAACTCCTGACCTCATGATCCGCCTGCCTCGGCCTCCCAAAGTGCTGTGTTTACAGGCGTGAGCCACCATGCCTGGCCTTAAAATTCTTTTAATCCTTCATTTTTATGAGCACTTGAGTCATTTTCTATTATTCCAGGGAGATTTAGGTTCAAATAAATTCTTTTTTGTTTTGAAACAGTTTCAAACTTATAGAAATGGTATAAGTATGAAGAATTTATTTTGACCTGAATCATTTGAGAGTAACTGACTGACTGGATGTCTCTCACCCCGAAAACTTTAGTGTGTGTTTCAGACAGACAAGGGTGTATTTTACACAATGTGGTAAGGATTGTCAGAATCAGGGAATCCACACTGATACATGACCCACGACGAATTCTCAGGCCCTGTTCAAGTTTCTTTATTTGTCCCACTAATGTCCTTTATAGCAGAGGACTCCAGCTCAGGGCCACGTGTTATATTTGCTTGTCTGGTTTCTCGAGTCTCCTTCTGTCCGGATCCGTTCCCCAGGCGTTTCCTTCACTTTCTGGGAAGAGCACAGGCTGGTGATTCGTGGATGCTCCTTGCTTTGGGTTTGTCTGGTGTTTTCTCCCGAGTGGATTCAGGTCACGCATCTTGGGCTGGAAGGCCCCAGGAGTGATGCTGGCCTCTCCTCTCTCAGGGCGTCCTGCCAGGTTTCGATGTGTACCTTTCCTGGTGCTGTGCACTTTGAGCGCTTGACGGAGGTGATGTCTGCCGGGCCTCTCCACTGTGAGGTCTCCACTCGCTCCTCGGTCATTACTAAGTCTTTAGGGGCGTTACTTTGAGACTATGTCAATAGCCCATTCTTCAGCAGACCTTCATTTTCTCTATTTATTTGTTTACTTTTTTGAGGCACGGTCTGGCTCTGTCACCCAGGCTGGAGTGCAGTCATGTGATCTCAGCTCACTGCAAACCCCGCCTCCTGGGTTCAAGCAATTCTCCTGCTTCAGCCTCCCGAGTAGCTGGGATTACAGGCGTGTGCCACAATGCCTGGCTCATTTTTTGTATTTTTAGTAGAGACAGAGATTCACCATGTTGGCCAGGCTGGTCTCGAACTCCTGGCCTCAAGTGGTCCTCCCGCCTCAGCCTCCCAAAGTTCAGGGATGACAGGCGTGAGCTGCCACCGCGCCCAGCCCAGAACTTTATTTTCTTCACTTACATATTTACATCTGTATGGATTCATGGGTTCCTATTCTGTTCAATGGGTTGTAATCTCTTACCATCATTTTTTATTTTGATGCTCAAACGGTCCCAGATGAGGTCAGGGAGAGCCCCTTTAAGCCGGCTCTTGTGTGCTTTGGCGTATCCTCATCCTGTGCTTTGAGCACGTTCCTATTCTGAGATGTTCCCAGCTTAACTTGTATGCTCCTGCCCCGGCCCTGCAATCAGCTCTCTCTCCAAGGAGCCCGGGGTTTGCATCTAGGGGTACCTGTTGCCAAAGCCTAGCTGAACCTCTATGCCGAACTCCCCCCTTGGGCCTGTTCTGCTTCCCACAGCATTGGGGAATCACAGGCCAGAGAGGGGAGGGGATTAAAAGTGGAGAATAACAGGGATGGAAGGGACCAAGAGTTTTATATCACACATCAGAACGCATGTGCTCCGTGAGCGTGGCCTTCAGAGCAGCCTGTGACACCATGCACTTGTGCCAGGCGGCCTGCTGCTGCCCAGCGTGGTCCTGGACTTGTGTCCTGGGGGTACCAGACAGGCTTACGAGAAGACAGTGGTTATTCCAAAAAGCAAGGAAACCAACCAATAAGACTAGCAGATTGAATCAACATTTTTAGGGGAAGAGCAGTTATGAAATCTGACCTCTGTACTTGGCAAGATTTGTTCTGGGTCTTTATCAAAATCCTCATGGGTTGTAATACGGCTCTAGTCAATGTCAGAGCCTTCCAGATTCTGCCTTTTTACCTCTGTGATTTTACACTTGTTTGGGAGAGTCGGTATCGAACTCTGACTTTCCATTCAGTGTGACGGAGTGCGGAGCCATGTTACCATCCTGGGCTTTTCCTGGACCTGCTGTGTGTTCAACAGCATCCTGGACACCTTCTTTTTAAAATATTTTAATTTTTAAAAATTCTAAGGCCAGGCGCGGTGGCTCACGCTTGTAATCCCAGCACTTTGGGAGGCCGAGGCGGGTGGATCACGAGGTCAGGAGATCGAGACCACGGTGAAACCCCGTCTCTACTAAAAATACAAAAAAAATTAGCCGGGCGTGGTGGTGGGCGCCTGTAGTCCCAGCTACTCGGAGAGGCTGAGGCAGGAGAATGGCGTGAACCCGGGAGGCGGAGCTTGCAGTGAGCCAAGATTGCGCCACTGCACTCCAGCCTGGGCGACAGAGCAAGACTCTGTCTCAAAAAAAAATAAAAATAAAAAAAATTCTAAGTAGGCCAGGTGTGGTGGCTCACACCTGTAATCCCAGCACTTTGGGAGGCCAAGGTGGGCAGATCACCTGAGGTCGAGAGTGTAACACCAGCCTGGCCAACAAGACAAAACCCCATCTCTACTAAAAATAAAAAAATTATCTAGGCATGGTGGCACACGCCTGTAATCCCAGCTACTCGGGAGGCTGAGGCAGGAGAATTTCTTGAAGCTGGGAGGTGGAGGTTGCGGTGAGCTGAGATTGCACCACTGCACTCCAGGCTGAGCAACAGAGCGAGACTCTGTCTCAAAACAAACAAACAAACAAAAAGACATTCTAAGTGGCCTTCATTTTTATTTTTAAGTTTTATTTATTTTTATTTTGGAGACAGGGTGTCACTCTGGAGTGCCATGGTACAATCATGGCTCACTGCGGCCTTGACCTCCTGGGTTCAAGTGATCCCTCAGCCTCCCCAGTAGCTGGGACTACAGATACACGCCACCACACCCAGCTAACTTTTCTATTTTTTGTAGAGACCGGGTCTCCCTTTGTTGTGCAGGCTGGTCTCGAACTCCTGAGCTCAAGTGATCTGCCCACCTTGGCCTCCCAAAGTGCTTGGATTATAGGCGAGAGCCACTGTGCCCAGCTAGTCCTCATTTTCCTCATTTTTTTTTTTTTTTTGAGACAGAGTCTTGCTCTGTTGCCCAGGCTGCAGTGCAATGGCGCAATCTCAGCTCACTGCAACCTCTGCTTCCTGGGTTCCAGCAATTCTCCTGCCTCAGCTTCCCGAGTAGCTGGGATTATAGGCATGCGCCACCATGCCCAGCTAATTTTTGTATTTTTAGTAGAGATGGGGTTGACCAGGCTGGTCTGGAACTCCTGATGTTGTGATCTGCCCACCTCAGCCTCCCAAAGTACTGGGATTACAGGCATGAGCCACTGCACCCAGTCTCATTTTTAAAAATAGTTTTAGATGTACAGAAAATTGGAGAAGAGAGCACAGGAGTTCCCACATGCCCCACACCCAGTTTCCTCTGTGATTAGCATCTTACACCAGCATCGTTCATTTGTCAAAACATGTGAACCGTTATTGACACAGGATTACGAATGAAAGCCCACACTGTGTTCAGGGTTCCCTTGCGTTGCCTAAGGTTCCAGGATCCCATCCAGGAGCCCACATTACATTCAGTCATCACGTCGCCTTAGGCTCCTCTGGCCTGTGACCGTTTCTCAGATCTTGTTTCTCAAGACCAGTTTCTTTGATGGCCTTGGCAGTTTTTGAGTATTGATCAGGTGTTTTGCGGGACGCCTGTCTCCTGGGATCTGTCTGATGTCTTCCCCATGATTAGACTGGAGTTATGCATTGGGGGAAGAAGATCACAGAGGTGAAACGTCATGCTCATCACATCAAATCTTGGCTGGGTGCAGTGGCTCATGCCTGTAATCCCAGCACTTTGGGAGGCCAAGGCTAGTGGATCACCTGAGGTCAGGAGTTTGAGACCAGCCTGGCCAACATGGTGAAACCCTGTCTCTACTGAAAATGCAAAAATTAGCTGGGTGTCGTGGCGCGCACCTGTAGTCCCAGCTACTTGGGAGGCTGAGGCAGGAGAATCACTTAAACCCCAGAGGCAGAGGTTGCATTGAGCTGAGGACGTGCCACTACACTCCAGCCTGGGTGACAGAGCGAGACTCTATCTCAAAAAAAAAAAAAAAAAAAAAAAAATCAACCTGATTTACCACTGGGCACCGTCACTTTTGAGATCTCTTTTAATCTTCACAGCAAGCCCCAAAGTTGATGTGATTCATCCCATTTTCCAGCTAGGAGGACAGAGGCTCGAAGAAGGGAAGTAATATTGTGCTGAGTTTCACCGCCAAGGAGGCCCCTGCTCCAGGGTGGCTGAGTGGCCTCCTTGTTTTTGACATTTGGCTGGTTTTCAATTTGAGGGTTATTAGAAACCCGCTGCTGTGCTTGGCCTTTTTGTTTTCTTTCGGGTTATTTCCTGAGGGTGTGTTCCCTCAAGAGGGGTGACTGGGTAAAGAGTGTGAGGTTTTTGTTGCCAGATGGCTCTTTAGAAAAATGGAACCAGCCTGCAGGGCATGGGCAGCTCTGCGGTCCTGTTCACCCATTTCCCCTTCAAGGCCGAGTTGTGTCATTTTTATTTATTTTGTTTTGTTACTTTGCCACACTTTTTTTTTTTTTCATTCTGTTGGCCACCCCCAGTGACTTGGTACCAAAGAACAGTTGGCTGCTTGTAAAACTCAAAATCACTCTGGAGGGACCATGATTTAGTTTCACTGACATCATCGAAAAGAATGTGCCTTGGCCGGGCACGGTGGCTCACACCTGTAATCCCAGCACTTTGGGAGGCCAAGGCGGGTGGATCACAAGGTCAAGAGATCGAGACCAGCCTGGCCAACATAGTGAAACCCTGTCTCTACTAAAAATACAAAAATTAGCTGAGCATGGTGGCATGCGCCTGTAATCCCAGCTACTCGGGAGGCTGAGGCAGGAGAATCGCTTGAACCCAGGAGGCGGAGGTTGCAGTGAGCCGAGATTGTGTGAGACTCCATCTCAAAAAAAAAAAAAAAAAAAAAAAAAAATTGCCCCTGGCCGGGTGTGGTGGCTCATGCCTGTAATCCCAGCACTTTGGGAGGCCGAGGCAGGCAGATCACCTGAGGTCAGGAGTTCTAGACCAACCTAGCCAACATGGCGAAACCCTGTTTCTACTAAAGATACAAAAATTAGCCAGGAGTGGTGGCACATGTCGGTAATCCCAGCTACTCGCGAGAATTGCTTGAACCTGTGAGGCGGAGGTTGCGGTGAGCCCAGATCGTGCCACTGCACTCCAGCCTGGGTGACAAAGTGAGACTGTGTCTCAAAAAAAGAAAAAAGTACCCCTAAGAGTGTTTCCCAAACTCACCTAGTGTCCACACAGCATGTTCAAATGGTCAGTCTTGTGTGTACTTTATTCTACCTGTTGACTGAGCACTGGTGAGCATATCTGCGAGGGCTCAGGGCTGGTGGCTCTCCACAGCTGCTGAAGTCAGAGATGTGTGCAGGAGGTGGCGTGGCTGGCATACGGGCATCTTGGTGGCAGATTTGTCTAGCCAGGGATGCGTGCCTGACAACAGCATATTCCAGATCTCCGTAGGTAGCGTTCTCGGGTGTGGTTAAAGGCTGGGCATCCCTGGAGGATGGTCTGCTCTGGGAATTGACTTGCTCCAGGATGGGCTAGATGCCCGGATGCCCTCTCACCTTTCTCAAATGGCCAGTGAACCAAGGTTAAATGTTCAATGTCAATATGCACTGGGGCGTGACCTGGCCCCTGTTTAATATGGGAGAACAATGGGAGTGGAGGGTAGAGGTTTGAGATGAGAAGATAGAGGTTGTGCCTTGAGAATCATTGCATCAGCACCTCCTGAGCCCACAAAAGGATGGGATTGAAGGAAATGAGATGACCCGAGAGCAGTTGTCCTCCTCAGAGGCTGCCACCTGGGTGCTTTCAGGCACAAGAAAGAGAAAATCGAAGTCCAGCTGGAGTCAGAAGGGCTCCACGGCAGACTGGCTTCGGACGTGTCCCAGGAAGGGTCCAGGTAGCATCTGCAGGATGTGTCATCCTGTCTCCATGACCCGCCTTGAGGTCCTCCATGCGGGTTTTGCTTGGTATTCCAGAGAGTTTGGGGCTCTCCACACCCTGGAGACAGCAAGGTGGGGGCAGCAGCTACAGACCAGCCTCTGACCCAGTGGAAGCCTCCTGGGCTCCGGTTGGGCCTGTGCTTCTCGTGAACCAATCCTTGCATGTGCGCGGAGGTGGGGGTTGGGAGAGCAGTTCAGCGTGTTCATTGGTTTAGTCATTAGGAATGAGAGTGGCAGCCGGGTGTGGCGGCTCACGCCTGTAATCCCAGCACTTTGCAAGCCCGAGGCGGGCAGATCACTGGAGGTCAGGAGTTCGAGACCAGCCTGGTCAACGTGGTGAAACCCCGTCTCTACTGAAAATACAAAAGAATTAGCTGGGGTTGGTGGCACGAGCCTGTAATCCCAGCTACTTGGGAGGCTGAGGCATGAGAATTGCTTGAACCCAGGAGGCGGAGGTTGCAGTGAGCCGAGATCGTGCTACTGCACTCTAGCCTGGGCGACAGAGTGAGACTCCATCTCAAAAAAAAAAAAAAAAAAGGAATGAGAGTGGCCAGGGGATAGAGGTGGTCACCTGTCCTCCATCTGCCACTGGAGAAGTGAGCCTCCTTGCCTTGAGCTGGGGTGGGCGCTGACTCTGAAACCCATCCAGGGCTCTCCAGACTGAGGACCTGACCCCTGGGCTGAGTTCAGCACCCCCTGTTATCTAGGAGGACCACTCGCCAATAGATGGGGTGGGTGGGGCCGGGGGCTGCCAGACTCTCCTTGGTAAAGTTGCTGCTCTTGGTTTTTGCAGATTCCAGACCCAGGAGGAGCTCAATGGTAAGTACCCCTCTCTTGCCCCCACCTCAGCTTTGTGCCCTTAAATCTGACTCCTTCCCTAACAGATCTGAAGTTTTGAGAGCTGCTGGGGGAAGGGAGAGGGAGGGGACAGAAGGGCCATTCCCCTCCCACAGTGCCCAGGGTGCAGGCCCGTGCTGTAAGTTCAGGCTGAGTCTGCCGCCCCACAGGGACCTCTGTGCACAGGGGCCTCGCCTGGGGCCTCAGCCAGGCCTTGGCTAAGGATGGAGAGCCCCACCCTCACAGCAGCCTCCAGCTCCTGGCTCAGCCTGCTGGGAATTTCCAGAAGGGCCTGCACACAGTGGATTTGGTTTGGGCCACTTTTGGGTACCAGGTCTGGTCAGGAGGAAGACTGTGTTCATTTTCCCCTTTTCTTTACTCTTCCATGAATCTCATCCTCCAAGCTGGATGACAGAGCAGGTGGCTATGGTCCATTTCTTTTTTTTTTTTTCAATGTATCAATTCTTCCATTACTTTCTTTTAATTCAAGCATTCATACATTAAGAAGGGTTTCTATCCTTTCATTTTTCAATATAATATACAGAACCATAATGCTAGTTCAGTTTCAAATTATGTGGGATCACATTCGAACATGCTTGGATATGACAAGTGACTGTTACAATACTAAGAAATTTCATGAAAGAGGTATTCAACAATTTGTAAGATGATCAAATATGTTTTTGCTGCATAAGCCAATGCATTAATAGTAACTTGTTTTAAAATGTAGTCTTTTGGCTGAATACGATGGCTCACACTTAAAATCCCAGCAATTTGGGAGGCTGAGGTGGGTGGATCACCTGAGGTCAGGAGTTCGAGACCAGCCTGGGCAACATAGTGAAACCTTGTCTCTGCTAAAACTACAAAAAGTATCCAGGTGTAGTGGCACACGCCTGTAGTCCCAGCTACTCGGGAGGCTGAGGCAGGAGAATCGCTTGAACCTGGGGGACAGAGGTTGCAGTGAGCCGAGATTGCGCCGCTGCTCTCCCAGCCCGGGTAACAGAGTGAGACTCTGTGGGGGGAAAAAAAAAAAAGCAGTCTTTTAGCCTTCATATAATTATGAAAGAGTATTCAAGATTATGTATTAAGGTTGGTGCCATTTGCCATTAAAAGTAATGGCAAACCTGGTTTAACCCTTCTGATAGGTAGTTGTGGATGTTGGGTTTGAGAACTGAATAATCTTTGCCTGGAGTGACACCACACTCTAGAATTTCCACTTTGAAGAATACTCAGTTCTAACTTGTGATTCCCGCTAGAACAAACTTTATTTTTCCAGCCCAGCAGCGATCTAGAAGCTGAGGAATCTCAGCGCCTTTTAAAACTTACTATGTGGTTTTCTTTTAAAAAGCGCCTGTTTCGCCTGTAGTCCCAGCTACTCGGAGAGGCTGAGGCAGGAGAATGGTGTGAACCCCGGGGGGCGGAGCCTGCAGTGAGCCGAGATCGCGCCACTGCACTCCAGCCTGGGTGAAAGAGCGAGACTCCTTCTCAAAAAAAAAAAAAAAAAACCACAAACAAACAACAACAAAAAAAAGCGCCTGTTTTGGGAAAGTAGGATTTATGGGTATAACATATGTTCGTTATTTGTACATAAAATCATTTAAAAAGTAAAAAATAATAATAATAATGGCAAAAACGTGATTACTTTTGCACCAATCTAAAAGATATGCTCTCTGTGCCTTGAGAATCATTGCATCAGCACGGGCATCCCTGCCTCCTCTGAATTACTCAAACTCACTCCATTTTGAAGGCATCAGGACATTTCACGAGGCCACTTCTTTGCCCTTACCTGTAAAAGTCAAAAACTAAACTGACACTTTCCTCATGACATAGCTGTTTTTTTTTTTTTTTTTTTAGCATTTAGAAAATATTTATTAATAGTATACATGAATTTAGATTATATAGTATAGAGGTCACCGGGCTTGTCACTGCAACTAACAGTAGTCTGTTTTTAGAATACTTGAGTGTGATTATAAAAGACTGCTTTCCAGGATGTCGGGGCTGGGGAGCTGAAGGGGCTGCTCCAGGAGGCGGGGGACCTGGAGATGGTACTTACAGACTTTGGTGCTTACAAGTGTGGATTATGGACCAGATGCCAGGGTTCAAATCCTAGCTCAGATACTTTTTTTTTTTTTTGAGACAGAGTCTCGCTCTGTTGCCCAGGCTGGAGTGCAGTGGCGCAATCTCGGCTCACTGCAAGCTCCGCCTCCCGGGTTCACGCCATTCTCCTGCCTCAGCCTCTCCAAGTAGCTGGGACTACAGGCGCCCGCCACCACACCCGGCTAATTTTTTTTGTATTTTTAGTAGAAACAGGGTTTCACTGTAGTCTCGATCTCCTGACCTCGTGATCCGCCCACCTCGGCCTCCCAAAGTGCTGGGATTACAAGCGTGAGCCACCGCGCCCGGCCTAGCTCAGATACTTACTGATGGTATAACCCTGGGCAAGTTACTCGACTCCTCTGTGCCTCAGTTTCCTCATCTGTAAAATGGGGAGGGGGCTGTTACCCACCTCATACGGTGGTTGTGAGGATTAACATATGTCAAGGACTTTAGGACAGGGCCACGGACGTGGTGAGCACCCTGTGAGTCGCTGACTGTTACCCCTACTATTTAGTACAAATTAAAAGCAAAAGACTTCACCCAGAAAGCTGAGAAGCCTGGGGCAGCTCATGGCAGCTTTAAAGCAGAAAGGGAGGCTCACTGGGGTCTGTAGAGATGAAAAAAAAAAGGGGACCTCCCAGTTCAGAGACTGGCAGGGAGGTTGGGGGTACCCTGCAGCAGCACCCATTCCCCTCCCACAGCAGCTGAGGAGTGGCGCGTCGGTGACAGAACCCAGCGCGGAAGAGCTGGGGTTAATGAACCAGCCACTGACGGAGACCTGCCACAACGTGGGGGCAGCCTACCTGGAGAGCCTGCCACTGCAGGATGCCAGCCCGGCCGGGGGCCCCTCATCCCCCAGGGACCTTCCTGAGCCCCGGGTGTCCACGGAGCACACCAATAACAAGATTGGTGAGTCAGCCTGTTTTGGGAGGTCCTCTGCAGCCCAGGGGCAGATGGGAGATGCATACGGGGCCCTGGGCCCTGGGCCCTGGAAGGGACCTGGAGACCCTGGAGCTGAAAGGCCCAGGAAAGGAGAGGCCCAGATTCTTCACCCCAATTTAAGTTTCTGTAAGTAGGGACAGCAAGGGTACTTACCTCGTAGGCCATTGTGCGAATTCATGAGCCAGTGTGCATGAGGTGCCTGCTGTTACGTAAAAAATGAACGCCACCCCAGCCCCCAACACTGAGCACCCTAGGGGACAGGAGGAAGACGTGCCAGTGGTCACAGGACCTGCCACTTGCCTGGTGCATTCCAGGCACTGTGCAGGTGCCATCTCTTCATCTCTGATGGTCTCACCACCTTCTTTGGATGGTGTCTTTCTCCCCATTTTACAGTTGGGGAAACTGTGGCTCAGAGGGTGAAGTGATTTTCCCCATCGCATGGCTACTAAGTGGCACAGCTGGGACTCGCCCCTGCGTCTGCTGGGCCCTGAAGCTCTTGGTTTGTCCACGTTACCACCCACCCTCTGCAGAAGCAGGAGGCCAGATGGGGCCCAGATGTTCAGAGCTTCCCAACGGCAGCTGCTGCCAGCCTGGACAGACATTGGCTTTGGCCTCCTGCGGGCCTCCCTGCCTCCTCTCTTGCTTCTCGTCACCTTGGTACGGCATTTTCCCCAAAATATATACCTGACCTTATTGCACCCCTGCTGAGAAGCCTCCAGCGGCTTCCCATTCCCTATGGGATGAATTCCAGCATTCTCATTCCGGCAGTCAAGGCTGACAGCAAGTTGTAGCTCCCCCACCAGACTCACCTACCTTCTGACCCCACAGTCTGTCCCTCCCCCTCATGGCAGTCTCCCAAATTTACAGACCCCTCTCTCACTTCTGAGCTTCTCAGTGGGAGCTGCCCCCTCACCTGAAACAGCCAGCTCCACTGCCTCGAATCCAGTTAATTCTGGATATCCTGGGGACCCTGCTTATTTGCCCCTTCCTCCAGGAAGCCTTCTGTGCCGTCTCCACTGTGCTATGCTCCCTAAGAACCCAGGCCTCCCCTACCCAGTGTCCTAGCACCCAGCGGTGTGACTGCGTGTTTATAGCCTTCTTCCACCTCCACCTGGCTTTGTGTTCCCTGTGGGCAGGGCCTTGGTGGACCCCACCTCTGTCACTTCTGGAAGGGTAACTGGCACTGGGATAATACTGAAGAGTCATTTGTAATTGTCCTGTGCATTTCTATGGCAGACAGTGGTGGCCAGAACTCTTCAGGGCAGTCATCTTCTCTTTATTTTTTCAGCCTCCTGAGTAGCTGGGATTATGGGCGAGTGTCACCATGCCTGGCTAATTTTTTGTATTTTTAGTAGAGACGGGGTTTCACTATGTTGGCCAGGCTGGTCTGGAACTCCTGGCCTCAAGGTGATCTGCCTGCCTTGGCCTCTCAAAGTACTGGGATTATAGGTATGAGCCACCGTGCCCAGCCTGGGCAGTCTTTTGTAACAAACTGAAGCTTTTGAAATGGTAGCTTTTAGTAAGTCTTATTTGAAAAGTATGTGTTTTGGGAAACAGCATCAAAGGCTTCTTCAGAATTCCTAAGAAGTCCTAATTGGAACATCTGAGTCCACACTGAGGGCAGAGCCTGGAATCCCAGGGGTGGGGTTCACAGGGTGTTTGATGGGGAGGAGAGGGAAGTGCCAGGCTCCCAAGCAGCTGGCTCAGGTGTGGGCTGCCCTCCCCTGGCATGGCCTGCAGGCCTTGCTGGTGAGTGGATCGGGGGCCACCTCCGCCATGGTGGGAAGGGAAGGCCTTGGAGGTTCTCTTGGGCACCCAAGACACAGGCAACCCCCTTGTCCTCCTGATGCCAGCCCAGGGGAGCGTTCCCCCTTCCCATCCAGTTCCCAAGAGGGGTCACACTGGGGTCTGTACATCATCCCTCTCCCCCTGGGAACCAGGCAAGGGAAGAACCCCTTTCTCCCCAACTTCCTTACCTGCCCTCCCCACCTGGCCAAGACGGATTCCCTGAACTCTGGAACTCTGAGGAGGGGGCAAGAAATCCATGCAGCCCTTGGAAGCCACCCCCACAGCCTGGGGGTTGGGCAGCCTGTGATGGGGGCAGAGCCAGAGTGGGGCAGACCCCTCATGGCCGGCTCTGAAATTTCCAGACCCCTCTCTCACTTCTGAGCTCGGTGGGAGCTTCTTCCTCACCCGGAGCAGCCAATTCCACCGCCTTGAATCCAGTTAATTCCGGGTTTCCTGGGGACTCCTGCCCGTTTCCCTGAGGAATGTGAGGGGACCAGCCTGTCCCCAGCTGTGGCTCCTTCTCTCTAATCCAGCACCCCCACCCCCACTTCCCTCCCACCTGACCCTACCCGCCTCTCGTCTTCTCTGCCCATCCCCCTCTGGGCCTTCTCTCCCCTCCTGGGGTCTCCTCTCTCACCACCCCCAGCGCCCATCTTTTGCCCAGCCCTCTACAGGGCTCCTAGGGCCGGGAGCCCACAGGCCTTGATGGAGGTGTGGGGAGTGCTGAGGCCCTGCTCTGTTTTGGGGTCTGTGGGGACACCCAGCCCACAGCCTGTCCCACACTCTGGGCCTTCTCCTCTTGCTGCCATTTGGCGCACTTCTCTCTTTCCTGGGGGTGTTCAAAACCAGAATAGAAGAACCAGCGTCATGCAATAGGGTTGAGGGTGTGGGGGACTCGAGAACCTTTTTGGGGTTCCTGAATCCGAGGGCTTTAACTGCGTTACCCAGAAAGGCAGGGGTCCCTGCACCCCCACCCCACCCTAGCTCTCAAGTTCCCTCTTGAGCTTCCCCATTCTGGCCTCCAGAGTCCAGCGCAGAACAGCTGGGAGCCAGCCCACCCTGAGCCAGATACCATCAGCTGGGCAGAGGCCAGGCTTCCCCACTCCCCAGCTCCTTGGGCCACTGAACCTGAGCCTCCGTGTCCCCTCTATCAGAAGGCCACACCAGAAGCCCCCACATCAGACTGTGGCGAGGACCGGCCATCCGTCCAAGCTCCCACCGTGTGCTCGCAGCACAGCCATGCGCGCTGCAGGCAGGAGATCGGCTCTGAGCAGTAAGCCCTGAAATTCACGGCCTGAGCCAGGCTGTCTCAATCATGGGCTGCCGAGACCTATTGAGGGAGCCTGGGTTTCTGCAGGATGTGATAGGCTGGCTGAGTTTGCCCGGACCGAGGGGGCTCCCAGGACACGGGACTTGCAGCATTAGAACCAGGAATGTTCCCGGGCAAGCTGGACAAGTTGGTCACCCTGGGTTTTGGCTGCAGGCACACGGATAGGAGCAGAAAGGGCCACCAGGAGGAGCGGGTGTTTTTTTCGGGATTTCTCCTAACTACGTGGCGACCTTGGGCCGGTCATTTAACCTCTCCAGGCTTCAGGTTCTTATCTGTAAATGGGAATCTTGATGGTGTCCGCCTTGCAGGAGGGCTGGGGACCCAGGAGTGGGGGTGTGGAAACTGCTCAGCTCTGCTGTGTCTGCTCGTGCTCTGGTTACCCACGGCTTTGCCTGTTTTTGTCTACAGTTTGCTGTCTCTCCCACCCTGTCCTCTTCTTCCCTACCCATCCCCAGAGAAGTGCTGAGAAAATCCTAAGTACAAGTGGGCTGGTTCTTAAATCCCCAAGGCCCAGCTCCTAGCTGTTCTATTTCCTCTGAGCCCCCAGGACGCCTGTAAGGTGCGTCAGAGAGGCTGTGCCATCAGCCTGAAGCCACCCGGCAGGTGTATCAGCACTGGGCCTCAGCCCTTCTCTGCCTCTTTACTCCCATCCTGGCTGGTGCTCTGGCCTCCCTCGCTCACCCATCCTTTTGCCTTGCAGAGAAAATCTACATCATGAAGGCTGACACCGTGATCGTGGGGACCGTGAAGGCTGAGCTGCCCGAGGGCCGGGGCCTGGCAGGGTCAGCAGAGCCTGAGTTGGAGATGGAGCTGGAGGCGGACCATACCCCCCACTACCCCGAGCAGGAGACAGAACCACCTCTGGGCAGCTGCAGCGATGTCATGCTCTCAGTGGAAGAGGAAGGGAAAGAAGACCCCTTGCCCACAGCCGCCTCTGGAAAGTGAGGCCTGGGCTGGGCTGGGGCTAGGAGGGCAGCAGGGTGGCCTCTGGGAGGCCAGGATGGCACTGTTGGCACCAAGGTTGGGGGCAGAGGCCCATCTGGCCTGAACTGAGGTTCCAGCATCTAGTGGTGGACCGGCTGGTCATTGCAGGGGTCTGGTGGTGTCTGCTTGCATCCCCCACTTAGCTGTTGCCTGACCCAGAGCCTAGGGGATCCGGGGCTTGTACAGAAGAGACAGTCCAAGGGGACTGGATCCCAGCAGTGATGTTGGTTGAGGCAGCAAACAGATGGCAGGATGGGCACTGCCGAGAACAGCATTGGTCCCAGGGCCCTGGGCATCAGACCCTCACCGCCAGGCCCAGAGCCCAGCGAGGGAGAGGTCGTGAGGCCGGCTCCCAGTGCCCCTGTAACCCTACTCTCCTCTCTCCCTGGACCTCAGAGGTAACACCCATTGGGCGCTTCCGGCATGCCCTCAGTTACTGTAAAAGTGGCCCTCAGTGGGCATGGAGCCAGTGCCTGTGGTTGTTTCTCCAGAGTCAAAAGGGAAGTCGAGGGATGGGGTGTCGTCAGCTGGCACCATCTCTGCTGCAGCGGCCACACTGTACTCTGCGCTGGCATGAGGGCCCCTGCCTGGGCTGCGGGACCCTCCTGGTGCTGCCCACCTTCCCTGTCCTATAGCCCCCTCAGTGGACCCAGGGCCTAGGGCCCAGGATCAAGTCACTCATCTCAGAATGTCCCCACCAATCCCCACCACAGCAGGCGCCTCGGGTCCCAGATGTCTGCAGCCCTCAGCAGCTGCAGACCGACCCTCAACAACCCAGAGAACCTGCTTTACTTTGCCCAGGGACTTCCTCCCCACGTGAACATGGGGAACTTCGGGCCCTGCCTGGGGTCCTTGACCGCTCTCTGTGGGCCCCACCCACTCTGTCCTGGGAAATGAAGAAGCATCTTCCTTAGATCTGCCCTGCTTGCAAATCCACCAGCACCGACCCCACCACCTGGTTCCGGCTCTGCACCCTTTGGGGTGCGGACGTCGAGAGGCACCACGGCCTCACCCAGGCATCTGTTTTACTCTGGACCATAGGAAACAAGACTGTTTGGAGGTTTCATCCGGGTTTTGGGTTTTTCACATTTCACGCTAAGTAGTAAAGCGGCCCTGACTTCCGTTCGGCTGGCCAGCTGACTCCCTAGGGCCTTCAGACGTGTATGCAAATGAGTGATGGATAAGGATGAGTCTTGGAGTTGCGGGCAGCCTGGAGACTCGTGGACTTACCGCCTGGAGGCAGGCCCAGGAAAGCTGCTGTTTACTCATCGGCCAGCCACGTGCTCTCTGGAGGAAGTGGTAGTTTCTGAAACCTCTCAGATGTTTTGGGGAAAGTTGGAGAAGCCGTGACCTTGCGAGAGGTGGTTACACCAGAACCTGGACATTGGCCAGAAGAAGCTTAAGTGGGCAGACACTGTTTGCCCAGTGTTTGTGCAAGGATGGAGTGGGTGTCTCTGCATCGCCCACAGCCGCAGCTATAAGGCACACTGGAAGGCACACGCCTGCCAGGCAGGGCAGTCTGGTGCCCATGATGGGAGGGATTGACATGTTTTAACAAAATAATGCACTTCTCACCTAGAGGCCCTTCACACAACTTTTGAATCTCTAAAAATCCATAAAATCCTTAAAGAACTGTAAGGCTGAGGACATGATCGTTGAAATTGAGAATATGTTATTAATAGAACCCCTGAGCAGAAGTGCCTTTGGGAGTCTCCCCGCAGGGCAGGGATTCCCGCTGAACCCCCAGGCACTAAGGTGGCCAGTCTCTGGTAGATTGGATACTTCTGGGGCCGGGAGCCCACTTCCTGCTGGGGCAGTCCTTCTCATTGCTGGAAGATTTTCCTTATCACTCAAGGCGAATTCTTTCTCCGTGTAATTGCCACTCCCTGGTCCAAAGGCTGCCCTTTGAGGACACTCAGTTAAATAAAGCCACTGTCGGTCAGTTGCGGTGGCTCACGCCTGTAATCCCAGCACTCTGGGAGGCCAAGGCGAGTGGATCACCTGAGGTCAGGAGTTCAAGACTAGCCTGGCCAACATGGTAAAACCCCGTCTCTACTAAAAATATAAAAATTAGTCGGGTGTGGTGGCGGGCACCTGTAATCCCAGTTACTTAGGAGGCTGAGGCAGGAGAATCGCCTGAACCTGGGAGGTGGAGGTTGCAGCAGTGAGCCGAGATCGTGCCACTGCACTCCAGCCTGGGCGACAAGAGTGAGACTCCGTCTCAAAAAAAAAAAAAAAAAAAAGCCACTGTTGTCACAAGGCTCCCTTTAGGTATTTGTAGAAAGGTTTCTGGGCCTCCCCATGGCCTTCTTCCCTCTGGGCTGGGCCGAGCAGCCCCACAGCTTTGGAGAAGGGATTCTCCAAGGAACAGCGTGAGTGCCCAAGCCTTGGGAGGCAGGGGGAGGACCACAGGTATCTGGGAGCCTTGGGAGGCAGGGGGAGGACCACAGGTATCTGGGAGTGTTGGGCTTCTGTGTCTGAGCTGGAAGGAGCCCAGACTGCCTCCCTGCGCACAGCTTAGTGGCACTTTAGGGCCAGCCTCCACCCCAGGCAGCCAGCCCAAGGCCCCCTCTGACTGTGTGTCTTGTGCGAGGTGGAGGAAACCCACAGCCACGGACAGACCCTGCCCACCCCATCCCTAAGACTCCAGCCCACACCCAGACATCAGCCCAGCCATTGAACCAGCCACTGCCTGCCATGCACTCAGTCCAGGAGCCAGGGTGAATTTCCCCCTCCTGCCCAGCGACGAGCGGACCCCTTCTATTCTCTGGCTGTGCTCATGTCCAGGTTGGCAGATGGACAGAGCTCCCTGCTACTCAAGGTAGCAATTCTCAGGCTGTGATGACACCCCCACACACCTCCTCCTAAACATTTGTGATCAGAGAGGGACAGCAAGTGCTAAGTATCAGATGGAAGCTGTTGCCTTCAAAGAAAAGCCATTGTTTCCCAAGGCACTTTTGTAGGTGGTAAAAACCATTCTACAGTTCGCAGAATCTCCATGGCTCGGGTCAGTCCCTAAAATGGAACGAGGGGACCTCCCTAGAGCATCTCTCACTCCATCACGACCTCACCCTCCAACTGTGAGGTGTTAAAGACCCAAGACTGGGTCTTGGTCATCCTTGTCCCATGGTCACCAGGCACTGATTGGTTGGGCTAAGTAAAAATGAAAACCTGTGTGCGAATGAGAGGCGGCTCCCCAGCCACAGTTCCTTGGGTGCCTTCTCTCTTCCACCCACTTCCTCGATCCTCTGCAGTGCGGGGGCAAGTGTGGGGTGGGGGGGGGGCTTGGGCCAGAATGTGTGGGGACATCAGATTCACAGCCAGGGCCCAAGAGAAAAGCTTAGTTAAGGCGAAACTGTTCAGCTTCAAAGGTGGCTCTTGGGCTGAAGGAGAAGCTGCTGAGGACACCTCAGGCCCCTGCACCCTCCGCCAGGCCCCACTGCCAGGCCCCTTCTCCTGAGCCGGCACCCCATGCTGGCCAAACACCCTGGACAACCCTTGCCCCTGGCTGACCCAGGGGAGCAGGTGTTTAATGTTGGGGCCATGGGTGTGAGCCAGGCACAGGGCAGAGAGGCTTGCCTGCCATTCTCTGCAGCCCAGACACAACAGAAGCGTGCGGATGGTGATGGCGCTGCGGGGTCACACACAGGCTCGAATCCCAGCTCTGCCATTTATCAGTTGCATGAGCTTGGCTATGTTCCATGATCTCTTTAAGACTCGGTTTTCTTGTCTGTGAAATGGGGGTGTCAGTCTCTACCTGACGGGGTCCTGGGGCTTCCCTGACATGCCACTTGGTGTGTGGCTTGTGCTGAGTGGCAGGTTCTGTCCTTATTCCAGCCTCGTGGCCACTTGCTAAGAGCGAGCCCTTCTTGTGTCTGCAGAATTCAGCCCATCAATGTTAATCAGAGCTTTCAGGCCAGCCTGGGAACCTAGCCGCCCTTGGGGCCAACTTACTGTGGGAAGCCCTGCAGTGGGCAGGCCTCTTCTTGTTCTGTGGGCTACCCCAAGAACCCTTCAAATCACAGTGATAGGACTGGCTCATTATTTGATGCCTGTAACTCTGGATATGTCGGCAAAGTGCTGCGGGTCCCTCCGGAGGGACATCTCACTTGTGGTTCTAGCACATTCCAGATTGCACCGCATTGCTGTTCAAGGTCTTTCCTCAATTAAAGAGTGGCCTTCCTTCCTCTCTTCCTTCCACAAACACCTCTGACGAGCCTGGCCCAAGTCTAGCTGCTGAGGACTCGTGGGGCACAGGCTTGCTCTCGTGGGTCCTGTGTCTGGTGGATGGGACAGACGGTGGCACCATCAAATCAGTACACAACGTCATTCCAGAGTCAGATCACGCTGTGAACCACAAGAAGCCCGAGCCAGGTACTGTGGCAGAGTGGGAGGGGAGGGCCACCACTAGCTAGGTGGTCAGGGCAAGCCTCTTTGAGAAGGTGCCCTTTGAACTTGGCCTGAGTGATGTCACAAGCCAGCGAGGTCTGGAAGGCAAGGAGCTGAAGTGGGCACACTCCTGCCTCGAGTTCCAGGAAGAACATGGTGGTGGAAGAGGCACAGTGGGCGAGGGAAAAAAGGAGGTGAGGTGGGAAGGCCTGGGGAGGAGGGCCTGGTGGGCCATTGTGATTAGGCACCTAGATTTTATCGTAAAAGTACTGGTCTATGTTTATTTCTGTTTTCTTCCTAGTAGAACAATAAACATCCTGGTATTATTTCAGCAATGAGTGAGAAAGGCCAAACTAGGGGCAGCAAAGGTTGTTTTAACCTATTTTGGAGGGAAGTTGGGGAAACAGGCAGCAGTTGCTGGCAGCCAGGAAGCAGTTAAATGGGTTTTCTCAGAAAGAACTAAGACAGCATTCCTGGTGATGATTGTAGCTACGGGTAGGGTTAGGAGTCTGCTGGTCTAGCTTCCCCCTTTCTCTGGGTATCTTCCAGAGAGTAAAAACCAAACTGAAAAACCCTGGGAAGCCTGGAGGCCTTTGTTTGTGTTTTGGTGTGGTGATTGTTTTCCCGGTCATGAGGCAGAGGGATTATTTCAGTATCACAGGGACAGCGGTGGCCTGTGCTTACTTTTTACCCTTTAGCCCTCATGGAGGCAGTGGCCATTTCATGATGGTGGCATGGAGCTGTGGCTTCCGGCTCGACAAGCTCCCAGCTGCTTGGTCCCAAGCAAAGCCCTTATGTGCGTTCAATGTGGGTTTTCTGGTCTGCAAAGTGGACCTAATGAGGCCAGGCGCGGTGGCTCACGCCTGTAATCCCAGCACTTTGGGAGGCCGAGGCGAGTGGATCACTTGAGGTCAGGAGTTCGAGACCAGCCCGGGCAACATGGCAAAACCCCGTCTCTACTAAAAATACAAAAATTAGCTGGGCATGGTGGCACGTGCCTGTGATCCCAGCTACTTGGGAGGCTAAGGTGGGAGAATTGCTTGAACCTGGGAGGCGGAGGTTGCAGTGAGCCGAGATCGTGCCACTGCACTCTAGCCTGGGTGACAGAACGAGACTCTGTCTTCAAAAAAAAAAAAAAAAGGATCTGTAAGGCTGAGAAGGACTGTAGAAGTCCAGGTCTGGGCACGTATGCCATGTTCAGTAAACGACAGCCATCAAGAGCAGCATCTTAAGAGCTGAGGGTTCACCTAGGCCTTCCCGCATTCTTTGTGCATCTTGGCTTCCTAATAGAACCCTGGACAGTAGATAGGCTGGGTGGCAGCACTCCCTTTTACAAACTGAGGCTCAGGGGGGCGAAGCAACTGGCCCACTGCCGCACAGCTGGGAAGTCCCAGAGCCAGAGTTCAACCCCCAACTCTGTGATTCTAAATCCCTCCCCATGCCCAGGTGGCCTGGCTGCCTCTGTGGTCAGGGGTTGTGTTCGTATTGTGGTCATCCCCTGGCACTATGCCTTCTAGATAAGTTTCCTTTCATCTTCAAGTCACCACAATCGAGAGATAGAATAGAGGCTGATTTTATTCCTCCCTTTATGGGAAGGCAGAGACAGTTGCAAGAGGCAGGGTAACCTGCCCAAGGTCAAACTCCAGGCTGGGTGTGGTTTTCTGACTGCTCTGACCAGACAGGAAGGACACAGAGCTAACCGAGCCAGGGCCTCCTTCCTTGACACAGCTTTCCTCAAAGGTGTGTGTAATTTTTCTTTTTCTTTCTTTTTTTTTTTTTCTTTTTTTGAGGCAGGGTCTTCCTCTGTCACCCAGGCTGGAATGCAATGGCACAAATACAGCTCGCTGTAGCCTCAACTTCCTGGGCTCACGCGATCCTCCTGCTTCAGCCTCCCAAGTAGCTGGGATCACAGGCACATGCCACCATGCCTGGCTAATTTTTTTTTTTTTTTGCAGAGACGGGTCTCTCTATGTTGCCCAGGCTAGTCTTGAATTCCTGGGCTCAAGCAATCTTCCTACCTTGGCTTCCCAAAGTGCTGGATTACAGGTGTGTGATTCTGAGGTCCGGGGAGACTCAGGGCTGGGTTGAGTCCAGGGAATCTCTGGGGGAGAACTGCCTGAGAGTGGAATTGCCCTTTCCATCCCCAGTAACACCTCATATCCTACTCACTGCCCCACCTGAGGCTCCCTGAAGGAAGACGATCAAGAACAAGCCTCCCATTTTACAGATGGGAAAACTGAGCCCCATAGAGACAAAACGGTTTTCCCAGGGTCCCAGCTTGGTGCTGTGTGATGGAGACAGCTCTAAGTCTAGGCGTCAGTTGGGGCTGGGGTAGGGGAAAGTCACTGTCCAGTCCAAGGGAGCAGTAAAGATGACATGCTGGTTTTCATTCTTCCTTTAAAAAAAAAAAAATCGATGCTAAAGGTAACTGTGGTGAGAGGGTTGGGTTCTTATTTACAAGGCAGCTTTGCAAGAATAAACAGAGTAGACAAAAATATCCCATCAGCTGGGCTTCTGCAGCTTTACAAGCTACTGATCCGTGGAGTCAGAGGGCCCCAGGTTCAGAAGGGCCCTGGGCTTGGTTTAATGCTCTGCTGTCGCCATCTTGAAAGTGATTAATAATTTTTGGCAAGGGGCCCTGTGTTTTCATTTTTCATGGAGTTCTACAAATTATGTAGCTGATCTTGCATGGGGGCAGGGAAATTGTTAATTCAGAATTCACTCAGTGCCAAAGCATTTTATCTCTATTGTCATGTGACCTCAGAGGGACCTTATAGATAAGCACACATGTCCCCATTTTTAAAAAGTGTTAAATGACCAGTAACTGACGTAACTGTTCCAGTCATCTCTTGCTACATAACAAATCACCTCAAAACTTAATAGCTTAAAACAATGGTCATTAATTTTGCTCACAAATCTGCAATGTGGCCTGGACTTAGCAGGGAAGGCACATCTTGGCTCACATAGTACCAGCGGGGGTGATGAAACGAGTTGGAGAATCCACCTCCAAGAGGGCTGGCAAATTGGTACTGGCTGTCAGTTTCTCTCTGTAGAGCTTCTTGGGCTTCCTCACAGCATGGCCGCTGGGTTCCTGGAGCCAACAACTCCAGGGGCAGGAAGTGGAAACTGCCAGCATCATAAAATCTGACCCCGGAAACGCACTGCATCCCCTTTGCCACATTCTGGGTAGTCACAGAGCCCAGACTCAAGGGGAGGGGACACAGATCCCACCCCTCGTTAGGAGGAGTGTCAAAGAATCTTGAGATCTTATGTGTCAGCATGAACACTTCACATATTGTCTCATTTTAGCCTCTCGGTAATTTTGCCATTATTGTCCTTGGAGTTGGCTCAAGGAAGCTAAATAACCTGGTGGAATCCCAAGTTCATCTGGCTGGAATTTGAATCCAAGCTGGTCTGTCTCCAGAGTGTGAGCTCTGGACTGAGCTGCTGACCTGTGCATTCAGGGACCCATGCAATCAGAATGTGGCAGGACTGGAAAGCAAGCTCACATCTGTCTGATTAGAGAACATTTGAGCTTGGTACCCATACAAACTAGGCCCTATCTAGTTTTTAGATAGGGAGATCAAGGCTCTGAGAGGTCTTGCCAGGCCTCCCCTGAGGAAGAGGGCAGGGTCTGGGACCTTCCAGGGCAGGATGGGGCCCCCAACTTGGGTTGCACAGAACCATGTCAGGAAGTCACAGAGAGTTGTGGGCAGATTATGCAAGTACAGGCTGTCGGGAGGGATGTTGTTTTTCACTGCAATTACACTTCACTCAGGAAATACAGCTTCTGCACATATCGAGGGAGGGTTCCTCACCCTGTGCAGAAGACCTCCTGTGAATACTGGGGCACTCGCTGGGTGACCCTGGGTCCTCTGGGCCAAATTCATTCATCAAAAGTTCCCTAAGAGCCTCTTTGTGTCCATCTGGGTTGGGCTTTGACAATAGAGTTGAAGAGGCTTTATTCCTGCCATGCATGGAGTCACAGGTTAGTAAGAAAGACAAGAACTGTACTTGAGGCTTTCGTGTGCTCTCATTTAAACCTCACAGTGCACTAGGAAGTAGTTATTACATTACCCCTATGTTACAGATGAGGAAACCGACACGCAGAGTAGCTAAGCCAGTTCCCTAGGGTCACACAGCTGCTAAGTGGTGCAGCTAGGCTTTGAACCCAGGCCACCTGGCTGGAGTCTGCGTCCTCACCCACTTGGCCATGCTGCTCCATCGTGGCTCAGGCCGAGGTCAACACTGTGCTGAGGCCCCAGCCCTGAGTCCCAGACCCTGTAGAACACTGTGGAGGCATCCATGGGGCTCAGTAAATGCACAGGTAATGGAATTTGCTCTTGGCTTTTATCCCACCTTTCCTTTCCAAAGCCCAGCTGTGGCCAGGCCTCTCCCTCACATAACCTTCTATGGCTCCCTAGTGCCTACAGGCCAATGTCTGCCAACCCAGCTTTGCTGCTACCTCCACAGCTCCCATATCCAGCTCCTGAGACCCAGCTGTTTCCGCTCAGTCACCAAATACAGAGGGCATATCCTCGTCATGAAATCTCTGCTCAGTGCTCCAACCCCTGAATTTCCAACCTCATCTTTCTCCTCCTCCTCCAGAAACCCTTCCAGGACACCCAGGCCCAGGACCTCCGAGCTCCCAAAACACTGACTGTGAAGGGGGACTGGAGGCCAAGTTCCAGAAGTCTTGCAAAAAATCTCTCTGAATAAATGCATTCTTTCATTCATACAGCCACTCATTTAGTCACTCAAGCAACAGATCTGTGTGTAACACCTACTGTGTGTTGGGCACTGTGCTTGGCTCTGGGGAACACAGTGAAGTGGGGCAGTGGCAGGGATATACAGTACTGCTGTCAGGGAGTCACAGCCCAACTGGGAGACCAACCTAGAGGCTGGTCATGGCCTAGAGCGTGATATTTGCTTTGATGGAGAGAAACTTGGGGTTCACGACCCCAGTGGATGGCACCTAGCCTAGATGGAGGGAGGTCTCTGCTTTCCCCTCCGTAGAATGGGTTTAATAAGAGCACCTACCCCAAAGAGGTGTTGTAAGGATTACTTTCATCCATTAATTTGTTCAATAAATATTTGTCAAGCTCAAACTCTGTGCTGGGGTGCTGGGGACACACAGCCCTCCCCTCTGCAGTGACAAGAAAGAGTATTTGGGATAACGTTGTCTGGTGGTAATTGCTATAAAGACAAAAAAGAAAGTGGCATGTAGCCAGGGCTTGGGGATGTAGCACCTGCTGTACAAAGGTCTGGGAGAATGTAGCGATTCAGGGTGTGCAGGGGGAAGTGACTAGTTATGATCATGAGTCTGTGGTAGACATCGCCCCATCCTTGCATTTGCATCTCTAGGTTTCTACAGAAGAAAGGGGCAAGGTGATGGAGAGAATTTCATGGGCGGAAATTGTTCTGCAGGAGCTGGGGAGGGAGGCTGGCAGGGCTGAGCCGGCTACTTGGTGGGACGTTGCAACAGCCTCAGGATGGGTGGGGAACTGCAGGGGAATTGGAGCCCAAGGGGGTTTCCTTCCAGGGTGAAGAGGAAAAGCAAGGCTGGGCACTTTGGGAACTTCTCAGGGAAACCCTCTCCTGTACTCTAGGGGACCTGGGCTCCATTCTGGAAAGGCAGAATACATGGCCTCCATCACGTTTTGGGTCTGCACTCATTAAGCACTTACTAGATGCCAGGCACTGTAGAGTTTCCATCTCGGATCCTTACAGCACCCCGTAAAGCAGAGGCTATTTATCCCCATTCTACAGATGAGGAAATAGAGGCTCAGGGAGGTAAAGTGATTTGTCCAAGGTCATGGTTGCATACCCGTCAATGGCCTGAACAGAGACTTGAACCCAGGTCTAGGTGATGGCAAAGTTGATGCTATTTCTCCTTTTGATATACCCCAACTGTCTAAGGCAACCCTTTTTTTTGCTAGGCCTCTTGGTGTTTGAAATTTTACCACTCATTCCTAGGGGCTAAACGTTCCTGGGTTCCTCCTTGGGGCATATGTCTAGGAGCAGGATCTCGATCTGTTGGCAGAGGGGCAGTAGCTGCTCTGTCTGGCATACGGTAGGTGCTCAGTAAGTCTGCAGGGCAGGCAGGACAGGCCTGGGTTGGAGGGAGGTCCAGTTTCTTGGGAGTGAGAGCCTCAAGACCAACTTCACCTGAAGGACAAACGAGAGGTGGCCGAATCACTGCCATCTACTTCAAGAAGCCGCCAGGACACTCCAGCCAAGGTGGCTTGGTCCCTTTTCTAAGTCGCCTGCCCACCCTACCCAAGCTCCTGCAGGGAGTGTGCCCACTGTGACTCATCCACGTCCAGCCCTGCCCAGCTCTCGCGGGGGCAGCGGTAGGCACACATACTCGTAAAAGTCTGAATAAGTGAAGACTGGGAAATTGCACCAGGGAAAAACTACTTATTTCTTCCTCTTTTGAATTGGGGAGGGGAAATGTTGCTGGGGAAATGAGGTCAGTGACGTGGTGATGCTCCTTACTGATGAGCAGAGGGCCGGTCTCACGTGCTGCCTTCCTAGGGAGGGCTGGGTAGTGCGTCAAGGAAATGGGCTCAGAGCTGTGTCTCGTCCAGTCTGGCAGGAAACTACCCATCTCACTGTGTCACTCCCTTCTCTGTCCTCGCTCTAAGCCTCTACCCTGACTGCCCTCGCTCTGAGCTGGAATCTCACTAATGAGAAAAAAAATGTGCTGGTTTATGCCTCTGTGGGCTGGCTGGGCTGGCTAGGCTGGTAGGTCCCAGCGGGGAGCATGGCCTGGAGGAAACAGAGTGCACGGGGCAAGGAGGATGTGCACGAGCGATGTGTGACTCCCAGGGCTCATAGCCTTATGCAGCCCCTCCCTCTGAGAGTATAGATGGGGAAACTGAGGCCTGAGAAGGCGAGAGATGTGCCTGAGGTCACACAGAGAATCCGTGGCCCTCAGGACAAGCACCCAGTTTGCTGGTACTTTAAAGATAAAAATAAACAAACTTTATAAATGGAAAAGATGAATAAAAGAAGAAATGAAGTATAAGGAATATGATAAATATAATAAAAATTACACACAATCTTGGCGAGGCACAGTGGCTCATGCTAGTAATCCTAACACCTTTGGAGGCCCAGATGGGCAGATCATTTAAGGTCAGGAGTTCAAGACCAGCCTGGCCAACATGGTGAAACCCCATCTCTACTACAAATACAAAAATTAGTCGGGCATGATGGTGCGCGCCTGTGGTCCCAGCTACTTGGGAGGCTGAGGCACGAGAATCACTTGAACCCAGGAGGCGGAGGTTGCAGCGAGCTGAGATCACACCACTGCACTCCAGCCTGGGTGACGCAGCCAGACCAAGACCTTATAACAACAACAACAACAACAAGAAAAGTAAAACAATCAGTATTCCTTAAAAAAAAAAAAAAAATTGCACCCAATCCCATCATCCATGAAGCTCCTTTAAACATTTTGGTTTCTTCCCTCCTTTCTGAGTAGTTTTTAAAAATTATCTTCAATCATTTATTTATTTATTGAATTTTCTTTCTTTTTTGAGACGGAGTCTTGCTCTGTCGTCCAGGCTGGAATGCAGTGGTGCGATCTCGGCTCACTGCAAGCTCCGCCTCCCGGGTTCACGCCATTCTCCTGCCTCAGCCTCCAGAGTACCTGGGACTACAGGCGCCTGCCATCACGCCTGGCTAATTTTATTTTTTTGTATATTTAGTACAGATGGGGTTTCACTGTGTTAGCCAGGATGGTCTCGATCTCCTGACCTCATGATCCACCTGCCTCGGTCTCCCAAAGTGCTGGGAGTACAGGCTTGAGCCACCTGCACCCGGCCCTATTTATTGAATTTTCTAGAGATAGGGTCTTGATCTATTGCCCTAGAGCTGGGATCTAGATCCAGAGAACCAGCAATCTGAGAAAGCTGTTACCTCTCCATCCTAAGATTTCATTTGAAAGCGTTTCATGGCTGGAAGTGTCTTTGAGAATCTTTGGTTTAGCTCATTCCAGTGCTTTTCCTCCAATGCCAGACCACCTGCAGCCAGGGCAAGAGAACCCTGTGGGCTGGAGAGATCCTGGAGGGCGTTAAGGAGGCAGTGGGGTTGGAGCTGAGCCGTGAAAGATGGTTCAGCATCAGGAATGGCAAGGGGTCATGTTTCATTGTGGGGGATTGTTTGTATCTGAACTGCCTGGGGGTCTAGGTGGGGGACCTCTGGGGAGGGCGTTGGAGGGAGCATCTGGGGAAGGTGAGGTGAAGACAGGCTCAGAAAGCTGTTTGCCTTAGGAGAGGCCAGAGGGAGACAGGCCGGGTGAGGCCTTTGCAGCCTGGCTGCAGGAGCCTGCAGACCTAGGGCTGGCTGGCTTGGGCTGAGCGTAGGCAGCCGGTGATGGATGGAGCTAGAGGCTCCTGGTAATTCACCCCTTTCCAAGAGCCAGCCCTGGAGAAAGCCTTGTGTTCAGAGCGCATGAAGAACCCCAGGTTCTCCCTCTGTGAAGTGGAACCTCTTTGTGTTGAGTGACACAACTGCACTAGCAGCCCTTGCCTTGGGGCCTGGCAAATGCTTCATGAAACAGACGTTTGAGATTATAATGAGATTTACTGTAGAGAGATGTGTCCTGTTTTCTGTGTCTGCACTCTGCTGGCTGTGTGGACTAGGGGGAGTTGCTTAAAGTGGTCTATAAAATAGAACGATCAGGCCCTACCACTGGGCTCGCCTGGAGTTAGTGTGAATGTCAAATGGGGGCCTAGGTAGGGAGGTGACGGGTTAGGGAGGGACGCTGACACCTTTCATCCCTGCCACACCCGAACACCCAGAGAAAAGTGAAAACTATTGAACGACACAAAGAAGCTCTGAACAGATGAAGCGTATGCCATGTTCATGGATGGGATAAATTAATGTTGCACAGATGTCCATTCTCCCAATTCACCTATCAACTCAGTGAAATCTCAATTAAATCACAGCTGGAGTTGTGCAAATGGATTTAAACATGTATGTGGAAGAGGCCGGGCACAGTGGCTCATGCCTGTAATCCCAGCACTTTGGGAGGCCGAGGCGGGTGGATCATGAGGTCAAGAGATCAAGACCATCCTGGCCAAAATGGTGAAACCCCATCTCTACTAAAAATACAAAAATTAGCTGGGTGTGATGGCGCACGCCTGTAGTTCCAGCTACTCAGGAGGCTGAGGCAGGAGTATCACTTGAACCTAGGAGGTGGAGGTTGTGGTGAGCTGAGATCGCGCCATTGCACTCCAGGCTGGGCAACAAGAGAGAGACTCCGTCTCAAAAAAAAAAAAAAAAAAATATGAGGGAGAATAAAAACCAAATATAATTTAGTCCATTTTGAAAACAGAGTGCAAACAACGGAAATTCACTCTACCAAATACTAAATGTTCTCTAAAGCTATAATAATAAAAACCATATGAAACTAGCCCAGGAACAAAAGGCCAGTGGAACAGAATAGATTGTTCAGCCATAGACCCGGGTACTTACGATAAAGAATGAAGGGATGGACTCTTGGGCTGATGCGGTTGGAAAGACTGGCTCATTCTATGGAGAGAAATAAAGGTGGCTCCCTAAACCTTACACCTCATATACAATCCTGATTATTAAAGACCTGGATGTGAGATGGAAAATTACAAAGCTAGTGAAAGGAAATATAGAAAAGTGGCCACGCATGGTGGCTCATGCCTGTAATCTCAGCATTTTGGGAAGCCAGTGTGGGTAGATCGCTTGAGCCTAGGAGTTCAAGACCAGCCTGGGCAACATGGCGAGACCCCATCTCTACAAAATATACAAAAATTAGCTGGACATGGTGGTGTGTACCTGTGGTCTCAGCTACTTGGGAGGCTGAGGTGGGAGGATGGCTTGAGTCTGGGAGGCAGAGGTTGCAGTGAGCTGTGATCATGCCACTGCACTCCAGCCTGGGCGACAGAGTAAGATCCTGTCTCAAAAAACAAAAAACAAAAAAAATAAAAATAAAAAAAAATAGACTGTTCAGTGACAGAACCAGGTATTTATGATAAAGAATAAAGGGATGGACTGTTTGGCTGATGGTTTAGGAAAAACTGGCTCACTCTATGGAGAGAACTAAAGGTTGGTCTCCAGACTTTATACTCCATATACAGTCTCAGTGTATTAAAGACCTAGACATGAGATGGAAAATTATAAAGCTAATGAAAGAAAAATATAGAAAAGTATCTTCATGACCTATGAGTAGCTCTACCTATAGGTCATGAAGATACTTTTCTATATTTTCTTTCATTACCCATAAGTAGGGAATTCAAATGTGATTCAAATGGCAAAACATTGATGGATTCCATTGCATTAAAATTAAGGATTTTTTTTGCCAACAATAAAGGACACCATCAGCAAGGATACCAAATAGACGACAGAGTGGAGGAAGTATTTGTGATATCTAAAAATGACAAGGGATTGATACCTAGAGTATGCAAGGAATTATTGCAAAGCTACAAGAAAAAGACAGGAAATAATAGAAATATGGTCAAAGGATGTGAATAGGCAGTTCAGAGAAGGGAAAACCCAAATGACTAACAAGTAATGAAGAGGTGCTCAAACCCACGGATATTCAGAGAAATGCAAATGAAATGACATTGGGCTCCACTTCACACCCATCAGATCGGCCCAAATCAGAACATTGGCTAATGATGAGTTTCGGGGCAAGAGAGTGGTGAAACCCTATAGTCCTGACAGTGGAGGCATCACTGGGGTGGTCATCCTGCAGAAATTCTCTTTTCTTTTCTTTTTTAAAAACCAGCTTCTACATCAAGAACACAGTCCTGGAGAAATTTCTGGCAGTGTTAGTGAAATAGGTACACAAATACTCACCGATCCAGCAGTCCTGCGCCAGAGAAATTCAAACACCTGCAAACACTACCACATGTTTTATGACACATTGATTGTTGGAGAGGTGCGGAGGAGGACGGGAACAGAGATTGAGGAAAAAAATCAAGCCAGAGAGGAACTTCGTACGGCAAGATCTGTGCAGTAGATTCACTCAACTCTCTGTACCTGAGGTCCAAAATATGAGAGCGAGAGAGAAGTTACGCAAAAAAAAAAAAAAAAAAAAAAAAAGATTCCATTAAGACTCGCCCCCAAATTTTGAAATACCTAAGATTTATTGACAAAAAAGAGGAAGGGGGTGGGAGGAGGAGGGACTACATGAGGGGAATCACATTCCTCCCCAGGCCAGAGTGGCCTTATTTGTAAAGAGGAAAAAAGGGGAACTCAGGGGCGGCGGGGAAACTGAGGCCAGAGTTCATAGAATATCTGGTGGAAGGGCAGCTGTTGCTTATGTTTGAGACTTTGTCTAGAGAATTTTGGTCCACAAATGGCCCCAGCTGCTACTAGGAGAGACCAGTGAGATGGGGAGGCTTTGGTGGGGTGGGGTTTTGGAAAGTGGGGGTTGGGGAAGGGGGACAGAGAGTGGGTTTGGAGGGGTTACGGGTTGGGAGTTAGAGGTGGAGAGACCAGGATCCTGGAAAGGGTAACACTCACTTAGCAGGGCCACGATGAGGCTGAAAGAATTGAAAAGAATTGAAAGGGAGAATTGAAAGCCCTTTGAAAATACAAAGGGCTGTAAAAGGAAACCCAGTGACAAGATCAAACGCCCTTGCTGCAGATGTGGGGATTGGACTCTCACACGCTGCTGGCAGGAGTGTCCAGGGGTGCAGCCCCCTGAGAGAGGAATTTGGCAGGGCCCGGTGAAAATGAAAACATGCAAACCCACGGCCTGCCGCTGCCCAGCAGTTCTACTTTCCAGGTTTAAGACCTTGAGAAACATTCAACCTTGGGCCCCGAGAGACAGTTGCAGGAACGCACATCTCAGTGTGTGCAGCAGAGCCAAAGTACAAACACCCCAAAGGCCCGTTCCAGGGGAGTGGGGCAGCAAGGTGTGAGACAGGCACCGGGCAGGCCCAGCACCGAGTAGCAGCAGCAGCAGGTAGAAACAATAAGCGGATCTGAACTCATCAATATGGAAAGTTCTCAGAAACACAGCCGAGGGGAAAAAAGCAAGGGGCAGGACGGTGCACCTGGTGTTTCATCGTTTGTGTAGATGTAGACGTGTGTATATAGAATAACACTCTACATTGGTGTGTGGAAGCAGAAAACAGACTGGAGAGAAACACCACAAACCCAGAGGAATTGCTCTTTTGGGGGCTGAATCAAGGGGACTACAACTTTGGCTGGGTGTCAAGGACTTCCATTTGAATTATAAAAGTATTTGAAGCAAAAAATAATCAACATATGTTTACTGAGAGCCTACTATTTTTTTTTAAAATATCTAATTGAAGGCCGGGTGAGGTGGCTCACGCCTGTAATCTCAGCACTTTGGGAGGCCGAGGCGGGCGGATCACGAGGTCAGGAGTTCGAAACCAGCCTGACCAACATGGTGAAACCCCGTCTCTACTAAAAATACAAAAAATTAGCCAGGCGTGGTGGCGCGTGCCTGTAATCCCAGCTACTCAGGAGGCTGAGGCAGGAGAATGGCTTGAACCTGGCAGGCGGAGGTTGCAGTGAACCAAGATCGCACCATTGCGCTCCAGCCTGGGCGACAGAGCGAGACTCAGTCTCAAAAAAAAAAAAAATTGTCCAGGCATGGTGGCACATGCCTGTAATCTCAGCTACTTGGGAGGCTGAGGCATGAGAATCACTTGAACCCAGGAGGCAGAGGTTGCAGTGAGCTGAGATCACACCACTGCACTCCAGCCTGGGCAACGGACTGGGACTGCATCTCAAAAAAAAAAAAAAAAAAAAAAAATATATATATATATATATATACACACACACACATTATATATATATATATATACACACACACACTATATATATATATATTTGATATCTGTGCAGCTTCTTAGGTGCTAGGGACCCAGCAGAGAGCAAAACAGACAAGGTCCCTGCCTTCATGGGAGAAACAGATGATAAACAGATCCAAAGAGAAATTATAACAACTGCTATTAAGAAAAGTAAAGCAGCTATTTTGGTGGGGGGGGGGCGGGGGCGGGGTGCCAGGGATGCCTCTCTGAGGATGTGGCTTTTGAGCAGAGACTGATAAGGGGAAGTGAGTCATGCAGGTATCTGGAGGAAAGGTGATCCAGGCAGAGGGAACTGCCAGTGCGAAGGCCTCAAGGTGGGAGAATGCTTTGTGTGTTCCAGCAAGGGTGGCCAGGCCAGAGGGGTCAGGGAGGAGTGAGGGCAACGCTGGCTGTTACCACTGGTCAGTTCTGGGTAGTGGAATATGGATTTTTTTATATGATGCTTTAATTTTTTTAATTTCTAAAAAAAAAAATCTAAACAAAGATAATGTAGGGTTACAAAGGTTACTGCTGGGAGGCTGGGTGCAGTGGGGCCTGTAATCCCAGCACTTTCGGAGGCCTAGGTGGGTGGATCGCTTGAGCTCAGGAGTTTGAGACCAGCCTGGGCAACATAGTGAAACCCTTCTTTACTATTAAAAATAATAAGACAAAGTGTAACTAGAATACAACTTAAAAAAAAAAAATAAGGCTGGGCATGGTGGCTCATGCCTATAATCCCAGCACTTTGGGAGGCTACTGAAGCGGGTGGATCACTTTTGAGCTCAGGAGTTTGAGACCAGCCTGGCCAACGTGGTGAAACCCCATCTCTGCTAAAAAAAAAATGCAAAAAATTAGCCAGGCATGGTGGTGGGTACCTGTAATCCCAGCTACTTGGGAGGCTGAGGCAGGAGAATCACTTGAAGCCGGGAGAGGCGGAGGTTGCAGTGAGCCAAGATCAAGCCATTTCACTCCAGCCTGGGGGAAAGATCGAAACTCTGTCTCAAAAAAAAAAAAAAAAAAAAAAAGGCTGGGCATGGTGGCTCACACCTATAATCCTAGCACTTTGGAAGGCAGAAGTGGGAGGATCATTTGAGCCTAGGAATTCGAAAACAGCCTGGGTAACATGGCGAAAACCCGTCTCTACAAAAAATACAACATTAGCTAGGCATGGTGGCATGTGCCTGTGGTCCCACCTACTCAGGAGGCTGAGGTGGGAAGATCACTTGAGACCAGGAGGTTGAGGCTGCAGCGAGCTGTGATTGCGCCACTGCACTCCAACCTGGGTGGCAGAGTGAGACCCTGTCTCAAAAAAAAAAAAAAAGTTACTGCTGCGTGTAAAATACAGCAGCGTGGTTTGCAGCAGGATGAAAAGGAGAATTTCCCGTCAGGAAAAGGCCCTGCATAAAGGGCAAACTGTGCACCCCCTACCTGGGCAATCATTCCCACAGGTCAGGCAAGACCTGCCTTGTGCCGATAAAGGCAGGGGTTTGGAGTCAAGCCTAGCCCTGCTGTGCCCCACCGCACACATCTGGTGTACCCACCGCACACATCTGCACCCCACTGCACACAACTTCAGGACAAGAGGGACACTTGGTCTAATCCAGAGATGGCAAAGGCCAGGTGTTTGTGCTGAGGCCAGCCCCTTCCCGCCCAGGGCACACAGGGCTGCTCCATCCTGCATCCTTTCCTGCAGAGCGCAGGCTCAGAGTCCTTCTCAACACAGAGCCCTAGGCAGCCATCACGAAGTGGAGCTGCATATAGGGTGAAACCAGCCTGCCTCCCCTGAAATCCAACTCCTCATGTTACAGATGAGGACGCTGAAGCCCAGAGAGGGGTAGGCACTGGCCCAAGGTCACACAGGAAGGGGGCTAGAATGGGGATTCCTGAGTCTTAGCTGGTCCCGTTTGCTGGGTTTAGAAACCAAGGGTCTTCTCCAGAACGTCTGGGGCTGATTCTGGGGTTGAGTCCTGGGAAGAGGCCACTCAGAATAGGGAGGTTTTAGTGAAGCAAGGGGAGGAGGAGGCCTGGAGGTTCTCTTGGCTTCCTTCCCCAAATTGCCTGTGGTCCTCTTTGAGTACTGGGAGAGAGGGGGAGATGCACCCCTAGGCCCTCCTCTTCTTTGGAAGGAGTTGGGGACAGGAGCCGGTGTTTCTCAGTGCCCCCAGCCCACAGCATGGTATGGCCAGCTCAGCCCAAGATGTGGCCCCAGGGAAGGGAGGAGGACCGGTGGGAGGGCCAGATGAAGCAGGCAGTTGTAGGGCTGTGGCTAACACCAAATGCTGCTTCCTGTTCGTGATTTTAGGACATGAGTCATCAAGGGGCTGGCCCCGCACATTCAGGGCGCTGAGATAAGCAGGACAGAGGGACAAGAAAAGGTTACTTGCCCTGGCTGTGGGCCAGCCTTGGTAGGGAAGGAGTAGGGTTCCCGCTGTCCAAGCAACCCTGTAAGATAGATTCCCAATGGGACCCTGAGGCCAGGTCAGAAGGAGTTGGCTTTGTGGCTGGCTCTGAAAGCTCACTCCAAAAAGAATATTGCATGGAGACCTCCCCATGGTGGAAAAAGCCCCTCCCAGCACAACCACAGCTCAGCCTTCCAAACCGCCCTCAGCCACACACAGCACCTGCTGCACCTCAGCCCTCTGCACGGTTTCTCAGCAGGTGCCCCTCAGTCACCGAGGGGTCCATTAAAAAGCCAGATCTTTAGGCTCTCAACAGACATGGACGTGGGGCCCAGGACTCTGCATGTTTCACAAGCCTTCCGGATGATTCTTATGCTGGTTGAAGCTGGAAAGCCACTCCTCCAAAAGATCCACTAGAATGCCCGGTACACAGTAGGTGTTCAATCACTGTCAGTGGACAGACCGGCTGTCCTCGCACGCGTGGCCTGCCCTCGGCCCTGCCTTCTTCCACCCTCGCTTGTAGGAGCGCGGTCATCCACCTACTGGGGTGGGAGATGGCAGGGGACCTCTGAGGGCTGTAGACTGAGCTGGGAAGTGAGGAGAGGCTCCAGGGAGCATCCGGCCAAGAGTTCAGATTCTGCACATGCAGCCCCTGAGTTGGGGACCTGAGGGCCACAGTTCTATCTCTGCTTGAAGTCAGTGTTGTCAACAAGGAGCAAATGGGGACTTTTCTGCACTGTAGGGCTGGGAGTCTACCAGATGCATGACTTGGGAGTCTGGGTTGGGTATGTAGGGCCTGGGAGTGATTGGGCTGGACTGGGTTCCTGAGCCTTGACCCGGACATCCATGTACCCATTCATGCATTCATTCATTCTCTCAAGTCTTCATCCCTTCATCGCCTCCTGCGTACCTTTCATCCTGTATTTGGTCCTTATTCACTTCAACTTTATCAAGCCCCTCCTGTTAGGTATCTCCTGGGCTAGAACATACAGGAGATGCACAAGAAGGGGCTCAATCAAGGGAAATAGAGGGGACCAAGAGCAAGTCCCCCTACCCTCGGGTATCACACGGTTCAGCAGTGTGAGAGCTCCGTGCTGGGAAGAGCCCCTTGGCTATGGGGAGGCCACCAAACCAGGTTTGAACCCGCTGTACCCCGTATTAGCTGGATAAGCATACCATAAAGCTTGCCCCCCACCCGGTGCAAGACAAAGTGTGTAAGTCATCTTTCCATAACCGCTAGTATCACAATTACTAAGAGAGGCAGGGGCCATGTAAGCAACTAACACCGAGTAAGTGTTATGCTAATAGTCTGTAGACACACCATGTTATCCTGCCCAGCTTGCTGGCGTGTGGTCAAGGGTGGTTTCACAGAAGAGCGCTAGTGGGGCTGTGACTGGAAGGACAAGTAGGTGATCACCAAACAAACAGAGAAGAAGAGACACCTCAGGCAGAGGAACGTGCATGGACAAAAGCATGGAGGTGGGAACTCAGGGTTGCCCCGAATGCCCAGGGAGTTAGCGTGTAGAGCTGGGGTTCGTGGTGGGGCTGTGCCCGGTGGGCCAGCTGGGGCAGGACATGAAGGCCTCCTCTGTCTTGTGGAGGAGGCTGAAATCAGTTCTAAAGGCCATGGGGAGCCATGGGCTAGGTTGCTTCTCAACCCCGGCGTTCTGGACGTTTTGGGCTGGATAATTCTCTGTGGATGAGGCTGTCCTGCGCGTTGTGGGATGTTTGGCAGAATCCTGGCCTCTACCTACGAGATGCCAGCAGCACCTCTCCCTGCCCCCTGCAGCTGTGACCACCCAAAATGTCTCCAGACTTTGCCAAATGTGCTGGGGTGGGAGAGGGGGTAAAATGATCTCTGGGTTGAGAAATCCTGGGCTAGGAGAGTGGTATGAGTGGATTATGCTTTGCAGGGCTGGGCCTGACCACTCCATGGAGAGGCAGATTCGGGGACAGAGACTGAAGGCCAGAGCCTCGTTGGGAGGCCCAGAGCATCATGGGTGGGAGATAGAGCCAGGGCTGGGCTGTGGGGCAGAAGGAGAGAGGCCAGGCCCTCCACGCTGCCTCTGCTGTCACCGAGTTTTACCAGATTCCCCAGTGGCAGGTACAATATGGTGAGTGTCAAGATCAATCCCCCCCCCGCACTGAAGAAAAAGTCCCAGACCACGTGTGCAGCTCATGTGGGAGAGAAACTGGTTCAGCCAGAACTGGCCATCGCCACCCCCAGCCTAAACAAGATGTGGGGTTGGAGAAGCCGAGAGAGAGGATTTTGGGGAAGGAGGGATTGATCCCAATTGATCCATCGGGCTGAGTGCCCCCTGCTGCCCTTTGGAGAGGAGAGGGCACTTCCTCTTACCTTGGGCCAAGCAGGAGGGGATGCGAGGGACCCATCTGGGAGCTTCATATCCCAGGAGTTTAAGGACCATAACACAGATGGGAGATTCTTGTCTATTTTGTCCACTGCTGAGTCCCCAGCACTCCGGGGCTAGCACACAGTAGGTGCTTAATAAAGGAGCCTGTGGCTGGATGGACCTGAGCCAGCATTGCTGGAGCGAGCCAGGGTGCACGGAGAGTTAGCTGGGCTGCTATAGGTGCGCAGCAAATGGCAGGGCAACCATGGACCCCAGCGAGGAGGCCAGCCTGACCATCTCCATCCCAAAGTGCTTCCTAGTAGGGGAGGCGGCCTCAGCAGGAGAAGCCAGGAGGGCACCATCCTGTAGGAGCTGAAGCGGGGGTGGTGAATTGTGGCCAGGAGGAGGTGCAGGCATTTCTGGTGCTGGGGAGCTGTGGCCAGTGGAGTCAGTAAGAAGGTCTCCAAGAAACCTGCTCTAGAGCCCCAGAGAGAATGAGCTGGAAACTGTCCCCAAAGCCCCCAATGCCAGATGGGTGACAACTTTGGCTGCCATGGAACACTGTGCCCTTTCCTTCCCAAACCCTCACCCCTGGGCCTGACCCTGGAGTCAAGAACTGCACTTGGCAGAGTTCAGAGAGAAGTCGCCTGCTCTCAAGCCTGGGTCGGCCTGGAGAAGGGGAGAAGCCCCGTGTTGCATAGAGATTAAGCTTGAATTCGCTCTCAGGATGGGACCTAAGCCTGGGAGGATCCCCACCTTCAGGAGGTGATGGTGCCATTCACTGGGATAGGGAAACTGGCAGGGGGAGCCGGTTGTTGAGGGGTGGGGGTGCGGGGAGTCTGTTGGACCCATTAATCTTGAGGTGTGTGTGGGACAACTAGAGAGAACTATTGTCCCCTGCTTCCACCAGGTGACATCTCCCTCCTGCCTTCGGCTTTATTTTAGGGATCAGGGAGTCCTTGGAGCTGCTCCCAGGCAATTCTTGTAAGGGCCAGGAGCGCTCTGCATGCCTGTCCAGCGGCTCTGCCGAGTTAAGTCTGTGGGTCATACCAGCCACACCCTCAGTGTGGTCCATGTCACAGAAACATGTGGGAACCAGGTGATTTCCCAGCCTCCTGGTCAGGAGGTGGGGTTTTCCATCCCCAGGGAGTCACTTCCCAGTTTCTCACTCGGCACTCAGCTCCGAGAAGCACCATCCTTGCAGGCTCCACTGTGGGGCTGGTGGCCCAGAGCAAGGGTCTCTGTACCTCTTCAGGCAGCCTGCAGTGAGAAGACGGGGAACAGAATAGCCTCCTGCCACCCAGCCCACCCCAACCCTTAGAAATGCCCTATGTGCTGGGGGCTCGGACCCCCGTAATCCAGGGCTGGAGGAATGTGCTCTGGCCCCGCAGGGCTGGCCCCGTATTAGGGCTGGCACTCAAAGTGGGGATGGGGGGACAGATTGCAGCTGGAATGGGTGCTTGGTCATGATGTAAATCCTGGGGAAGCCAGCTGTCCTGGGCCTGGTCTCAGCAGCCCCTCAGGGCCCTGCCGCTTCCCTGGTGACATTCTCTCCCAGCCTCTGTTCATCTGCCCACTGCCTGGGCAGGAGACTTGAGCAGGGAAGTGCAGAGTCTTCTCACTGTGAGAAGGGCTGGATGCATGTTTAAGGATAAGTGAACACATGAAGAGTAGTAACAACAGCCAAGATTTATAAACGCCTATTGTTATGTATGTAGATACTTACTTAAGTATATATAAGGTACAGACTGCATTGTGTATATTACATATCTTTAAATTTTTAGAATAGTCCTATGAGGTCAGTTCAGAGATCCAGACCCAGGTGATCTGGCTCTAGAGTCTAAACAGGCCAGGTGCAGTGGCTCACACCTATAATCCCAGCACCTTGGGAGGCCAGAGGCGGGAAGATCACTTGAGGGTGGGAAGAGCACTTGAGCTCAGGAGTTCGAGACCAGCCTGGGCAACATGGCAAAACCCCGTCTCTACAAAGAAATCAGCCCAGCATGGTGGCCCGAGCCTGTAGTCCCAGCTACTCGGGAGGCTGAGGTGGGAGGATCGCTTGAGCCCAGGAGTTGGAGGCTGCAGTGAGCTATGGGTGAAAGAGTGAGGCCTTGTCTCTAAAAAAATTAAAAAATAAGAATTAAATATATTTAAAATAGAGTCTAAATGAGTGAATGATCTAGAATTCTCTTGATTCCCCTAAAGCAGATGTCAGCTTTGGGGGATGTTTTTCCAAATTAGTGCATCACCCTCACGGGACAGGGAAGCCTGTGGGAGCTGGGAGGGCAGGTGGAGGCCGGTCAGGTGGAGATGGTGATTCGAAGAGGAGGGGACGATAGGAGGAGGTTGAGGGGGAGTGACGCTGGAGGTATCGGCCCAGCGATGCTGGGGTGGTCCGGTCGGAGGCCCAGCAGCGGCTGGGGAGGGGCGTGGAGGAGGCGAGTCCAAGGCCGGCTGGGCCCGCCCCGCCCCGCCCCGCCCCGCCGCCTGGCCTCTGGCCCGCTGGGGCGCGGGCTTTCGCTTTCAGTCGCGGGCTCGCGAGCGCGGCGGAGCCTGGAGAGAAGGCGCTGGGCTGCGAGGGCGCGAGGGCAGGGGGCAGCCGGACCCCGCCCGCACCCATGGCGCCCGTCGCCGTCTGGGCCGCGCTGGCCGTCGGACTGGAGCTCTGGGCCGCGGGGCACGCCTTGCCCGCCCAGGTGGGTGACTCGCGCGGCCCACGGGGGACAGCCGCCCCGCATGCCCACCCGGCTGGTGCGCAGCCTTCGGGTGCCCGGGCCGCGCTCTCCCGGGGCGCTGTCACGGGTTGGGAGGCTGGGAGTCCCAGTCGCCGCCCCCCATCCGCATCAGACACGCGCGCCTCTGGGGACCCGCCGGGGACCCCGGGCCCGGCACACGTGCGCTCGGGGCACAGCTCTGGCCCCCGAAGCCCCTCTTACCCGCGTCGTGACAGGGGCGCACCCTGGTTCCTTCGCGAGCGCAGACCGGGGCGTTTGGGGCTGAGCAGCGGGCCCTGGGCAGACCCCCGCTAGACCGGGGACCCCTCTTCCCTCACCCCGGCGACTGCCGCGGCAGCCCTTCCCTCCCACGCGGTGGAGAAGGGGCTGCGCCTGGGCGCTGCCCCATTGCCCACGCCAGGCACCCTCTTCAAAAGACTTCCTCATCCTCTGGGCGACGGTTTTCCGATTTCTTAGAAATACCAGGGTCCTGTGTCTGAAGAGCAGGACCAGGTGTGTGTCAGGTCCACTGAGGGCACAGCTGGAGGGCGAGCTGCCTGTCTGCTTCCTCCCAATGCGTCCGGGGGCTACTGCAGAGTCTGTTTTTGGCGGCCTCTGGGGGCAGGGGAAGCGAGGGAGGTCTGGGCTGGTAATCGAGCAAAGCAAATGAAGTCTCCAGGGGCTGCAGGAAAATGGAGACAGCAGAAACCCTAGGGCTCCTGTTCAATATGAACATCACTCCCACAAAAGCAACGGGCGTACAAGGGACTGTGCACCCTTTGCCTTTTTTTGACTGTCTCCTGGTCTGGTAACATAGGATAACCCCATTTTTTTTTTACTGTCTCCATGGTTTGGTAAGATAAGATAACCCATTTTTCAGAGAAGGAAAACTGAGGCTCAGAGAACTTGTATTTCATGGAAGGGCCTGGGGGGAACTCTTCCTACAAAGGGGGCCTCTCCTGCCTTTGGCCCCTGTGCCCTGAGGCTGCGGGGAAGGTGGGCGTTCATCCTTCCTCAGAGCTGCCCGTGATGGACACATGGCCCATCTGCGCCCATCTGACATCTTGACCGAGGAGGAAGGTGGGAGGTGGCACTGGCTTCTGGGGTGACATAAGGTGACTTGTTGATCTGATGCCAGAGAGTCCAGTTCTTGTGGCTGGAAGATGGGGGCTGTCAGACTAGAATTGACTCACCCACAGTGGGCGTCAGGAGTGGGTCATGGAGAACTGCCCCAGAGTAAGTCCTGGGTGGCCTTTGGGTCAGGAGAGTCCCCACTCTAGAGCCGAGTGTGAATGGGGACGACCGTGGTCCCCAGCTTGACTTTGGGGTCATGCCATAGACTCTGGCCTCAGAGGGGCTCTTCCTGCTGCTGAGCCTGGGCCTGCCTGGGTGAACTCTGGGGTCGTGTGAGCCCCTGGATGGGAGAGGGGTGGCAGGCACAGGGCTCAGCAGGACACCAGGCTGCAGTCCTGGAGTAGCTGGAGGAGGTTCCCTCCCACTTCCTTCCCCTCCTGACCGGCTCCTGTGGCAGCTCAGATTCCCTCCTCCCTCATCCCTGCTTCCCGCCGCCCCACCTGGACTATTGCCACAGCCTTGTAGCTGGTCTCCGGGCCCTGGCCCCTCTCCCGCTGATCCTTGGCAGAGAGACCCTTCTCAAGCATGAGGCACCTCTCTGTTTGCCTGGGGAGCCTCCTGTGGCTCCCAATGGTCGAGGCAGAAACTCCCCTGGAGATCCCAGGCCAGAGTAAGGTACCTGAGCTCTTCCCCGTGCCTCCCTGCACATGTGCTCCCCCGCCTCTGTAGAACTGATGATGGTCATTGTGTGTGTCATTGTGCAAAAAGCATTGTCCGTGCCGTCCCCTCTCCAACGGACACTCCTTACCCCTATCCTTCAAGGCCTTCTGCAAATGCCATTCTCTCCAGGAAAGCCTTTCCTCATTCTCAGTTGGATTTGATCTTCTCTTCGAACTCCCAGGCCCTTTCATTCCCTTTGAGGACAGATTGCATTCTGCTTTTTAATCTAGTTGTGTTTTATCCCCCTCAGTGGATGGAAGGTGTCTTGAGGGCCAGAACCGTGGGTTCCTCCTCCTTCTCATCAGTAGCATCACCATAGCTCCTGATTTCTGAACATCCACTAAGCACCAGGCACTGGGCTAGGTACTTTGTCACAATATTTCACTGAAACCTCCCTTACAGCAACTCCCAAGAGGTGGGTGGTGCCGTTTGTCTTTAGAGATGTGGAAACTGAGGCGTTTCCCAGGATCACAGAGCTGGGCGCTGGGGAGCTGGGGGTGGGATTTGAATGCAGGTCTGCCTGATTCCCAAGCTCCTTCCACTGCACCCTCCCGGTGCCCGTATCTGCACTCGTGCTCCCAGCCAGGCCCTCACACACAGTGGGTTCTCAGGATGGAAGTCAACTGAGCTGCAGAAGGAGCCCCTAGGAGACCTGAGCTAGCAATGGACACTCACTGCCGACTCACTGCCAGCAGAGCTTTTGCCCCGTTTAAAAGTCTTATTTGCCAGCTGGTATGGAAAACATCATTCATTCATTTAGCCATTTATTCATTTGTCAAATAAATGCCAGTAAAGCTGGCAGTAGGTGAGTGCTTGGTGCCCTCTGGTGGGGATGAGCAGGGTCTGGGCTGTCTCGGGAAGAGGATGAGGGGTCTCTGCCTGATGGGCCTGGCCCATCTACCCCTGGAAGTCTTGGTGCTGAGGTGCTACTGTTTGCCTCCTCATCACCCAGGGCCTGGGGCCAGTTTGGGTTAGGGGAGAGGTTGGGGGCTCCCAGGCTGGACATCAAAGAGGAGTTGGGTGATCTGGGGTACCTGCTGGCCCTGGGGGCTCTTCCCTCCTTCCACCACGTCTCTGTCTCTTTGCCCTCTGTCTGAAATCCCAGTGGGGAGCCTGTGTGTTGACTGAGGGTGTGGTCTGTTGGTCAGGCACCTCTTCAGAGGGCAATGCGTAGGTGGCCAGGCACCCTGAGGCAGGGCCATTCATTCATTCATTCCCCAAAGTTCATGGACACACCTACTCCAAGCCCAGCCTAGTGCCTGGCTCTGGGGACCTCAAGATGACTCCAGCTCCAACCCTCTAGGAGCTATACTACCAATAGGTCACAGACCTCACAGACCTGGGCTCTGTCCCAACTGCCCTTATGAGCTTAGCTGAGCTAGTAAGCCTATGTCCTCATCTGTTGATGTGGAAAGTATTCCCTGCCTGGCCTTTGTCACAGAGCCATGGGTGTGAAAGGCTGAGAACCTGCCGGGCATTCTTACGTCTGAGGTGACCCCGTCATCCTGGCGCCTGGCACAGTGGCTCCCCGTAGCACTGTCCCTCCCCAGGGCTGGGTGACGCTTTATGGTCCTTACTATGCAATGTTCCCTGGAGGAGTAGCAGCGACGGTTGTGCGTGGGAAGGGGAAGAGTTTTGCTGGAGCCATGGCATGTATTTTACACCTGACTCTGCACCAACTCACTTCTTACTCTTTTTTTGAGATGGAGTCTTGCTCTGTTGCTCAGGCTGGAGTGCAGTGGCGACATCTCGGCTCACTGCAGCCTCCATCTGCCTCTTGGGTTCAAACAATTCTCCTGCCTCAGCCTCCAGAGTAGCTGGGACTACAGGCATGTACCACCATGTCCAACTAATTTATTTTATTTTTTTTAATTTTTAGTGGAGTCAGAGTTTCACCATATTGCCCAGGATGGTCTTGGACCCCTGACCTCAAGTGATCCTCCTGCCTCAGCCTCCCAAAGTGCTGGGATTACAAGCATGTGCCACTGTGTCTGGCCCGTTCTCACTTCTTCGTCTTTTTTTTTATTTAATTTTTTTTATTGAGATAGAGTCTTACTCTGTCGCCCAGGCTGGAGTGCAGTGGCCCAATCTCTGCTCACTGCAACCTCCACCTCCTGGGTTCAAGCAATTTTCCTACCTTAGCCTCCCAAGTAGCTGGGATTACAGGTGTGTGCCACCATGCCCGGCTAATTTCTTCTTTTTTTCTTTTTCTTTTTTTTTTTTTAGTAGAGACCGGGTTTTGCCATGTTGGCCAGGCTGGTCTCGAACTCCTGAACTCAAGTGATCCACCTGCCTCGGCCTCTTGAAGTGCTGGGATTACAGGCGTGAGCCATCCCACCTGGCCCCATTCTTACTTTTAAGCCACGCTTTTCTGTCCTCAGATGTGCTGCACACACACCTGCCCCAGGGCCTTTGCACTTGCTTTCCCCCCTCGCCTCCAGTACTCCTCCTGCTGACGTCTCTTGATCTCCTTCCCTCGCTTCCTTCTGCTGAAGTAGACAATCCTGCCTGTAGATGCTCCCTGCCAGGCACTCGCACTCCCTGACCTGCTTTGTATTCCTGTATAATGCTCTTGACCTATTCTATTTCTTTCACTTTTATTATGCCTTCCTACAAGATTGTAAGTACCGTGAGGACAGGGACTCATTCACCACTGTAGACTCTAGCCTAGAATAGGATTTTTCAATCAGTGCCCTTGACTTTAATTCTTTGTTGTGGGGCTGTCCCGTGAGCTGTAGGATGTTTAGCGGCATCCCTGGCCTCTACTTATTGGGTGGCAGTAGCACCACCCTCCCTTGTGACAAAAATGACTCCAGATATTGCTAAGTGTCCTTTGGGGTTGGGGGATTGCCCCCGATTGAGAACCCCTGGCTTAGGACAGTGCTTGGCACATAGTAAGTGTTCAAAAAATATTCATCTGACCTTGACCTTGATAATGGCCCTGTTTTACAGATGAGGAGACGGGGGTTTGAAAAGTCAGTGGTGGCAGGGTGGGGTTCTGTTTGCCTCCATCTCTTAGGATATTTTCCTGGGCTCCTCTTCCCATTGAATGGTGTCTGCTGAGGTTAGGGATCCTCTCCCCAGATTGCTCACCCCCTCGACATCCCTCGTGTAGTGAGGGAAGGGGCCACTCACTGACGGTGACTCAGGGCCCCAGAATGCATGTGATTTACCCAGAAGCGGGCAAGGAGGGAAGTTGGGGTTCGGGGTACCATGGGGTACCCCAACAGGAACAAAGGAGAGGCGCTGTGGCTCCCAGTTCTGGACCCTCGTCTGGGCACAGGGAAGCAGCACTGATGACTCTGGGGAAAGGCCCAGGCCTCTGAATCAGATAAGCCTCAAGTCGTTGCTCTGCTGTTTTACTGGCTGTGTGACCTTGGCAAGTCTTTCTATCCCTCGGAGCCCCTGTGTTCTTATCTGTAAAATGGGAGTAATCCTAGCCTCACGGGCTGGCTGGCAGGATTAAAAGTGCTTTCTAATCCTGGCATTGGCAGCTATTTGAGCCATTGGTGGCTTTGCAGGTCTGACCCGACTCTCTGGGCCATGGGGTGGTGCTCGGGCCTAGGGGGGGACCCCTGTGGAGTCAGACTCTCTGCTCTGAGCCCCAGGGCCCGGCAGCTTGGGTGGCAGCCCTGCAGTTGCCCAGAGTTCCTGTCTAAGTGGCTTTGCTGCCCATCATGTCAGAGAGCAACTTCTTTCCTCCCTGCCTTTTCCTGTCTGTGCTTCTGCCCCAGTGCCCCCTAGCTGGCCTCTCATACCCACTGCTTGACAGCCTGGTCTTAGGACACCGTATTGTGGCAAAGGCTGTGGGGTCAGGATATCGCCTCCCCTCCCTTTGCCACCCCTTTTAGTGAGTAACAGGTGCTGTGTGTTTTGGGGATGAGTAAGGGTACATTTGGTGAAGCACAGAGAGAGTGCACAAGGTTTCAGCTTGCAAGATGGGCACGGCAAGATTCCAGGCCGTCTCCAAAACCTCTTCCATCTCCAACCTCTGTGCTGCTGAAGGTTCTGTTTACTTGTGACCTTGAGAAGGGGATGCCCTGTGGGGCCTCTTCTGAGATCATGCTGTCCGTTTTCCTGCCTCCAAGTGACTTCTAAGACAGCATGGCTCTGAGGAAGGAGCACTGACTTGGGTGTTGGGAGATCATAGTTCCCATCTGAGCACTGTCACTGGCTTGCTGTGCTACCTTGCTTGGGTTACTTAACCTCTCTGGGCCTAAGCATCCCTATCTATGAAACCTAACAACCCTGGTTCCAATGCTTTCCTAGAATATTGGGGAAGTGTCAACTTGGAGTATACTTGACAAAGGCCACAGATTGGGGGTGGGATATCTAAAAGTCCCCAGGAAGGAGAGCCCAGGACTCCCCACTGTCAATATCTCGGTTCCCCAGCTTCTCTTCTTCTTGCTGACCTCAATCTCACTTGCTTTGGGTGGAATGATTTCCTGACTCAGGCTCCAGGGCCATCAAGAATTCATGGCTGCCTTTCAGGCTTCATGAAGGACATGGTGGATCTCCTTAGGCAGAACTGGGGTTTGTGGATGTCCTGCCTCTCTGCCCCTTGGTACCTAGGTGGCACCTTTTCAAGTTCAGGAGCTAGATCCTTTCCCCTTCCCCACACTGTAGGAAAGTCCTCACTGTAGGCAGGCGCTGCAGAGCCTGCTGTCTGGAAACCCACAGGTTCAAGGAAGCCTTGAGCAGGAAGGGCGTTCTCCTTGAAGACGCCCTTTGTCGCCGGTAATGGGTGCAGGCTGCTCTGACCCGGTTCTGAGTCCTGCCCCCTTCCCGGCCTAGGGCTTTGGGCCTTGATCACCTCTGTTGAGCAGCTGACCGCGGGGCTGGGGCTCTGACGCTCAGGACCCACCTCTCTGGGACCCACAGTCTTTTTCCACTGTGGTGTGTAGTGATGTCACAGGTGGCAGCGATGTCACTGTGGTTTGAGGTACTTGGCTGTGAGCCCTGAAGGAGGAAATGTCTGTTCGCTGATGGGGGGTTGGAAGAGATCATTGACTTCTGCCCCAAGCGTGAGCCCCAAGTGTGCAGGGGGGAGTGCAGGGGGAGGGCTGTTGGCGGTGCATCCCAGGGCTCTGGCTCTGCCCTTGCATCTAGCCTGTCTTTCCTGTGGGCTGTGACAAGCCACCCTGCATCTCTAAGACTCCATTTCTTCTTCTTCTTCTTCTTTTTTTAGATGGAGTCTGGCTCTGTTGCCCAGGCTGGAGTGTAGTGGCGTGATCTCGGCTCACTGCAACCTCTGCCTCCCAGGTTCAAACTATTCTCTTGCCTCAACCTTCCAAGTAGCTGGGATTACAGGCATGCGCCACCACACCTAGCTAGTTTTTGTATTTTTAGTAGAGATGGGGTTTCACCATGTTGGCCAGGCTGGTCTCAAACTCCTGAGCTCAAGTGATCTGCCCGCCTTGGCCTCCCAAAGTGCTGGAATTACAGGCATGAGCCACTGCGCCCAGCCTCCATTTCTTCTTTGCAGAGTAGGAGGGGTTGGAATTGTCACCCTGGAGGTTCATGATTGCTAGATTATTGATTCTGTTGCTGGATGCAGGAGACCTGTTAGCTGGCTAGTTCACAGCAAGTTTTGGGTGTTTGGAGGGGGGCTGCAGAGCCCCTTCTCAGGCCCCAGGAGGGCCAGCTGCCCTCCCTACCCCCTCTTTTGGACACGAGTGGGCATGTTCTGCTGGGAAAACAGACAGTGTAACCTGACTTCGAGGGCTGCAGGCTGAATCTCTTTCAGACCTACTGGCTCCTTGAGAGGCCTAGCAGATCTCTACTCTGTGGGTCCCTTTCGGAGCTGGGGCTCAGGTTTGACCCAGCCACTCTGACCGGAGACAGCGCAGAAATCCCCAGGAGCATTTGTTTGTTTTCCTTTGCTGTCCAGACAGTGGCCCACCGTCTGCTTCAGTCTGAGTGTGGCCCTGCACTAGTGAGACTGATGTGGCCACAGGTTCAGAGAATGAGTGCGCCTGTGTGGGAGAGCAGAGCGGGAGGGGATTTGGAGGCAGGCAAGCTGCGGACAGGGAGGAGGGAGGACATCTTCCGAGCTGCCAGCAGGAGGCCTTCTTGAAGGTCTTTCAGGAGCAAGGCCAGAGGCTGTGGGAGTGGGCGGGGCCTGGGGCTGGGAGTCAGGGGTCCGAGGCCTTATCTTGGCCCAGCCTCTGCTTCCGGGAGAACTTGGCCAGTTCCCTTCTCGTTTCTGAACCTCGGTGGCCCCAGCTGTCACTTGAGATTAGCAAGGACCTCCCTGGTCCCAGCAGAAGTAAGTGGCTTTGGGCAGGGGGTTGAGTGCAGATTGCACTACCATGTCACCCAGCTCAGAAGGCCCAGGTGTGGCCCAGCTGTGAACTCCTGGGGAAAGGGCTCTGGCCCTTTGCCTTAGTTAGCGGGACCCCCACCAGTGCCCTGGGTGCCCCTGCTGGCCCCTCCTCCCGCTGACCCCAGCCCCAGTTTCTGGCTGCAACTCACAGAGGCCCCAGGCTCCTGTGGCCCCATCACCAGCAGCTCCTGCTGTCATTTCCTGAGCCTTGCAAGCCCCTAATCCTGCTCCTTCCTGTCCTGCTCCCCAGCTCCCTCAAGCCCCGCTCCTGCATCCCGTTCTCCCTAGACATCACCCCTCCCACCCCTTGGCTCAATTTCCTTCCTGTCGTGGCTTGGTCCTTTGGTCATTGCCCTGGTCTTTTCTTGTCCCCTTCCTGATTCTGCCCTTCTCCAGGCCCACACAGGGAACCTCCTAACCGCTGAGCCCTGAAAGGTAGGCGGGTTTAGGATGAGTGGCTACAGGGAGGAGAATGGTGTGGGGAGGGAGGTATGGAGGGAAGAATATTAGGGGACAGGCCGGACGCGGTGGCTCACCCCTGTAATCCCAGCACTTTGGGAGGCCAAGGCGGGCGGATCACTTGAGGTCAGGAGTTCGAGACCACCCTGGCCAACATGGTGAAACCCTGTCTCTACTAAACAACAACGACAACAACAACAACAACAAAATTAGCCAGGTGTGGTGGTGTGCAACTGTAGTCCCAGCTACTTGGGAGGCTGAGGTATGAGAATCACTTGAACCCCAGAGGCGGAGGTCGCAATGAGCTGAGATTGCACCATTGCACTCCAGTCTGGGTGACAGAACGAGACCCTGTCTCAAAAAAAACAAAACAAAACAAAACAAAAACCGAATATTAGAGGACAATGTTAGACTGTCCCAGCTGTCCTAGCTGGAGCCAAAGGTTTGTTGGGGACAGTGACAGCAGCACACGAGGCTGTAAGTTTAGGGCCAGTTTATGGAGGTAGTAATACCAATTACATTGAGAAAACTGTAGCAACTATAATTTGGGAGGAATTTTCTAAACACTTTACATGTGTTATTGAATCTTCCCATCAGCCCCAGGAGGCATGTGCATTTATCAGTCCCATTCTACAGATAAAAGACTGAGGTCTATGAACTCCTTTATTTAAAAACAAAACAAAACACCCTCAAGGCTGCCTGCTAAGAGGGGAGGAGTGTGGATTCAAGCCAGCATCCTTATTCCAGTGTCCATGCTCTCAGCCACCACACACACTCCTCCTATCAGGAGTTGAGGCAGTGGGGAGCCATTATAGTTTTTGAGCAAGAGAGTGACAGGGCAAAGATCACTGTGGCCTCAGTGTGAAGCACAGATGAGATGGAGAGACTGGAGGCAGGGAGGCCCGTGAGGAGGCTGTCAACATGGTTCAGGTGACAGCTCTGGGTTGGTGAAGAAGCAGAGAACAGGAAGGAAGGGGCGAGAGGCTTGAGGGAGGAGGAGGAAGCCTTTGGACTGGGCCATGGATATAGGGTGGGGACATAGGAGGTGAGGAGCATGCTCTCTCCACCCGCTTTTTGCAACATGCAGCCTCTCTGGCCTTAGCTCTGCCTGGCCTGAGCCCTGAGCCCAATGGACCGATTCTGTTTTTTTTTTTTGAGATGGAGTCTTGCTCTTGTTGCCTAGGCTGGAGTGCAGTGGTGTGATCTCGGCTCACTGCAACCTCCGCCTTCTGAGTTCAAGCGATTCTCCCACCTCAGCCTCCCAAGTAGCTGAGACTACAGGCGTGCGCCACCACACCTGGCTAATTTTTTGTATTTTTTTTAGTAGAGATGGTGTTTCGCCATGTTGGCCTGGCTGGTCTTGAACTCCTGACCTCAGGTGATCCACCTGCCTCGGCCTCCCAAAGTGCTGGGATTACAGGCGTGAGCCACCGTGCCCAGCCCCAGTGAACTGATTCTGGTCAGTGTCAGCCCCTTTTGTCCCTGGAGCTTTTGCAGTCGGTCACAGGGCCAGCCCGGTCTTGGTCACCGCTGGCTGGTTACCCCTGCTGGGTTGGGCAAGAGTCTGGAAAGGGCTGGTTGCTCATCTCAGGTGTGAAATTGGCCGCACCCCCACTGGTGTAGGGGGGCAGGATTCCAGGGCCTGCCTGGCGCTGCTGCCCCTGTGCCTCCAGACCCCTCGTGCTCCTCCCAGACCTTTGGCTTCCTTGACTGTGAGGTGGAAGCAAAAGGGCTGCTCTCTGTCACTTCCCCTAGGGTCGGGCAGATGCTGGGAGGGCACAGAGAGCCGAGGGCTAAGAGCTGACATTTAGCCTGGCGTGATGGCTCACGCCTGTAATCCCAGCACTTTGAGAGGCTGAGGCGGGCGGATCACAAGGTCAGGAGCTCGAGACCAGCCTGGCTAACATGGTGAAACCCTGTCTCTACTAAAGATAACAAAAATTAGCCGGGTGTGGTGGCATGTCCCTGTAATCCCAGCTACTCAGGAGACTGAAGCAGGAGAATCGCTTGAACCTGGGAGGCGGAGGTTGCAGTGAACCGAGATCGCACCATTGCACTCCAGCCTGGGTGACACGGTGAGACTCTGTCTCAAAAAAAAAAAAAAAAAAAAAAAGAGCTGACATTTAGCGGGTGCTTCTTGGGTGCGGGGCGCAAGAGACCGATGCATTAAATGCACAGAGTGCCCTTCCTTGTCACAGCTGCCTGGGGGCAGGGGAACATTATCCCCATTTTACAGAAGAGGCCTTTGAGGCACAGAGATTAAGCGATGTACCTAGGGTTACGTACTTGCAGCTCACTAGAGGCAGAGCCAAGGCTCCACCCCAGGTGGCCAGGCTCCTAGCGCTGTGCCTACCTCACCCTCAAATGAGGTGGTGGTGGAGGAGACCGTGAGCTGCTGTCACCTGAACACTGGTGCACTCAGTCTGCTGCTCTGAGGACGCCGCCCCCTCTCTTTGTAAGTCCATTTCCTGCCCAGTTCTCATGCTAGCTCCAGCTCATTTCAGCTAATTGAAAATTAAAACTTTGCTTGTGTTGAGCAATTGGGCATCTATGAGATGCCAGCTTTGGGCTGTGTGCTGGCTGTGTGTAGGGCGATGAGTAGCAGAAACACGGGTGACACTGACCTCTTTCCACTGCCGGGCACGGTGCCAAGCATGTCACGCATACTGACTTCATGAATCATAAAGCCCTGTGAAGGGGGCACTGTTTCTGTCGCCATTTTATAGATGACAAAGTGGAGGTGGGGGAATGGCAGAACTGGGATCAAAGCCCACGTGTCTGGCTCAGCGCCCATACAAGGGTGTCAAGTTTGGGGGGAGGCACGAGGGAACCAATAATTAACCCAAAACTGGTCGAGTGTGGGCAGTATAGAGATGCACCCGGGTTGTCGCAGGAGCCCCTAGGAGGGACTCTGACCCCCCTGAAATGATGGCAGAGGGAACTCTTGAAAGAAGCTGAGAAGTCAGCCCTGCCAGGTTGGGGGTGGCGGGTCAGGACGTTTGGGCAGAGGCAGCAGCAGTACAGGCATGGAGAAGTGGGCGGGGGAGCCAGGTGCTGCTTTGTGTTGTGACGGCAACAGGTGAGTGATGAATACAGGTGGGAGATGCTGGCAGGGGCTAAGGAGGTTGTGCAGGTGGTGGCAGCCGCTGGAAGCTTTTAAGGAGAGTCAGGCTTGATTGTAGGAAGGGGGCTTAGGTCCATCTGAAAGGGACAGAAGGCTGGGAACCAAGACCAAGGAGCCTGCAGCTGGCAGGAGATGCTGAGGGCAGTGAGGAGGAGGGGTTGTGGGAGATGGAGCAGGCCCCTTGGAGCGTGACAGTGGGAGAGGCTGGGGCGTCTCTCATTAGACTCAGGGTTCCTTGCAGGCAGGGACCATGCCCAGCGTCTTTGTACCCTGGCATTTAGCACAAAGCCTGGCTCCAAGAACCGGATACCAGCCCAGTCTTCCTGTCTGCCCCCAGCTCATTTCTAAAGCAACATCACAGGCAGCGAGTCAGGAGTGGGATGTGTCACCCCCGGGCTGCCTGCCTGTGATGTGGTCGGTCCTTCCTAACACGGATGCTATTCCTCTCCGTGACGGCAGACCGGCCTCCGCTGTCACTGGCCCTGGCGTCGCTGTGATGACCTGGCCTGATGTAGCTGCACCCTGCAGTCCATGGGGCTCCTGTGAACCCCCAAGGTTGAGACCCAAATGCCTCTGCTGCCTCCCGCCACGCCCTAGGGGCCCCGCGACCCGCCATGCAAATGATGTGGTTTCCGCATTGCTTGAAGAGGGTTTCCGCTGTGTGGGGGTCCCTGGGTCCTTGGACAGATACCTCTGCCCCTCCCCACAGCTTTGGCACCTGCCCTAAGACCCTGGAGACCCTTTTGCCTGGGAGAGTCACTGAACCACCCGCCCCTGCTCACAGTGTGTTCATAGAAGAGTCACTCCCCTCTGTGGGCTCATTGTCTGTAAAATGAGGGAGCGGGACAAGATCACAGGGTACAAAACTGTCAGAGGGCACAGAGGCTGATGTGGCTGCCATCAGCTCCTGGGATGCCGCTCACTGCCTGCATGACCTTGGACAATTTGCACGAAATCTCCCAAGCCTCAATTTCTGCATCTGTAAAATGGGGTCATCCTGACCTCATTGCATTAGTGCTAGGATAAAATGAAGACAAGGTATATGAACGGGCCCAGTACTGTGCCTGCACACAGTAGGTACTTTTCCTGGATCTGAACAGTCTCTGTTCTTCCAGCTTTGTGTAAAGGCTTGGTCTTGACCCCTAAAGCCTGAAGCTTCTCCCTGTGGCCACCTCCCCACCGCATCGTCTTCCATTCTCAGCGGGTGCATCCCTGCCCAGGGGGGACTCCCTGGGGACGGCTGGGAGCATGACCTCTTCCCAAGGGTACTGGCATCTAAAAGGGATCTCCGGAACATTGAAAAGCCATGAAGGCCGGGCACAGTGGCTCACGCCTGTAATCCCAACACTTTGGGAGGCTGAGGGAGGAGGATCGCTTAAGGCCAGGAGTTCAAGACCAGTCTGGACAACATAGCAAGACCCGGTCTCTTTCTATAAATTAAAAAGTAATAATAAAGCCATGAAGATCCCCAAAGAAGGCTGTGCTAATGGCGGCCGGAAGAGCAGAGGGCACCACAGATGTGGTGCTTTCAGCTTTTTCCTTCTCCCCCAGGCCTCCCTTCTTTCCTTCCTCTCTTGCTGTCTATTTATAAATAAGAGAAGGGATTGAGGGCCCCCGCCTCGGGTACTTGCAGGGCCTTGGCCTGGGAACAGGACAAGCAGCAAGTCAGTTGGCCCAGGGTTGCTCAACTCCCCAAGAGCTGACGCAGGCCCACACTGTCATTTTACAGGCAGAGAAACTGAGGCACAGATAACCTGGTTACTGCCCACAGCAGAGGGGACACCTGAGTGAGGACACAGAGGATCTTTGGGGCAGGGGTGGGCCTGAGGGTTGAGACCCAGTCTTCCTGGCCAGGGAGGAAACGCAGGACTGGAGGTGAGGAGGCCTCTTTGAGGCTCAGTTTCTTCATCTGTAACTTGGGAATAACAATAGGACTGGCCTCAGGGGGACCAGGGGAGGATTCAGAGAGGCTCTGATGCCGGGACATCTCTTCACAATGACTGGCATGAAGCAGGCTTCTAGTAGATGCTGTACTGCTGCTTTCATCCTCACCCTCATCCACCCACTCTGGGCCCACTGCCCTGACCTCCCGGCCATGCATTGAGTGTGCCAAGGGCAACTCCCCGTCGCCCCGGCCCTGCACCTCGTGTCACCCTTTTCCTTAGCTCTTATCACCACCTTGAATTCTCTATTGAATGTGCATGTGTCTCCCTAGCTAAGACCGTAGCTTCCCGGGGGCAGGGATTTGATTTGTTCAATGCTACTGTTTACCCAGCACCTACAACACTGGGTGCTCAGCACATCTGTTGAATGAATGAATGAATGAATGAATGAATCACTGCTTTCACCTTTGCCCCTGACTTTCTCCATGGACCATGGACAAGTGACTTGATCTCCCTGAGCTGTGAAATGGGGCCATGCACACCTGCTTTTTAGGGTGGAACTGGGATTTTATACAGTGCCTGCCATCTGGCCCGGCACATAGTAGGCACTTAACAAATATCCCATTGTTTTCCTTCCTCCCCAGAGGGCCAAAGCCAAGACCTGGAGGAGCAACAGGGTGGGGGTCTAACCCCTGGGTAACAGAGACAGCTCCCATCTGGGATGGAGGCTGCATGGTGGGAGGAGCTGCTGAGGTTGGGCTGTTCAGCTTCGGGGCCCTTGGAGTCCTGGGTCTGTGTTGAGGGGGAAGGGAAGCTCTCTGGGCCCCAAGAGAAGGGAAGCAGGACTGGGGGTGGCAAGGATTGCAGCTCTTCTGGGATAGCCTCAGACACGCTGCTTTGTCTCCCTGAACACCTGTGAATGTCAGTGAGAAGACCAGACAGTGGGTCTAACACGCACAGTTGCCCCTGGGAGGTAGCAGGTGCTCGGTACCGATGAGCTACTGCTAACTGCAGGTGCTACCTGTCTTAGAGGAGGGAGCCCAATCTGGAGGAGGGGAAATGGGAGCTGTGGACCCAGATGGGAGGTGGCTCAGAGCCTGTGGGTGGTCCCTGACGAGCTTCTTATCCATAGTCCTCTATCCGCTTGCTGCCATCCTGGCCCTGGCATGGCCCAAAGTCTCTGGGAGACCAGGGGAGGTGGCTTTGCCTTTTTCCATCTCTGTTATCTCATCTGTGAAATGGGCACAATCAGACCTGCCTCATCAATCGGAATATAGATTTAGGTGCAGTTTTCTTTTTTCCTTCCTTTTATCTATTCTCTCTCTCTCTCTGTCTCTCTCTTTATATATAGCTATCTATTGATAGTTTCTATCATCCATCTATTTATCTTGTATCTACTTTCTATTATCTCTATCATCTATCTATTTAATCTATCATCTAGCTATCTTTCTATTCTATTCTATCTATCTGTCTATTTTATCTATCTAGCTAGCTATTTTATCTATCTATTTTATCTATCTATCTATCTATCTATCTATCTATCTATCTATCTATCTATCCATCCTCTCCGATTCCTTCACCACTGGGTCTCAGATTCCCTGCCTGTTAAACAAATGGTCAGTTAACCCTCGTCAGTGATTTTCAGGTTTTCACGTGAGGCCCCCATATTTTGGAAGATTGTAGTTTGCTGAACACGCTGACTGAATCAAGTACTATCCAACTTATTTCCTCATTTTAACATGTCAAAGATCCCCTGTGGGGTGAGTGGGGTGTGAATTGGAGCCTCCCCAATCCAAAGCACAGTAACTGGAAGCTTCCGTAGCCCTGCATTTCCTAGAGAATGCTTGCCATGTTTTGGGGACCTCCTGGGGGGCCCCTGTGCTGACCAGAGGCCGGCTCCCAGGGCTGTGGTTTGGGCCCAGCCCCCTGCTCCTGGGGACCGCTGCTGTGGAGGGAGTGACCTTTTGTTCTGCTTTGCCAAGGGGCTTTCTGTTCCTCATTGTTTAGCCATGACAAAGCTGTGGGTTTTTTTTTTTTTTTTTTCTGTCCAAGAGGATAAACAGGCCTGAGATTGCTCAAGGGAGCCGACCCCCTCTGCCAGCTACCGGGGGCTGGAGCCTCACAGAGCCAGGGAGGAAGTCCAGGGATGGTCACTCACAGCAAAGCCTCAGACAAGAGAGGAACCTGGAGGGGAGGAGCTGGGAGGCCACCACTCAGCCGGCCTGGGGGCCATGGGAGTCCAGCTGCCTGCCGTCAGTGGCCAGGAGCCCTTGTCCATGGCGGCTCTTGAGAGCCCAAACTTGGCCACGGCAGGGCTCTTTCCCATCAGGCCCTTTGAGCCCCAACAGGAAACCCTTCCCCAGCCAGTGTGGGATTTCTTGCTGCTGCCTGGAGCCGCCCTGGCCCTGTGGTTCTCAGGCCCTGGAAGAGTGAGGGGCTCCCTGGTTATCCCAAGGGCACTCGTGGGGATGAAGCCCGTGGGATGCAGGATTCCCATGAGACCTGTGCTGGCCACTGTGGGGGGTGGGGGGCTGCCAGGGAAGAGGTGCAGCCCCTTCCTGCCTGGGCATGCGATCTGAGGGAAGAGGCAGCTGAGTCTGGGAAGTGGTTCAGTCAGAGGGCGGGTAGGCACAGCCCCTGCCCTTGGGGAAGCGCCCAGCAGCAGCCTTCAGGGAAGGCAGTTTGGGGGTTTGCTGGGGGCCAGGCAGACCCTCTCCCACAGTTAGTATTCGATGGAATGGCTTGTGCAGAGGGAGCTGCAGAAGCTGCCATTTCTCTGGGTTAGGGGCTCCCACAGCCTTTGGATGCCGGGTCTGGGCCATGAGTCCCCTCCACCACCCCTCCCCCAGGTCACCTTGCTCAATCCAGGGGGCCAGATAATCAGAGTGTGTTCTGCAAAGGAGCGTGAGAATCACCGGGGAGATTTCCTTTTTCTTTTTCTTTTTTTAATGGTACAGCTTCCTGGGCCCACCCCTGAGATTCTGCACTTGTTTGGGGAGTGGGGGTTGGCTTCATGGCGGGCACCCCTGGGTGCTTTGGACACAGGCAGTGAGCTCCCCCCATACTGTGGGAACCCCTGAGAAGGCTTCTCCTTTTGTCTAGGGTGCCTGGGAGTCTGCTCCAGCAGCAAACCAGGGAGGAGAGGAGTACTGGGACCGAGTGTGTGTGGCAGCACCGTGTGTGTGTGGCAGCACCGTGCCCAGGCAAACTGAGGCTCCAGACGGGGGTAACTTCTTCAGACCCTGTTATGCAGCGTGATTCCCACTGCCCGTGCCCAGAATTCACCAGAGCTGATGGGCTTGGTGTGGGCCTCCGGGGCAGGCAGGGTGGAAAGTGCATCTGTGTTTGAGCTTTGTGGCCCTGGCGCTGGAGTTAGATCCCTACAGGAAAGGACATTGTAACCCAGCCCATGGTTGAGACTAGCAGCTGCTGAGCACCTACACCCTGCTAGGCTGTGGGGCAACAGCAAAGTGTAACCCCCAGCCTGCAGCCTCAACGGGGCTTCCCATCTAGCGAGGGGCCCAGGGAGGCCATGAGGAGAGCCATGAGGGAGGAAGGTGGGGACTCTGGGCCTGAGTGGCTCATTCAGGGTGGGGTGTGGGCAGGGAGCCTTCAGGAGGGAGGCTACTGCCTGAGCAGGGCTCTTAAGGGACACATGGAATTTGTTACAGGAAGCACCAGGCCATTCCAGGCATAGAAGTCAGCTGGGGCGCAAAGGCCTGGGGGTCAGAAGAGTGGCAGATTGCTCCATGGCAGGAAGCCCCAGCTCCTCTGGGTCGTTCCCGTTGAGGGGTTCCAGCTGTTGGCACCGAGGGGTGCAGCCAGGGCAGGGTGGTGCTGTCTGCCAGGCCGAGGTTGGAGACAGCTGGGTTTCCAGCCCTGCTTGTCACTTGCTATAGGTGCAGCCAAAGGCTCAGCAGCCCCAGACTGTGGGCAGTCCTGACTCTCAGGCAGTGCTGTGAGGAAGGGGAGGAGGAGGCACACTGAACCCCCCCTGCCACCTTGGCTGGTGGAAATTTGGCCAGGTCTGCACTGGCCCAGTGGTGCTGGGTGTCGTGACTGGTGTCTGCTCTGACTGGCTTGCTGACAGCTGAAGTCCAGGATAGGTCCATGGCCACGTTGTGCTGGTTTGTTAAATATTTTCAGTATCTGCCCTGCTCCTCTATGTTAGGTACTGGAGTCCAGAGAGGTTAAGGCACTTGCCTAAGGCCACACAGTCGCTAAGTGGTGGAGTGAGGATTTGAAACCAGTTCTTTCTGACTCCCTGTATCCTTATCTATGGAGAGGCCCCATCACTCATTCACTAAAGATTATGGATCTCGATCTTGTACTGGCCACATGACCGCAGCTGGCAGCACAGTGGGGAGTGCGCCAGCCCTGGCTCTGGCCTCCTAGAACTGCCCTTTGGTCATTTCCAGGTGATGCATCTGTGGGGGCCCCTGAAGGACTTGGGGTATGTGTGTACACCCTCTTTGTTTGTACAGATGTGTTCACACCCATGTTTCCTACATGTGAGTGTCTCCATTCTGAGCTTGCTCTCAGCCTGGTAGAGGTGGATAATTAATGCTTGTCCCTGAAAGCCCGGACTGCCAACCTCAGTCTTTCAGGAGAGAGGGCAGGACTCAGGGGCTTGCTCCCAGGGGTCCTGGGAAGGCACAGTGGTGACAGTGCTGCAGCTCTGCACTCCTGGAGGGTCACTCAGAGACCCGAGGGAGGAGGGCCCTGCGTCTGCCCCCTCTGTCCAGGGCGGCAGCTTCTCTGGGTGGCTTTGCTTTTCTCCCCTCTTTTTTTTTTTTTTTGAGGTGGAGTTTCGCTCTGTCAACTAGGCTGGAGTGCAGTGGCACAATCTCAGCTCACTGCAACCTCCTCCTCTCAGGTTCAAGGGATTCTCCTGCCTCAGCCTCCAGTAGCTGGGATTACAGGCACACGCCACCACGCCGGGATAATTTTGTATTTTTAGTAGAGACAGGGTTTTGCCATGTTGGCCAGGCTGGTCTCGAACTCCTGACCTCAAGTGATCCACCTGCTCCGGCCTCCCAAAGTGCTGGGATTATGGGTGTGAGCCACCATGCCCGGCCCTCTCTCTCTTTTCATTCATCACATTGTTCATCTCTTCCCGGAGGCATCCAGCACAGTCTTTGAGACTGTGAGCTGTGAAGTCAGACAGGACCAAGGTCCAAACCCTTCTCTGTCACTTACCAGGTCTGGGACCTTGGGCAGGTGACTTGCCCTCTCAGGCCTCGGTTTCCTGTTCTATAAAATGGCTGTAGTAGGGAAACCGTCTCCGTCTTCATTGGGTGGTTGGGAAGTCTTGCTGAGACCACACACTTGTCTCAGGTAGGGTCTTCTAGAAGCAAAGCCTGAGGCAGGGATCTTTGTGAAAGTGATTTACTAGGGAGGGCTCCCAGGAGAAGCAGGCAGGACAGGGCAGGGGAGGGGGCCTAGCAGGGACATGTTCATCAGCTTCAGCCCGACACCAGGGGGGTGGCTCTGGACCATGAATTGTACCAGGGTGGGTCCCACCTTGAGGCTGTGGAGCATTCATTATCAGCCAACACCCGCAGCAGCTGGGGGAGAGGTGCCCTGCTGGCAGCAGCGGTCTGAGTGGGGTGCAATAGCACCCACCAACTCGAGCAGTGGAAACGCTTAGAACAGTGCCTGGTACCTAGGCAGTGCTTCAAAAATGGCAACAATTCTCATGGTCATAACCAACATTCAGCTGATGAGTACCGGCTCTGCGGTGGGTCCCATGTGAGAGATTGAGGGTCTAGAGATGACAAAGGCTGCCACCTCTGCTGTCTGCATCACATGAGTGTGTGTGTGTACACATGTGTGCACATACATACCCACAGGGTGTGGAAGGACAAACAAGTAACCATTCCAGAACACTGAGATGACTGTTAGAGGGGTTATAACCCATGTTTAGAGACAGCCCAGAGTAGTAGGAGGAGGAGCTTGAATTAGCCTTGGGGAGTCAGGGAGGGCTTCCCAGAGGAGGCAGCACTCATCTTGAAAGACAAAGGGACGTTTCAGGTGCAGGAGGGAAGGAGGGGTATCCTTGGCGGGGGGCAGCTTTGTGCTGAGAACCCCCGTTCTCTGTGACCAAGGCCACTGTCTCCTGGATATCTGTCCCATATAGTGTTAGGGGCCACCCAGCACTGGAGAAGGCCAGCAGACTCAGTGCTTCTGCCTGCAGACATGAGTAGGATACACTGAGGTGGGGAGGCAGGGGAGGTAAAAGAAGGTACGAGCTCTCCTTCCTGTATCCTGCTCCTCGGGGAGAAACCGTACCATCCATCATCAGTGCAGCCTGGCAGGAGGAGGGCCAAACATTTGCAGGGCAGGGACCTGGGCATCAGGCATGGCAGAACCCAGGGGCAGCCCTGTTGAAGGCAGTCTTCCCTTCTTCCTTCCAGGTGGCATTTACACCCTACGCCCCAGAGCCTGGGAGCACATGCCGATTCAGAGAATACTATGACCAGACAGCTCAGATGTGCTGCAGCAAGTGCCCACCAGGTGAGGGCAGCCGCGGGGGACTCGGGGCCCATGCCCTGGAGGAGCATGTGTGTACAGGGGCTGGGGCGCAAGGACATGGCCCTTGATTCTTACTGAACTCCTAGTTCTATGCACTGGCCCATGCTCCCTGTTGCTTCTGGGCCTGTGAACATGCTGTTCCCTCTTCCTGGCACACTTCCCAACTCCCTTTCCCTGGTTAACTCCGACTTGCCCTTTAGACCTCAGCTGAAGACGTCCCCTCTTCCAGGAAGCCTGCCTGCCCCATACTGCCCAGCTGGAGGAGGAGGGGGAGGAAGAGCCTAAATTAGCTCCTGGGGGAGTCAGGGAGGGCTGCCTGGAGGAGGCAGCACTCGGCTTGAAAGACAAGTGCTGCCTCCTTTGAGCTCTCACTGGCCCCTGATGTTCCTATGGCAGCTCTTTCCTCGCTGTGTGATTACAGCCCGGTCCCGCTTCCTGTTGCCTCCACTGTGTGCTCCTCCAGGGCAGAGATTGTGGCTTGTTTTCTGCCGAATCCCCAGCACGTGGCGCAATGCCATGTAGGTGCTCGGTGCATATTTGACTGACTGTGTGAATGCTTACCCATTTCACAGATGGTAGACCTGAGGCCCAGCCATAGTTGGTGGAGCCAGGTAGCCTGACTCCCAGTGCCCTCCATCTATTCATTTGCGTCTGTATTCATTCATGTCATGTTTATAAGGTATCTGCTGTGTGTTCTAAGTGCTGGGAATACACAGAGAGCAGGGCAGACAAAACCCTTGCCCTCCTGGAGTCTGCATTTTAATGGTGGACGCAGACCGATAAATTAGGACACGTGTGGTCCTGTCTGTCTGTAAGTGCTGTAGAATGACAAGGTCAGGTAAGGCGGGGGAGACAGAGCGGGACATCCTGTTTTACACAGGGTGGTCTGGGAAGGTCTCTCTGAGGAGGTGACATTTGCGCAGAGCCCTGCAGGAGGTGAGGGAGCAGGTCATGCACGTATACAGGGAACAGTGTGCCAGGAGGAAGCAACAGCATGTGCGAAGGCCTTGAAGTCGGAGCCTGTTTGGTGAGCTGGAGGAACAGCAGGGCCAGCATGTGTGGCCTAGGATGAGTGAAAGCAAGTATGGTGGGGGAGGAGGAGGAAGGAGTGAGCAGAGATCATGGGAAGGAGTTTAGATTTTATTCTGTCTGGGAGCCAATGGAGGGCTTTCAGCCGTTACCTTGAGATGTAGGTGGGCATATGAGTACCTGTCACCATCCCTAGCCATTTTAAGACACCCTAGGGAAAGTGACTCTCTTCTTTCTTTTATTAACTGGAAGGGTCTCTTTAAGAAGTTACTAGAGAGGCCGAGGTGGGCAGATCACCCGAGGCCAGGAGTTTGAGACCAGCCTGGCCAACATGCTGAAACCCCGTCTCTACTAAAAATACAAAAAATAGCTGGGCATAATGGCAGGTGCCTGTAATCCCAGCTACTTGGGAGGCTGAGGCAGGAGAATTGCTTGAACCTGAGAGGCAGATGTTGCAGTGAACCGAGATTGTGCCACTGCACTCTAGCCTGGGCCACAGAGCGAGATTCTGTCTCAAGAAAAAAAAAAAGCAGTTACTGGGTCAACTTTTTTTTAAGGTTTCCGTTGGTGTTCTCTGCCCCTGGCATGCCTGCTTTCCAGGCCCATGCCCTTGTCCTTGATAGGATACCAGGGACTACATTCTTACTATCTGTTCCCCCTGTCATTCATGCCCCTAGCTGGAGAATGTTAGCCATCTATCAAGAAGGAAGAAACTGGCAAGCTAGTTCTTACTAAAGTGTGATTGACTGACAATAGGTCTCCAGTGCTGGAGGTTCAAGCATCTGGAAAGAGCAGAGAGGAATCCATTTTTGAGCAGAAGGGGTTCAGAAATGACGTAATAGCTGGTACAATACTAGATGAGAGATGATTCTGAGGAACTGGAACTCCACAGAATAGCCTTCCCAGCTGGGCTTTAGAACTCTGGACTTTGTGGGGACAGTGGATGAGCCCAGGGTCCTGGCAGAAGCCCCGCCCAGCTGAGACCTTTGGCCCTTGTTTCCTCAGGCCAACATGCAAAAGTCTTCTGTACCAAGACCTCAGACACCGTGTGTGACTCCTGTGAGGACAGCACATACACCCAGCTCTGGAACTGGGTTCCCGAGTGCTTGAGCTGTGGCTCCCGCTGTAGCTCTGGTGAGTAGGTTCAGAGAAAAGCGGGGCCCTCACACCCCTGCCTCCAACATCCCCGGGCAACTCCAGCCTCTTCGGCTTCCAGGTGTCTGGAGTTACCCCAGGCTGGGTGTTGGAAGTGGCACAGGTGCAGCTGTTTACCCCCTACCACTGGCATTTTCCTCCTCTGTCTCACCAAAGCCTCTTCACAGCCCCACGGGGCAGGCGGTGGGAGAACTGTGCGCACGTGAGGGTTGAGGAGGTGGTGCGTGGGAGAGTGGTGCGCATGCTCGTGCTGCGAGGAGCAGGACTGCGGGGAGGAGCGAAACTGCTGGGAAGAGCGGGACTGCGGGGAGGAGTGGGACTTCTGGGAGGAGCGAAACTGCGGGGAGGAACGGCGCTTCGGGGAGGAGCGGGACTGTGGGGAGGAGCGGGACTGCGGGGAGGAGCGGGACTGCGGGAGGAGCGGGACTGCGGGAGGAGCGGGACGGCGGGGGAGGAGCGGGACGGCGGGGGAGGAGCGAAACTGCTGGGAAGAGTGGGACTTCGGGGAGGAGCAGGACTGTGGGGAGGAGCGGGACTTCGCGGAGGAGCGGGACTGCGGGGAGGAGCGGGACTGCGGGGAGGAGCGGGACTGCGGGGGACGAGCGGGACTGCGGGGGACGAGCGGGAATGCGGGGGACGAGCGGGAATGCGAGGGACGAGCGGGACTGTGGGGAGTAGCAGGACTACCGGTCCTGCTCCTGGACTCTGGCCAGTGTTGTGTGTGCCCCATGCTGAGGCGGTCCGCCAGCCTCCTGGAGATCAGAGCTGTCTGAGAGGGCTGGGCTGGCTGGGAGGGCAGCGTGGGTGTGGCGGAGGCAGGCGTGACCGTGTTGCCGCCCTCTTGCTGCTCTAGACCAGGTGGAAACTCAAGCCTGCACTCGAGAACAGAACCGCGTCTGCACCTGCAGGCCCGGCTGGTACTGCGCGCTGAGCAAGCAGGAGGGGTGCCGGCTGTGCACGCCGCTGCGCAAGTGCCGCCCGGGCTTCGGCGTGGCCAAATCAGGTATGGGGTGGGGCTCAGGTCCTTGGGGACGCCCTTGGGCCTCTCCTTTGTAGACATCCTTGCAGTGTCACGGGCATCAACCCATTAATTAGTCCAGCAGGGAACACCGTTAGTGGTGGCTGGGTGCTTGCTGCCCATCCGTCTGTCCACCTGTCCACCGTTTATTCTTCCTGCCAGCCACTCTTGATTAGGCACCTCTTATGTGCTGGAACCAGGGGACCCAGAGATGGATCAGACCAAGCCCTAAGCTAGGAAAGTTATGTGATGCTGCAAGAAGATGAACTTACATAACTCTACAGCCCAATCGCGTGCGTGTGTGTACAGGCATCTGTGTGTGTGTGTGTGTGTGTGTGTGTGTGTGTGTGTAAGGGGTGGAGGTGCAGACAGAGGTCCTTGGGCCCCTCGGACCTCTCCTAGGGCTCTAGTGCCAAGGCCCAGCTGTCCCGCAGAGTGTCTGAGTGGTTGACAAGTTCGGATTGTTCCCTGAAGGAACTGAAACATCAGACGTGGTGTGCAAGCCCTGCACCCCGGGGACGTTCTCCAACACGACTTCATCCACGGATATTTGCAGGCCCCACCAGATGTGAGTAGCTGAGTCCTTTGGTTCTGGAGGAGCAGGGAGAGGCTGTCCCTGGGTGACTGTGGGTCCAGGACACAGAGCAGCTCACCAGCCACCATTGTCCAGACTGCTTTATCTGAGGGTGGCTCCCAGGATAAATAGCATGGTGGGCAGGACCTTGCCTTGGAAGGCAGGACTGGGTGGGTGCGTGGGAGGTGGGGGAGGGTCAGGAGGGGGTGGTCCTCAGAGAGGGCACACATCGTCACTCTCCTATCCTGCCTGCTGGGACTAGTGAATGAGCCCAGCCACTCTGTCCTCTGCTGCCTCCTGACCAAGCCTCCTCCTCCTCCAGCTGTAATGTGGTGGCCATCCCTGGGAATGCAAGCATGGATGCAGTCTGCACGTCCACGTCCCCCACTCGGAGCATGGCCCCAGGGGCAGTACACTTACCCCAGCCAGTGTCCACACGATCCCAACACATGCAGCCAACTCCAGGTCCCAGCACTGCTCCAAGCACCTCCTTCCTGCTTCCGATGGGCCCCAGCCCCCCAGCTGAAGGGAGCACTGGTGACTTCGCTCTTCCAGTTGGTAAGTCACAAGAAGGCTCGTTCATTCACTACTTCTGTCTGCCTGTCTTTCTGTCTCTCTTTCTTCCTCTCCCATAGTTTTACTGAGAACCCATGGGGGGCTGGACCCTGTGCCCTGTCTTGGGATACGGGTGGCAGTGAGACTGCTTTCTCCCCACACCTGGTGCTATCATTCAAAATCCCTAAGTGGGTGGGCCAGATGCAGTGGCTCAAGCCTGTAATCCCAGTGCTTTGGGAGGCCAAGGAGGCTGGAGGATTGCTTGAGGCTAAGAGTTTGAGATCAGCCTGGGTAACATAACGAGACTCCATCTCTATAAAAAAATTAAAAAATTATTTGGGTGGGATGGTACCTATTGTCCCAGCTACTCAAGAGGCTGAGGTAGGAGGATCATATGAGCCCAGGAATTTGAGACTGCATTGAGCTATGATCATGCCACTGCACTCCAGCCTGGGCGATGAGTGAGGCCCTATCTCAAAAACAAAACAAAACCAAACCAAACCAAACCAAAACAAAACAAAACAAAATCTCTGGATAGGGGAGAGATGGGGTCAGCAATTCGCCTGAATATGCAGATGGTCTCCTTGCTGCTGTTTCTGATGAGCCCATTAGGCTAAGAAGACAGTGGGCTGGGCCAGGTCATCTCCGGGGCCTTCCATTCTGCGGCTAGAACTGCATCAAGCCAGAGGTCTCAAACTGGTAGCCCTTAGGCTGAATGAGGCACACAGACATGATTGCTTTGTAATTGGATTTGAGAACCTCTGGCCTAGACTCGCCCCTCGCTTGCAATGACCCGAAGCACCCTGGGTCCCTGGCTTGCCTGGCTGGCCCCTGGTACATTTGAGTTTGTTTTCTGTAGCTGTCTGAGCTTCTCTTTTGTTTCTAGGACTGATTGTGGGTGTGACAGCCTTGGGTCTACTAATAATAGGAGTGGTGAACTGTGTCATCATGACCCAGGTGAAAAGTAAGAGTCCATCCTTCCTTCCTTCATCCACTTGTTCTGGAAGCTTTTGTGGGGTGCCTCCTGTGAGTCCAGCACTGGGCACAGCCTTAGGGGTCAGACAGAGCTGGATATGGGGGTCCTTGTTCTGTGGGAGCTTAGGGCCTGGGGTGAAGGCATCTCTGCTAACTTAATTACTAAAAGGCAAGAGGTGATCAGGGTTTTCCAAAGGGTAGGAGTTCACGATTCCTATCCAGGAAGCCTGGGGGATTCGGACTTCCTGCAGCAGGTGGTCTGTGAGCTGGGTAAGATCTCGACGGGTGGAGTCTGTGCAGGGAAGGACGTGCATCCTCAGTGGAGGTGTGGATGGCACAGATGGGGGACTGGAGAATGGTTGGGATGGTGGCAGGTAGAGTTGGTGGGGGCTTCTGTGGACCTTGTCAGGTAGGCGATTGCTCCCCGCAGGGCTGGGCCTCTCTGCTGGTTCTATTGGGCCCCACACTGCCCTCCTACTTAGGACAGATGTGCCTGAGGAAGTCAATCTCTTACTTGTCCCCTCTCCTCTTTATAGAGAAGCCCTCGTGCCTGCAGAGAGAAGCCAAGGTGGTGAGTGTCTCCACTGCCCTTTCCCCCTCTTCCCCCGGTCTCCTTCCCGGCGGGCTGGGCTGTCACAGAGGTGGCAGTGAATTCTGTCGTTGGTCTGTCCAGTGTCAGGAGGTGTGCAGAGCCCTGGGAGGTGGAGGAAAGGCCGGGGAGTCAGGCAGCCCTCTATGGACTAAGAGAGGCTGTGAGTGTGAAATACTCCGGCAGAGAGCAGACGCCTTCGTGGCATTCGTGGCAGGCACGTGGTCGTGGACCCACAGTGCAACCTTGGGCAGATGTGAAATTGCTCTATGGCTACTTCCTTACCACGAGATGGGTGCTATGTCTGCTCCATCCAGCCTGCAGGGTGGTGCCATTCGGTCAGCTGACAGTGATGTTTCTCCTTGCCTCCATTGTGTTTACAGAGCACTTTCTCAGACAGCAGTGGTTTTCAAACTGAATTCTGGGGTAGCCCAGTGTCCCACAGAGGGCCTTTGGGTGTGGGGGAAGTGGTCATCTCTCAGGTTTGAGGTAGAGGCTGTGGGGCTGGGCCCTGGGTCCTCCCAAAGCAACTCACCTTTGATCTGTTTTATAAAGTAGGGCCTGTGAAGGCTTTTTGTTAGAGACAGACTGACAGTGTCATATCTAGTATTTCATTCATTCTCCATCAGGAAGGCATTTGGCTGCAAGTAACCCCAAACCTACAGGTGACTTTAGAAAAAAGGGCTTTACTTTTCTTGCATTGTAAGAAGTCAAGGGGTTGGTGTCTGCTGGAATGGCCTCCACTGTCCCCTTGCATGGTGCCAGCAGGACCCCAGGCTCTGTCATCTTTAGTGTGTTGACTTTTGTTCTCTTGTTTGTAGCCTCATGTCATAAGATGGTGATCATCACTTCATATGTCACCTCTAAGTCTGAGGTGGGAAGAAGGGGCAGGTGGCCAGGTCAGCCATGGTGCCCTTATCAGTAAATCAGACGCCTTCTCAGAAGCCCTGGGTAGACTTATTTCATCTCACTGACCAGACTGTGTCACATGACCACCCCTAGATGCAAGGGAAGCTGAGAAAGAGGGTGCTTTGCTTTTCCAGCCTCTATGGAGGAGGAGGACAAGGGAGGGGGGTTGGAAGTGGGTATGGGGTGAGCCAGAACACGGGTCTGTCACAGCCTTGCACCTGGTAGGCAGGGCAGGTTTTTTACCCAATTTGACAGATGAGAAAACAGAGTCTGATGAGTTTTCTCGACTTCAGGGGCAGGTAGAGAAAGAATTTCTCAACCTCATGGATATTTGAGACAACATCTTACTTAAGGGAGGCCAAGGTGGGAGGATTGCTTGAGTCTAGGAGTTCAAGACCAGCCTGGGAAACACAGTGAGACCTTATCCCTAAACAAAATTAAATAAAATAAATATTTTTAAAAAAGATCTTGGTTGAGCACGGTGGCTCACACCTGTAATCCCAGCATTTTGGAAGGCCGAGGTAGATGGATCACTTGAGGTCAGGAGTTCAAGACCAGTCTGGCTATCATGGTAAAACCCCATCTCTACTAAAAACACAAAAATTAGCCAGGCATGGTGGCGCGTGCTTGTAGTCTCAGCTACTTGGGAGGCTGAGGCAGGAGAGTCGCTTGAACCCGGGTGGTGGAGGTTGCAATGAGCTGAGATCATGCCACTGCTCTCCAGCCTGGGCAATAGAGCAAGACTCCATCTCAAAAGAAAAAATAAAATAAATAAAATATCTTACTTAGTTGCGAGGGCTGTCCCGTGCTATTCAGCAGCATCTTTCGTCTTTGTTTACTTACATGCCAGCCACATTCCCATTCCAGTGGTGACAATCAAAAATTCTCCAGACATCACCAAGTGTCCCCTGGAGGCAAAATCACCCCCAGTGGAGAACCACTGCTCGAGGGAACAGCTTAGCCCTGGGCAGCCCAATGCCTGAAGCTTACACCAGGTGTTTGGAATCAGATAGATTGATTTCATCCCCTGATTTTGGTGACAAGAAGAGATGCAGGGAGGAAACCTGAGTTGCTCAAGGTCATACCACAATGTGTCTCTGGACTCCCATCTCAGTGCTCTTTGCCCCGCCCTACAATATATCAGTGGGGAGGAAACTTACGCATTCCCCGGTGAGTGCGTTTCACTGCTCCCTTTCTCCAGCTTCAATTCAGTGACACTGACAGTTGCCGCCTGGTGGCGTGCGTAGAGCAGGTGTCTCCCCCAAGCTCTTCCGCAGCAGCCCAGCTGTCGCCTTCCCTTTCCCCACCAAGCGTTTCCCAATCCTCTGTGCACTGAAGATGTCCTGGGTGTGGCCCAGCAGCCTCTGCTTCCCTTTTCCTTTTTTTTTTTTCTTTCTTTTTCTTTTTTTTTTTTTTGAGACAGCTATGTCGCCCAGGCTGCAGTGCAGTGGCACCCTCTTGGCTCACTGCAGCCTCCGCCTCCCGGGTTCGAGTGGTCATCCCACCTCAGCCTCCCAAGTAGATGGGACTATGGGCGTGTGCCACCATGCCTGGCTGATTTTTATATTTTTAGTAGAGACGGGGTTTTGCTGTGTTGGCCAGGCCGGTCTCAAACCCCTGACCTCAAGTGATCCGCCCACCTCGGTCTCCCAAAGTGCTGGGATGATAGGCGTGAGCCCACGCCCGGCCCCTTTCCTTTCACGGTTGCTCTCAGTGTTCACTGAATGTGAGTGACTCAAGTATTTGTTGAGTGCCCCAGTGGTGTGTCTAGCGCGGAAAAAAAACCCCAAACCTGGATTTGTGGTGTTTGCTAATTTCTGTGGTCTAAACACTCCCACTGTAGCCAATTTCCAACTCCCAAGACCTTCCCGAATATGGAGTTGGGACGAAATCTGCACAGGCCTGAGCTTGTCCCAGCACAGCCCTGGCTGAGCCCTGCCAGGCTCTTTGTGACTGAGTCCCCACGCATCCCTGTGGGGCAGGGAGCATCATCACCCCCATTTTACAGAGGAGGAAACTGAGACTCAGGGAGGTTCCATTTTTCCTGCAGGGTTAGATCATTAGGTGAGTGGCATAGCCCAGGTTTGAATCAGGTTTATGCCCGTGTCCCACGCTACTCCTCAACCAGCAGCTACTCCTGCTAAGAGGCCAGTGGGAGAGTCCTCGAGCTGGGCTGCTGGGCTTAGAGTGTGGACTCAGCACCCACCTGCTCCTCCTGCCACAGAAAGAAGTCCAGGGCATGGGAGACAGTGGCGTCCCTTTGTTTAGAAAACACCAACATGTGGCCGGGCACAGTGGCTCACGCCTGTAATCCCAGCACTTTGGGAGGCCGAGGCGGGCGGACCATGAGGTCAGGAGATCGAGACCCTCCTGGCTAATACGGTGAAACCCTATCTCTACTAAAAATACAAAAAATTAGCTGGGCATGGTGGCGGGCGCCTGTAGTCCCAGCTCCTCGGGAGGCTGAGGCAGGAGAATGGTGTGAACCCAGGAGGCGGAGGTTGCAGTGAGCTGAGATTGCGCCACTGCACTCCAACCTGGGTGACAGAGCGAGACTCCGTCTCAAAAAAAAAAAAAAAAAGAAAACACCAATATGTGAGCTTACCCACAATCAGCCCCACGGACACACTCGTGCACGGACCCATGTCTGATAACAGGCGCGAACATTTATCGGGTGTTGAATGGATGCCAGGCACTGTGCCCAGTGTTCTTTATTCTCACAGCCATGCTGCCACACACAGGCAGTATGATTCTTGCCCCGCATTATATGGCTCAGGAATCGTGGACCCAGAGAAGTTAGTAACTTTCCCAGTGTGGCACAGCTAATGAGAGCGGCCTGGAACACAAACCTAGGAGCGTCTCTCCTCGCCACCCCAGCACACACACTCACTACGTCACTCACAGATATGCACACATACCCCCAACATAGACACACGTGTGCACGTTTCACACCCTCATGCCTGTAGACACAGGTGTGTGAGCCTTGTGAACACACAAACAGACGGACCCAGCAGGAACCTGGAGGACCTGGCCCATGGCTCTGCTGGGTCTCTGCTTCTGCCCAGTGGGACTGGGCCAGGAGGGGCTGGGAGCTGAGGGTGCTGGCTGGCTGGCTGGCTGGGATCCTGTGTTTTTTTTGTTTTTTTGTTTTTTTTTTTGACAGAGTCTCACTCTGTCGCCCAGGCAGGAGTGCAGTGGCGCAATCTTGGTCACTGCAAGCTTGGTTCACGCCATTCTCCTGCCTCAGCCTCCTGAGTAGCTGGGACTACAGGCGTCCACCACCTTGCCCAGCTAATTTTTTGTATTTTTAGTAGAGACGGGGTCTCACCGTGTTAGCCAGGATGGTCTTGATCTCCTGACCTCATGATTCGCCCACCTCAGCTTCCCACAGTGCTGGGATTACAGGCATGAGCCACCGTGCCTGGCCCTGGGATCCTGTGTTTTGAATGTGGCTCCTCAGTACTCGGCCCTACTGGGGTCCCAGCCCAAGGAACAGGACTCAGCCTGCTTCTGCGCCACCTGGGGCTGCTTGAACTTTGCGACTTGTGGCTTGGGAGGAGGGAGGTGGCCGTGACCTTTGGGGGTTTTTGTTCTGCCTGGCTGTAGACACCAGCAGAGGAGATGGAGCACAGGCCAGAAAAACCCCTTTTGTGGGGTTGTGAGGAGTGACAATTGGCTGCTCCTCCTCCCCTTCCAGGCTCGGAGCAGGACTGGGGGGCGGTCGTGGGCAGCGACCAGGGTCAGACCACCTGGGCGGAGGTTCAGCATGAACTTGCCATGCCCTCCATCTCTCCAAAACGGGGAGACCCAGCCCAGGGAGGGTGCGGGGGTTCCTGGGGAAGCTGGTCTGGGCTTCTCCTGCTCCTGCCACGGACCAGCTGTGTGATGCTGAGCACAGGACGCACTTTCTCTGGGCCTCCGTGGCCTCATGGGGACGGCTTGCACGGGATCCCTCCAGTCCTGAGTGAGAGGCTGTGGCCTCGGGGAATTGAGGGTGCAGGTGGCGCTCAGGTGTCCCAGAAGCCATGGGAGCCGGGGGCTGCAGTGATTGGACAGAGAGGACCCTGGTACTCGCATCTGTTCTCAGACCACATCTGGAATTGTAGCTCCCTCTGGAGGGAGGCAGGAGGTCTCAGCCTTTCCTGGGGGGCAGTGGCACCTGTGCTGCTCACTCCACCCCTGCTTTCACCTCCCGCTGCAGTGCTGGCGAGCCCCATCAGCCCTTCAACTCATCTCTACCCGCCTTCTTTCTGCCTGGGACCCTTGTTTTCATCCTGGGCAGGCCAGGGGCCAGGGCAGCTGTTGGGAACGTGGCCCGTGCCATCTCCTTTTTTGCTGGGATCAGCAAACAATCACTTAGAATTCCAAGGCAAGGGTGTGAGCGCCTGGCCAGCCAGTGGGAACAGACAACAGCCTGGGAGAGGAATTTCCAGCCTCTCTCCAGTGTGGGTGTGTCTGGAAATGGGGACCTTGCCTTGAGCCTCCAGAGCTGAAACCCCAGACACCCAGGAAAGGCACTTTGGTATTTAGCCCAGCCATAGTATGTCCTAACTGTGACCTTGGGCAAGTAACTCAACCTCTCTGTGCCTCAATTTCCACAAAGCAAGGATAACACTGGGCTGTTGGAAGAATCAACATAGATAGTGTCTGGAGGGATGTAGGTACAGCGCATGGCATTGGGTGGCACTCAAATATCAGCTAATAATATTATTATTATTCTATGGGAAGAAGACATCAGGGGAAGTTGCAGAGCAGCCTGTGGGCGGACTCTGGAACAAGAGGCTGAGGCAGGCAGCAGAGGGTCTCAGATGCGAGCGCTCTCTGCCCCAGAATGATTGACTGAGCACAAAGGTCTGCACGCTTTCTCTGTAAAAGGCCAGATGGTAGGAATTTCAGGCTTTGTGGACCGTATGGTCTCAGCGACAGCTACTCAAACCCACCTCTGTAGCAAGAAAGCAGCTACATGCATAGATAGCACACACCCAACTGAGAGTGGTGTGTTCCAATCTAATTGTGCTACTGGACACCCAAACTTGAACTTTACATCATTCCATGTGTCACAAATTATTCTTTTTTTTTTTTTTTTTGAGATGGAGTTTCACTCTTGTTGCCCAGCCTGGAGTGCCGTGGCTCGATCTCGCCTCACCACAACCTCTGCCTCCCAGGTTCAAGCGATTCTCCTGCCTCAGCTCCTGAGTAGCTGGGATTACAGGCATGAGCCACCACACCAGCTAATTTTGTATTTTTAGTAGAGATGGGGTTTCGCCATGTTGGTCAGGCTGGTCCCCAACCCCCAACCTCAGGTGATCCGCATGCCTCAGCCTCCCAAAGTGCTGGGATTACAGGCATGAGCCACCACGCCTGGCCACAAATTATTCTTAAACATTTTTTTTTCAACCATTTAAAACATGAAAACCAGTGGGGTGTGGTGGTGCACGCCTGTTATCCCAGCACTTTGGGAGGCCAGGGTAGGAAGATGGCTTGAGCCCAGGAGTACAAGACCAGCCTGGGCTGCATAGCACAACCCTGTCTCTACAAACAATCGACAAAAATTAGCCAGGAGCAGTGACGCGTGCCTGTGGTCTCAGCTACTCAGGAGGTTGAGGCAGGAGGATCACTTGAGCCTGGAAAATCGAGGACTATAGTCAGCTATATATGATTGGGCCACTGCACTCCTGCCTGAGCAACAGGGTGAGACCCTGTCTCAAAAAAAAAAAAAAAAAAAAAAAAAAAGTGAAAACCATTCTTAGTGGCAGGCTGTACTGGGCCCCTGGGCAATCATTTGCCTACTTCTGATTTAACAAACTCTTGTATGGAGTTTACTATGTAATAGGCATATTGTTTTAAGCACTTTACAAATATTCAGCCATCTAATCTTCACAACGGCCCTATGAGGTAGGTTATTATTCTCCCTTTATAGATTTAAAAAAAAAAAAAAAAAGGCACAGAGAGGTTAAGTAACTTGTCCAAGGTCACACAGCAAGTGAGTGGTAGAGTCATGATTTGCACTTGTGTGGTCTGGGTTTCGAGTCCACATTCTTGGTTGCTAGGCTGGGCCATGTCTCCCTGTGCAGATGGGGTGAGGGAAAGCTGCTTTCCTTCTACTCTGTTATGCAAAATAAGGATGAAAATCCTGCCCCACCTCTAGGACTATTTGGTGAACAGGGCCAGGTAGTCTCTGCCCTCATAGGACACTCACTCTAGTAGAGCAGCTGGGTGCTAATAACAGAAACACAGAAACCACGGAGAATCACACCTCCCAAAAAGCGCCTTGTGTGGAAAGAACATGCAAGGGTGGGCAGAAACGTCACGTAAACTGAGAAGTGCTGATGGCAAGAGGTGTGGATGGCAGTGGGAAGGACGAGGGGAAGAAGGAGCTGGCTGGTGGGCTGACTGCTCTCCCCTACCACCCCCTGCCTATCCAGCCTCACTTGCCTGCCGATAAGACCCGGGGTACACAGGGCCCCGAGCAGCAGCACCTGCTGATCACAGCGCCGAGCTCCAGCAGCAGCTCCCTGGAGAGCTCGGCCAGCGCGTTGGACAGAAGGGTGCCCACTCGGAACCAGCCACAGGCACCAGGCGTGGAGAAGGCCAGTGGGGCCGGGGAGGCCCGGGCCAGCACCGGGAGCTCAGGTAAGAAGTGGGAGCACACCTGGCTTCATCCCAAGCCTCCTTGGTCTTTCTCACCTGGTTTCTGTCTTAGCCATCTCCTCCTGAGCCTCCCCGTGGGGTGGGACGAGGCCTGAGCCACAGGGAACTTCCTTCCGTTTGCTGAACCTAAGTTCCCTCCCGCCTTTGCCCATGCTGGGCCTATCACCTCAAAATCCTTCCTTCTGTGGGACAACCCCAGCCTGTCCAAGTCCCCGGTATCTGGGGGAGGAGTTTTCCTGAAACCTCCTCCCTGCTACCCACCCCCAGCTGGCCTGGCTGCTCCTCCGGGTTCACCATGCCCTGGCCTCCCTTTGACAGGACTGTCAGACTGCATGTACAGACACTGTTTTCTCCTCCTGGCTCCCACACCAGGCTGTGGGACACCTGGTGAGCCTGGATCATCTCATTCATCCCTGTATCTGCAGGCCCAACATGGCCCAGCTACTAATAATTAATCATAACAATTGCTTCTACTTATGGAAGGCTACGGTACAGCAGGCACTATACTAGGCACTTTACATGCATAAAATTGACCTGCATGTCAATGCTAAGAGATAGTTATTGTTGTTATCCCATTTTACAGGTGAGGAAACTGTGCCCCAGAGAGGTTAAACAGCTCTTCAAGGGCACATGGCTAGTAAACAGAAGAGGCAGACTCACCCCTAGGCTGTCGGGCTCCAGAGCCCTGGGGTTGGAATATGAATGAAGAAATGGTGGCTCCAGGGCTCCACTCACTGCAGTTTGTTGCTGGGTCTCTTTGGGTCTGAGGCACTGGGACTGTCGGGGATCGTGTCCCATTTATGCAGGCTGCATTGTGCCCTGGACCTGGTCTATGACAGATGTCACTCTGTTGGCGACTCTAGGGCCCACACTGGAGGGGCCCCTGTACAGGGTCTGCTGGCCTGTGCCTCTCTCCCTCTTACCTGGCAGTGCCAGCCAGTGAGAATTCAGGGAATGACCATGAACTTGGGTCAGTCTCAGATACTTGCCCGGCCACTCTGGTGCCATAAGAATTTGGGTGGGATGCTTAACCCTGCCAAGCCTTGTTTTTTTCACCTAGAGGTGAGCTATGGCGCGTCCTTGCCAGGACTGGTGAGAGATTGGTGACGTGCCCAGCTGGGCACCAGACCAGGGCCAGGCTCCCTCTGGGCCACCTCCAGGTGGGGACTGATGGCTGCAGCCCCCACCACGCAGCCCTCCTCCAGCTCACTCACCCCCAGCTGCTCCCCAGCTCACTGAGCCCCTGCCTCTTGCCTGCACTCATGCCACCCCTGCCTGCCACACCCATTCCTACCTGTCCCCAACTGCCCACAGGAGCTGACGTGCCCATTTCTGTTTGCCCCATCATAGCCCCCAGCCTCCTCGGTGGGAGGTCTCATCAGTGCCCCTCACTCCAGCCTGAGAACTCCCTGTGGGAGGGCCTGGGCCAGTGCCTGGAAGAGAGCAGGGGCCCTACACATTGTTGAATGAATGAATGAATGAATGAGTGCGCTCCAATTATAAACTCTTTAGTCTTTGCCCAGTTCTTGGATTCGTCTGATTTTTTTTTTTGTTTTAATGGGGTCTCGCTCGTCACCCAGGCTGGAGTGCAGTGGCGCAGTCTTCGCTTACTTCTCTGCTCACTGCAGCCTCCGCCTCCCAGGTTCAAGTGATCCTCCCACCTCAGCCTCCCGAGTAGATGGGATTACAGGCGTGTGCCATCACACCTGGCTAATTTTTGTACTTTTAGTAGAGATAGGGTTTCACCATGTTGGCTAGACTGGTCTTGAAATCCTGACCTCAGGTGATCCATCTGCCTCGGCCTCCCAAAGGGCTGGGATTACAGGCGTGAGCCAACACGCGCGGCCCATCTTTCTGATTTCTTAGCTACACCTGGTGTGGCTCCCTCCTTGGGCCAGGGTGGAGCCCTGACCATGTCTGCCCTCCCCTCTCCCCTCTGCCCCTTCTGCTCTGTGCTCCTTCTCCCGAGTCCCCCAGCCCGTTTCCCTGGCCTCTGTCCTCTCCTTCTCTCCCTCCCACCCCTAACACCTCCCTCCACTGTGGGAACCTGTAAACCCCAGGGTTGTGCCCCTTCGTGGTCCCCCATCCACCCCCGCAATGTCTCATGCTCAATATGCAAAGGCCATGGTGACTTTGGGTGACATTTGGGTGCTGTGGAGGCTCAGGGTGGAAATTTCCTTCCGGCCCTGTGATTTCAACCCTCCTCCCCCACCATCTGCTTGGGGCTGTTTTGAGCACAGCAGGTTGCCAGCTCCATCCGCCTCCCGGCTACCCGAGTAGTTGGAGTTAGGGGGAACCAGGCTGGGGTGAGGGCACTCAGCAGGCCCCTGCAGCAACAGCAGCAGCAACTCTCATTTTCTGAGGGGGCTAATGTATGCCAGTCCCCTCACATTCATCTCAGCAAACCCACCATCCAGTGCCTCCCCAACCAGTTAGAAAACTCAGTTGCCCACAGGGGCTGGGCAGGAAGGTGAGGCAAACCTTGGGCTCTCCTTGGCCGGATCTCCTGCATCTGGCTCCCAAGGGAAGCCATAAATCCAGATTTTTAAATGTAAACACCTGAATTTTAAATGTTGGTAATCAATTCACTTAAAAACACCACCACCACCACCACCACCAACAACAAAAAAAAGCCCACAGACTTGTCCCTGTCACAGGCACTAGGAACACAGCAGGGAACGATCAAAAAGTCCCTGGTCTGGCCAGGCAAGGTGGCTCATGCCTGTAATCTCAGCACTTCAGGAGGCCAAGGCAGGAGGATCACTTGAGCCCAGGAGTTCGAGACTAGCCTGGGCAACATAGCAAGACCCCCGTCTCTATTAAAAAAAGAAAAAAAAAAGTCCCTATCCTCCCGGGTTCAGAGTCTGGTTGGGGACCCCAGGAGCTGGGGGCCCTGGAGATCAGGAGATCACACAAATGGGGAGGGACCCAGAGAGTGGTAGATAGGATGGGAAGTAAATGTCTCTAAAGAGGGAGGCCAGGGGGTGGGGGGGCGCTTCGTGGAGGATGTGGCCTTTGAGCTAAGGCCTGAGCACTAGAGAAGAGCTCTCTAGGCTGAGGGAGCAGCCTGTGCAAAGGCCCAGGGGACCTGAAGGGCTCAAGGGGCTGTAGCAGGGGGCGGGGAGTGTGGCTGGAAGGAACCCCATCAAGGTCTTGGAGCAGCAGGAGAGGGGGCGGGAGAAGGCAGGCTCCAGATCAGACAGGGCCTGGTAGGCTGTGTGAGGACTGTGGGTTTTTGAGCCCGCAAGGAAGTGATCTGCCAGGTTCAAGGGCCAGCTCTGGCTGCTGATGGGAAACAGATTTCAGAGGGGTGGGGTTGAAGCCAGGACAGATGGAGGCTGTTCACACCCATCCAGATGCAAGTGGGGGGGAGGCTTCCATAGCCCACTGCACCATGCAGCAGCAGGGCAGGGTGACCCTTGCAGAAGTCATCTTTTGTTTTTCTGTTTGTTTTTGAGATGGAGTTTTGCTCTTTCACCCAGGCTGGAGTGAAATGGTGTGATTTCGGCTCACTGCAACCTCCGCACTCCGGGTTCAAGCGATTCTCCTGCCTCAGCCTCCCGAGTAGCTGGGATTATAGGCACCTGCCACCATACCTGGCTAATTTTTTTTTTTGTATTTTGAGTAGAGACGGAGTTTCATCATGTTGGCCAGGCTGGTCTCGAACTCCTGACCTCAGGTGATCCACCTGCCTTGGCCTCCCAAAGTGCTGGGTTTACAGGCGTGAGCCACTGTGCCTGGCCCAGAAGTCATCTTTTGAAGGGAGACAAGGCAGGAATGACGGATGGGTGTGTGATATGAGAGAGAAAGATGGGTCTAAGGCTCTGGGCCCAAGCAGCTGGGTGGGTGGCAGCAATGAGAACTGTGATGAGGAGGAGAGGGTTGGATGGGAGATGGGAGTAGAATCAAGAGTTAAGTTTGAGGCTGAGCATGGTAGCTCACACCTGTAATCTCAGCACTTTGCGAGGTTGAGGTAGGCAGATCCCTTGAGGTCACATGTTCGAGACCAACCCAGGCAACCTGGTGAAACCCCATCTCTACAAAAAATTAGCAGGGTGCGGTGGCCTGTAGTCCCAACTATTCAGGAGGCTGCGGTGGGAGGATCACTTGAGGCTGGGAGACAGAGGTCGAAGTGAGTCGAGAGAGTGACACAGCACTCTTTGGAGACCCTGTCTCAAAAAAAAAAAAAAAAAAGACAGGGTCTCACTATGTTGCCCAGTCTGGTCTTGAACTCCTGGGCTTAAGCAATCCTACAAACTTGGCCTCCCAGGTAGACATCTGTTTTATATAACTGGCTCCTCCCATCTCTGGGGTGATTGGGGCTGGGTAGGTAGTGATGCTATTCTTATTCAGCAGAGGGGAAAATGAGGCACATGCAGGTTAAGTGACTTGCTCAAGGTCACACAGCAGAGCTGGGCTAGAATCTCGGTCTCGGCTCCTGGCCCAGTGCTCTTTCCCATGTGTCTGAATCTGCATCTTGGGCAGGGGTCCCAGGGCCCCACTCCTGGACCCCTGAACTGACCCCCACCCCATCTTGTGCTTAGCAGATTCTTCCCCCGGTGGCCATGGGACCCAGGTCAATGTCACCTGCATCGTGAACGTCTGTAGCAGCTCAGACCACAGCTCACAGTGCTCCTCCCAGGCCAGCTCCACAATGGGGGACACAGATTCCAGCCCCTCGGAGTCCCCGAAGGACGAGCAGGTCCCCTTCTCCAAGGAGGAATGTGCCTTTCGGTCACAGCTGGAGACGCCAGAGACCCTGCTGGGGAGCACTGAAGAGAAGCCCCTGCCCCTTGGAGTGCCCGATGTTGGGATGAAGCCCAGTTAACCAGGCTGGTGTGGGCTGTGTTGTAGCCAAGGCGGGCTGAGCCCTGGCAGGATGACCCTGCGAAGGGGCCCTGGTCCTTCCAGGCCCCCACTACTAGGACTCTGAGGCTCTTTCTGGGCCAAGTTCCTTTAGTGCCCTCCACAGCCGCAGCCTCCCTCTGCAGGCCAAGAGCAGAGGCAGCGAGTTGTGGAAAGCCTCTGCTGCCACTGTGTGTCCCTCTCAGTGGACTGGCTGGGCATGGACGTTTGGGGCATACTGGGGCAAGTCCCTGACTCTCTGTGACCTGTCCCGCCCAGCTGGACCTTTGAGCCTGGCTTCTGGAGCCCTTGGGTTTTTTGTTTGTTTGTTTGTTTGTTTGTTTGTTTCTCCCCCTGGGCTCTGACCCAGCTCTGGCTTCCAGAAAACCCCAGCATCCTTTTCTGCAGAGGGGCTTTCTGGAGAGGAGGGAATGCTGCCTGAGTCACCCATGAAGAGAGGACAGTGCTTCAGCCTGAGGCTCAGACTGCGGGACGGTCCCAGGGCTCTGTGCAGGGAGGAGGTGGCAGCCCTGTAGGGAACGGGGTCCTTCAGGTTAGCTCAGGAGGCTTGGAAAGCATCACCTCAGGCCAGGTGCAGTGGCTCATGTCTATGATCCCAGCAGTTTGGGAGGCTGAGGCGGGTGGATCACCTGAGGTTAGGAGTTCGAGACCAGCCTGGCCAACATGTTAAAACCCCATCTCTACTAAAAATACAGAAATTAGCCGGGCATGGCAGCGGGCACCTAGAGTCCCAGCTACTCAGAAGCCTGAGGCTGGAAAATCGTTTGAACCCTGGAGGCGGAGGTTGCAGGGAGCCGAGATCACGCCACTGCACTCCAGCCTGGGCGACAGAGCGAGAGTCTGTCTCAAAAGAAAAAAAAAAAAGCACCGCCTCCAAATGCTAACTTGTCCTTTTGTACCATGGTGTGAAAGTCAGATGCCCAGAGGGCCCAGGCAGGCCAACATATTCAGTGCTGTGGCCTGAGCAAGATAACGCACTTCTAACTGGAAATCTGCCAATTTTTTAAAAAAGTAAGTACCACTCAGACCAACAAACCAATGACAAAGCCAAACTCTGCCAGCCACATCCAACCCCCCACCTGCCATTTGCACCCTCCGCCTTCACTCCGGTGTGCCTGCAGCCCCGCTCCTCCTTCCTTGCTGTCTGGTGTGATGTCCTAGGCCACACCGTCGTCTCCTTTCAGGGAATTTCAGGAACTAGAGATGACTGAGTCCTCGTAGCCATCTCTCTCCTCCTACCTCAGCCTAGACCCTCCTCCTCCCTCCAGAGAGATGGGTTCCTCTTCCCCATTCCCCACCTTCAATTCCCGGGCCCCAAGCGGGCTGCCCCGCCACTTTGGTACATGGCCAGTGTGATCCCAAATGCCAGTCTTGTGTCTGCGTCTGTGTTGCATGTTGTGGGTGTGTGTAGCCAAAGTCGGTAAGTTGAATGGCCTGCCTTGAAGCCGCTGAAGCTGGGATTCCTCCCCATTAGAGTCAGCCTTCCCCCTCCCCTCCCCCAAACATGCCCAGGGCCCTGCAGAGGGGAAACCAGTGTAGCCTTGCCCGGATTCTGGGAGGAAGCAGGTTGAGGGGCTCCTGGAAAGGCTGGCTCAGTCTCAGGTGCATGGGGATAAAGGAGAAGGCATGAAATTATCTAGAAGAGCAGGGGCAGGGTGATAAATTGTTGATAAATTCCACTGGACTTGAGCTTGGCAGCTGAACTATTGGAGGGTGGGAGAGCCCAGCCATTACCACGGAGACAAGAAGGGTTTTCCACCCTGGAATCAAGATGTAAGACTGGCTGGCTGCAGTGACATGCACCTGTAATCCCAGCTACTCAGGAGGCTGAGAGGAGGATCACTGGAGCCCAGGAGTTTGAGGCTGCAGCGAGCTATGATCGCGCCACTACACTCCAGCCTGAGCAACAGAGTGAGACCCTGTCTCTTAAAGAAAAAAAAAAGTCAGACTGCCAGGGCTGGCCATGTTTCTGCCCACATTGGACCCACACGAGGACGTGATGGAGTGCACCTGCCCCCTGGTGGACAGTCCTGGGAGAACCTCAGGCTTCCTTGGCATCACCGGGCAGAGCCGGGAAGCGATGAATTTGGAGACTCTGTGGAGCCTTGGTTCCCTTGCGTGTGTTGATCCCGAGACAATGAAAGTTTGCACTGTATGCTGGACAGCATTCCTGCTTATCAATAAACCTGTTTGTTTTACACGTGGACCCCTGGCTCTGCCTGGGGTCTGGGCTTGGGTTTGTCCATGGTCCTGCTCGTCTGCCACCCCTGTGTAAGGGGAGATGGCGTCATGGTCCCTGGGGTCTGGCTGGCCCCTGTTGTGACTGGACCACAGAGGGACCCCTGTTACAGCCGCCCTCTCAAGCCTGTGAACAATAAGAGAACTTCCTGCTCAGGACCACACAGCTGGCTGGGTTCCAAATGTGCCCTGGTCTCATGCCCTCATCCCCCAGGTCTCCTGGGCCTGCTCTCAGGACCGGGATGGGGTCTCTGCAGATCCCTAGCAGCCTAGGCAGCCAGGCTCTGCCCTCCTGGGGACCCCACTCAGGGAGAGTGGGTGCCCCTGGGATGCTCAGACCAGTACAGGGTTTTGGGGGCCTAGTGGGCCCAGGTAGGAGGTTAGAACAGGGTTCTGGAGATGACCTCTGACCTCCTCCTGAGGCATGAGCAGCAGTTTTCCAGAACAAAGGATTGCAGGGAACTGTCAGGCAAAAGGAGTTCTGAGTTTAAAGGCCTTAGCCTGGCCAGCATGGTGAAACCCCATCTCTACTAAAAATACAACAAATTAGCGGGGCATGATGGTATGCACCTATAATCCCAGCTAGTCAGGAGGCCGAGGCACGAGAATCGCTTGAATCGAGGAGACAGAGGTTGCAGTGAGCTGAGATCGGGCCACTGCACTCCAGCCTGGGTGACAGAGTGAGAATCTGTCTCCAAATAAATAAATAAATAAAATTAATTAAAAGAAAGCCTCGGAGGGGAGAGAAACCTTGGCCTGTGTATTGATTCCGCTGACCCCCTGGGTCACCATCGTCACTCCAGCTCCTGTGACACCCTCAGTGGGACCATTTTCATTCTTGGTGATTGTAGGATCTGTGATTGATGGAAGGCCCCGCCTCCTGGCTTCTCGCCCTCCTCTCCTCTGTGGTCCTGTCCTCCAGCGTGTCTCAGTCACTCAACCCTTGACCAATGCTCCCCACACTTATTCCGTAAAGAGCCAGGAAGCAAATTTATTTTAATTTTTTGAGACAAGGTCTCACTCTGTTACCGAAGCTGAAATGTGATCGTGGCTCACTGCAGCCCTGACCTCCAGTCTCAGCCTCTTGAGTAGCTGGGACTACAGGCATGGACCACTATGCCCAGCCAAATTTTAAATTTTTTTAATTTTTATTTTTTTGGGGGGTTTCCCTGTGTTGCCCAGGCTGGTCTCGAACTCCTGGGCTCAAGTGATCCACCGGCCTTGGCCTCCTAAAGTGCTGGGATGACAGACATGAGCCATTGCGCCTGATCAGAATAAATATTTTACACTTGGCAAGCCTTACAGTTTCTGCAACAACCACTCAACTGTGCTGTTGTAGTGTGAAAACAGCTGTGCACAGGACATAAAAGAATGGGCAGGAGGCGGATGTGGCCTTCGGGATGTACACAGGCCAACGCCTTAGACCCTGGCATTACTGACAACTGCACGCTAATCTCAATTTCAAGCATCCCACTTTCCGCCACCCCTACTTCCTCCTGTCTTGCTCCCTCACTGGCACCTGCACCTGTTGGTTACGTTTTCTCCCTTGTGTGCACCCACGACACTTTCTCCTGGTTTGTTATTCTCTCTCTGGTTGAACCCAGCTCTCTGTTTGTGCCACACCTGCACGTCTGCACCTGGATGGGGCAGGATGATGGCATTCCACCATGCTGGCTGGTCGCATTTTCATTTCATGATCATTAGACTTGGCCGGGCGCGGTGGCTTACGCCTGTAATCCCAGCACTTTGGGAGGCTGAGGTGGGCAGATTGCTTGAGCTCAGGAATTCAAGACCAGCCTGGGCAATATGGTGAAACCTCATCTCCACAAAAAAATACAGAAACTAGCTGGGTGTGGTGGCACGCACCTGGAATCCCAGCTACCCATGAGGTTGAAGTGGGAGGATTGCTTGAGCCCAGGAGGCAGAGGTTGCTGTGAGCTGAGATCTCGCCACTGCACTCCAGCCTGGGGGACGGGAAAAAAAGAATAAATTCTATGGGGGTCCTTCTTGCCGCCCAGCAGTGACAACAGGTCCCCTCCCCGATATATTAGTTCCTGTTGCTGATATACACAAACCACACAAACTCAGTGGCTTAAAACAATACAATTTCATTCTCCTACAGCTCTGGGAGTCAGAAGTATAAAAGCAAGGTGTCGCCAGGCCTGCTAGGCTCAAATGGGGGATTTGTTTTTGGAGGCTTTAGGGGAGAATCTGGTTCCTTGCCTTCAGCTTCCAGCGGCACCTGCATTCCTTGACTTATGGCCCCTTTGTCCATCTTCAGAGATAGCAACGGAGTCTCTTCAGAAGTCAGATCTCCCTTTGCCTCCCAATTATAGGGACACCTGTAATTACAATGGACCACCCAGAAAATCCAGGACACTCTCCTCGTCTTAGCATCTTGGCCAGGTTTCAGGAATTCAGACATCAATATCTTTGCAGAGGCAAAGACAACCCTTGGTTATGCAGCCTACCAACTCCTCTTCACTCAGTCTCCCACTCTTTCTGTTTATCTTTTAATTTTATTAATTTTTTTTTTTGAGATGGAGTCTCGCTCTGTCGCCCAGGCTGGAGTGCAGTGGTGTGATCTCGGCTCACTGCAAGTTCCACCTCCCGGGTTCAAGTGATACTCCTGCCTCAGCCTCCCGAATAGCTGGGATTATAGGCGCATGCCACCATGCCCAGCTAATTTTTGTATTTTTAGTAGAGAAGGGGTTTCACCATGTTGGCCAGGCTGGTCTTGAACTCCTGACAGGTGATGCACCCACCTCGGCCTCCCAAAGTGCTGGGATTACAGGTGTGAGCCACTTCGCCCAGCCTATTGTATCTTTTAAATAAAAGGATTAATTGAGGTTTTTGTTTGAGACTGAGTACCACTCTGTGACCCAGGCTGGAGGGCAGTAGCGCAATCACAGCTCAATGCAGCCTGAAACTCCTGGGCTCAAGTGATCCTCCCACTTTGGCTTCCCAAAGTGCTGGGATTATAGGGATGAGCCACCACCCCTTACCCCACTCTTCTAGATGGACTATTTCATGTGTTCTCCTTTATCCCCAAGCCTCTGTCCTCACCCCACCCTTACCTTCAGTTGGTTACCTTGCTGTCTATTTCACTGAGAAAATAAACACAAGAGAATGCTTCATGCTTGCCCCACCACATCTACCCTCTCACCCTGCGTCTGTGCTCACAACCCTGGCCTTTGCCGTGACTGGGTCTGAGGATGGCTCCTCCTCTGCACGGGATCTTAGCATCTCTCCTGGCTCAAGGACGTTGCTTCCGCGAGTCTCCCGTCTCTTTCCTTGAGCATCAATTTCTCTGGCTCCGGGATCTTTCCTGTTTGCATATAGACACACTGAGGTTCCTCCCATTTCTGAAACAACCTCACACCCATTAGGACAACTACTATCAAAACCCCAGAAATTAGTAAGTGTTGGTGAAAGTGTGGAGAGATGGAAACCTTGTGTGTCGCTGAGGAGAGTGCACAGTGGTCCAACTGCTATGGGATACAGCGTGACAGCGACTCAAAACATGGAACATAGAATTACCATCTGATCCAGCAACTCCACTTCTGGGTGTCTACCCCAAAGAATTGAAAACAGAGTCTCAAACAGATATTTGTACAGCAGTGCTCCCTGTTAATAATAGCCAAAAGGTGGAAACAACCTAGGTGTCCAAAAGGTGGAATGGATAAACAAAATGTGATCTACAGGCTGGGTGCGGTGGCTCACACCTTTAATCCCAGCACTTTGTGGGGCCGAGGCGGGTGGATCACCTGAGGTCAGGAGTTCGAGACCAGCCTGGCCAACATGGTGAAACCCCATTTCTACTAAAAATACAAAAATGAGCCTGGCGTGGTGACACATGCCTGTAGTCCCAGCTACTCAGGAGGCTGAGACAGGAGAATCGCTTGAACCCGGGAGGCGGAGGTTGCAGTGAGCTGAGGTCATGCCACTGCACTCCAGCCTGGGTGACAGAGCGAGACTTCATCTCAAAAAAAAAAAAAAAAAAAAAAAAAGTGGTATATTGAACCTTAAAAAGGAAGGAAATTCTGACATGTGCTACAACATGGATGTTCCTTGAGGACAAGGATCCCTTGTCCCTTAAACTAAGTGAAATAAGCCAGTCACAAAAGGACAAATTCTATATGTTTCCCGTACATGAGGTACGTGGAGTAGTAGAATTCATAGAGATGGAAAATAGATGTTGGTTGCCAGAAGCTGGGAGAAGAGAGAATGGGGAGTCAGTGTTTAATGGGTGCAGAGTTTCAGTTTTTTGAAATGAAGAGTTCTAGGCCAGGCATGATGGCTCATACCTGTAATCCCAGAACTTTGGGAAGCCGAGGTGGGTGGATCGCTTGAGTTCAGGAGTTCAAGACCATCCTGGGCAACATAGGGAGACTCTGTCTCTGAAAATGAGCTGGGTATGGTGGCATGCGCCTGTGGTCCCAGCTACTCAGGAGGCTGAGGCGGGAAGATCGCCTGAGCCCAGGAAGTTGAGGCTGCAGTGACCTGTGCTACTGCACTCCAGCCAGGGTGACAGAGCGAGACCCTGTCCAAAAAAAAAAAAAAAAAAAAAGAGTTCTGCAGATGGATGGTGGTGATGGTTGCACAACAATATGAAATTACTTAACGCCACTGAATTATACTTAATAATGGTTAAGATGAGAACTTTTAAACAAAAGCCAGAAAAGAGCAACAACTACAAAAAGATGATAAAATTTTGTGGGAGGCGGAGGTGGGTGATCACCTGGGGTCAGGAGTTCGAGACCAGCCTGGCCAACATGGCAAAACCCCATCTCTACTAAAAATACAAAAATTAGCCGGGTGTGGTGGCAGGCACCTGTAATCCCAGCTACTTGGTAGGCTGAGGCAGGAGAATTGTTTGAACCTGGGAGGCAGAGGTTTCAGTGAGCCGAGATCGCACCATTGCACTCTAGCCTGGGAGAGAAGAGTGAAACTCCACCTCAAAAAAAAAAAAAAAATTGTTATGTGTATTTAACCACAATTAACAACAGAAACCTTGCTCACAATTCTTCCTCCAGGCGCTGTCAGATTTCTCAGCTACTCTTACAGCAAAAACACCCGGAGAACAGCATATTCAGGTCTCCAATTTGTATTCTCCCATTTTCTCATGTGCCCACCACTTGTGCCCCCTACTCTACTCAACCTGTCTTTTGACCAGGTCTCTATGAAACTCCATACGGCTAAATTCAATGATCAGCTTCAGTCCCCATCTCACTTCTCCTACAGGCAGGCGGTATTTGACCCGACTGATCAATCTCCGCTCCTCGGAAGTCTTTCCTTGCCTGGCTGTCAGGAGCCCACACCCCTTGACTCTCTTGCCATCTCAGGGACCCCTTCTGCCTTCCTGCCTGGTTCCTCCTCATCTCATCAACGTCTGACTGATGAGGGGGCCCAGGGCTCAGTTCTTGCACCTCTTCTCCCTCTCCAACCCCCTCGTTGCGGATCCCATCCAGCTTTAAATACCTTAAATATATCCTGATACCTCCTGTTGTTTGAAGGAACAAGTATGTATTGTGCTCTAGTTGCAGGGATGCAGTGGCTGCTAAAATGAAGCTTACGTAGTGGGTAGGAAGAAAAGAAACATAATATCAGACAGGGATGAAGAAAATGAAGCTGGACACAGGGGACCAAGGGATGGAAGTGCTCTTTTGGATCAGGGAGGGGACCGGGAGAGGTAATCTGGGAGCAGAGGCCTGAGGGAGCCAGGGATGAGCCAAGCCTGCCCTTGGCCTGGGGCAGTGGCAGGAAATGAGGCTGAGGAGTGGCCAGGTCCAAAGGATGGCCACTGTCCTGCTAAGGCAGACAATGGGACAAAGGACTCGCTGAAGAGGTTTCACTGGTGGGGGGATATGGCCAGATTTGTCTTTTGGAATGATGTCACCAGGTGCTGGGGATAGAGGAGGTTGGAAAGTGCAGTTGTGGGGACTGCTTACCAGGAGGCGGGGGCTCCTTCTGAAGCTCCCTTGCCTTGGCTACATGGGGGGATGGCTGGAGAGAGATGGATTAGAAGCAGAGAGACCAGCAATGTGCTGGCTAGTCTCCATCCACCCCTCCGGTTCCCCCCTCTGCCCTGCTTTGTGCCCTGGGAGGCTGCCTCCTACACACACATTCCTGGACCCCTTTCCCTGAGGCTCCCAGCAGGGTTTGGCCATGGGAGAGCACTAGCAGTGATACAGAATGGCCAGGCTCACAGCTAAACCCCACCCTGAAGCCTGGAACTGCGGCCGTAAGTGAAAACAGCTGACCCTATTTTTCTGCCCAAATGTTGCGTTTTTGGCCTGCCATGCCCCTATCCTGTGCCCATAAAAAGACTTCAGCTGGCAGAGTGACACAAACGGCTGACTGGCGGAGATAACAAGCACCTGAGCAGAGAAGCAACTGAGCATCAGAGACCATGGATAGACGTGATTGACTTCAGATGGTGTGGCTTCAGGGAAAGATCACCTTCTTCCTGCATCATCCCCTTTTCAGCTCCCCTTCCACTGAGAGCCCCTTTCACTGCTCAATAAAGTCTTCTGCATTCATCATCTTTCAATCCATCCGTGTGACCTGATTCTTCCTGGACGCCAGATAAGAATCTGCGTGCTGAGAAGGCAGGGACTTGGATGCTGCTGTGGGGCCTGCACAGAGCCTGCTCCTACCAGAAAGGAGCGACTGGCCAGTTCCGGCATTCATTCCCTCCGGTCCTCGCACTCACTTGCTTACATGCTTCCTCCCATGAGGAGTGGCCAGCGGGGGGCTGAGTGAAATGAGCTACTCCAGTTCCTGCCTATGAAGGGGGCCAAGGGAACGATCCCATCTCATCAGGAGACTGGAGGATGGGAGGAAAGTGAGGCCAGGTGTGTATTCCCTCCTCCCCTTCGCCTTCTGGTAGATTCTCCCTGACACCACCATTGTGGCCCCATAGCTTCCCGCTAGTGCCTCTCCTTGTGGGTTCTTCTAATGCTTGCCTCTCCTTGGCAAAAGTGTCTTCCTTCAACTTGCCTGTGCCCTGTGTTTCCTGCACAGAGGCCATTGCAGCCCCAGCAGCTCTGGTATTCACTCATGGCGCCATTGCTGGGGATGTTCACGTTTACTGAACATCCACTTAGCAGAGGCTGGGGCTGCATTGAGCTTGAGTCCCCATCTATATATACAATGCGGATAGTAACAGCACCAAGCTGGTTGGGATGTTAATGTATGAAACATGAGCTGAGCCGGCGTGTGGATCATGGAAACTGGAATAAACCCACTTCGAGAGCAGGGAATTGACTCGGTGCTGGGAGAGGGGGGCAGCTTTGGCTCCTTCCTCTCATAGGCATTGGACATCGGCTGGTGCTGAGCCCGAGGGACCAGATCCAGCACTGCTGTTTCCCAGAGCTCACCGCCTATCTGGAGACAGAGGAGGCACCAGATGATTCTGTTTGAGGGGGTCCATTTGGAGCAACCAAGGGCAGCCACCTGCCTGATATGGTAACCAGTCAGCATGGGCCAGGCTTGCAGCTCCTCTTGCCCATTTCTTTACTTTAATCAGGACAGAACATGTGGTTTGGCTGAGCTAGGACCAGCCTGGGTAGAGAAGGAATGTCTTTTTGAGTTCTCTTTATTTGTTCTCATTCATTAATTATCATTATAGATGAACAAGCACAGAACCCAAAATTGTGGGTCCAGCCCGGCGTGGTGGCTCAAGCCTGTAATCCCAGCACTGTGGGAGACTGAGGTGGGAGAATTGCTTGAGCCCAGGAAGTCGAGGCTGCAGTGAACCGTGATCGAGTCACTGTACTCCAGCCTGGGTGGCAGAGTGAGACCCTGTCTTAAAAAAAAAAAAAAAAATTTGTAGGTCCTTGAAGCCTACCTGCCCAGGTGTGAATCCTGGATGCGACACTTCCTGTTGCTGTGACCTCAGTCAAGTGAATGAATGTCTCTGATGTCTCTGTGCCTTACTTGCCTTATCTGTAAAATGGGATTAAAATAGTACCTCCCTCAGATTGTGGGATTACATGAGTTACTGTCTGAAATGCTTAGAACTGTGCCTGGCACATTGTCAGGGCTCCATACATGTTAATTGCTTTTTTTTAATGTATAGGTGCTGAGAATGCTGCAGATAACAGCACAGGCAAGGTCCCTGTCCACCTGGAGCTGACACGCTAGCAGGGACTATGTAAAGACAGACATGTAGGCTATGCCTGTAGTGGTAAGTGCTAAGAAAAATAAATCAAAGTAAGGGGACAGATAGGGTTGCTGCCAGTTTGCAAGGCGGGTTGAGGAGGGCTTCTCTGAGGTCGTGGAGTTTAAGCAGACACCTTGGTGAGGGGAGGGCAGGACAGCCATGGGACTATGGGGGGTGGGATGGGATATGGGGTTGGGAGAGTGGCGTGAAGCCATGGAAAGGACGTTGGCTTTTTTTTTTTTTTTTTTAGACAGATTCTTGCTCTGTTGCCTAGGCTGGAGTGCAGTGGTGTGATCTTGGCTCACTGCAACCTGGGTTCAAGTGATTCTCCTGCCTCAGGCTCCCAAGCAGCTGGGATTACAGGTGTGTGCCATCATACCCGGCTAATTTTTGTATTTTTAGTAGAGACAGGGTTTTGCCATGTTGGCCAGGCTAGTCTTGAACTCCTGACTTCAGGTGATCCGCCTGCCTCAGCCTCCTAAAGTGCTGGGATTACAGGTGGGAGCCACCATGCCAGGGCCGTTAGGTTTTATCTTCAGTGTGATGGGAGGGGCCCGAGCTGGGGAGTGTGGGAAGTTCCATAGCATTGTCTGGTCTAATGCTGAGAAAGCAGACTGGGTATGGTGGCTCACACCTGTAATCCCAGCACTTTGGGAGGCCCAAGGTGGGAGGATGGCTTGAGGCCAGGAGCTTAATACCACCCTGGGCAATGTAGGGGGACCTCGTCTCTACCAAAAAATTAGCTAGATTGCTTGAGCTGTGATGGTGCCACTGCACTCCAGTCTGGGTGACAGAGTGAGACCCTGTCCCCCCAAAACCCCAAAATACCATAGTTGGGAAAGCGAGGTTGCACCATTTCAACTCGGTAACTGCCCTGTGAGATAGGCAAGGTACTCATTATCCCTGCTTTGCAGAGGAGGACATAGGGCTGGCTGGGCTGGGTTTGACACTTATCTTAGGATTGTGTTGGACAGGCTGTTTACTGTAGGAAGTTCCTGATAAGCAGCTCCTTAGAATTTCACAAGAAAGTCAAGGAAGCCTGGATTTAAAGGGGTAGATGTCTTTCTGGGGAAACTAACTAGCAGCACCCTGAAAGCTGGGAGGTTGGGCTGAGCAGCTGCTTTGGGTAAATCTAAAGGCTGGGAATCCTAAGTGACCATGCCTTGGTTCCACCACTATTTTGCCATGTGAACTTTGAGCAGCCTCTGTCCCTCTCTGGAGCTCAGAATTGCCATCTGTAAGATGAGGGCGCTGGCCTCTGAGCTGTGGTCTAGTCTTTGCCTTTTCTCTCTCTCTCTGTTTTTTTTTTTTTTTTTTTTTGAGACGGAGTCTCACTCTGTCACCCATGCTGGAGTGCAGTGGTGCAATCTCAGCTCACTGCAACCTCCACCTCCCAGGTTCAAGTGATTCTCCTGCCTCAGCCTCCTGAGTAGCTGGGACTACAGGCGCCAGCCACCATGCCTGGCTAATTTTTTGTATTTTTAGTAGAGACGGGGTTTCAACATGTTGGCCAGGATGGTTTCCATCTCCTGATCTCGTGATCCATCCACCTCAGTCTCCCAAAGTGCTGGGATTACAGGCGTGAGCCACCGCGCCCAGCCACCTTTTCTCTTTTTTTCCCCACGGGGTGATGGTACCATCTCTCCCTGGGCTGCTTGCAGTTTCACAAGAGATTCTGGACCTATGCTTCCAAATAGAGTAGCTACCAGGAACAGGTGCTTCTGAGTACTTGAAACATGACTAGTTCAGGCTGAGATGTGTAACATACATCTCAATACAAAATACCAAATATAGAAGACTTACTATGAAAAACTATATACAATATCTTGTTAGTAATTTTACATTGATTTACATGTTGAAAGGGTCTTATTTTGGATATACTAGGTTAAATACAATATTAACTTCATTTTACCTGTTTCTTTTCACTCTGTGATTTGGCTACTAGAAAATTTTAAATTTATGCATATGGCTTGCATTCTATTTCTACTGGACAGCACTGCCTTACAAAGTTAAAAGCCTTCAAGATCTAATTAAATTAATTCATAAATAAAATTGCGACTCCCTCACCTCTGCGATCTCCCTACCCCCCACAGGGCTCTTATGGTACTTACCACCTTCTCAACTACTATATAATTTACATATCTGTTATATTTATTTCTTATTGTCTATACCTCCTGCTAGAATAGAAACTCTAGGATGGCAGAGCTTTATTTTACTCAGTCATAGGATTAGAACAGTCCTGGGCAGCCAGGCTCAGTGGCCAGTGGCTCACTCCTATAATTCCAGCACTTTGGGAGGCTGAGACGGGTGGATTGTTGGAGCCCAGGAGTTCGAGACCAGCCTACAGAACATAGTGAGAGCCCCCACCCATGTCTACAAAAAATCAAAAAATTAGCCAGGGCCGGGCGCGGTGGCTCACGCCTATAATACCAGCATTTTAGGAGTCTGAGGTGGGCGGATCACTTGAAGCCAGGAGTTCACAACCAGCCTGGCCAACATGGCAAAACCCCATCTCTACTAAAAATACAAAAATTAGCCAGGCATGGTGGTGCATGCCTGTAGTCCCAGCTACTTGGTAGGCTGAGGCAGGAGAATCACTTGAACCTGGAGGCAGAGGTTGCAGTGAGCCAAGATTGTGCCACTGCACTCCAGCCTGGGTGACAAAGTGAGTCTCAAAAAAAAAAAAATTAGTTGAGTGTGCACACCTGCGGTCTTAGCTACTTGGGAGGCTGAGGTGGGAGGATCACTTGAGCTCAGAAGATTGAGGCTGCAGTGAGCCATGATTGTGCCACTGCACTCCAGTCTGGGCAATGGAGTGAGAACCGGTCCAGCCCTCTCACTGCAAAAGAACAGTGACAGGCACATAGTAGGTGCTCAGTTGACAGTGAATGATTGGATGAATGTAGGAAAAGAAGCATTCAGTTTTTGTTTTGTTTTGTTTTGTTTTGTTTTTTGGGGTGGACAGGAAGTAGGATATTTATTGGTGGGCATAATTTACTGGGGGCAGCACAGTGAAAGCCCTCATGAGTACAAGGCTTGCCACTTCTCCAGGGGGCCATGACTGGGGATGGATATGACCCCACAGCCATCTGGGATGAGCTGTTTCTCAGCCACCACATCTTCAAATTCATCCACATTGAAGTTGGTAAAGCCCCACTTCTTTGAAATGTGGATCGTCTGGTGGCCAGGGAACTTGAACGTGGCCCTACGTAGGGCCCCAATCACATGCTCCTTGTTCTGCAGCTTGGTGTGGATGAACATGATGACTTGGCCAATGTGAACCCTGGCCACGGTGCCCTGGGGCTTTCCAAAGGCACCTTGCATGCCTGTCTGAAGCCTACGCTGGGGACAATGCCAAGGTCAAAGACATTGGAAAGGGCTGTCTCCATAGTCCTTTAGAGCAAAAATCAGGCTGTCTACACAACAAAGGAAGCTGTTTGCAGCCATTACACATGGGGCCCTTAGCAGTTTCCAGAGTGGCCAAATCTTTAATTTTTCTAGAGATGTCCTAAATACAGATTTTCATGTGTAATCTCCAGATTTTTCTAGGTTTTCAGTAATTCAAATGACCTTAAAGCATTGTGTGTGCCAACAGAAACATTTCTGCAGGAGTTTTGGCTACCTGTCTGCATCCCCTGTGGTCCAGATGATTCCACAAACTGATATAGGAGGACAGGTGGGGAGGAACCTGATGTGGGGAGAATGTGGAGCTGGGCTCTGCAAATCTGCCTGTCCCAGAAAACTTACTCCTTCTGGGCCAACATGCATCTAAGTGGGTGGTAATTAAGGAATGACCCCCATCTCCTGCAGCCCTTCCTCTGGTATGTCTACAACTAAAAAAAGGCAAGGTGCTTTTTTTTTTTTAAAAAAAAAGAGGGTCTGTATTAGTCCATTTTCATACTGCTATGAAGAAATACCCGAGACTGGGTAATTTATAAGGAAAAAGAGGTTTAATGGACTCACAATTCCACATGGCCGGGGAGGCCTCACATTCTTGGCAAAAGGCGAAGGAGGAGCAAAGGCATATCTTACATGGTAGCAGGCTAGAGAGTGTATGCAGGGGAACTGCGCTTTATAAAACCACCAAATCTCATGAGACTTATTCACTATCATGAGAACAGTATGGGAAAAAACCCACCTCCATGATTTAATTACCTCCCACTAGGTCCCTTCCACAACATGTGGGGATTATGGGAGCTATAATTCAAGATGAGATTTGGGTGGGGCCACAGCCAAACCATATCATTTTGTCCTTGGCCCCTCCAAAATCTCATGTCCTCACATTTCAAAACCAATCATGCCTTTTCAACAGTCCTCCAAAGTCTTAACTCCTTTTGGCATTAACTCAAAAGTTTACAGTCCAAAGTCTCATCTGAGACTAAGGCAAGTCACTTCTGCCTATGAGTTTGTAAAATCAAAAGCAAGTTAGTTACTTCTTAGATACAATGGGGCATTGGGTAAATACACTTGTTCCAAATGGGAGAAATTGGCCAAAACAAATGGGCAGTAGGCCCCATGCAAGTCTGAAATCCAGTGGGGCAAATCTTAAAGCTCCAAAATGATCTCCTTTGATTCCATGTCTCACATCCAGGTCAAGAGGTGGGTTCCCATGGTCTTCGGCAGCTTTCCATCCTGTGTCTTTGCAGGGTACAGTCCCCCTCCTGGCCACTTTCATTGGCTGGCATTGAGTGTCTGCAGCTTTTCTAGGTGCACAGTGCAAGCTGTCTTACCATTCTAGGGTCTGGAGGATGGTGGCCCTCTTCTCACAGCTCCACTAGCCAGTGCCCCAGTGGGGACTCTGTGTGGGGGCTCCCATCCCACATTTCCTTTCTGTACTGCCCTAGCAGAAATTCTCTGTGAGGGCTCCACCTTGCAGCACACCTCTACCCAGTGTTTCCATATATCCTCTGAAATCTAGGCAGAGAGGTTCCCAAACCTCAATTCCTGAATTCTGTGTACCTGCAGACCTAACACCATGTGTAAGCTGCCAAGGCTTAGGGCTTTGCACCCTCTGAAGCAATGGCCTGAGGTGTATGTTGGCCCCTTTTAGCCATGGCTGGGACACAGGGACCAAGTCCCAAGACTGCACAAAGCAGCAAGGCCCTGGGCCTGGCCCACAAAACCATTTTTTCCTCCTAGGCCTCCAGGTCTGTGATGGGAGGGACTGCCATGAAGACCTCTGACATGCCCTCTAGACATTTTCCCCATTGTCATGGTGATTAATGCTTGGCTCCTTATTACTTCTGCAAATTTCTGCAGCTGGGTTTAATTTCTCCCCATAAAATGTTTTTTTTTTTCTATCACATTGTCAGTCTGCAAATTTTCCAAACTTTTATGCTTTTTTTTTTTTGAGACAGAGTCTTGGTCTGTTGCCCAGGCTGGAGTGCAGTGGCGTGATCTTGGCTCACTGCAAGCTCCGCCTCCTGGGTTCATGCCATTCTCCTGCCTCAGCCTCCCAAGTAGCTGGGACTATAGGCACCTGCCACCACACCTGGCTAATTTTTTTTGTATTTTTAGTAGAGATGGGGTTTCACCGTGTTAGCCAGGATGGTCTTGATCTCCTGACCTTTGTGATCCACCCGCCTCAGCCTCCCAAAGTGCTGGGATCACAGGCGTGAGCCACCGCACCTGGCCAACTGAATGCTTTTAAGAGTGCTCAAGTCATCTCTTGAATGCTTTGCTACTTAGACATTTCTTCCCTCAGATACCCTAAATCATCTCTCTCATGTTCAAAGTTCCACAGATTTCTAGGCCAGGGGTGAAATGCTGTGAGTGTCTTTGCTACAGCATAGCAAGAATCACCTTTGCTTCAATTTCCAATAAATTCTTTGTCTCCATCTGAGACCATCTCAGCCTGGACTTCATTGTCCATATCACTATAAGCATTTTGGTCAAAACCATTCAACAAGTCTCTAGGAAGCTCTGAACTTTCCCACATCTTCCTGTCTTCTTCTGAGCCCTCCAAACTGTTCCAAGCTCTGCCTGTTACCCAGTTCCAAAGTCTCTTCCACATTTTCTGGTATCTTGATAGCAGTACCCCACTCTACTGGTGCCAATTTACTGTATTAGTCCATTTTCATACTGCTATAAAGAAATACCCAAGACTGGGTAACTTATAAAGAAAAAGAGGTTTAGGCTGGGCATAGTCGCTCATGTCTGTAATCCCAGCACTTTGGGAGGATAAGGCAGGTGGATCACAAGGTCAGGAGATCAAGACCCTCCTAGCCAACATGGTGAAACCCCATCTCTACTAAAAATACAAAAATTAGCTGGGCGTGGCGCATGCCTGTAGTTCCAGCTACTTGGGAGGCTGAAGCAGGAGAATCGCTTGAACCAGGGAGTTGGAGGTTTCAGTGAGCCGAGATTGTGCCACTGCACTCCAGCCTGGCAACACAGCGAGACTCCATCTCAAAAAAAAAGAAAAAAAGAAAAAGAGGTTTAATGGACTCACACTTCCACATGGCTGGGGAGGCCTCACAATCATGGCAGAAGGCAAAAGAAGAGCAAAGGTACATCTTACATGGTGGCAGGCAAGAGAGCATGTGCAGGGAAACTCCCCTTTATAAAACCATCGGATCTCATGAGATTTATTCACTATCAGCAAAAGAGCATGGGAAAAACCCACCCCCATGATTCAATTATCTCCCATCAGGTCCCTCCCACAACACGTGGGGATTATGGGAGCTACATTTCAAGATGAGATTTGGGTGGGGACACAGCCAAACCGTATCAGGGTCTTATTATGTTGCCCAGGCTGGTCTTGAACTCCTGGGCTCAAGAGATCCTCCTGCCTTGGCCTCCCAAAGTGCTAGGATTACAGGCATGAGCCACTGTGTGCAGCCTAAACTGCTTTTCTTACAACACTTCTGACTCCAAATTGTGGGTTTTCCACACCCCAAGCAATTCTCTAATTCTCTGAACACCAATTGTGTGTCCTGAGATTCAATTCAATTCTGACACTACCTACCTGGAATTAGCAGAAGATCCCACAAGTAAAGGGCTCAGCCCCACAAGACTGCCCCACTTCAGATGCCAATCACTAGTCCAGGCCTTCTGTACTTCTGACTGATCAGCTATAAATTGGGGTTTCCCATGACCCCTCCCTTAGGTTTGATTATTTTCAATAATGGCACACAGAACTTAGGGAAACACTTTACTTTCTTTATTTTTCTTTTTTCTTTTTTAGACGGAGTCTTGCTCTGTTGCAGGCTGGAGTGCAATGGCGTGATCTCAGCTCACTGCAACCTCTGCCTCCTGGGTTCAAGCAATTCTCCTGCCTCAACGTCCTGAGTAGCTGGGATTACAGGTACCTGCCACCATGCCTGGCTAATTTTTGTATTTTTAGTAGAGATGGGGTTTCACCATGTTGGTCAGGCTGGTCTCGAACTCCTGACTTCGAGATCCACTCACTTTGGCCTCCCAAAGTGCTGGGATTACAGGCATGAGCCACCACTCCGGCCACTTTACTTTCATTTACAGTTTATTATAAAGGATGCAACTAGTGGAAAAATGCATAGGCCAAGGTATTAGAGATGGGGTGGGGCTTGGAAACACTCTGAACCTTTAGAGATTTTTTCTTTTTTTTTCTGAGATGGAGTCTCTCTGTTGCCCAGGCCGGAGTACAGTGGCCTGATCTCAGCTCACTGCAAGCTCCGCCTCCCAGGTTCACACCATTCTCCTGCCTCAGCCTCCCAAGTAGCTGGGACTACAGGCGCCCGCCACCATGCTCGGCTAATTTTTTTTGTATTTTTAGTAGAGACAGGGTTTCACCATGTTGGCCAGGATGGTCTTGATCTCCTGACCTTGTGGTCCACCCACCTCGGCCTCCCAAAGTGCTGGGATTACAGGCATGAGCCACCCCACCCGACCACCTTTAGGGTTTTTACATGGGCATGATTGACTGAATCTTTGGCCATTGGTGATAGAACTCAATCTCCAATCCTCCCCGCAGGTCGGAGGCGGTCGAAGAGTGTGTGTGTTTTTGTGTGAGATAGGCCCACCCTCTCTCTAATAACATGGTTGCTCCCTCTGGCAACCAGCCCCATTCTGAAGCTATCTAGGGGCTTTCAGCCACCAGTCATCTCAGGAACCTATGAAAAGACACTCTTATCTCTCTGGAGATACTGGGGGTCCCAGAACTCTTGGGTTGGGAACTCGGGAATGTTGACCAAAGAGTATAAAGTTTGGGCCAGGTACGGTGGCTCACGCCTGTCATCCCAGCATTTTGGGAGGCCGAGGTGGGTGGATTACATGAGGCTAGGAGTTTGAGACCAGCCTGGCCAACATGATGAAACACCGTCTCTACTAAAAATACAAAAATTAGCCAGGCTTGGTGGTACGTATCTGTAATCTCAACTACTTGGGAGGCTGAGGCAGGATAATCGCTTGAACCTGGGAGGCAGAGGTTGCAGTGAGCTGAGACTGCGCCGCTGCACTCCAGCCTGGGCAACTGGGTGACAGTGAGAGACTCCTTTAAAAAAAAAAAAAAAAAGAAACAAAACAAAGATTATAAAGTTTCAGTTAAGAGAAAGAAGCTATAGTGATCTACTGCTCAGAATGGTGACTATAAGAAATAATACATTGCATATTTCAGAATTGCTAAAAGAGTAGGTTTTAAATGTTTTCATCCGGCCAGGCGTGGTGGCTCACGCCTGTAATCCCAGCACTTTGGGAGGCCGAGGCTGGCGGATCACGAGGTCAGGAGATTGAGACCATCCTGGCTAACACGGTGAAACCCCGTCTCTACTAAAAATACAAAAAAAATTAGCCGGGAGCGGTAGCGGGTGCCCTGTAGTCCCAGCTACTCGGGAGGCTGAGGCAGGAGAATGGCGTGAACCTGGGAGGCGGAGCTTGCAGTGAGCCAAGATAGTGCCACTGCAGTCCGGCCTGGGCGACAGAGCAAGACTCCGTCTCAAAAAAAAAAAAAAAAAAAGTGTTTTCATCCAAAAAAATATGTTAGCTGATGGATTTGTTCATTAGTGTGAATTAATCATTCCACATTGTAAATAGATATCAAAACAGTGCACTGTAGCCCATAAATATATACAATTATTTGTCAATTAAATTTTTTAAAAAAGCTGTGAGCAGTGTCTCCTGCCTGTAATCCCAGCACTTCGGGAGGCCAAGGTGGGAGGAATGCTTGAGCTCAGGGGCTCAAGACCAGCCTGGACAACATGGCAAAACCCCGTCTCTACTAAAAATACAAAAATTAGCCGGGCGTGGTGGTGCGCATCAGGAATCCCAGCTACTCGGGAGGCTGAGGCATGAGAATTGCTTGAACCTGGGAGACAGAGGCTGCAGTGAGCCGAGATCGTGCCACTGCACTCCAGCCTGGGCAACAGAGTAAGATTGTCTCAAACAAACAAAAAAACCGCCAAAAATCAGCTGGGTATGGTAGTGCACCTGTAGCCTGTAGTCCCTCTGACAGTTTTGTCTTTTCTGGAATTTCATAGAAATGAAATCATTATGGTATGTGGTCTTTGTGGTCTTTTTCCACATAGCTAATACTTTTGAGGTTCCTCCAGATCGTGCCTGCGTCAGAACTACTCACCTTTTTGTTGGTGAGTAGTGCTCCATTGCATGAGTATATTGCAATTGTTTATCTACTCTCCTGTTGATGGACATTTTGATTTTTTTTTGTTTCTGGCTTTTATGAATAAAGCTGCTATGAGCATTCATGTATAAGTCTTGGTGTGGGCATATGTTTTAATTTCTCTTGGCTAATATCTAGCAGTGGGATTGCTGTATGGTAAATGTATATTTAAACATTTATAGGAAACTGAGGGCACGAAGACTTTCAGTAATACTGGTTGAATGAATGGTGCCCAGAAACTTGTGTTTTTTGAGACAGGGTCTCTGTTGCCCAGGCTGGAGTGCACAGCATGATCATTGCTCACCTTGAACTCATGGGCTCAAGCAATCCTCCTGCCTTCTGCTCCCAGTAGTTGGGAATACAGACACGCGCCACCATGCCCAGCTAATCTTTTCATTTTTAATTTTTTGTAGAGATTGGGGTCTCCTTATGTTGCACAGGCTGGTCTTGAATTCCTGGCCTCAAAAAATCCCCCCACTGCCTCGGCCTCCCAAAGTGTTAGGATTACAGGTGTGAGCCATGGTGCCGGGCCATGTGCAGTTTTTTTTTTTTTTTTGGATTTTTTTTGAGATGGAGTCTTGCTCTGTTGCCCAGGCTGGAGTGCAATGGTGAGATCTTGGCTCACTGCAACCTCTGCCTCCTGGGTTCAAGCAATTCTCCTGCCTTAGCCTCCTGAGTAGCTGGGATTACAGGCACCTGAGACCATGCCCGGCTAATTTTTGTATTTTTAGTAGAGATGGGGTTTTGCCAAGTTGGCCAGGCTGCTCTTGAACTCCTGACCTCAGGTGATCCCCCACATCTGCCTCCCAAAGTGCTGAGATTACAGGCATGAGCCACTGCGCCTGGCCTGGGCCATGTGCATTTCTAACAAGCTTCCCAGGTACAGCCAGGTGTCTGTGCTAGGTGATCTGGACTTCGAGGTCCTTCACCTCTGAAGGACTGCCTTCCTTCGTCCTTCTGTCTGTGGAGTTCCAGGTTTTACTCCCAAACCTCAGCCTCAGAGGAGACCCAGCATCCAGATTCTGAGAGGTTGATCCCACCATACAGGAACCCCGGTCTTGGTCAGGAGTGAGTCAGCCCACATGCACCCTCATTAGCTTAGCATCATGAGGGTTGGTAATTATGGTAAATACATGATTGTAACCTTGCTGTTCTGCTTCCTGCATCTTCTGACTTTATATGAGCCTGAGGTCTCCCTCTTGCCCTTCTTGTGATAATGCAAGGAGGAAGTATTCAGTTGTTCATTCATACACACTTATTGAGTCTTTTCTGTGCTAGGCAATGTCTAGGTGTTGAAGAAACATTGTGAAAGGGACAAAATCTCTGTTTTCAAGGTACTGGGGAAAGAATAACCTATGTATAAACAAATAAGATAATCTCAGGGAGTATTAGGTTCCATGAAAAAAATACAACAGGGTAATGGATAATGGAACTTTATTTTTATTTTTGAGAGGGAGTCTCATTCTGTCTGGAGTGCAGAGGGGCGATCTCGGCTCACTGCAACCTCCGCCTCCTGGGTTCAAGTGATTCTCCTGCCTCAGCTTCCCCGGTAGCTGGGACTACAGGTGTGCACTACCACGCCCTGCTAATTTTTGTAGTTTTAGTAGAGATGGGGTTTCACTATGTTGGCCAGGCTTGTCTCAAACTCCTGACTTCAGTGATCTGCCCGCCTCAGCCTCTTGAAGTGCTGGCATTACAGGCATGAGCCGCCGTGCCCAGCTCATAATGGAACCATAGATAGGCACAAGTCCTCTCTGAGTGGAACATTTGAAGCCAGAGGGAGTCAGCTATATGAATATCCAGAGCTATTCTGTAGCTCTGGATTGGACACAAGAGGCAATTGAGCACTGGAATTGTGGCTAGTTTGTACTGAGATGTGCAGTAAATGTAAAATATACCCGAATTTCAAAAACTTACTATAAAAAAGTTAATATATTGTATTAGTAATTTTTTCTTTTGACTACGTTGTTGAGATGATCATATTTTGAACATATTGGATTAAATATATTAAAATGAAGTTCATTTTCTTCTTTTTCGTTTTAAAAAAATGTACCAACTAGTAAATGTGAATTGCCTATGTGGCTGGCAGTGTATTTCTATTGGTCTGGGGAGAAGGGTCCTAGGTAGAGAGAACGGCAAATATACAGTTCCTGGGGCAGAAACTGAAGGATGCTGAGGCAGAGTCGGCCGGGGAAAAAGTGGCTGAAATGGGAAGGGACCTGATCCAGTGGGACCTTGGTGGCAGCTCTGTAAGGAGGTGGGTTTTAACTGAAGTACGGTGGGGACGCCGTTTTAAGCAGGGAAGGGCAGGGTCTGAATTAACAGGCCCCTGTGGCTGCGAAGTGGGGAATGGACTGTGGGTGAGTGGGCCAGACAGACGGCCAATTGCACCTTTCGCTTGGATGGAAGGCAGGGTGGTTGTAGGTGGGAAGAATCCTGGGTTCCCATGCTGTCTGAACCAGAGTCATCTGTGGCCCTGCCCTCCCCTGGGACTCAGTTTCCCCACCTATAAAATAGGCCCCAGTGTCTGCGAACCCTGGAGGGGCCCGCAGCCCTGCAGGAGCGGCCGCCGGCGCCAGGGGGCGCCTCCTCGATAACTCGGCGCTCGGCTGGCCAGGCATCGGCGCGTCGGCCGCTCGATTGGTCGGGTCGGGGCCGGCCTGAGCGCCGCGGGCCTGCGCCATTGAGGAGCGGCGGGGAGGAAGCGCCGCGCAGCGCCGGGCTGGGGCTGGCGGCCCGGACACCGACAGGTAGGGGCCGAGCGGCGCCGCGCCGGGCGGGGCCAGGGCCGGGAACTGCAGGGGTGGCGCGGACCTGCGGGCCGCCGCTAGGGCTCCGCCTAGACCTGGGGGCCCGGGCCCACCGTGGGGAGAGCGATGCTGGGAGCCTGGGGGCCCCGTCGTCCGGCCTCGGTCTGAGCCCCTCGGGGTAACTGTGGGCGTCTGCTCCCCTGAGGGCCCCAAGCCCGCCACTCCCGGGGACCCCTGCGTCCGAGTCCCCGCGAGCACCCCAAGCACAGGCTCGGGCTGGCTGAACCTCTGGGAACCCCGACGTCCGTGTCCTGGGGAGCCCGAGCCCCCGCTGGACCCTGGCACACTTTCCGGGGTCCCAGCAGCCTGGCGCCCTGGAATTGGGGGGTGTCAGTCCGCGCCTGTCCGCCTGAGCCTTGGTCTCAATGCAAGACTCCAGTGTGCGAGCCCCCCACATTACGCCCAAGAGTGGGGTGTCAGTTCTCTAGAATGCCTTAGCCACCTGCCTTAATCAGCCACCCGAGGTCACACTCTCGGGTAGAGACATCAGGCCTAAAACCTCTCTTTACCTTTTGCCCTCCAGGGTCACGCCCTGGCCCAGCCACTCCTAGGTGTGGGATCCCGGCGCCGTTCCCTCTAGGTTTTACCTGGGTGGTGGCGTCTCTGTCCCCTGGAGGGGGCCGAGGGTTCCGAGAGCTGGGGGCGGGAGGGTTGTGGGAGCGTCTCCTTCCGGGTAGTGCCGTTCCTGTGGGGCCACCGGTCGGACAGCCGTCCCCGCCCCGGTTTTGGAGCTCCCTGGCACCGGCAGCGTTCAGCCCTGGCCGCCTCGGGGAGGGACGCCCAGGTCCGGTTGCCAGTCCTTCCTATTCCCGGTCTGGCCGCTCCTCAGGGGAGGGGCCTGGCTCAAGGTCATGCCCGGCTGTCTGCCCGCCCGTGGGCTCAGCACTGATCCCTACTGTCACCCGCCCCACTGGGTAGCGGAGCCCAGGTGGGGGTTAGTGCCAGGCAGCTGCCTAGAAGTCCCGATGGACCGGAGTGTAAACACTTTGGGACTCTGGCCAGTCTGGCGGCCCTTGCTGACACTGAATTCCTTAAGGGAATCCTTGAAGTGGCCTCAAGCACGGTCTAGATGCTTAGCAGAGCAAATAATGGGTGCTTTCTGGTTTGGGCCTCAATTTTACTGACCAGGGTGCCTTACAATGCTAATCACTCATGCTTTTAAAATCTGTGCTTTGCATTCTTTTCCGTTTAGGGCAAGTAGGGTAGGGCCTGAACTTGTTTACAAACTGACAGTTGTTTCCCTTGATTTGGAGATAATTGGTAGTTGGCACTCAGAGAGAGTTGGCATTTAGGGCCGAAATTAGTGGCAATAACTACAAAAATAAAGAGTACTCTGACCTTGGCTTCTTGCTCAAGTTTGTTTGGAGTCCCCATAGTAAGATTAGTCAGTTTCACATTTGGTTTTCCCAGATTTACTCCTTTAAAGTTACAATAGTGGCCGGGCACGGTGGCTCACGCCTGTAATCCCAGCACTTTGGGAGGCCAAAGTGGGCAGATCTTAAGGTCAGGAGTTCAGACCAGCCTGGCCAACATAATGAAACCCTGTCTCTACCAAAAATACAAAAATTAGCCGGGGATGGTGGCAGGTGCCTGTAATCCCAGCTCCTCAAGAGGCTGAGGTAGGAGAATCGCTTGAACCCAGGAGATGGCGGTTGCAGTGAGCCGAGATCCCGTCACTGCATTCCAGCCTGGGCGACGGAGCAGCAACACTCTGTCTCCGGAAAAAAAAAGTTTCAATAGAGAAATGTTTCTTCTATTCAGACTGTTGAGCATTTATTTTTTAAAAAATTGTTCTTATAACATCTTCTTTAAACAAATGTAGCTAATAATAAGTTTTATGTAACTCTACCCTTAAAAAATATCTTTATATTCCATTTGCAGAAAAGAAAATCTTTGGAAAGAAATTGGGCAAATATTTTACCAAATGCTGTTTTTTTCTTTTTACTGTCACTGTTGACCAATAAAAGTTAATCTTCTCTGGAAGTATAAGATATTGTTGACAAACAAATGCCAGTTTTTCCAGGAGATTGAATTCATTCTTCTGGAGGCCTTGTGCTTCAGGTAGTTGTTGGATGGCAGCCTCTCAGTTGGGATGGGTGTATCTTCTGGCACTAAGATGAATCACTAGAGGTGGGGCAGCGTGCTTGGAAAGGATCCTGAAAGTAGGCTGGTTCCAGTGGGATGCGTGCCATGGCAAGTCTGTAGTGCCTGGCAGGGTGGCTGATGACTGACATGGTGGATCAGAGCAAGATTTGAGGCTCACAGTTTCCACTGGGATCTTCTAGTTGAGCAATCTGAGAACCCAGTTAAACTTTTGTGTCTCAATTTCCCTCATGTTGACTTTTCATAATACTAAACTTAATCTTTTTTTTTTTGGTAATACTGGTAAACACCTGTTATTATAACAGGCAGTAGTACCTACAAAATCTAAATACCGTAGCTGGAGCCAGAGGATTTCTGGAGTTTGGGGTTTGTAATAATCAACTAAGATTGTTCATTGTATCAGCGTCATCTGGTGCCCAGGTACCAGTAATGCACTTCCAGGACATTTAAGAGCAGTGATAAAGCACTGTCGTCTCTCTCCCATGTATATTATTTTATAAGTGATCTTCATGAACAAATTTGAGACATTTAATTTGGGCGGCCTAAATGAGGATCATTAAAGAATGTGAATTCTCCCCCACCCCCAACTTTATTCAGGTTTCTTTCATGAGTTTCTTTTTCTTTTTTTTTTTTGAGATGGAGTCTCACTCTGTCACCCAGGCTGGAGTGCGGTGGTGTGATCTTGGCTCACTGCAACCTCTGCCTCCCGGGTTCAAGGGATTCTCCTGCCTCAGCCTCCCAAGTAGCTGGGATTACAGGTGCCTGCCACCATGCCTGGCTAAGTTTTGTATTTTTGGTAGAGACAGGGTTTCACCATGTTGGCCAGGCTGGTTTTGGGCTCCTGACCTCAGGTGATCCACCTGCCTCGGCCACCCATAGTGCTGGGATTCCAGGCGTGAGCCACCACCCCTGGCCTCTTTCATGAATTTCATTCAGACAATCTCTTAGGGCATTTTCTGTCTTAATCTAGGATAAGGTTTCTTAACGTTGGCTCTGTTGACATTTGGGTTAGATAATTCATTGCTGTGGGAGCTGTCTTGTGCATTGTAGGTTTAGCAGCTTCCATGGTCTTTATTCACAAGATGCCAGTAGCAGCCCCTAAGTCATGATCAAAAATGCCTCCAGACATTACTAAATTATGCCCATATGAGAGCCTCTGATCAGGGCGGTCGAATCCCAAGGTAAATCACCATAAGCAAGCAGTGGACAGTTACACTGAAAAGATAGACAGCTTTGAATTGTAGGTAATTTTTGGTAAATTTAAGAGTGACTATTCCCTGAAGCAGCATCAGAATGTAGGTGTTTTGGTTTGGCCCTCCAGTTACTGATGGGGACATCTTACAGAGCTTCTTGCCTCATCTTTTAAAACATCTGCGGCCGGGCACAGTGGCTCTTGCCTGTAATCCCAGCACTTGGGGAGTCTGAGGCGGGTAGATCACCTGAGGTCAGGAGTTTGGGACAGGCTGGTCAACATGGTGAAACCCCATCTCTACTAAAAATACAAAAAATCAGCTGGGTGTGGTGGTGGGCAGCTGTCATCCCAGCTACTCAGGAGGCTGAGGCAGGAGAATCGCCTGAACCCGGGAGGCAGAGATTGCAGTGAGCCAAGGTCGTGCCACTGCACTCCAACCTGGGTGACAAGAGCGAAACTGTCTGAAAACAAAAACAAAAACAAAAGGAAAGGAAAGGAAGAGAGTGGCTTTGCACATCTGTGCTTTGCATTAGTCTACCTTCCGGCAGGTAGAGGAGGAAATTGGCTTAGAAAATCATCCCGTTTTTATGTCGATTTTCATTATTTTCCTTTCATAGATTTCTCTGTGACCATGAAAGAGAGAAATAAAGAATGATGCATGATTTCTAAACACCTTTTCCTGAGGATATAGTCATGTTGGAAGGCCTTGTAGCCTGGGTTCTCAATACCTATTTGGGGAAATATGTCAATAACCTGAACACTGACCAGCTCTCAGTTGCACTTCTCAAAGGTGAGTATTTCTCTGGGTGAGATACAGCTTTATAGGTGGCATTTCTGTTTTTGTATGTTTTTTTGTTGTCCTGAGAATCATAAAACCTAATGCCCAGATGGCTTTGTACTAAATGTATGTAAAAAGGTCCCATATCACCCTGGTGATTATTCCAGAGTAACTTAAGTTTATAGCGGTATTGTTGTAGATTTGAAGGAACTATTAAATATTAAAAAACAAAAACAAAATAAGCTATACTACTGGTGACTGTGCTTAGTCCCAGTTAATTTTTAGCTTTATGAAGCTTTATGGAGGCAGCCACAATGTACTGACAGTGGCATTGACTTTGGCTTCAAATCTTGTTTTGTCATTTATGTGAACAATAGCTCATATTGAAATTCCGAGCCTCAGTTTCTTTAGACAGAGATAATATACCTCCAGAGGGTTGCTATAAGGATCAACTGGAATGACATTTAAAGCCCCTAGCCTGCTGGCATATAGTAGGCACTCAATAAAAGTTTTAAAATTGATTACTGTGAGGTGTTCAACAGAATTTCTGAGGTTTTGACTTGCTTAATAGTAAAGTACCTGAAGCTTGAGACATTTTACCCTTTATAGGCCTAGACTTGGTAAATGCAGTCCCGGATTTGGCATGGGAATTCGATAACTGCATTTTCACCCTTTCCTTGTTTTAATTTAAATTCTCTTTGCTCAACTCAAAATGGAGCTTTTTAACATATGTAGGGAAGAGAAGAAAGTCAGTTTGCAAGTATGTAAAATCACAGGAAATGGGAAGGAGACTTCAAATACAGTGAAACCTCACCTTCGTGGATGTGAGTTTTGGTAAGTGGACCAGAACTGGTTAGAGAGAACAGTGACACAGCTGTTTGCATAGTCTGAGAATAGAGTACCAGTGGTTCACATGTTCCATTAAATGTGTTGCTTTCCAGCCAGGCGCGGTGGCTCACGCCTGTAAGCCCAGTACTTTGGGAAGCCAAGGCAGGCGGATCACGAGGTCAGGAGTTTGAGACCAGCCTGGCCAACGTGGTGAAACCTGTCTCTACTAAAAATACAAAAATTAGCTGGGCATGGTGGCGGGTGCCTGTAATCCCACTACTCGGGAGGCTGAGGCAGGAGATGGCTTGAAACCAGAAGGCGGAGGTTGCAGTGAGCCGAGATCACACCACTGCACTCCAGCCTGGACAGCAAGAGTGAAACTCCATCGCAAAAAAAAAAAAAAAAAAAAAAAAAAGTGATGCTTTTCATGTTTTTCTGACCAAATGATTGTGGCAGCAATAGGCCATGGGCAGAGCTGTCATGGTCACGCCTCCCCACTCTCTTCCTTTCCTTTCCTGTTCTCCTGGTTTTCCTCTTGTCCTGAAATGGGAGCTAAGTGGAAAGTGAGAGTGAGCAGTCTGTCAGGGAAGAGGATGCATTCAGAGTGCAATAGTACTGTCAAGTTCACCTCTCCGGTCTCTTACTGAAGTTCTCAGACCCACTGTGAAGCTAATTACATTGTATGAGGTTTAGGTAACAGGGCCTAGAAAGAAAGCCGCAGACCGCGACCCTGCTAATCAAAGAGCTGGTTCTGTTGGGAATGATGTGGCAACAGCATTTGCCAAAGAAATGAGTAAATAGAAATGGATGATACCTGATGTGTTACAGAGCCGTACTAACATTTCTCAGCAGTTTTAGAATATATCTTGTAACAACTGTGTTTATCTGGTACCTTAAACTGCTTTTCTGCCCTTATTTCCTTTCTAAAAACATTATTCTTTATGGCTTTTAATGAACCTGTGGAACTTGAAGAATGCTTCTCTGCAGGATAGAAAAATGCTTTTTCTTTCATAACCGGTGTTAGTATGGTACCCAATGCTTATGGATCCAAAGCACATCACAGAGCATGGCCAGAACAATCTTGGGAGCATGGAAGTGTACTGAGGGAATGGCTTCGTAAAGAAGTTGGTGCTGCATGTTCATCTCTGACACAGTTAAGCAGTGTTTGGGGATAGAGAGCGTACTAGATCGGAATGAGAATGTTTTTTCTCTTTTGTTGAGACAGGGTTTCTTTCTGTCGCCCAGGCTGGAGTACAGTGGTGTGATTTCACCTCACTGCCACCTTGACCTTCTGGGCTCAAGCAGTCCTCCTGCCTCAGCCTCCCAAGTAGCTGGGACCACAGGCATGCACCACCACGCCCGGCTAATTTTTGTATTTTTTTGGTAGAGATGGGGTTTCGCCATGTTGCTCAGGCAGCTCTTGAACTCCTGAGCTCAAGTGATCCTCCCACCTGGGCCTCCCAAAGTGCTAGGATTACAGGCATGATCCGCTGCACCCGGCCGAGAATGTCATTTCAGTCCATCTACTGATATTTACTGTTCTAGATGCTTTGGGAGATACAAAGAGGACTGAAATAGTGGTCAAGGGTATTGATTTTTTTAGCTAAACTATGTGTTTGAATCCCAGTTCTTCCATTTACCAGTAACCTGGGTAGGTTACTCAATTTCTTCATGCTTCACTCTCCCTTTTTGTAAATTGGAGATAATATTAATTATCTCGTAAGGTTCTGAGGACTAAGAAATTAATGTGGGTCAGAGAGCTTAGAGCTGTTCTTGGCATATTGTAAGCTCTCAGTCAATTTTAGTTATCATCATCCATCCTCATGATCATAAGTGTATGATTGGATTGGCTGATGGATTGGACTTCAAAGAGATTGTGTGTGTGTGTGTGTGTGTGTGTGTATATATATGTGTATATATATATGTGTGTGTATATATATGTGTGTATGTGTATATATATAGATTGTATCCACATATGAAAAGTTACAAAATGCAAAGTAACATGAGTCATTTAAGAATGGAGATAGCACTTAAAGACAAATAAATAAAATACAAAGTAACATGGGAGGATTACCTGAAGCCAGGAGTTCAAGACTAGCCTGGGCAATATGGTGAGATCCCTTTTCTAAAAAAAAAAAAAAAAAAAAAAAAAATTAGCTGGGTATGGTGGTGCATACCTGTGGTCCCAGCTACTTGGGAGGCTGAGGTGGGAGGATCACTTGAGCTGGAGAGGTTGAGGTTGCATTGAGTTGTGTTCCCTCCACTGTACTCTAGCCTGGGCAACAGAGCAAGACCCTTCCCCCCAAAAATTTTCACTTGTTCAGTCATTCAAAAACATTTATTGAAGTCGGGTGTGGTGGCTCACGCCTGTAATCCTAGCACATCGGGAGGCCAAGGCCAGAGGATCACCTGAGGCCAGAAGTTCAAGACTAGCCTGGGCAACATGGTGAGATCCCTTCTCTAAAAAAAAAAAAAAAAAAATTAGCTGGGTGTTGTGGTGCACGCCTGTGGTTCCAGCTACTTGGGAGGCTCAAGTGGGAGGATCGCGTGAGCCCAGGAGGTCGAGGCTGCATTGAGCTATGTTCTTGCCGCTGCACTCCAGCCTGGGCAACAGAGCAAGACCCTGTTTCAAAAAAAAAAAAAGTTCATTGTTCAGTCATTCAAAAACATTTATTGAGGCTGCGCATGGTGGCTCATGCCTGTAATTCCAGCACTTTGGGAGGCTAAGGTGGGCAGATCACTTGAAGCCAGGAGTTCGAGACCAGCCTGGGCAACATGGTGAAACCCCGTCTCTACTAAAAATATAAAAGTTAGCGGGGGTGGTGGCATGTGCCTGTAGTCCCAGCTACTTGGGAGGCTGAGGCATGAGGATCACTTGCAGTGTGCTGTGGAGGCTGCAGTGAGCTGCAGTGTCGCCACTGTACTCCAACCTGGGCGACAGTGGGACCCTGTCTCAAAAAAAAAAAAGAAAAAATATCTCCCCCCCAAAAAAATATATATAATAATCCCCAAACCCCCCCCCAAATATATATATATATTTGTAATCCCCCAAAATGCATACATACATATATATATACAGGCATAGTGGCACATGCCTGTAGTCCTGGCTACTGAGGAGGCTGAGGCAGGAAGATCCCTTGGTCCTAAGAGTTTGAGGCCACAGTGAGCTACGATTGTGCGACTGCACTGCAACCTTGGCAACAGAGTGAGACCCTATCTCTAAAAGATAGTAATAATGATACAATTACAAAAACATTTTTAAAGCAAATTGCTTGTTCTCTAAGCCTTTCTTTTTTTCCACCTCAAAATTGAGAAACTAATATTATTTATTTATATCATTGTGAGGATTAAATGAGATAATGTGTATGAAGTGCCTGGACACAGTAAGACCATACTAAATGGTAGCTGCTATTCTTTTTTTTTTTTTTTTTTGAGAGAAAGTCTCACTCTGTCACCCAGACTAGAGTGCAGTAGTAGGATCATAGCTCACTGCAGCCTTGAACTTTTGGGCTCAAGTGATCCTCTTGCCTCAGCCTCCAGAGTAGCTGGGACTACAGGTGCATGCCACCATACCTGGGTAATTTTTTATTTTTTGTAGAGACGGGGTTTCACTATGTTGCCTAGGCTGGTCTGAAACTCTGGGCTCAAGTGATCCTCCTGCTTGGCCTCCTAAAGTGCTGGAATTATGGGCGTGAGCCACCGCGCCCATCTTCTTATTCCACCTGTATAGTCCCTGATCTCAGAGGACTGTTAACCTGTTTGGGAGATAAATTATACAGTAATACAAGGCAGTATAGATTAAATGGTTATTCTGGAAATACAGGCATCATGTGATGGGGTGTGAAGGAAGAGAGCTGTCCATTCTGCCTGTAGGACTCTGGGAAGGTTATGGAGGTAGCTTTTGAGTGGATCTTTTTCTTTTTCTTTTTCTTTTTTTTTCTTTGTTTTTGGAGACAGGGTCTTGCTCTATCGCCCCAGGAGTGCAGTGGCACCATCACGGTTCACTGCACCCTCAACCTCTCTGGGCTCAAGTGATCTTTCCGTCTCAGTCTCCTGAGTAGCTGGAACTACAGGCATGTACCACCATAGGTCCGGCTATTTGTCTTGTTTTTTGTAGAGATGGGGTTTTACCATGTTGCCAAGGCTGGTCTTGAACTCTTGGGCTCAAGAAGTCCTCCTGCCTTGGCCTCCCAAAGTGCTGGGATTATAGGCGTGAGCCACTGCGCCCAGCCTTGAGTGGATTTTAGCAGGATTTCCACAGGTGGCACTGGGCAGGTCCCCACATTCCAGGTGGAATGCACCCTGTGAGCAGAGGCTGAAAACTTGCAGGGTGTTTTTGAAATGGTTTGGGGCCAGAAGGTAGAGGCTGCCAGTGCCATGTCAAGGAATCTGAACTTCAGCCTGGGGGCATATCGTATATTTGTAACCCAAAACTTCCATTTCCCCTCCTTTTTGTTTTTATAAGCTCTGAACCTTAGGTTGACTCTTAAAATAAGCTGGAGCAGAGGGAAGAGAGTTCAGTAGCCATTAGAAATTACTAAGAAATGACCAACCTCTATATTACTCCCAGGTTAGTGAGTAGATTTCTTGCTAGCCTGAGATGAGGAGTTTTTGGATGAGACATCCATAAGTCTGTAATGTCTGCCTGGAGTGAGTGACCCGCATTATCATTTATAAAGCACTCAGTACTTTGGGTGTGTTTCTGCTTGGCTCTTTGGAGGGACCTTTCCCTGCAGGGCCAGTCGTGGGTGCATATTTGAGTGGGTGGGGACTAGGAAACCTTCAGTCTTAAACTATGGCTGTGCTGTTTTGCTGGATTCCTTTGCTTTTGGCTTGGTGTAGGCTGTTGTTTCTCATTTTTTCCTTTACATTCTCTGTCTCCTTTCTAGATCTTCTCCTTTGCCCTCTTATGCTTCAGCTTTGATTTTTTGTGGTGTGAGTTGCCTGCAATTCCCTTTACTTTCCCAAGCTTGTACAGCTGCCAGGGAAGCCCAGAGCTCACCTGCCTTTGTGACAGATTTGGGTATTGGAAAATAAGGTGGTTCAGGCTGGGTGCGGTGGCTCACGCCTGTAATTCTAGCACTTTGGGAGGCCAAGGTGGGTGGATCACTTGAGGTCAGGAGTTCAAGACCAGCCTGATCAATATGGTGAAACCCTGTCTACTAAAAATACAAAAATTAGCCGGGCGTGGTGGCGGGCACCTATAGTCCCAGCTACTTGGGAGGCTGAGACAGGAGAATCGCTTGAACCCAGGAGGCGGAGTTTGCAGTGAGCCGAGATGGCGCCACTGCACTCCAGCCTGGGCGACAAAAGCGAGACTCCATCTCAAAAAAAAAAATAAAAAAAAAAAAAAAGAATAAGGTGGTTCGAAGTGTAAATCATGCTCTTCAAAAGAAGAAACTATTTAATTGCCCCTTTAAGCCTGTTTCAACTAAGGAAAACATTTCATGATTTTTTTTCCCCTATGTTTATTTTCTCCCCAAATGTGGAAATGGGGTTATTTCGCTGGGGTTATAAACTTTTTCTTTCCGTTAGTCTTAAGGTATGGTGTTGGGGTGGGGTGGGGGGTGAAGCATGGCCCATGTGGACAAATGTTCCTGCAAAAATCAAAAAATAAATTGATTGTGTTTGTTCAGATCTGCCAAGTTGCTAGATTTGAATTTTTTCTCCTTTTTTTTCCTTTTTCTTTTTAGAGACAGGGTCTAGCGCTGTCACCAAGGCTGGAGTGCAGTTGTGTGATTATAGCTCACTGCAGCCTTGACCTCCTGGGCTCAAGTGATCCTCCTGCCTCAGCCTCCCCTGTAGCTGGAACTACAGGTGCGTGCTACCATGCCTGGCGAATTTTTAAAAGTTTATTGTAGAGTTGGGGGTCTTGCTCTATTGCCCAGGCTGGTCTTGAACTCCTGGGCTCAAGCGATTTCCCAGCCTCAGCCTCCCAAAGTGCTCGGATTACAGGTGTGAGCTGCCGCACCTGGCCTGAATTCTTCTTTAGAAGCCAGTGACCCACAAGTCCTGAACAGTCATTTAAAGGGAAACATAATCACGTTTTCTGCATTATTTTGTACTTGGAGTAAACGGCTCTCTTGCATTTCTTACTAATTAATGGTTGTTGTCTGTACTCCGTGTTCTTGAGAATGTATTATCTCAGACAGATTTAGGTTGCTCAAAAATTGCCTTGTGTCACGCAAACGATTTTGTAAAAACAATGGCAGTGATTTAAGGATGGGGACTCTGCCTTCTCTTTTTACATTTCCAGTGGCCATCACAGTGCCTCCGACAGAGCAGAGCTCTATATGTGTGAGGGTGAATGGCTTGCATAGCCGGGACAGTGATGGATCTAGCTGCCTTCTTGTCTATTCACTTTTGGGTTTAAGTCATAAAAGCTGGGTCTGAAAAGAATTTTCAGCGGCGATCCTGTTCGTTCCTTTGCTTTCTGATCAGTTATTGCACTTGTAAGTAGAGGTGCTAAGGAGTTCCCCAGAAGAGAAGAGTATAATTCCTTTTGAAGACCAGTTTCATTTAATTAGATCATAGACTTTTGAATACTGTTTGCACTATACTCATTTTGGGGAGGGGTTGGGGGTGGAAGAAACTTGTTAGAAACTGCAAATTTCTGTGCTTCAATCCCAGAGATTCAGAGGTAGTTGGTCTGCGGGTGGGGCCCAGGAGCCTGCATGTCATCCTAGGTGAGTCAGATTTTGATGTTCGTCTGGTAAATATTAGCCTAAGAAAGGGGTCAGCAAAGAGACTAGCTGGCCAGATCTGGCCTGCAGACTAAGAATGGGTTTTTGCATTTTTAAAGGTTGATAAAAATAAATAAAAGGAGAATATGCAACAGACATCACATAAATCCTACAATATTTATTATCTGGCTTGTTACGGAAAATGTAACTCTTGGTCTGAACTCTTCATCAGCGCCTAAGCTTCAGCTCTCATGTACATGTTAGAGCGGACAGCCTGGAAGTTCGTTTAGATGAAGCGTATGGGTTGGTGGTAGCACTACACATGATAAGCCTGTTCTAGATGTAAAATTTTCCCTTTAACCTACACATGATATAGCCTGTTCTAGATGTAAAACTTTAACCTACACGTGATGTAGCCCGTTCTAGATGTAAAACTTTCCTTTAACCTTCACATGATGTAGCCTGTTCTATACGTAAAACTTTCCCTTTAACCTTCAATGCTTTACATACAGTAGGTGGCCTACTGTATTTGTTAAATGGATATTTCATGATGCTGTTTTTATTTTTAGGTGCTGTTGAATTAGAAAACTTGCCATTAAAGAAAGATGCCTTGAAAGAATTGGAATTACCATTTGAAGTCAAAGCTGGTATGTGGAACTAAAGGAGGGGGAAGAAATTTGAGTCTTAAATTGTTTGAGAGGTGAAAACTGAGAGCCCTGGAGTTTGTATCGATTTGACCAGTTAGAGGAAGGATATAGCAAATGTTAGAGTTTAGGCCAGTCGTAAAGTGTGGTCTTTGGGCCGCTCGTATCAGGATGACTTTGTGATGGTGGTGGGGAGGTCAGGTGATCCCCAGACCGACTGAATCAGAATCTCTGAGGGAATGTCATTAAGCCTACAGTGTTTAATAAGCACTCCAGGTGATTCTTATGTTTACTCAAGTGTGAGAACCTCTGTTCTACATTCAAGGTTTCCTTTTCTTTTTTTTTTTTTTTTTTTGAGACGGAGTCTCGCTCTGTCGCCCAGGCTGGAGTGCAGTGGCGCAATCTCGGCTTACTGCAAGCTCTGCCTCATGGGTTCATGCCATTCTCCTGCCTCAGCCTCCCGAGTAGCTGGAACTACAGGCGCCCGCCACCACACCCGGCTAATTTTTTTTTGTATTTTTAGTAGAGATGGGGTTTCACCGTGGTCTCGATCTCCTGACCTCGTGATCCGCCCGCCTCGGCCTTCCAAAGTGCTGGGATTACAGGCGTGAGCCACCGTGCCCGGCCCTAAGGTTTCCTTTTCTTTCCCCTTTCCATTTTTCTTTTTCTTTCTTTTTTTTTTTTTGAGATGGAGTCTCGCTCTGTCACCGAGGCTGGAGTGCCGTGGTGCGATCTTGGCTCACTGCAACCTCTGCCTCTCAGGTTCAAGCAATTCTTCTGCCTCAGCCTCCAGAGTAGCTGGGACTACAGGTGTGCACCACCACGCCTGGCTAATTTTTTTGTATTTTTAGTAGAGACGAGGTTTCACCTTGTTGGCCAGGCTGGTCTTGAACTCCTGACCTCAGGTGACTCAGCCACCACGCCTGGCCTCCTTTTATTTATTTATTTATGACAGAGTCTTGCTTTGTCACCCAGGCTGGAGTGCAGGGATGCTGTCATAGCTCACTACAGCTTTGAACTCTCAGGCTAAAGAGATCCTCCTGCCTCAGCTTCCCCAACTGTTAGTTGAAATAGTTGAATACAGCTGCGTGCCACCAAGCTTGGCTAAATTTCTGAATTTATTACTGGATTACACAGTTGGTCGTTTGACATTGTCATTAAAAATATCATTGTTGGACTGGGCTTGGTGGCTTTCACCTGGAATCCCAGCACTTTGGGAGGCTGAGGCAGGAGGATCACTTGAGGCCAGGAGTTCAAGACCAGCCTGGGCAACATAGCTTGACTCTTATAAATTGAATATAAAGAAAGCTTGTATTCTAGGAGGCTTGGCTAGAAATGGAAGAACTTGGGAAATAAATATCACAATTCTACCAAGCCGTTTGGCTTTCTCGTCAGCCCAGGTCCTCATGAAGAATCAGAATTATTTATTGAGAGAAGGCCAGTGCCATGTTACCTGTGTTTCAGTTTGTGGCGGATATGTTCAAGATTGGATATATCATAGGTCTGATGACTCCAACTAGTGCTTATCAACCAGACAGTGAATAATGAACAAGAAATGAGTTTAGTGTCCATGGGCTTGTGTGGGACCCGGAGAAGAAAGACACTCTGAGGAAGTGTAAGATGTACTCCAGTTGGAAAAGGAGATAGTTTCTAGAGGAGGGATGTTACTGTTGATGTGGTAAAGTCTTTGCAAACTTTTTCCAGCTTATATAAGTCATTATACCTTGTTCTTACAGATGTCAGCTTCCTAACACTTGTTTCACATGTGCAAGAGCCTGCTACCTGTTGTTTTAAATAAAAAAAAAAGTATAACAGCAATCCATGCTCCTTAAACAAAATTATAAAAATACTGAAAAATGGAAAGAATTAAAAATGTGTACAGACAGTGAACAAGACTTTCCTTCTCCTTCCAGGTTTCATTGGGAAAGTAACCCTTCAGATTCCCTTTTATCGCCCCCATGTGGACCCTTGGGTGATCTCCATCTCCAGCCTTCACTTAATTGGAGCCCCGGAAAAAATACAGGATTTCAATGATGAAAAGGAGAAGCTGTTGGAAAGGGAACGTAAGAAAGCACTACTTCAAGCCCTGGAGGAGAAATGGAAGGCAAGGCAGAGATCTTTTGGACCTTAAGAGCAGTTGTGGTGACACGTGTAAGATGAGCAAGAACACTAGATTGAGCTAACGCTGACTCTTGCCTTTGTAGAATGACCGCCAGCAGAAAGGGGAGTCCTATTGGTATTCAGTTACCGCCTCCGTAGTTACAAGGATTGTGGAGAATATTGAAGTAAGTCCTGCTGACTTTTATAAAAGTATCAACGTGAAAGGGATTTCTCAGGTTTAAATGTGTTTCTCCTCTTAGTTTCTCATTTCTTGTGGGCTCAGCTGATCTAGGGTGTAGATGGGGCTGGCTGCTCAGGTATGTCCTCTTGTAGGCTGTGCCAAGGGGAAAACCTGACAAGCAAGTCCTAGGCTCTGAGGCAGACAGGGTTTTCTTGCTTCAGCTGGAATGAGGAGGAGTTTTCACATCTCTTCCATTTCACTACCTGCATTTTCTTTTTGAATGTTGGAATCCCACTTGCTAAAGGATTTATCGCCTAAGAATCCAGGTTACTTGAGCCTTGATGACTGTATGGTGTCAGGGCAAATCACTTCACCTCTCTGGTCTCAGTTTCTTCATCTGTAAAATGAGAGAGCTTGGATGCCTGGTCTCTAGTTGATTACGTAGTGAGTTGTGAAATTGCGAACTGCTCACTAAGATACCTAACCTCTTGCTGGTGAATCTTGTGGCAATTTGATGAGTTACAGGACTGGGGCTGTTGGCCTTACCCATGTTTTTTTACTTCAGTTATAATTTTGTTTCATCCTCAAAAACTTGATCAGGGTCCCACTAATTTTCATGAATGTTATAAGAGTTTGTCCATACTTACTACCTCTAGAATTTTCTTGCAGTGCCAATGTGACACAGGCCAAATGTGTTCAATGTATGTCATGTTCCCAAAAATTACAGTCTGAGGTTTTTGGTTTCGTAACTTTCCTAACTTTGACAAACAAATATATAAAATATTAGTCATTTTTTAATTTTATCTTAGTTTAAATAATTTTATTGAGATACAGTTCTTATACCAGAAAGTTCGGTCTTTTAAAGTGTACAATTTAGTGTTTTTTAGTATATTTACAAGGTTGTGCATTGGCCACCACTAAATAATTCCAGAACATTTTTATCATCCCAACTGGTAGTAACTGCCAAAGCTGGGCTTGGTGGCATGTACCTGTAATCCCAGCTACTTGGGAGGCTGGGGCAAGAGGATGACTTGAGCCCAGGAGTTGGGCTGCAAGGCTGTAGTGAGCTATAATAGTGCCCCTGCACCCCAGTCTGGGCAACAGACCAAGACCCTGTATCTTAAAAAAAAATAATAATTTAAAAAAGTAGTCATTGCCAGTTCCCCTCTGCCTTTGGCCCCTGTCAATCACTAATCTACTTTCTTTCTAGATTTGCCTATTCTAAACATTTCATCTAAATGGAATTATATATAGCCTGGCCATTTTCACTTGACATAATGTTTTCAAGGGTCATCTGTGTAGTAGCGTGTGTCAGCACTTTGTTCCTTTTTATGACTGAATCATATATTCCATTGTATGGATTGTCAAAGATTAAACAAAGCCGGACCTCAGAGCAATAAAAACAGATTTTACTCTGTAACTACTGACAGTAAAGGAAAGAGCTGAGCTCCAGGCTGACTTGTGCGGAGGTAGCTGGGCCTTTTAAAGGGAGCTTTAGGGTGCAGGGAGGTGGAGTGAGTGGGTACTCAAGTGAAAAATTACAAGGCGTTGGTCTCTGTGAATGTCATTAGGCTAGCTGTGTCTGCTGGCAGTGATCAAAGTTAGGATTCTATCCTCCCTCAGACTGGGAGATTGAGCCTTACCCTTCCTGATGATTACATTTCAAAGGAATGGCTTTCAGGTCCTTAAGAAAGACACTCCTGAGCTGTAGGAGATACAGGTCGAGTATCCCAAATCTGAAAATCTGAAATCCTCCAAAGTCTGAAGCTTTTTGAGTGCCCACATGATACTCAAAGGAAATGCTCATTGGAGCATTTTGGAGTTTGGATTTTTGGATTTGGGATACTCAGCCAGTTAAGTATAATGCATATATTTCAAAATCCCCCCAAAAATGAAATCCGAAACACTTCTTGTCCCAAGCCTTTCAGGTAAGGGATACGCGACCTGTGTATATACATCTCTCAAAGAAGTGTCTCAATTGAATTGCTCTGCAAACCTGGAAACCCTTTTCAGTAAATGTGCTATAAGAAAGGGAGGTCGGGGCCTATGTCAGGTGTTGGCTGGAATAAAGGGTACGTTCTTTTGATAGTCCTGAGCTTTACCAGGCAAGAACTCAATAGGGGACTGTGTTGTCCCCAGGGACATGGCCTCGGGCTGCCAGAAGCCTTATTAAAGTTTGGTCCAGTCTCTTTTGAATGGAATGTTCTTGCCGAGAGTCCTTGCGTTTCTTAGGACATAAGACATTTTGTTTATTCGTTCATGAGTTGCTGGACGTTTGGGTTGGTTCTCCTTTTTGCTATTATGGATAATATTGCTGTAAACATTTATGTATAGGATTTTGAGTGAACATGTTTTCAGTTGTCTCAAATAGATATCTCGGAGTAGAATTGCCAAATTATGGGGTAACTCTGTTTACTTTTTGAGGAACTACCAAACTGTTCTCCAGAGAGGCTGTACTATTTTACGATATCACCAGCAATGTATGAGCATTTTGTTTCTCCATATCCTCATCAACATTTATTATTGATTATGGGGCTGGGCATGGTGGCTCACGCCTGTAATCCCAGCACTGTGGGAGGCCAAGGCAGGCGGATCACTTGGTCAGGAGTTTGAGACCAGCCTGGTGAAACCCTGTCTCTGCTAAAAATAGAAAATTAGCTAGACATGGTGGCATATGCCTGTCGTCCCAGCTACTTGGTGGGGAGGCTGAGGCAGGAGAATCGCTTGAACCCGGGAGGCAGAGGTTGCAGTGAGCCAAGATCACACCATTGCATTCCAGCTTGGGCGACAAAGCGAGACAACATCTCAAAAAAAAAAAAAAAAACAAAGCCTGCAGAAATGGTGAGATAGCATTCTCTCTAATACCATTCAGGACAGAAAGAAAAAAATTTAAAAAAAGCAAAAAAAAACAAAAAAAGCAAACATTTATTATTGATTGTGTACTAGTGGGTGTGAAATGATGATCTTGCTATGATTTCGATTTGCATTTTCTTAATGGCGAAGGATACCGAATATTTTTCCATGTATTTACTGGCCACTTGTGTATCTTTTTTTGGAGAAATGTCTGTTTGAATCCTTTGCCACAGTTTTTTTTTTTTTTTTTTTTTTTTTTTTGAGGCGGAGTCTCTCTCTGTTGCTCAGGCTGGAGTGTGGTGGTGTGATCTCGGCTCACTGCAACCTCCGCCTCCCGGATTCAAGCGATTCTCCTGCCTCAGCCTCATGAGTAGCTGGGATTACAGGTCTGTGCTATCATGCCTGGCTAATTTTTGTATTTTTTTTTTTTTTTGAGACAGTCTTGCTCTGTTGCCCAGGCTGGAGTGCAGTGGCGTGATCCCGGCTCGCTACAAGCTCTGCCTCCCGGGTTCATGCCATTCTCCTGCCTCAGCCTCCCGAGTAGCTGGGACTACAGGTGCCCGCCACCACGCCCGGCTAATTTTTTGTGTTTTTAGTAGAGACGGGGTTTCACCATGTTGGCCAGTCTGGTCTCAAACTCCTGACCTCAGGTGATCCGACTGCCTCAGCCTCCCAAAGTGCTGGGATTACAGGCATGAGCCACCGTGCCTGGCCATCCTTTGCCTATTTTACAAATCAGTTTATCTTTTTATTGTTGAGTTATAAGAGCTCTCTATATATTCTGAATACCAGATTCTTATCAGATTTGCAAATACTTTCTCCCATTCTGTGGATTGTCTTTTTACTTTCTGTTATTATTATTGTTATTATTAAGACATAATCTCACTCTGTTGCCTAGGCTGGAGTGCAGTGGCGCCATCATACCTTACTGCAGCCTCCATCTCGTGGGCTCAAACAATCCTCCTGCGTCAGCCTCCTGAGTAGCTGAGACTGCAGGCTCGTGCCGCCATACCTGGCTATTTAAAAAACATTTTTAGTAGAAGTGAGGTCTTGCTATGTTGCCTAGGCTGGTCTCTAACTCTTGGGTTCAAGTAATATTCCTGCCTCAGCTTCCCAGAGTGCTGGGATTATAGGCATGAATCACTGTGCTCAACCTGTTATTATTTTTTAATTCATTGAAGCAGAGTGCCTTTCCTGTAGCCCACTTACGGGGAGGGGCAAGGGGACATACATACATACATACATACATAGTTTATGTGCCCTGCTGGCTTCCTTGGTCCAGATGTGGGGACATAGAGGCAAGATGAGGATATCAACAGAGCAGGAGGAACAATTGTCTGTATACAATGGCTTTAGTTTCTTTAATTGCTTTTTTTAAGATGTCTTCTGAAATGATTTAATGAATATATTGGAGCTCTTTTGGTAAAACTAATCACAAAGTAGCATTCAAGAGAGTTACTATAACATAACATAATATAACATGTTATAACATAACATAAGAAGAGAGTTATTATAACTCCCTTAGGAACTTATAGGATACTGGATATGTGTGTGATATGTTTGTATTAAGTGCCTGCTGTGGTTTCCTTTAGTGGCTCAAGGGCTCAAGGGCAGTTTGACCCCTAACTATAGTGTGTCACCTACAGCAGTTATCTAAATGCTTTTTCTTTTTTCTTTTCTTTGGAACACTATTCTGTAGGTGCATCAGTTGCTTTTTCTTTTTTCTCTTTGCAGTTAAAAATTCAAGATGTCCATTTACGCTTTGAAGATGGTGTCACCAATCCCTCCCATCCTTTTGCCTTTGGCATCTGCATTAAGAATGTGTCCATGCAAAATGCTGTGAATGAGCCTGTGAGTATGAAATGTGATGACAAAGCAGGAAGAAAGCCATGCTCTAGGAATTTGGGGCTCTGCCTTTTGCCATTTTGTGTTATGTAAATGAATCACATTCTTTTCCATTGCCTTCTGTGATAGGCATGGGTGTCTCTTGTATGTTTGCAACAAATCAAATTTGTTGAAGTAGGGAAACAGGTAATTTTCTCTGACCTTTGGTTATATCACTTTCATTTTATACACGAAGAAACTGAGGGGCAGAAAGGATTTTATTTTTTCTTCTCGTGTTATGTACACTCCCTGGGGTAAACTCACTGTGTTTCATAGTTGTAGCTACCACCTGGGAATATTTGATGATGGCTTCCACATCTTGAACTCCATTCTCCACCCTTTGACTTTCATATTCGTGGTTTTCTTAAAACTACTACTTGTCTCAAAATGCACTCTGTTTCTTCACACTCTACACAAAAAACAACATTTTTGACACTAGATGTGTGAGGTTTTTCCCCCACACACCAAGCAGTTCTCCACTTGGTGTCCTATAGTTCAACTCAATTCTGACACTAATGGGTTACTGCAGACCCCGCCAGGTAAGGGCTCAGTCCTCTAGGACCGCCCCCCACTTCGGATGCCAGTCACAAGGCCCAGGTTGTGACCTGTGCTTCTGACTAGAAGTTGGAGTTCCCACAGTTCCCTTCCTCAGGTTAGGTAGTTTGCTAGGATGGCTCACAGAACTCAGGGAAACACTTTACTTACATTTGCTGGTTTATAATAAAGGGTGTTACGAGGTTCCAGGTGAATATCTAGATAAAGAGGGCCATGTCCCCCTCCAGTGTTCAGCAACCTGGAAACTCAGCAGATCTCATGGTTCAAAGTTTTTATGTGGCTTAATCTCCAGCCCCACCACCCAGAGGTTAGTGAGTGGCACTGAAAGGCCCAATCCTCTAATTACTTGATCTTTCTGTGATGAGCCCCATCTTGAGGCTGTCTAGGGACCCCATCAAAAGTCACTTAATTAGCATATACTGAGGTGTGATCATGAGGCTCTTTATCAACAACAATGACACTCCTGTCAGGAACTTCCAAGGGTTTTAGGAACTCTGTGCCAGGAACCAGGGACAAAGACCAAATATATTTCATGTTATACCACAGCTTGTCATAACTAGAATGATTCTGTGCATTCCATCTGCCCATTTTGTCCCCTAAACGAAGTATTTTTCTTTATTCCCTGGCATGTAATTGAATGTAAAAACCAATAATAACAGCTTTGAGCCCTTTTATATGACAGGCACTGTTCTTAGCACTTTCCATGATTCAACTCATTTAAATCTTGATTTTCACCACTGCTGTTATCCCAATAACCCTACTGAAGACACTAGGGCACAAGAGGTGGAGTGAAAAGTGGAGCCAGGTCTTGAACCCAGGTGGACCAGCTCTAAATTAGGGCTTGGCAAACTGGCCAGTGGCCAAGTCTGGCTCCCCACCTGTTTTTGTAAATAAAGGGTTATTAGATCCCAGCCATGCTCATTAGTGTTGTCCACGGTGGAATACTGTAGTTGCAGCAGAGACTGCATGGCCTGCAGAGCCTAAGCTGTTGACTCTCTGGCCCTTTATGGAGGGGTGTGCCATCCCTGCTCCTCACCATGTGCTCCTGCCTGCCACACTGATCTCTAGAAGTTGTGTGCTCCTCCTTTCACTTCTTACGCTTCAATTTCCATGTCTAGTTGTTCACAGTGTCCTGCTACTTTTTCCGACAAAGCATCTCAAACATAGCTCTTCCTGTCCATCTTCATATGACCGTCACCCTGCAGGATGCTGTCAGGTTTTACCTGGACTAATGAAATACCGTGTTCTGTGATCTCCAGGATCTTTCCATTTGTCCTGTACCAATGCTTTCCAGTGTTTTCCATGTCAGAACCCACACAGTAAAAAGATAGTATTTGTACAGTACACCGGGGCAAATGGCTGTGGCTGCCTGGGGCTGAAAGTGGCCAGCTCAGAGTAACCACATGTTTCTAAGATATAACTTGATCCCATATACTGGCTCATACTTGAGACACTCATAACTCATATTTTCCTGGCACGCTGAAGGGAAAGCCCTACTTTACGCTGTCACCAGACTTCTTTTTCTGAAACACATACCTGATCGTGCTATCTGCCCGCATCAAAACGTTCAGCAGCTCCGCATCACTTAAGGCCTGAAGTCCAAACACCTTAGCATGGCATAAATTTCCTTTCCTAATGGATTTGATAACCAGGGCAGCCCTAACACATTGCCACAAACCGGATGGCTTAAAGCAACATAAATTTATTCTCTAGACGAGAGGTCTGAAGTCGGGGTTGTGGCTGGATCAGTCCCTTCTGGAGGCTCTGAGGGAGAAACTGTCCCATGTGTCTCTCCTTGTCTAGTGGCTGCTGGTGGTCATTGAGGTTGCTCAGCTTGCGGGTGCTTCACGCAGCCTCTGCCTCCGTCTTCACGTGGCCTTCTCCTTGTGTTCTTTTTCTTCCTGTAAGGACAATACTCGTTAGATTAGGGCCTCCACTACACCAGTATGACCTCTTAATTTGATGACATCTGCAAAGACCTAATTTTCGAATAAGGTTACATACACGCTTCTGCATGGTATGACTTTTTTTTGGGAAGGGAAGACACTATTCAACCTAGTGTATCTAGTAACATTCCAAGCTACTTTTCTCAACTCTTAGCTAACTCCTCATCCCAAATACGTATTCATCCACATGTACCAATACTGCCCCCACTCCACACATCCAGTGTTCCAGTTATACAGACAGACTCACTGTTCCCTGAAGATATCAGGCCTTTTGTACGGTTGCCCTTCCGTATCCTCAGGTTCCATATCCATGGATTCCACCAACAGAGGATCAAAAATACTCCCCTGCTGGCTGGGTGCGGTGGCTCATGCCTGTAATCCCAGCACTTTGGGATGCTGAGGCGGGCAGATCGCCTGAGTTCAGGAGTTAAAGACCAGTCTGGGAAACATAATGAAACCCCATCTCTATTAAAAATAAAAAAGTTAGTTGGGCATGGTGGCGTACACCTGTAGTCCCAGCTACTTGGGAGGCTGAGGCAGGAGAATTGCTCGAACCTGGGAGGTGAAGGTTGCAGTGAGCTGAGATCACGCCACTGCACTCCAGCCTGGGTGACAGAGCGAGATTCTGTCTCAAAAAAAAAATACCAAGAGAAGAATATATTCCCCTCCCCCTAAAAAAACAAACAATAAAAAGAAAAATATAACAACAAAAAATAATATAAAAAAATTCAGGGCTGGGCGTGGTGGCTCATGCCTGTAATCCCAGCACTTTGGGAGGCTGAGGTGGGTGGATCACCTGAGGTCAGGAGTTCGAGACCAGCCTGACCAACGTGGAAAAACCCTGTCTCTACTAAAAATACAAAATTAGCCGGGCGTGGTGGCGCATGCCTGTAATCCCAGCTATTCGGGAGGCCAAGGCAGGAGAATCACTTGAACCTGGGAGGTGGAGGTTGCAGTGAGCCGAGATTGTGCCGTTGTACTCCAGCCTGGGCAACAAGAGCGAAACTCACTTCATCTCAAAAAAAAAAAAAAAAAAAAAAAAAAATTCAGTATAACAATGATTTACATAGCATTTATGTTGTATTAGGTATTATAAGTAATCTAGAGATGATTTAAAGTGTACAGGGAGGATATATGGGTAGGTTATATGCAAATACTATGCCATTTTAAGAGACTTGAGCATTTGCAGATTTTTGTATCTTTGCGGTTCCTGGAACCAACTCCCTGCCGATACTGAGGGAGGACTGTATGGTTGACCCAGCCCTTTCCCCCTACCTGACCATTTGCCTGAAACTTGTACATCTTTCGACACTCATCTGCACAGTGACATTTTCTTGTTTGCTAATAGCATCGTATAGATTCTTCTTCTGCCTCCCTCTGTGCATTAAAATTATGTATTTGCCTGTTTGTATCCCCAGTTAGCTAGATTTTGAACTCTGTAAGAGCAGAAGCAGGTTTTGAGTTATATGTCCACAGCACCCTGCGAAGTACCTGACACATGATTCTTTACAAATGGTTTGTTGAATGAATGACATTCACGAATAAAGACAGTCATCCTATTTTCTTCTTTGTCTTTTTTACCTCAGGTACAGAAACTAATGCGGAAAAAGCAATTAGACGTAGCAGAATTTAGCATCTATTGGGATGCTGATTGCACTTTACTGGGGGATTTGCCTCAGATGGAGTTACAGGTATGATTTTGGCAGGGAGCTTTGTTGCCAGACAGTGTGGAAGGGAAGTGGCGTAGGGTCACTGCCATGGGGGCTTTTGTCTCCTGCATCTCTGATTCCCATTCCCACCCACTGTTCCTCTAAAGCCATTCACTCTCAAGTGTGTTTGCTTGAGGTACTTGCTATGTATGTGACTTTGAACAATATATAGTGCTTTGTTTTATGTATGTTTTAAATTTATACTAGACTGTAGGTTTCTTTGGTTTATTTTATTCAGTTAAAGCCATGCTTTTAAGATGTTGCTGTTTGTACTTCCAGTTCATTGCTCTGACTACTGCATAGTATTCCACTGTTTGCATGTGCAAGTAACATAGTTACGCATCTAGATTTTTTCCATCATTTATTTATTTATTTTTGTAGAGATGCCGTCTCACTCTGTTGTCCGTGCTGGTCTCAAACTCTTGTGCTCAAGCAATCCTCCTGCTTTGGCCTCCCAAAGTGCTGGGATTATAGGCATGAGCCCCCACACCCGGCCTAGGTATCCAGATTTTAAATGAAGAGAGCACCAGGACTGAATCTTAAAGAGGAGCTTTCTTACCACATTTATGTTTAAACTTCACCTTTGATGGCATTCCCTTAAGTGATATTTAAAAGTCATAAATCATCAGATATTATTATTGTTTGTGAAGGATTAAAAAACATGTCAGTTTAATCTATTTTTTTTTTTTTTTTTGAGATGGAGTCTCGCCCTGTCACCTAGGCTGGAGTGCAGTAGCGCAATCTTGGTTCACTGCGATCTTTGCCTCCCAGATGCAAGCAGTTCTGCCTCAGCCTCCCAAATAGCTGGGTTTACTGGTGCCCACCAACATACCCAGCTAATGTTTGTATTTTTAGTAGAGATGGGGTTTTGCCATGTTGGCCAGGCCAGGCTGGTCTCGAACTCCTGACCTCAAGTGATCCACCCGCTTTGGCCTCCCAAAGTGCTGGGATTACAGGTGTGAGCCACCACACCCGGCCAGTTTAATCCTTCTGTAAATAATTTATAGGTGGTTTAAGTGAAAACGGGGGAAAATAACTCATTTTTTTCCTCCACCCAGGGTTATCTTTCACTTGGATACTATTGTACATGATGGTTTTCTTCTTCTTCTTTTTTTTTTTTTTTTGAGATGGCATCTTGCTGTGTTGCCAAGGCTGGAGTGCAGTGGTACGATCTTGGCTCACTGCAACCTCCACCTCCGGAGTTCACGTGATTCTCCTGCCTCAGCCTCCCGAGTAGCTGGGATTACAGGTGCATGCCACCATGCCCGGCTAATTTTTGTATTTTTAGTAGAGACGGGGTTTCGCCATGTTGGCCAGGCTGGTCTCAAGCTCCTGACCTCAGGTGATACACCTGCCTCGGCTTCACAAAGTGCTGGGATTACAGGCGTGAGTCACCGTGCCCCGCAGGTTTTTGTTTTAATTTGATTACATAAACCTGTATCCATACAGTAAAACAATATGCAGCTATAAATAATAAAAGTAAAGATCTTTATGATGAGTATGTAATAGTCTCTAACATATAGTATGAAGTTAAGCAAACTAAGGTAAAAACAGCATATGTAGCATTTATTTAAGAAAACAGAAAATTACAGATTTATCTGCATATGTACAGAATGGCTTGGGTGGGAGACATAAGAAGCTGGTGTCGTTGGTTGCCTCTGAGGAGGTAAGTGGGTGGCTGGGGGATGAGACCAGGAAAGAGATATTTGACCTTTTTTTTTTCCTTTAAAATTTTAAACCATGTGAGTGTATTACCTATTGAGAAATAAAAAGGCTGGGCGCGGTGGCTCACGCCTGTAATCCCAGCACTTGGGAGGCCGAGGTGGGTGGATCACGAGGTCAGGAGATCGAGACCATCCTGGCCAACATGGTGAAACCCCATCTGTACTAAAAATACAAAAATTAGCTGGGCATGGGGGTGTGTGCCTATAATCCCAGCTACTTGAGAGGCAGAAGTAGGAAAATCGCTTGAACCGGGGAGTCGGAGGTTGCAGTGAGCCAAGATTGTGTCACTGCACTCCAGCCTGGCAACAGAGCAAGACTCGTCTCAAAAAAAAAAAAAAAAGAAAAAAATATAAATAATAATAAATTAAAAATACTAGAGTTTTATAACCCAGTTTTATAGTGTTTTTGGATTTTGATATAATACACTATAGATAACATACCAACATGTAACTTGATCCTAAAAACATTTGCTGTTGGCCAGGCACAGTGACTCATGCCTGTAATCTCAGCACTTTGGGAGGCGGGAGGATCACTTGAGCCTAGAGGTTCAAGACCAGACAGGGCAATATAGTGAGATCCTGTCCCTATATAAAAAGAATAAAAATGAATAAAAACAAAACAGACAAAAACATTTGCCACTGTGACACAGCCCATGGCTGAGCTCCACTGTTTGTCATAAAACTCCAACATTGTAAAAGAGTGACTACCAGAAGGAAAGCCATATCTGAGCAGAGCAGGTGTTCTTGTGACACACAGGAGGCCATGGCCAGGAGCATGGAGAGTCGCAGCCATCACTACGTCCTGGAGCCTGTGTTTGCATCTGCTCTTTTGAAGAGAAACTGCTCCAAGAAGCCCCTGCGGTCTCGGCACAGTCCCCGTATTGATTGTGATATTCAGCTGGAGACCATTCCCTTGAAACTCTCTCAGGTATGCCCTTTCTCCTCAGTGGCGTCTGCTCACTGTCAAACTGGTGACTGCGGTGAAAGTCTTGATATTAATGTATCCTCAGCAGGAAAGAAAGTTCACGTGAGACCATTTCCCTCCAGACCAAAGTTGTGTTAGGTATAAAGCTCACCATCTGTTACGTAGTTAAATTGGGTTGATCTCAGGTTAGTTTTTTTTTTTTTTTTTAATTAGTTGGTGATATGGATTGGAAAGTTCTGGTATTGTTAAGAGCTGAACAAAAAATACAAGAGATACGGTAATGTATAGGCTTAACTGTCAGTGTTCAGAGAAACATGCCACTTGATGCTGATATTTTGGTCTTTCAGTTTGCACTGGGTTTCAATTCAGTGGATCAACTAATGTGAACTGTTCTTGTTAGATATAGGTCTTAACTGAGTAAAAGAAACAAACCTATTCTAACCTGGTATCTCTTAACCTCTAATAAAAAGCTGCAATACCGGCAAATCATGGAATTCCTCAAGGAGCTGGAACGAAAGGAGAGGCAGGTGAAGTTCCGAAGGTGGAAACCCAAGGTGGCGATATCTAAGAAGTAAGGGCTTCTCATTGTGGTCATGAAATACATTTTAGAGCCTGTTCTGACTATGTACATAGATCAGAAATATGCCTCACTGTCCTTTACCCATGTTTGGAGATAAAAGTACAATTGATTTTTCTGGTCCTTGGAATGCCATTCCCGTTGTTTATCATCATTGATATTCTTTCTGTATATTTATTTGGTGTCATCGGCTTACTCTTAGACTGAGTGTAGTAAAATTCAGAGGATCCTCTCAGTGTTGTTTAGCGAGTAGACCGATGTTGCTCTGGTGGGGTCTGGTGTGTATTATCAATACTTTAAATATTCTTTGAACCTACTTCCCTGTGTTTTTTCTCCCAGGTTGTTTGGTCAACATTTACATAGTACTCTTTGCAGCCTCTATAGCAAAACTAAATCCTGTTTTCATGTTGCAGTGATAAACTTGACCAGTCTGATATAATAAAACTTTTTAAAGATCCTATGTATCTCCATGTCTTCAGTTAGAAGTATTCAGTTAAAAATCTTTAGTAGTCAAATCCTTGGTAATTATCTTAAGACGGTATTTACCTTACAGTCAGCCTTCGATATTCTGTCAGTAGAGGGGATGGATATTATAATTCAAACCAATTGAGAACTGTGTTATTGATATATAAATTGGGGATCTATTATTTGATGTTCTTTGGCAGATTTGCCTTCTCCACCTAGTGGGTTTAATATTAAGATGAGCTTAATATATAAACTGGTGGCTGACGAGAAAAGATGTCTCAGGAGAGGAGTGGGGTTATGTGGCTTGTCTTGGATTGGTAGCCTTTTCATTGCTTTTGTTGTAAGAAGTGATTACATTGTTATGGACTATTTCAGCTGCCGAGAATGGTGGTATTTTGCTTTGAATGCTAACTTGTATGAGATCAGAGAGCAGAGGAAACGTTGCACCTGGGACTTTATGTTGCACCGCGCTCGTGATGCTGTATCTTACACTGACAAATATTTCAACAAGTTAAAAGGGGGCCTGCTGTCCACAGATGACAAGGTAAGTGGACTGTGGTCTTGTGTTTCTTGTCTTATTCGGAAGATAAGAATGTTCTCTCAAAGACTAAAGAAAATGGGATCTGTGAAGTAACAAAGTCCCAGGCCAAAGGGGCTAAATTTTATAGGATAGAGTTGGTCTTAGTAGAGTGAGAACTAAGCCAGGAGCATCCTCCACCCTCTGCTGCCCGAGGAGAGCCCGGCCATGGGGTAGGAGGAAGAAAAGACACCGTGGTCCTGCTATGCCTTTGTGCCCACACCCCTGCCCCCCAGCTCGAGAGACTGTTTCATACAGTCACCCTCCTCTCTTCAAAGCCTGATCCTAGTCCTAATTCTTTTACTTCAAAGTCTGTAATCTCTGTGAACTTTGGCCTACGTTTTCTGTAATCCCAGTGGACTTGATTGACCTTGGATATTTAGGTGGTAGAGGCTAGGCAGAAAAGGGTGAAGTACGTGGTGAAGGCAAGCTCATGTTTTAGTTAATAGTAGGGCTAAAGGCCCTTAGAATGCCCTCTCCCGGAGCCCTGGCATGGGACCCCACCCGTTCTCTAGCTGTCTGCCTGCTCTCTTTTGCGGGAAGGTATTGGGGATTGCTTTGCTTCTTGTTTTGTTTCAGTTTTGTGAGCATCAATTTTTGCAGTAGCAGCTTAGACTGTTTCTGAGATTCTGGCTCAGGTACTGCCCCTTAACTAACCACTTGTTTAGTAGACTCTTCCAAGCACAAAGGAATACTTTTCCCTTCAGCACCTGCTGTGTGGTCACTGAGGGCAATGCTGAATCCCTAGTGGTTAGTGCCTCTCCTGCCGGCACCCTGAGGCTGTGGCCCACTCAGTTTGCTAATGTTTTTATCATCAGTGTCAGATGTGGTTACTGACACAGGAAGCTTATGAGAAGGATAAAATAAACCAGACATTTTGGATGATTTTCTTTTCTTTTCTCTTTTCTTTTCTTTTTTTTTTTTTTTTCTGAGACAAGGTCTGGCTCTATTGCCTAGGCTGGAATACAGTGGCGTGATCATGCTCACTGCAACCTCTGCCTCCCGGGCTCAAGCCATTCTCCCAACTCAGCCTCCCAAGTAGCTGGGACTACAGGCCCGCATCACAACTGTCTAATTTTTAAATTTTTGTGGAGATGGGGTTTCATCCTTCTGCCCAGGCTGGTCTTGAACTCATGAGCTCAAGTGATCCACCTGCCTCAGCCTGCACTGCCCCAGCCTACTCTTTTTTTTTTTTTTTTTGAGACAGGATCTCTTTCTGTCATCCATGCTGGAGTGCAGTGGTGCAATCTTGGCTCACTGCTGCAACCTCTGCCTCCTTGGCTCAAGGGATCCTCCCACCTCAGCCTCCTGAGTAGCTGTGCATCGTCATGCCCGGCTAATTTTTGTATCTTTTATAGAGACAGGGTTTTGCTATGTTGCCCAGGTTGATCTGGAACTCCTGGGCTCAAGCGATTTGCCTGCTTTGGCCTCCCAAAGTGCTGGGATTACAGACTTGAGCCACTGTGCCCAACCCTTGGATGATTTTCTTAAAGGCACAGGCAAAGACATACAGAGACAGAAAATCTCATTTACAACTGAGATGAGCAAGTAAACACGTAAAATCTCCTTTTTTCTTAATGTTACGGTGTAAGAAGCAGTTCAGGACAGCTGATTCTGCTTTTAAAAAATGTAGCTGGATATCATGGTTCTTTCCTAACTAATGTGAAGCAAGTGAAAATGACCACGTTCTTGCTAATTTCCTACATGAAGTGTAAAAGAGCTGGGGCCTGCACACTTCTTGTGGAAACTTGGTCCTGGGTTTCAGGAAGAGCGAAAACTGGGCTGCTTACTGCTCATCTGAGCTAATGCATGTGGAAGCCCTTTGTAAACGGGGTCAGCGCTGTGCAAAGTGTGGGTACTGCGATAGTCCATATGCTTTAGTGACTCTTTGTTTTTTTTTTTTTTTGAGACGGAGTCTCGCTCTGTCGCCCAGGCTGGAGTGCAGTGGTGCGATCTTGGCTCACTGCAGGCTCCGCCTCCCGGGTTCACGCCATTCTCCTGCCTCAGCCTTCTGAGTACCTGGGACTACAGGTGCCTGCCACCACGCCCGGCTAATTTTTTGTATTTTTAGTAGAGACGGGGTTTCACCGTGTTAGCCAGGATGGTCTCGATCTCCTGACCTCGTGATCTGCCCATCTCGGCCTCCCAAAGTGCTGGGATTACAGGCGTGAGCCACCGCACCCGGCCACGCTTTAGTGACTCTTAAAACTGAGTAAGTTCTTTGCTCCCTCTCCATTCACCATTCGTCTCAGGTATCATGAAACTTGTTAGTGATTTTTTTTTTCCCCTTCTTTCATAGAGCTCAATTTCTAGAGAATTGTTAGTGATGTTTTTAAGACCAAATACCATCTACTGGATTATATGGAAAAGCTACTTAAGCCAGAAACAGCAATCATGGAACTATTTATCTTGTTTCTTGGCCTTCAGTGCAAATGCAGGGGACCAGAGAGGTTCTTGTGCTGTACTTTTAGTGGCTTGTGAGGGTGTCCAGTGTCTCTGGATCTACGACGTTTGTGTTTTTGTTTATTTGCTTTTGTTTTCACCCAAACAGGAGGAAATGTGTCGGATTGAAGAGGAACAGAGCTTTGAGGAATTGAAGATTTTGCGTGAACTGGTTCATGATCGATTTCACAAACAAGAAGAACTAGCAGAGGTAAGAAATCCTCTACAAGAGGATTTGTTCAGACCCAGCACACCCTGAGTTCTACAGTTTTGATGTGCTTATGCTCCTGTGGGGAAACAGCAGCACATCACAGCTTGCTTTTATCTTTGAGTACTCATCTTTGCTCCTTTGTGATTGACACAGAGTCTGCGGGAGCCTCAGTTTGATTCTCCAGGAGCCTCTCCGGGAGACCCAGAACCTGGTGGAGGCAGTGGGATGCTGCAGTATCTTCAGTCCTGGTTTCCTGGATGGGGTGGCTGGTACGGGCAGCAAACCCCAGAGGGGAATGTGGTTGAGGGACTGTCAGCAGAGCAACAGGAGCAGTGGATTCCTGAAGAGATCCTGGGTACGGTGGGAGCTGGCCTTCACTTGGTTCAAACAAATTGGTCTGTTATTTGTGCAACAGCTTGTATTTTTCAAACTTAACAAAAGTAGATATTTGGAAAACAGTTTATGTTCATAGAGGCTGAGAGGAGATATTTTGGGAGATATGCCATTTGTAACCCCGTGACTAAATGTGCATATTAATGCAGTTTCAGAAAGAGCTGAGAGGCAGAGGTTGTAAAAGAACTAAATTTGAACAAGTTCAACAATTTTAAACTCTGAAGTTTGAATACCAGTCTAGAGCCTCTCTTAAACCTGCAGTGTCCGATATCTAGCCATAGGCACAAATGGCTACTAAAATTTAATTCAAATTGAATTCAAGTAAAAATTTAATTTCTTAATTGCACTAGCACATTAGCCACGGGTGCTCCCAGTGCTCAGTAGCCACATGTGGTTAGTGGCCACTGTACTGGACATCACAGATGTGGACCATTTCACCATACTGGGCAGCACTGCTTTATACCATCCCTTATCATGAATCTTATCCTCCCTGGTTTGATAAGTTGATAAGATCCCTTAAAAAACAATTAGGGTTGTTTTACATTAGGAAATACTATAAAATAGTCACTCATGACTTTGGAGTTCTTCCTTAACAAAGGGAAAAATAGTTAAATAACATCATCATAACTGTGATCAGTCTGCTTGCTGGTGCTTTTTTATTCTTCCACGTTTTTTCTTACAGTCTTTTCTCCCTTACCATTTAGGCACCGAGGAGTTTTTTGACCCCACTGCAGATGCCTCTTATATGAACACGTATACAAAGCGAGATCATGTCTTTGCCAAACTGAATTTGCAGTTGCAGCGAGGTACAGTGACTCTGTTACACAAGGAGCAAGGAACTCCTCAAATGAATGAAAGTGCTTTCATGCAGCTCGAGTTTTCAGGTACACTGCCCCTGAGAAACTACCTGCCACTGTTGTCTCTCTCTGGGCCAATGTCCAGGCGATTCTCATTGTTTACTGTGGTGATAGTCTAGAAAGTCAGTGTGAAAACTGTATTAGCTAATGTGGAACCATTGCTCTTAGGGGAAATACTGGGTTAGGTTCCTGTGAACCTCTGGTCATAACATTCATCAACTGATCAGTACCTAACCTTAATTTTTAAAATGTGTGTCTGTATTTAAAGACATTTAATACAGATATACAGACAGTCCTTGACTTAGGATAGTTTGACTTTGAATTTTTCGACTTCACAAGTGGCACAAAAGTTCTACACATTCAGTAGAAGTTGTACTTCGGATTTTGAATTTTGATCTTTTCCTGGGCTAGAGATAGGTAGTATGATTTTCTCTGAAGATGCTGGGCAGCAACAGTGAGCCGCAGCTCCCAGTCAGCCGTGCGATCATGAGGTAAGCAGCTAATAGTCTACAGTGGACTGTGTTGCCAGGTGATTTTGCCTACCTGTAGGCTAATGTAAGTATTCTGAGCACTTTTAAGGTGGGCTAGGCCAAGCTGTGATGTCCAGTATGTTAGGTGTATGAAATGCATTTTTGACTTCTTATATTTCCTTCCTTCCTTTCTTTCTTTCTTTCTTTCTTTCTTTCTTTCTTTCTTTCTTTCTTTCTTTCTTTCTTTCTTTCTTTCTTCCTTTCTTTCTTTTTCTTTCTCTTTCTTTCTTTCTTTCTTTCTTTCTCTTTCTTTCTTTCTTTCTTTCTCTTTCTCTTTCTCTTTCTCCTTCCTTCCTTCCTTCCTTCCTTCCTTCCTTCCTTCCTTCTTCCTTTTTTTTTGAGACAGAGTCTTGCTCTGTCACCTAGGCTGGAGTGCAGTGGCATGATCTTGGCTCACTGCAACCTCTGCCTCTTGGGTTCAAGTGATTTTCCTGCCTCAGCCTCTTGAGTAGTTGGGACTACAGGCACGCGCCACCATGCCCAGCTAATTTTTGTATTTTTAGTGGAGACAAGGTATTGCCATGTTGGCCAGGCTGGTTTTGAACTCCTGACCTCAAGCAATCCATCCTCCTCGGGTTCCCAAAGTGCCAGGATTATAGGCCTGAGCCATTGTGCCCAGCTGACTTATGATATTTTCAGCTAATGGTGGGTTTATCATAACTCCATCCTAAGTTGAGGAGCATTGTGTTATTGATTTATTAACATTGAACTCATGGCCTATAGCACTCTGCCTCATGCCTGAATGAAGTTTCTCTAATACTCATATTTTTTTTGTAATGCACATCACAGTCTTCTTGCACTCAGGACCACTAGACAGCGTTTTAGCACTAGGGGCTTGTTTTAAACAGTGAAAACGCAAACAAAAAGCACAGAAGCATGAAAAACATGGCTCCAAATAGAAGACCATGGGAGGGATGCTTGTTCACAGTGTGAGAGCTGAAACGAGGAGGCAAAGCGTTGCCTTGTTTGAACTCAGGTGGGAATGTGTATATCAGGCGGCTTGAATTTTTTTCTGCTCTGTGAGTGTCTGAATGACTGACAGAGTGCCATGAGGATTAATTTTGGGGTTACAAATTTTAGCGAGTGAACAAATGTGCAAATATGGAATCTGTGAATAATGAGGATTGACTTGACAGTATTTGCCTTCTTTTTGTGACTTTGAATTAAAGGTGTATAAATAAATATGCAGATGTCGGTTTGGACATCTCACAAATATTTTTATTTCAGTCCATAAAACAGCAGCTTATTTGAGATTCCTGAGTAGTTGAAGAAGGACAAATGATGTTTTTAAAAAGCCAGTTTGTTTGACTTCATAATGTAGAAAATTGAGCTGTCATAAACTTAGTATTAACTAGCAGATTACTTGACTGAATTGAAAAGGCACTATTTAAAATTCATTCTGCTAGGAAACTTCTAATGATGTTTGTATGTTTAGATAGCAGATAGATACAGGCACACTTCATTTTATTGCACTTTGCCTTATTGCACTTCATAGACACTGCATTTTTTACAAATTGAAGATTTAAAAATGAACAAGTCTATAGGTGCCATTTTTCCAACAGCATGTGCCCACTTTGTGTCTCTGTTACATTTTGGTAATTTGTCCAATATTTCAAACTTTTCCATTATTATTCTGTCTGTTATGGTGATCTGTAATCACCGATTTGTAATGTTACTATTGTATTTGTTTTGGAGTGCTATGAACCATGCCCATAGAAGATGGTAACTTAGTCAATATTGTGTATGTTCCAACTGTTCCACCAACTGGCCATTTCTTTGTCTCTTTTCCTCTCCTGGGGCCTCCCTATTACCTGAGACACAATGTTGAAATTGGGCTAATTAATAACCCTACAATGGCTTCTAAATGTTCAGGTGAAAGGAAGAGTCACATGTCTCTCACTTTAAATCAAAAGCTAAACGTGATTAAGCTTAGTGAGGAAGACATGTTGAAAGCTGAGATAGGCCAAAAGCTAGGCCACTTGTGCCAAACAGCCAAGTTGTGATTGCAAAGGAAAAGTTCTGGAAGGAAATTATTAATAAAAGTGCTACTTCAGCAAACACATGAATGATCAGAAAGCAAAACAGCCTTACTGCTGCAATGGAGAAAGTTTGAATGGTCTGGATAGAAGATCAAAGCAGCCACAGCCTTTCCTTAAGCCAAAGCCTAATGCACAGCAAGGCCTTAACTCATTTCAGTTCTGGGAAGGCTGAAAGAGGTGAGGAAACTGCAGAAGAAAAGTTTGAAGCTAGCAGAGGTTGGTTCATGAGTTTGAAGGAAAGAAGCCATCTCCATAACATAAAAATGCAAGGTGAAGCAGCCAGTGCTGATGGGGAAGCTGCAGCAAGTTATCGAGAAGATCCAGCTAAGATCCTTGCTATGCTAAATGATAGATTTTCATTGTAGATGAAAAGGCCTTCTATTGGAAGAAGATGCCATCTAGGACTTTTCATAGCTAGAGAGGAGAAGTCAATGCCTGGCTTCAAAGCTTCAAAGGACAGGCCGACTCTCTTGTTAGGGGCCAGTGCAGCTGGTGACTTTAAGTTGCCGATTTACCTTTCTGAAAATCCCAGGGCCCTTAAGAATTATGCTCAATCTCCTCTGCTTGTGTTCTATCAATGGAGCAACAAAGCTTGGATGATGACAGCACATCTGTTTACAGCATGGTTTACTGAAGATTTTAAGGCCACTATTGAGATCTACTGCTCAGAAAAAAAGATTCAAAATATTACTGCTCGTGGATGATGCATCCAGTCACTCAAGAGCTCTGCTGGGAGAAATATAAAGAAATTAGTGTTGTTTTCATGCCTGCTAACACAACATCCATTCTGCAGCCCATGGATCCAGGAGTAATTTCAACTTTCAAGTTTGTTTCTTTAATTTAATTAATTACTTAATTTGTTCAGAGATGAGCTCTCATTTTGTTGGCCAGGGTGGTCTCAAACTCCTGGCCTCAAACGATCCTCCTGCTTCAGCCCCCAAAGTGCTGGGATTACAGGTTGAGTCACCACCACCAACCTCAACTTTTATTATTTAAGAAATACATTTCATAGGCTGTAGCTGCCATAAATAGTGATTCCTCTGATGGACCTGGGTAAAGTATATAGGAAAGCTTAGGGAAAAGATTCACCATTCTAGATTCCATGAAGAACATTTGTAATTCATGGAAGGAGGTCAAAATATCAACATTAACAGGAGTTTGGAAGAAATCAACCCTCTTGGGTGACTTCGAGGGGTTCAAGACTTAAGTGGAGGAAGTAACTACAAATGTAGGGTAAATAGCAAGAGAACTAGAATTAGAAGTGGAACCTGAAGATGTGACTAAATTGCTGGAATCTCATGATCAAACTTGAATGGATGAAGAGTTATTTCTTACAGATGAGCAAAGAAGGTAGTTTCTTGAGATGGAATCTACTCCTGGTGAAGATACTGTGAACACTGTTGAAATGACAACCAAAGGCTGGGCGTGGTGGCTCACACCTGTAATCCCAGCACTTTGGGAGGCCAAGGCAGGAGGATCATTTCAGGCCAGGAGTTCACAACCAGCCTGGGCAACACAGCAAGACCCTATCTCTACTAAAAAAAAAAAAAAATTAGTTGGTCATGGTGACATGCACCTGTAGTCCTAGCTACTTGGGAGACTAAGGAAGATCCTTTGAGCCCAGGCCAGGACTTTGAAGTTACAGTGTGCTATGATTTTACCACTGCACTCCAGCCTGGGTGACAAAGCGAGACCTTGTCTCAAAAAAGAAAACAAAATTAAAAAAGGAAACGACAACAAAATTTTTAGGATACTAAATAAACTTAGTTGCTAATGGCAGGGTTTGAGAGGATTGACTGTGGTTTTGAAAGAAATTCTACTGTGGTTAAATACATGCTTTATCAAACAGCATCACCTGCTACAGAGAAATCTTCTGTGAAAGGAAGAGTCAGTTGATGCAGCAAACTTCATTGTTGCCTTATTTTGAGAAATCACCACGGTCACCCCAACACTTCAGCAACCACACCCTGATCGGTCAGCAGGCATCAACATGTAGGCAAGACCTTCCACCAGCAAAAAGATTACAACGCGCTGAAGATTCACATGATTGTTAGCACTTTCTAGCAATAAAATATTTTAAAATTAAGGTATCTATATTGCAGTTTCAGGCATAATGCTGTTGCACACTCAGTACACTACTGTATAGTGTCAACATCACTTTTCTATGCGCTGGGAAACCAAAACATTGTGTGACTCACTTTATTGTGATCCTCACTTTATTGCAGTGGTCTGGAACCAAACCTGCAGTATCTCCAATATGTGCGTGTAGATAGATAGGGTTTTTTTGTTTGTTTAATTTCAAGGAAAAAATAGTTCATCATCTCTAATAATCCTCTGTAAAACAGAATATCTAATACTTTTAAAAACGTGTTTGTTGGGCTCTCATAAGCGTTATATCAACTATTTTATCTTTTATAGATGTAAAACTTCTAGCAGAGTCTCTTCCTCGAAGAAATTCCTCGTTGCTTTCAGTCCGGTTGGGTGGACTGTTTCTTCGAGACCTGGCTACGGAAGGAACTATGTTTCCTCTTCTAGTCTTCCCTAATCCAGTATGTACAACAGTTGGATAGTTAATGTATCTGAAGTGTTGGTAAATTGTAGTCTGTTTTAGGGAAATGATACCTGACATTTGATCATCTTGAGACTGATGGGCTGGGATTAGAGAAGTTTCTTGAATTTGTTAAAGAGAAAATGTTGGTGAGATGTATGGCTGTGCCTTCTTGCACTCCTGTATTGTAGCCACCATGGTATATTTTGCTCCAATTTGGAAGAAAATTCTATAAGATCACTATTTTCTGCATTTCAAAGTCAATATTTGGGTTTCCTCTGTATCTGACAGTCATTTTCATGCCTTCTGACCCTTAGTCACTGACGTGAAATCTCGTCTTGCCAGGGCCCCAAACAGAAACGTCTTGAGTTTTCTATATGTATGTAATTTTTAAAATATACACATTATTGATGATAAGATCTTTGATCTTAAGTTGGCAACAAACTGTCCAAATGGTTGAGTAGTTAACCCCTTATTCTGTCCATAGTTTTGTTTTGGTTGGGGGAAGGTTGTGGAGAGGGTGGGAAGGCAGACTTAAAGTTTGAAAAGTTAGACATGTTTAATTTTCATTTAGCAACTGATCATTAAATGTGCTGAGTGCAAAGTAGCATATTGTCAGTACAAAGGAAAAGATGTGGTCTTACTAGATTGGAAAAAGGGCAGAAAACGAAACAATTCTGCAAGTACTCAATCTGAGGTAAAGTGAGTTTTGATTTGATTGTGCTAAGGGAGTGTGTTGCTAAAGGGTAAGATGGGTTTGTTTAGTGAATTGTCCACTCTCACCCTGACGTTTATGCATTTTTGTGTGTTTGTTTAATAGCAAAAAGAAGTTGGCAGAGTCTCACAATCTTTTGGTCTACAAACTGCATCTGCAGACAGAAGTGATCATTACCCAGGTAATTTGTCCTATGTTGTTTTTTAAAAATTTTTAAGTTTTTAAAATTAATTTTCCTTTGAGACAGGGCCTCGCTGTGTCACCCAGGCTGGAGTGCAGTGGCGTGATCTTGGCTCACTGCAACCTCTGCCTCCTGGGTTCGAGTGATTCTCGAACTGCCTTAGCCAGGATTACTGGCGTGTGCCACCATGTCCGGACAATTTTGGTATATTTAGTAGAGATGGGGTTTTGCCATGTTGTCCAGGCTGGTCTTGAACTCCTGAGCTCAAGCCACCCACCCTCCTTGGCCTCCCAAAGTGCTGGGATTACAAGTGTGAGCCACCATGCCTGACCTTTTTTTTTTTTTTTTTTTTTAAATAATTTAAAAATTCTTTTTGGGGGGCTTTCCAGCAAAAACCAGATCAGTAGTCTTTGATCAGTAGTAAAAGAGGGAATGTTTTCTGTTTTGTGCACAGTGGTTTGCCGTGCGTACCAGGGTTTGACGTGGAGACAGCCTGGTCCTCTCTCAGTGGAGTTGCGAACTTGGGGCTAACTGGGCAACCTTGCAGGGCCTTCAGGTCCTTGGTTTCCATGATATGGGAGCTAATACAACAGGCCAGTCTACATAATTCTTGTGGAAAATTAAACAGTCAATCCTGATTAGGCTTTCTATTTTAAAGATAGGCATAAATGTGAACTAATTGAAAAATAATTTAGAAAATCTCTGTTTTTCCAGAATTCCTCACAGGTCTATTAATAATAAGGTTATTGTTTTTGCTTTGTTCCATGTTCTTATTCCGATTCTTTCCTTTAGCTGCAGACCCAGATGATCCAGTTTTTGAGATGCTGTATGAGAGAAATCCGGCGCACAGCCACTTTGAGAGGCGGCTCGATGTCAGCACAAGGCCCTTGAACATCATATACAATCCGCAGGCCATTAAAAAAGTAGCAGACTTTTTCTACAAGGGAAAGGTTCATACCTCAGGTTAACTTTTTTGTTTGTTTGATCTTATGTTCCTTTTGAAAAACATCTTTATTGTTATTTCTGGTGTTCTGGACAAGGGTTATTCAGATGCTCTGATAGTGACAAAAAAGGCCTGCAGAGTAAGTCAGTAGGGTTGCCCTGTCCTGTTACTAAATCAGGGTAGATGTTTGTGGACAGTCTTTTCCAAGAGAAATCTATATCCTTAAATATTTTCTCTTTGTTTGCCTCCATTTAGCATGTATTTTTTCATGCTTTTCATTTCTGTTTTTTTTTCCATTTTTATTTCATATTGTCATTCTGAATAATGGCACCAAAGAATAGCAGCTGTACTTTTTGAAAGCCACTACCTTTGAATCGGTACCTATCTTAAAATATTACCAAGAGTAATTGAAAGGCAATAAAATAGTATGGGGTGGGGGAGTTCATCATCTTTTTTAGGTTTCTCAATTACAAAACATTCTTATAAAAATAGATGAAAGTACTACAGGCATAAAGTAGTTTCATGATATTGATTTAACCACGGCTGTATTTTCAGCCAGAATTGTAACTGGAAATCTGCATCTTGGAACTGAAAAGCGATGATCTCCATACTTTTCATTTCACTAGGACAGTGGTTTCCTTGGCTACCCAGGATATTTTAGACCAGTGAACTGAGGAGGAATGTTCAAGAATTTCCTTCTAGATGACAGGATCAGTGGTTTCTTTGACCTCCTTTGTGCAGCATTAAATACTGCAAAGTTGTAAATGTCATCATTGATTTATTTATGCCTCCCTTTGTTCCCCAAAAAGATTTGAAACAGTAGGTGCAGAAAAATTACTTTTATGGACCGGGAGATTTGTAAAATAATAGTATTTTCCTAAATGTCCCTTCCCCCTTTATTACAATGAAGCTGTTTTAGTTTTTGGATTAGTTTTTTAGTCTTTTCAGATAAACAGTAGCCATAAATGCCATGAATTCATTGCTCTGTCACTGATAGAATACAGAAGGTGGCCAGGCACAATGGCTCATACCTGTAATTTTAGAACTTTGAGAGTTGAGGCTGGGGGATTGCTTGAGCCCAGGAGTTTGAGACTAGCCTAGGCAACATAGTGAGACCTCATCTCTACTAAGAATAAAAATAAAATTAAATTAATCGGGCATGGTGATGTGTGCCTGTAGCCCCAGCTACTTGGGAGGCTGAGGCAGAAGGATTGCTTGAGGCTGGGAGTTTGAGGCTGCAGTGAGCTATGATTACACCACTGCACTTCAGCCTGGGCAACACAGCAAGACCCTGTCTTAAAAAGAAAGAATATAGAAAGGCTGGGTGTGGTGATTCACACCTGTAATCTCAGCACTTTGGGAGGCTGAGGCAGGTGGATCACTAGAGGTCAGGAGTTCAAGGCCAGCCTAGCCAACATGGTGAAATCCTATCTCTACTAAAAATACAAAAATTAGCTGGGTGTGGTGGTGTGCACCTGTAATCCCAGCTACTCGGGAGGCTGAGGCAGGAGAATCACTTGAAACTGGGAGGCAGAGGCTGCAGTGAGCCAAGATCATGCTACTGCACTCCAGCCTAGGAGACAGAGCGAGACTTTGTCTTAAAGAAGAAGAAGAAGAAGAAAAAGAAAACAATACAGAAGGCATTTCCTTTGAAATTCCATTTTCTCTTTCAGTGCTTTTTAAGAATTTTGAAATATAGTAGTTTGGAATCTTTCAGAAAATGGCTTAAGAAATTCTAGTAACTTAGGTATACTTCTCTCGCTTGCCTCCTCTCCCCCATGGCTGTCCACTTACCCATTTTTGTCTTATTCCTGTTACCCTGTGTTACGCCAGGTCATACTGGAGTAAGAAACTGTTGTTACTGATTTTTTTTTTTTTTCTTGAGACAGAGTCTTGCTCTGTCACCCCAGGCTAGAGTGCAGCGGCGCGATCATGGCTCATTGCAGCCTTAGTCTCCTGGGCTCAGGTGATCCTCCTGCCTCAGCCTCCCAAAGTGCTGGGATTACGAGTGTGAGCCACCATACCCAGCCTGATTTTTTTTTTTTTTTTAAGCTTTGATGGAAATTCTTGGTGAGAATTGATGTAGCACTTTTGTTCACCCAGCCGTGTGAAAATTCTGACTCACTCAGCCGTGCGAAAATTCTGACTCACTCAGCCGTGCGAAAATTCTGACTCTCCTGTCTATTTCCAATCTTGCAGGTTTTGGTTATCAGTCTGAACTTGAGCTGAGAGTGGCTGAAGCTGCCCGAAGACAATATAACAAGCTGAAGATGCAGACCAAGGCAGAAATCCGGCAGACTCTTGATCGTTTGCTAGTGGGTGATTTCATTGTAAGTGGGCATCCATAAACCCTCTTTGGGGATTGGGGAAGGGGCAGGAATTCTTTCCATCAAGTCACTACCTACTATAGATAGGCTTACTTATATCAATTATGCTGACTGAGTAAACTGAAAATGTTAAATCCTTATCAGCTAGCATAGAATAAAATCTATGTCTTTTATAGTCAGGGTTTAGCTAATAAAATGAATGACTGTGACTAGATTCTGTGTCTCCTTGGACCAGGATGAGGTTACTTTCAAGACTCATCTTTGTGCTGGGTGCTATGGCTCACACCTGTAATCCCAGCACTTTGGGAGGCTGAGGTGGGCAGATCACTTGAGGTTAGGAGTTCGAGACCAGCCTGGCCAACATGGTGAAACCGCCGTCTCTATTAAAAATACAAGAATTAGCTGGGCATGGTGGTAGGTCCCTGTAATCCCAGCTACTGGGGAGGCAGAGGCGGGAGGATTGCTTGAGCCCAGGAATTGGAGGGTGCGGTGAGCTATGATCTGCACTCAAGCCTGGGCGACAGAGTGACACCTTGTCTCAAGAAATCAAAATAGTCCAGTAAGGCACAGTTTCTCGGGTGACATGGAGGTGCACTGCTACAATACAGCAGCAGGTGGCACAGTGAGAAAAAGTGTGGCTTTTGGACAGTGCAGAGTAAGTTATAGGTGTCAGAGAAGCAGAAATGATCCAAGTAAAATGGGGTGTGTAGTATGGGATGGAGAATTAGTCCTGTTTTTTGTTTTGGTGTGTGTGTGTGTGTGTATGTTTCTACATAAAGTATGACAATTAGTATTCTTGTAAACAAAAGAGGTTTCTTTTTGGTAATGTAAATTAGCTTTTGCCACATACGTACAGTTGAGGCTGATTTTGGTTGGAGGGAAGAACAATGAACAAATCATTAATTGGTGTGTTATTTATATTTCAAATGTCAAAGCTTATGTTTCTCACTAGGATATTTTGGCATGGAAGTTCATGGTTACCAATGCCCCTGAATAAGTAAAAATGTTTAGAATTCTATGTTTATTTGAATTCTAAAATTTCTATAATCCTTTAAAGTATTAAACCCTGTAAATTAGAAACAAAATCTTTCTAAAGTACAGACTCTCCCCCTATTTAGTTATTTGCTATTTTTTTCTCCCCTGTTCAGGTGTTTACCTGTGGTAATTTCTCAGATCCTCAAGCATTTACATCTACTTTTGTCTTAGACTTTTTACTGCAATACAGTAGACCACTGAGTCACTCCATAACCCTAGCTGCAGCTTCCAGAAATGCTTGAGCACCACGGATAAAGCTGTTGGGTTTCAGCAGTTATGGTTAATGACTGTTTTATTTGTACAGGAGGAGAGTAAACGATGGACCGTGCGACTGGATATTTCTGCCCCTCAGGTGATATTTCCTGATGATTTCAAATTCAAGAATCCTGTGTTAGTTGTTGTGGATCTAGGAAGAATGCTTTTGACGAACACCCAAGGTATAGTGTGAGTGAGAAATAATGAAAACCTATCTTGGTAGATGGATTATCTATCTATGATTATCTAAGTAAAGCTTAATAAAATGTTTATGTAACATTTTTAAACTTCAAGGTTCACCTGTAACTTTTTAAATAGTGAAATAATGAAAACATATCTTGGTAGATCGACCTATCTATGATTATCTAAGTAAAGCTTAGTAAAATGTTTACATAACATTTTAAGACCTGAGGGTTCACTTGTTACTTTTAAAATAATAGCTTTATTGAGATAATTCTAAGTTTTAAATGTATAGTTCAGTTGTTTTTGGTATGTGGATAGAATTGTGCAGTTCTCACTGCTATTTAATATCGGGAGGACTTTCGCATCTTCCCGACTGAAACTCTGTGTGTACCCATTAAACACCAATTCACCTTCCCGCTCCCCATCCCCTGGCAACCACTAATCTTTCTGTCTCTGGATTTGTCTGTTCTGAACATTTCATATGATGGAATAATGCCATGTGTGGCCTTTTATGTCTGGCTGTTTCATTTAGCATGATGTTTTCAAGGTTCTTCTGTGTTGTAATATATACTGATATTTCCTTCCTTCGTATGGCAGAAGAATAGTCCATTGTGTGGCAGTTCCGCGTTTTGTTTATCCTTTCATTTGTTCATGGCCATTTGAGTTGCTTCCACTCTTTTGCTATTAGGCATATTGCTGCTGTGAGCATTCACGTACAGGTTTTTGTATAAACATATATTTTCTTTTTCTTTAAAATTTTTTTTTCTTTTTTATACACCCCCATTTCTGCAATGTAGACATATATTTTTAATTCTCTGTATACCTAGAAGTGGAGTTGCTGAGCCATGTGGTAACTCCATGTTTTAATATTTTGAGGAAGTACCAAATTGTTTTTGTTTGTTTGTTATTTTGAGACGGAGTCTCACTCTGTCACCCAGGCTGGAGTGCGGTGGCGCCATCTCAGGTCACTGCAACCTCTGCCTCCTGGGTTCAAGCAATTCTCCTGCCTCAGCCTCCTGAGTAGCTGGAATTACAGGCGCCCACCACTATGCCCGGCTAATTTTTGTATCTTTAGTAGGGATGGGGTTTCTCCACTTGGCCAGTCTGGTCTCAACTCCTGACCTCAGGTGATCCACCCGCCTTGGCCTCCCAAAGTGCTGGGATTATAGGCGTGAGCCACCGCACCTGGCCAATTTTTTTTTTTTTTGAGATGGAGTCTTGCTATCACCCAGGCTGGAGTGCAGGGCACGATCTCGGCTCACTGCAGGCTCCGCCCCCTGGGGTTCATGCCATTCTCTTGCCTCAGCCTCCTAAGTAGCTGGGACTACAGGCGCCCACCACCTCGCCCGGCTAATTTTTTGTATTTTTAGTAGAGACGGGTTTTAGTAGAGACAGGGTTTCGCCATGTTGGCCAGGCTGGTTTTGAACTCCTGACCTCAAGTGATCTACCCATCTTGGCGACCCAAAGTGCTGGGATTACAGGTGTGAGCACCGCGCCCGGCCAATTTTTGTATTTTTAGTAGAGATGGGGTTTCGCCATGTTGGCCAGGCAGGTCTCGAACTCCTAACCTCAAGCAATCTGCCTGTCTTAGTCTCCCAAAGTGCTGGGATTGCAGGTGTGAGCCACTGTGCCCAGCCCCAGTGGTGTATTTTTAGAGTTGTCTTGGCGCTGCTCACCTGGAGACAGAGGGGCTGAGTGTGGACTCTGGGGCCACACAATTGCATATTGATCAGTTACCTCTCACCAAGCACTACCTCGGCACTAGGAAGACTGTGTTGACCAAGAAAGATGAGACCTCTCTTCTCTCAACATCCCAGTGGATGCTGGGCCCTGGTGGCTCACGCCTGTAATCCCCAGCACTTTGGGAGTCTGAGGTGGGTGGATTACATGAGGTCAGGAGTTCGAGACCAGCCTGGCCAACATGGTGAAACCCTTTGTCTACTAAAAGTACAAAAATTAGCCAGGCATGGTGGCAGGCACATGTAATCCCAGCTGCCCGGGAGGCTGAGGCAGGAGAATCTCTTGAACATGGGAGGTGGAGGTTGTAGTGAGCCAAGATCACGCCACTGCACTCCAGCCTGGGTGGCAGAGTGAGACTTCACCTGAAATAAAGGAACATTCCAGTGGGGGAAACAAATGAACACACAGAAAAAGGAAAAGAAATAAAAGACTCTAGAGAGGGACGTAAGAAAGGGTTGGTGAAAGCAGCTCACGCCCATGGCAAGGCAGGGGAGAAGTGGGGAGGCAGCATTGGGTCAGCAGGTGGCGCTCATGTCAGGGGGCCTCCAGCTTTTTCCATGGCCATGCTTTTTTATATTTGTGTTTTAATTTCCAAATTTATAGGTAAATTCACACTTAGAAAAAGGTAAACAAAGATATTATGCTTAGAGTTTTCCTCAGTTTTCTTAAACAAACTGGGGTTGGTTGATTCTCTACCTTTCATAATTATTAATTAAGGGAAAGAGGAGGGCAATAGCAGACATATATTTGAATCTTCTCTTTTTTATCTGCAGATAACTCCAGGAGGAAAAGTAGGGATGGGTCAGCATCTGAAGAGACCCAGTTTAGTGATGATGAATATAAGACCCCCCTGGCCACACCTCCTAACACCCCACCTCCCGAGTCAAGCAGCAGCAATGGAGAGAAAACACCTCCCTTTTCTGGAGTTGAATTCAGTGAAGAACAGCTTCAAGCACATCTAATGAGCACAAAGATGTATGAGAGGTACTCGCTGTCATTTATGGACCTCCAGATCATGGTTGGACGAGTGAAAGACAATTGGAAGCATGTCCAGGATATTGACGTGGGACCAACACATGTGGTAGAGAAGTTCAACGTTCACCTACAGTTAGAGCGTCGATTGATTTATACTTCAGATCCCAAATATCCAGGAGCCGTGCTCTCAGGCAACTTGCCAGACTTAAAAATCCACATTAATGAAGATAAAATATCTGCACTAAAGAATTGCTTTGCTCTCCTCACCACCCCAGAAATGAAAACTTCTGACACTCAGATTAAAGAAAAGATTTTTCCCCAGGAGGAGCAGCGGGGAAGTTTGCAAGACTCCGTAATGAATTTAACCCAGAGCATTGTGATGCTGGAGCAGCATACCCGCGAGGTTCTGGTGGAGTCGCAGCTCCTCCTGGCAGAATTTAAAGTGAACTGTATGCAGCTTGGTGTTGAGAGCAATGGCCGGTACATTTCTGTGCTCAAGGTGTTTGGTACCAATGCTCACTTTGTGAAGAGGCCTTATGATGCTGAAGTCTCCCTAACTGTTCATGGTTTACTCCTGGTGGATACCATGCAGACATATGGTGCTGATTTTGACCTTTTGATGGCTTCACATAAGAACTTGAGCTTTGATATTCCAACGGGAAGCCTTCGGGACAGCAGGGCCCAGTCTCCTGTCTCTGGACCGAATGTGGCCCACTTAACTGATGGAGCTGCACTGAACGACCGATCAGCTACTAGTGTTTCACTTGACAAAATTCTTACCAAAGAGCAAGAGTCCCTTATTAAGTTGGAATATCAGTTTGTGAGTTCAGAGTGCCCATCGATGAATTTAGACAGTACTCTTCAGGTGATTTCCCTACAGGTGAATAATTTAGATATTATCCTCAATCCAGAGACGATTGTGGAGCTAATTGGTTTTCTTCAAAAATCCTTTCCCAAGGAAAAAGATGATTTAAGTCCTCAACCTTTGATGACTGATTTTGAAAGAAGCTTCAGAGAACAAGGAACTTACCAGTCTACATATGAACAAAACACTGAGGTTGCAGTGGAAATCCATAGGCTTAACTTACTGCTTCTTCGGACAGTGGGCATGGCAAATGGAGAGAAATATGGCAGAAAAATTGCAACTGCAAGTATAGGTGGCACCAAAGTTAATGTCTCAATGGGTAGCACGTTTGACATGAATGGTTCTCTCGGCTGTTTACAGCTTATGGATTTGACACAAGATAATGTTAAAAACCAGTATGTTGTCAGCATTGGGAATTCTGTAGGCTATGAAAATATCATCAGTGATATTGGCTACTTTGAATCTGTGTTTGTCAGAATGGAAGATGCAGCCCTCACTGAAGCTTTGAGTTTTACGTTTGTTGAGAGATCTAAACAGGAGTGTTTTCTCAACCTGAAGATGGCTTCTTTACATTATAACCACTCTGCTAAGTTTTTGAAGGAGTTGACGTTATCCATGGATGAACTGGAAGAAAATTTTCGAAGTATGCTGAAAAGCGCAGCCACCAAAGTCACCACAGTACTAGCTACCAAGACTGCCGAGTATAGCGAGATGGTATCGCTCTTTGAAACTCCAAGGAAGACTCGGGAACCCTTTATCTTAGAGGAAAATGAAATATATGGGTTTGACCTAGCTTCGTCTCATTTGGACACTGTAAAGCTAATCTTGAACATAAACATTGAATCACCAGTTGTTTCTATCCCTCGGAAGCCGGGGAGTCCTGAGTTGTTAGTGGGACACTTGGGACAGATATTCATCCAGAATTTTGTGGCGGGAGATGATGAATCCAGAAGTGACCGTCTGCAGGTGGAAATCAAGGACATTAAACTGTATTCTTTGAATTGCACCCAGTTGGCAGGTAGAGAAGCTGTTGGGTCTGAAGGAAGCCGGACATTTTGCCCACCTTCCGGGTCTGGCAGTGCCAACAGTCAGGAGGAAGCTCATTTCACGCGACATGATTTCTTTGAATCTTTGCATAGAGGTCAAGGTGAGGAGCATCAGTCTTTTGTTCCATTTTGTTTAATGATTGAAAACCCAGCTCACAGAGTCCTTTGCTTAAAACAGCAACAACAAAATCCTTTTCTTATAGAATAATCCTCAGTTAATATTTAAGAAATCAAAGAGTTTTAATAGAATGCCTTGTAGTAGGTTGGCATGTTTTCACCCTTTTCCATTGAATGTCATATTTGACAAAACAGGAATTTACTTACTTTTATTTTTATTTTTTTGGTTTTTTGAGACGGAGTTTTGCTCTTGTTGCCCAGGCTGGAATGCAATGGTGTAGTCTCAGCTCACTGCAACCTCTACCTCCTGAGTTCAAGTGATTCTCCTGGCTCAGCCTCCCAAGTAGCTGGGATTACAGGCGCCCGCCACCACGCCTGGCTAATTTTTGTATTTTTAGTAGAGACAGGGTTTCACCATGTTGGCCAGGCTGGTCTCGAACTCGAGACCTCAGGTGATCTGCCTGCCTTGGCCTCCCAAAGTGTTGGGATTACAGGTGTGACCAACCGCACCCGGGCAGCAATTTATTTTTTTAAAGTGTTCCAGTTTGAAATTGGATGAGTGCTCATTTACAGAGATGCTTCAGTGGATGGATGTTGTTAAAGTATTGTTTAATTTGGTCAAATATATGTGATTTTCTGTTCCCAAGCTGTAGATCCTTCCTAGTTAAATATTTTAGCCCAAGATACCTCAAGGGGTTGATGTAAATAGTTTGTGGATATTATCTTCTTTAATATTCTGCCATCTTCTTCTATAATGAGTTGGTCCAGGGTTCTAAGAATAAAAGCTTATGTTTGTATTCTGGATCTGATCAGCTAAAACCAAACAGTCCAATCTGTTGGTCTTGGCACACAGAGATCAGGTAAGCCCTAGAGCACGGCTTTATTCATTGGTGACGAAATTAATGCCTTTGAGAACTTACCCTTCTGTGGTTATTAGATGTTAATTCACTGATTTGTTTTTATACTTATCAAAAGATTGCTTTCTCTGCTTGGATAAAAGTTGTTTACTTAGAACTTGTATTGTCCTAGATTCTGATTTAGGCCTAATAAGAGGGATACATCTGTATCTGAAAGCTAGGTAAGGATGAATAATTTGGTTTGGAAAATGCCAGCTTGGGTGGCTCAGAGAAGCATAATGTAGTCTCTGGACTGCAATAATGTTGGCCACATCGTATTTTGAAGCTACTAAGTGGAGCATGTGATGAAAATATTGTTTCCTTTTTTGTGTAAATGTATCTTGTACCTCAGCTTGCTATGAGTTTTGGCCTCAGGATAGCTGTTAAGGTTTGCACTCTCAATCATAGACCCCAGGTGCCAGGCTAACCTGCCCTCCTGGTCTAAGTGTAACTCATGGGCTGTAGTTTGTATATTCTGCGTTTAATCAGCAGTAATGAAGTAAGTATTAAGGTTTATGGTCTATCATTTCGTCTCTTTTATGCCAGCTTTTCACATCCTGAACAACACCACCATTCAGTTTAAACTGGAGAAGATCCCTATAGAGAGAGAATCTGAATTGACTTTTTCTCTTAGCCCAGATGACCTGGGAACTTCTAGCATCATGAAGATTGAAGGAAAATTTGTCAATCCAGTTCAGGTAAATTCATGTCAGGGCAGTTGAAGTCATACGTTTATATTAATACTCTATAAATATGACATATATTTATGTATATTACATGTTGGAAGGAAAATATATTTTCAAAGATCTATCACCCATGCATAATACCATTGTTGAAACCTTGTTCCAATAATTGTGGAATCCTTTTGTCATGGGGAATCCGTCTTGTCAGCCTTTTTCATATGGAGGAGGGGTGGGTTATCTAGAGGAAGACGGCAGATTCTTCATTCCATTGACATTCAGCAATGGGGAAATGATTGCTTACAGAGTCAGAGTCTCCTTTCCCAGGAGAATATCATTCTTGTCACACTTAGACATACTGAACCCAGCCTATGAAACATTGTGATCATCTGAGCTGTGGACAGATCCTTTCAACAGAGAATTAGTCCTGCCCTCTCTGAAATGAAATGGGCCAGGATAGGGATTTCTTTTTTTATGGGCATGCGTGTATGTATACACCTTTTCTTTTTTTTCCTTCAAAAGTGTCATTTTCCCTGATTTCACAGGGACAAGAGCAAAGAGCAGTACATTATAAAATAGCAATGACAGGCAGGCTCTTAGGACGGTCTGTGGTCTGTATCTGGCACAACAGTAGTTGGTCTGTGTCTGGCAGCTGCTCTGGAGTAACCCAGGAGTGCTGTTTATGGAGTGGGCCTGCCTTTTGGTATTCGTGGTTCCTCCCGGGGTCTCTGGGACCCCTGAGAGAACTACTCCAAAGCTTTCCCCTCTCAGACTAAGCCTTTGCCCCATCAGTGGTAGCTACCAGGACAAATTTTTCACCTTAAATCTAGCATGTGATATAAGTTCTATTGGATTATGTTGACTTACTTTGCTTTTTGAGACAGAGTCTCAGGCTGGAGTGCCAGTGGCGTGATCTTGGCTCGTTGCAACCTCTGCCTCCCAGATTCAAGCAGTTCTCCTGCTTCAGCCTCCCAGCTAGCTGTGATTACAGGCATTCGCCACCATGCTGGCTAATTTTTGTATTTTTAGTAGAGACGGGGTTTCACCATGTTGGCCAGGCTGGTCTTGAACTCCTTGCTTCAAGTGATCCTCCTGCCTCGGCCCCCCAAAGTGCTGGGATTACAGGTGTGTGCCACCACGCCCGGCCTATGTTGACTTATTCTTGTGGTTACCATTGACTTAACTGTTGTTTTGATGAAAATCTTAAAAACGTTATTTTAGATAATTCTTTCTTTAAAAATAATTGTTTAATATAATTATTTGAATTCGTTAATAATTGATTAGTAATTTTAATAATTTAATTTTTTAAAAAGTTGATTATGAAAGAATGTAAACCTATACAAAAGTGGAATAGTCTAATGAGCTTTATGTTCCCATCACTCTGATTCCACTTATGAAGATTTTGCCACATTTGTTTTATCTGTTTTTTTTTGGTGAAGTATTTTAAGGTAAATCCCAGATGTCATGCCATTATCACCCCTATGTATTTAGAGTGTATTTCCAAAAACTAGGTGCTTCTTCTTACATAACCACAGTGGTATTTCATGCCTTACAAAATTAATGAGCATTCTTTGATACTATCTAAATTTTAATCGATTTTCAGATTTCAGAAATATTTTGGATCATCTCAAAAATGTCTTTGTTTTGGGTTTGTTGGAATCAGGATACAGACAATTAGAAGCATTGCATTTGGGTGATACATTGTGTAGGTCTCTGTTCATCTAGTTTCCCTCTCTTTTTTGTCCCCCCATGTCATATTTTGTTGTGGAATTAAGTCAGTTGTCCTGTAGAACGTCCCACTCTCTGGATTTGGCTGTTCGTGTGCCACTTAACTTGTTCTCCCGCATATTTCCTGTAAAATCTATAGAGCAGGTTTAGTTCTATAGGTTTGACTGGATTCAGGTTTCTCTTTTGGCAGGGGAGTTGGGGGATAGACTTCAGGTAGGTGGTGCCGTATACTTCATATTACCTTATATCAGGAGGCACATAATCATGTCTTTTTTCTCTCTTATTGATGTTAAAGTGGATAATTGTATTTAGGTGGCAAGAGCCTTGATTTCTCCATTGCAAAATTCCCTGTCAGTCATTCACATAATGGTTTATTCCACTAATGAACTTCGATGGCACACATTATTTAATTAGAGGTTACAAAATGGTCACTTTTTCTAATTCCATCATTATTTCTGTATCTATTGGTTGGAATTCTTCTGTTAAAAATTGCCCTTCATTAAATAAAAAACTTGCCTGAAAAAAATTTTTTTTTTTTTTTTTTTTTTTTGAGACAGGGTCATGCTCTGTGGCCCAGGCTGGAGTGCAGTGGCGTGATCTCAGCTCACTGTGTCCTGCACCTCCTGGGCTCAAGCGGTCCTCCCACCTCTGCCTCCTAAGTAGCTGGGACTACAGGCCTGTGCCACCACACTCTGCTAATTTTGTATTTTTTGTGGAGACAGAGTTTCACCATGTAGCCCAAGCTGCTCTTGAACTCCTGGGCTCACACAATCCGCCTGCCTCGGCCTCTCAAAGGGCTGGGATTACAGACGTGAGCCACTGTGCCTGGCTGAAAATATTTTTAATAAGAAATTGTAATTAAAAATGAAGCAAAGGAGAAAGGAAACATAACTAATCATGGATCATCATCATTTTTATCTAAAAAGTACTACCAGTACTAAACATTGGCTGTTACACTAACTGGTGGTGATCAGCCAGTTTTAGAACCATGAACCTTGTTTCTCAATCCTGTGGTGTATCCACGCCAGACTTTTGTCAACACTCTTCAGTTTCTGCATTCATTTTTGTGGGGTCAGAAAAAGTGACTTTGTTGATTCAGGCATAATCCACAGTACTTATTGAACTCTTATTGTATGTAGATTATTGTATAGGGTGCTGAGGGAGGGCTTTGTGAATAGAAGTGGGGCAAAAAGAGGTAAGGACAGAAAAGAAATGAAAAGAGATAGTCTTTGCTATCAGCTAACTTACAGCCTCATGTAGAAATCATGTAGCAACTGTAGACATTTATGGGCATTACATCTGTGTGCATTTAATAATAGTAGTAGAGTAACTGAATTTTTCTCTTTTCAATACAGGTGGTGTTAGCAAAGCATGTATATGAGCAGGTTTTACAAACCCTGGACAATCTCGTGTACAGTGAAGATCTGAATAAGTATCCAACCAGTGCTACCTCCTCCCCTTGCCCTGATTCTCCTCTGCCTCCCCTCAGTACCTGTGGAGAATCTTCTGTTGAAAGGAAGGAGAATGGATTGTTCAGCCACTCCAGCCTTTCTAACACCTCTCAGAAGTCATTGTCAGTGAAGGAAGTCAAATCCTTTACTCAGATTCAAGCCACCTTTTGTATATCAGAGCTTCAGGTTCAGCTAAGTGGAGATCTGACTTTGGGGGCCCAAGGTCTTGTGAGCTTAAAGTTTCAGGACTTTGAGGTGGAATTCAGTAAAGACCATCCCCAGACTTTATCTATTCAGATTGCCCTGCGTTCTCTGCTGATGGAGGACTTACTGGAGAAGAATCCAGATTCTAAATATAAGAACTTGATGGTGTCTCGAGGAGCCCCTAAGCCATCTAGTTTAGCACAAAAAGAATACCTTTCTCAGTCTTGCCCCTCAGTGTCCAATGTGGAATATCCCGATATGCCTCGGTCTCTCCCCTCCCACATGGAAGAAGCTCCTAACGTCTTCCAGTTGTATCAAAGGCCCACCTCTGCATCCCGGAAAAAGCAAAAGGAAGTCCAAGACAAGGACTATCCCTTGACCCCACCTCCTTCTCCGACAGCGGATGAGCCCAAGATACTTGTTGGAAAGAGTAAATTTGATGATTCCTTAGTCCACATCAACATATTCTTGGTAGATAAGAAACATCCAGAATTCTCTTCCAGTTACAATCGAGTTAACCGGAGCATTGATGTTGATTTTAATTGCTTGGATGTGCTGATCACACTGCAAACCTGGGTTGTGATATTAGACTTTTTTGGAATCGGCTCCACTGCAGACAACCACGCGATGAGGCTGCCTCCTGAGGGCATTCTACACAACGTGAAGTCGGAACCACATGCCTCCATGGAGTCTGGACTTCAGGATCCAGTGAACACCAAACTGGATCTCAAGGTATCCTCAGTTCCCTTTGGCTCCCTTAAGCTCTAAAAATGGATTTGGGCTTGTTGATTTAAATACAAGCATTTTACATTTACTTTGGAAAATATCTCTTGTTGGCAGGGGAGCTATCTAGTCTTCTAGGTGTTTGCTACAAAAGGTAGACGTGAATATTTTGGGAAAGGTTTTACTGTAAATCCCATTTGGAGGCAGGGAAAGTAAGTGGTTTAAGAATCTTGCCTTTCCTTTGAGCTCTATAATTCAGTGGAGTTACTTTGCTTCTCTGAACCATAGTTTCCTCATCTTCCATCATCTAAGATGACTAAATGAGGTGATGTGTGGAAGGTACCTAGCAAAGTGTGTAATCTGTAATAGCAACTTTAAAGTGTGGCTTTTGTTTCTGTCTCCCCATTCTTTCAGAACATTATTTGCTTTCATTGAGGGCAACAGCGTAACTGTTAAGAATGGTCTCAAAAGTTGGACTGCCTGAGTTTGAGTCCTGGTACTTTCACTGTACCCGTATAGCTATGTGGCCTGGGGCAAACCACTTAGCCTCTTTTGCCCTTAATATTTTCATGAGTAACTGAGGATGTTCAGTGGTGCCCCCATCATAGGGTTGTTGTAAGACCCTCCACACAGTGTGTGGCACACAATAAGGATTTAATGAATGGAAGCCATTATTATTTTTATATTACATGGATTACCATACTTATAACTTGTCCTTGATACTCATACTGTAAGTATTAAGAAAAAAAAACCATGAAAAAGACAGCATTTGAGTTTAAGGCTATTCTGCTCTGTGTGATAGACCAGCAGGATGTGAAAGCAGTTAACCTGAATAGCCCATTTGAGGGCACATAGGCCTGCTGTCACTAGCACTCATCCAGAGCCCTGGAACCCCGGCTGTGGCTGGTAACATTTGTGTGCCTCAAGGATGTTCTTCATCCACATGTCTTAGCATGTGTGGACTTGCACTTACTGCTGGGGAGAAGTCAGGGAGGAGAATCACATTTTATCCTGTTGCCATTTTCTTATTTCCCTAGCTGATAGTAGGCTTCATTCCTCTAGAAATGGAAGACATCTCAGGGGAGAGATGGGAAAGGACCAGCTTACCCCTCTTGTTCAGTGTCTGGTGAATGAATGACTTTGCAGTACTCTGAGGCCTCTGGTACCTTTGGTTTAGCAAGGTGGATGGAACATGGAGAGGCGTTAGCCATTCCTTTGGGCTTCATGTGTCTGTACCTGGAACTTTATTCTTGCAGTGCCTGTGATGGTCTGTGTCAGGAACTCTTTGGTGTTGAATATGCAGTGCTCCCAGAGGGCTTTGCCTTGATTGATGTGGCAGGTTCTACAAGGGAACAGGACTGGATAAGTGTCCCTCAACAATGCATTTTTTAAAATAAGAATTTTTGAAAAACATTTTTATTGTGAAAAAATTCAGATACATCACAGAGAAACAGTATAATGAACCCCCATTTGCCCAGTCCTATAATTCATCACATTTTATGCCTTTTTTTCTTTGCTGAAGTATTTTATTTTATGTATTTATTTACTTATTTATTTTGAGATGGAGTCTCGCTCTGTTGCCCAGGCTGGAGTGCAGAGGCATGATCTTGGCTCACTGCAACCTCTGCCTCCTGGGTTCAAGCGATTCTTCTGCCTCAGTCTCCTGAGTAGCTGGGATTACAGGTGTGCGCCACCATGCCTAATTTTGTAGTTGTAGTAGAGAAGGAGTTTCATCATGTTGGCCAGGCTGGTCTTAAACTCCTGACCTCAAGTGATCCGCCTGCCTCAGTCTCCCAAAGTGCTGGGATTACAGGAGTGAGCCACCACGCTTGGCCTGCTGAAGTATTTTAAAGCAAATTCCAGATATATCATTTTCTCTCTACATACTTCAGTATTTATTTCTAAAAAAGCAATGGACATACCACAATGCATTGTCATGTCCAACTAACAAGAATTCCTTGGCCTATTCTAACACCAGTCCAAAATCAGATTCTCTGATTGTCTCAAAAATGCCCTTTAATTGGTGGATTGTAGAGGAATCTTTCTATTCTGTTGGTCTCTATAATTCAGTAGAATACTGTGCTTTTGTAAGCCAAAGTTTTCTCATTTACAAAATAAGGAGAATTAAATAAAATGATGCATGAATTCCTTCCTTCCTTCCTTCCTCCTTCCCTTTTCCCTTTCCCTTCCCTTTTCCCTTTCTCTTCCCTTTTCCCTTCCCTCCCCTCCCCCCCTCCCTCCCCTCCCCTTTCCTTTCCTTTCCTTTTTTCTTTTCGAAGGAGTCTTGCTCAGTTGCCCAGGCTGGAGTGCAATGGTGTGATCTTGGCTCACTGCAGCCTCTGCCTCCTGGGTTCGAGCTATTCTGCCTCAGTCCCCCGAGTAGCTGGGACTACAGGCGTGTGCCACCACACCCTGCTAACCTTTGTGTTTTTAGCGGAGACGGGGTTTCACCATGTTGACCAGGCTGGTCTCGAACTCCTGGCCTCAAGTGATCAGCCTGCCTTGGCCTCCCAAAGTGCTGGGATTATAGGCATGAGCCACTGTGCCCAGACTGATGCATGAATTTTTTTGAATCAGGATCTGGGTAAGGTTCCATGTTACATTTGCTGTCATGTCTTTTAAATCTGTTTTAATTATAGTATATCTGTCCCCCTCCAACCCCACCACCTATTAACTTGTTATAGAAACTGGGTTAGTGCCTTGTAGAGTGTCCCACATTTTAGGTTTGTGTTTTCTTGTTTGACTGTTTGACTTCTTTTATCCTCTATTTTAACAAGTGGATGTTAGCTCTAGAGACCCCATCAGATTCAGTTCAGCTTGGTAAGAACACGCCAGAGGGGCTGCTGAGTGCTTCCTGTTGCATTGAGGCAGGAGGCATACAGCGTCTGATCATCATCCGTTAGTGACACTAAGATTCATGCGAAGAGCTGGTTCAAGTGGTGGTGGTGGTTGGATTCCTCCAAACAAAGCATTTTTAGACCCAGTGTACATGTTCTTTTGGTAAAATTAAACGACTAGAGGTTTTCATTATTTTTATTTTATTTTTTTGAGACAGAGTCTTGCCCTATCGCCCAGGCTGTAGTGCAGTGGTGCGATCGTGGCCCACTGCAACCTCTGCCTCCTGGGTTCAAGCGATTCTTTTGCCTCTGCCTTCCAAATAGCTGGAATTATAGACACCTGCCACCATGCCCAGCTAGTTTTTCTATTTTTAGTAGAGACGGGGTTTCATCACGTTGGCCAGGCTGCTCTTGAACTCCTGACCTCAAGTGATCCTCCTGCCTCTGCCTCCCAAAGTGCTGGGATTACAGGTGTGAGCCACTGCATCCAGCTGACTAGAGGTTTTTAATTCCCCCATGATGATCTCGCCTTGAGATTCCTTCTGTGTCTGTGTCAGAAATCATACTGCAAGGGAACTGGAGTTCCCCCCACAAAGTCATTGCTCCAACTATAATAACCCACTGCTTTTTCTCTGTCTTCTTCTATAAATGATTTTCCCTCTTCCTTTCCTTCTATTACTTTCCTTTTTTCTTTTCCCATCTTTTTTTCCTCCTGATTATTCTTGCACCAAACATTTCCTGAGTACCTACTTTGTGGCAGGCACTGAAGACAAAGGGGTGAAGGCATGGTCCCTGCTGTTAGGAAGTGGTGGGTGTGAATTGAAGATTAAATCTGCTCTCTAGTCTTTTCCTCCCTTCCTTCTCTTCCATCAATGTTTTGTCCCCTGTGATGTTACTCAAAGCAAAAAAGGTTGTTGGGAACTGACTCAACAAATCCTAGACATACAAGATCTTTTTAATAGTTACAATTACAGTATTGCATTATGAAATTTATTTGTTACAAAGAATGCTACTCCCAAGACAGGAGATTTTTTCTTCTATTTATAGTTGTCCCTGGGAAAGAAAATCTTTGATTATGGCTTCTAGGTGAAGTCTTAGTTGATTAATGGTGGGCTTCTATTAAATATTTGTTCAAAGGCAGTAAATGGGATTCTAAATCATATTTATCATTTTGTTTTGAAAAATTTATTAAAATGAGATTTAATGGATCTGTTTGAGTTACTATAGAATTGTATAATATTAATGATGAATGCCAAAATGAGAAAAATTGGTTTTATAATGTAAAGTATCTCATGAACAGAAAATAGACAAGGCAAGCATAGAGAAGGCACCACAGAAACTGAAATTTATTTGAAGTGACAGCATTTTTGGGTGGTTTGTTAAGCAGTGAGACACGAGTCAGGACGGGTGGCACAGACCGGGCATAGCTGGGACTTTAATCAGCCAGGAGGAGCTGCCCGGCACAGCTGTCCACCGGTCTAGGACAGAAATTGAAATTTAGACTGTCCAGTCTCCGCCCTGTTCTCAGGTCGTGGTTTCTCTGGCTTAAGAAAGCTGAAGTGAAATTGGCATCGTTAAAAGCATTACCTTCAAATTTCCCAAGCCTTTCTGCATTTTCCTTGATTGCTCTGCCATTTTCCTGAAAGATACCTTTTCTCCCTAGTAATATTGGCCTTACTTTATCTTGTCTGTTTCTAGGTTCATTCACTTTCTCTAGTGCTGAATAAGACCACCAGTGAGCTTGCCAAAGCAAGTGTGTCCAAATTGGTAGCACACCTGGAAATGATTGGTAAGTGATGGGGGACGGAGGGAAGCAAACTTGCAAAATCTGGTCAGCATTTGAACATTGTGATCACAAATTGATTGTCCTCACGTGCTGAGTAAGGTGTGGCAGTGGCTTGATTGTGGTTATTAGTCTGGCCAGGATTCATGTTGGTGGTTCCCAAATGCTGGCTTGTGGATCAGAATCATCTGGATAGCTTGTTAAAAGTGCAGGTGTTGGCACAGCCGCTTCCCTCCTCCTGTCTCTCATCTCCTTCCCAAGAATCTGATTAAGTTGAGATGGAGCCCTGGTGTCTATCTGTGTTTTCAACAGACTCTATCTAGGGTGCCCATATAACTTTTTTTTTTGTTCAAATTGGGATATTTTTGAGAGTTAAAGGGGACATCATTAATATAATTACACCTAGAAAACAGAGCATACAACAGAGCTGTCTCTGGGAAATCAGAGGATATGACTGCATCTAGAGTCATAAATTGGGGGAGCTACCAGTAGAGGCCATGGTGTTATGCAGGAGGACATTGTAGCAAAGCTGGCATTCTTTATTCTGTGTTCTTGAGACAGGGTCTCGCTTGGTTGCCCAGGCTGGAGTGCAGTGGTGCAATCTTGGCTCGCTGCAGCCTCCGCCTCCTGGATTCAAGTGATTCTTGTGCCTCAGCCTTCCAGATAGCTGGAATTACAGGTGCACGCCACCATGCCCAGCTAATTTTTGTATTTTTGGTAGAGACGGTGTTTCACCGTGTTGACCAGGCTGGTCTCGAACTCCTGGCCTCAAGTGATCCTCCTGCCTCTGCCTCCTAAAGTGCTGGGATTACAGGTGTGAGCCACAGCACCTGGCCAGCATTCTCTCTAATGGGACTTTGTAAGTTAAAATTCTTAGCTGAATACAAGTGATCAGCTATATCAGGTTCTAAATAGTAGGATTTTAAAAAAATAATATTTTAACTTATTTTTTTAAACTATGGAGACAGGGTTTCGCCATGTTGGCCAGACTGGTTTCAAACTCCTGGACTCAAACCATCCATCCACTTTGGCCTCCCACAGTGCTGGGATTACAGGTGTGAGCCACCATATCCAGCCTTTAGGTAGAGATTTATGAAGTGTGAAGTAAAACATTTTTCCTTCCCTAATTATCGAAGATTACAAATCTCATGTTGATGCTCTAGTGAAAACAAGAATGTCTTTTGGGGAAGGAATGAACTGAGGCTGAGGTTTCATGCCTTGCACAATTATTTTAGAAAAGCTTCTTAGAGGAGATTGGCTTTTTTTCTTCTTCTTCCTCTTACAACGTATTCCTGTTAATGGCCTTTAAGATTGGTAAAAGCTTGGGTATTTTTGTTAGAAGACATTAGGTATCTAAAATAAGTATGTGGCTGGGCACAGTGGCTCACACCTGTAATCCCAGCACTTTGGGAGGCTGAGGTTAGGAGTTTGAGACAAGCCTGGGCAACATAGTGAGACCTCATCTCTACCAAAAAATAGTAAAAATTAACCAGTTATGGTGGCCAGTGCCTGTAGTCCCAGCTACTCAAGAGAGGCTGAGGTGGTTGGATTGCTTGAGCCTGGAAGGTCAAGGCGGCAGTGAGCCATGATTGTGCCACTGCACTCACTGTAGCCTGGGCGACAGAGTGAGACCCTGTCTCAAAAAAGAAAAAAAAAAATTGTGTTTTCAATTCATTGGGAGCTGAATTAGCATGCCAGATATACTTTAGTAATTGTTTTATAACGATAATTATGATAATAAATTTTATTTTACAGAGGCAACAGTTCAGAATATTCCTTTTTAGTATCCATACAGTGTTAATAATGACTCATTATAGATTCACATTCTAGTCGTACATGTTTCAGTCACGTCTTCGTTCTTCTTTCCACCTTCCAGAAACTTCACTCATATATCAGAGTAGTTTCAAATCTGTGTCTCCAGTGCCTATCTACGTCATTAATTTTGGTCTTTCATTAAATCACACTAAAACACTCTTAATGTTGCTTGAATACCTGACATGTTTCTGACACGTCCTCCTTTATTCTTTTATCCAGAGTATAATTAATAGATCTAATGATGTTTAATTCTAGTTAGTGATCTCATCTCAGAAAGCATCAAGTTTCTGTCTGTATTTATAAAGGTTTTATCCTTTAAATGTGCAATGTTGCTGGGCGCGGTGGCTCACGCCTGTAATCCTAGCACTTTGGGAGGCCAAGGCGGGCGGATCACAAGGTCAGGAGATCGAGACCATCCTGGCTAACACGGTGAAACCCTATCTCTACTAAAAATACAGAAAATTAGTTAGGCATGGTGGCGGGTGCCTGTGGTCCCAGCTACTCGGGAGGCTGAGGCAGGAGAATGGCGTGAACCCGGGAGGCAGAGCTTGCAGTGACCCCAGATTGCACCACTGTACTCCAGCCTGGGTGACAGAGCTAGACTCCGTCTCAAAAAAAAAAAAAAAAAAGTAATGTTGCCATATTATTTCAGGCCCCTTTGGACTTCTGCATTGAGACTTTTTTTTTCTTTTTTTGCATTGAGACTTTGTTTTAAATATTACATAAAATATTTTTCGGGGTATATTGGAACATGAAAATTTGCTTTTGAGGTTTGATTACAAAGTGAAAAGTCTGAGGCATGTGTATACCAGGTTTTGTTACAGACATATTTAAGTTGTGTGACAAAAAAGGATACATAGTAATGTGTTCTAACTTTATCATCCCTAGAGGGAGACCTGACCTTACAGGGCAGCATTGGGAGTCTGTCTCTAAGTGACCTCACATCCCATGGAGAGTTCTACAGAGAACGGTTCACTACCAGTGGTGAAGAAGCACTCATCTTCCAGACTTTTAAGTAAAAATGTCAATCTTTTTCTGACTTGATATTTTATCATAATACTTGCTGTTTCAGATTCTTGTTGGCTAGACAATGAAGAAAACTTTAAAAAGTTTTTACCTTCTTAGAGGTGAAATTGAGAAGTTATTATGAGGAGTTCTTCCTGGCTTTAAATTTCATTAAAATGGATCTGTGTTGAAGTGGGCTACTTAAAGCTTCATAAACAGATGGGGTATGAGTTAGGTGCGGTGGGTCATGCCTGTAATCTAAGCTCTTTGGGAGGCCAAGGCAGATGGATTGCTTGAAGCCAGGAGTTCGAGACCACCCTGGGCAACATAGACACTGTCTCTGTAGAAGAAAAAAGCCGTCTGTGTGTGGTGGTATGCAACTGTAGTTCTAGCTACTTGAGAGGCTGAGGTGGGAGGATCCCTTAATCCCAGGAGTTGGAGGCTGCAGTGAGCCATGACTGTGCTATTGCACTCCAGCCTGAGTGACGGAGGGGGGCCTTGTCTCAACACACACACGCATACACACACACCCACCCACCCACCCCAGATAGGGTATGATTGAATACTTCTGATTATTAAAAGCCCTGGGCTCTCTTGCTGGTTTTCCACGAACTTGGTGTATGTCCTGAGACAAGTCATGTAGTCTTCATGCATCAGTTTTTCTATATATTAAGGGGACTGAATCATTCGAACATTTCTGAGCTTCCATGTAGCTCTAAACGTTCTGGAATGATTTCAGCCTCAGAAGGTTGTTGAGGATATGAGTTCATTATGCATTTTTGTTTATAAACATGATCTATATTGAATTGTTTCTATGTTAGATTTTAGAAAGGGATCTTTAGGCATGGCTGGTTATTAAAGAATTATTTTCTCAGGACCGGGTGTGGTAGCTCACGCCTATAATCCCAGCACTCTGGGAGGCTGAGGCAGGCAGATCACCTGAGGTCAGGAGTTTGAGACCAGCCTGGCCAACATGATGAAACCCCATCTCTACCAAAAATATAAAAATTAGTGGGGTGTGGTGGCGGGTACCTGTCATCCCAGCTAGTCGGGAGGCTGAGGCAGGAGAATAGCTTGAACCTGGGGGATGGAGGTTGCAGTGAGCCGGGATTGCGCCACTGCACTCCAGCCTGGGTGACAAGAGCGAAACTCCATCTCAAAAAAAAAAAAAAAAAAAGCTTAGAAAATAGGGAGTTTAAAATGGTGGTTTTCAACCCCCTTTTTTTTTTAATCTAAGAGGTATTAGAAAATATAGATGTCCAGGTCTGCCTCTATGTATTCTGATTTAATTGGTCTAGGGCCATGCTCAGTCTCTTTTTTTTTTTGTTTTTTTTTTTTTTTTGAGATGAGGTCTCACTCTGTCACCTAGACTGGAGTGCAGTAGTGTGATCTCTGCTCAGTGCAACCTCTGCCTCCCAGGCTCAAGCGATTCTTCCACTTCAGCCTTCTGTGTAGCTGGGACCGCAGGCATGCACCATCACACCCGGCCAATTTTTTGTATTTTTGAGAGATAGGGTTTCACCATGTTGCCAGTCTCAAACTCCTGAACTCAGGCAGTCTACCGGCCTGGGCCTCCCAAAGTGTTGAGATTACAGGCGTGAGCCACCGTGCCTGGCCAGTCTTTTTTTTTTTTTTTTTTAATGCTGATGTTCAACCAAGGTTGAGAAAAACTGTTTCAAGAAGATATCTGAGGGCTTTTTCATTTTTAGGGGGGTTATATTATACCCTGTTGAAAATGGATTTGTTTGTGTTATATACCTTCGTGTCATGACTCTAAAATAAATCAGATAATTAATGTAAAATTCTTTATTTTCCACCTAGCCCAAAATAAGTACTCAGCAATGTTGGTTGACTGTGTCCTATTTAATAATATTTTTATGGCACCATGCTCCATTAAATTCAGAACAATTTGTAGAAGTCTTCTAATTTATCTTCGACTATAGATTCCAGAACTCTTTGACTTACATTTGACTGAAGTAAAAAGATGTCTTTCTGCCTCTAGAAGACAGTTTTTCCCAGAAACATTGATTCTGATGCCTAATTTTCTTTACCCATTAATTCATGGCCTTATTTTTATTGTTTTTCACACTTATATCCTCACAATCTTTGCCAGGAACTTGGTGAGCAGGAATAGTTACCTTTCAGGGCAGGGAAAAGAGGCAGGGAGAAAGGTCAGAGCCTCAAGTGGCCTCTGAGTGACCTCAGTGCTAGAGCTGTCCACCTGTTTATACTCCTGGCTATCACACCTTTATCCCATCACAGAAGCTTACAAAGGGAGTAATTATTAGAGCTTGCTTTGTAAAGCCTAATTTTGGATTTCCATTTCATAATTAAAGCTGGTTTTAGGGAAGCCCCTAAACCAACCTGAGTTTTCTTGAAATACTAACTTGTGTCTTGCTGTTATCTGAGTCACATTTTTATCCTAATTTTTAGATATGGACGGCCTGACCCTCTGCTCCGGAGAGAACACGACATTCGCGTGAGCCTCCGGATGGCCTCTGTGCAGTACGTGCATACTCAGCGTTTCCAGGCAGATGTGGTGGCCTTCATTCAGCATTTCACTCAGCTGCAAGATGTCTTAGGGCGCCAGCGAGCTGCTATTGAGGGGCAGACGGTAGGTAGCCTGGGCCCTCCAAGCTGCTTTTCCAGTTTGAGTGATCAGTAGAACTTTTAGGCCTCTAGAGATAAATCTGGAAGTGTAAAGGTAATTTATCCTTGCTAATATGTTCTCCGTGTAGATTAGCTACAGAAATCTGTGTGTAATTGAAGAGCTTTATTCCTTATTTATTGTATCTCACTTAAATTACCTTCAAACTTTAGCTTTTACTTTCTGTAAAAAAAGATAAGGGAGATTTACAAAGAACACTTAAGACTTCTGATCCCTTTTAGGACTTCAGTGGGGATGTTTTTCTTGGAAAGTGGTAGGTTTTTTCTAAATGCAGTAGATCAGAAGTTCTAAACTGAGTTGGTGGCACCCGTGGGGTCCTGGTAGTTTATTCATGGCACATCCTAGGCCAAAGGAAACACCTAATGGTATTTCCATTTACAAAGTAAGTAAGTCTAAACAACAAGTACATATGTCCTAACAACTTAGTAGGTGTTTGAAAAAATAATAACACATAAATGGAAAGAATAATATTTAATTCTTAAGGAACCACAATGACTGGTAGGAGGTATGTGCATGTTAGGTATTGCATAACTTCTCAAACTTGGAATCAGGTTGGACATTACAACCCTCACTTCCTGTCCCCATTTATCTTCTTACGGTACTTGCTTTTTATCACAGCAACCGCTGAAGACCCAGCTTTGCAAAGATAAGACCTTACTGAAAGGAGTATAGAATGATCTATTATTGAATGCCAACTACCACAGGCTACTAGTTAGTGCAGTGTCTGGCAGATGTTGTTTTTCCTTCAAAAATTTAAAATGTCCTGGCAGCCGGGCGTGGTGGCTCACGCCTGTAAATCCTAGCACTTTGGGAGGCTGAGGAGGGCAGATCACGAGGTCCAGAGATCGAGACCATCTTGGCCAACATGGCGAAACCCCGTCTTTACTAAAATACAAAAATTAGCTGGGCATAGTGGCACGTGCCTGTAGTCCCAGCTATTCGGGAGGCTGAGGCAGGAGAATCGCTTGAACCTGGGAGGCAGAGGTTGGAGTGAGCCGAGATGGCGCCACTGCACTCCAGTCTGGCGACAGAGCAAGACTCCGTCTCAAAAAAAAAAAAAAAAAGAGTCCTGACAGCTGCAAGCCTTCACCACCCTGTGGTGTCTCAGTGCAGTTTGGGAACCACAAAAAACAACAATATACTTTTGTAAAAAATGTGTTATTTTTCCTTTTTTAAAAAAACTTTATGGCCAGGCGTGGTGGCTCACACCTGTAATCCCAGCACTTTGGGGGTCGAGGCGGCAAATCACTTGAGCTTAGGAGTTCGAGACCAGCCTGGGCAACATGGTGGAACTCTGTCTCTACAAAAAAATACAGAAATTAGCCATGTGATGAGGCATGTGCCTGTAGTCCCAGGTACTTGGGAGGCTGAGGTGGGAGGATGGCTTGAGCCCAGGAGGTGGAGGTTGCAGTGAGCTGAGATCATGCCACCTGCACTTCAGCCTTGGTGACAGAGCCAGACCATGACTCAAAAAAAAAAAAAAACAAAACTTTATTAGGTAAAAGATTATAATTTAATAAATAGATACTTTATAGTAGCAGCATTTTTAAAAATTACATTTTAATTTAAATAAAAAATGTTTGACTTGGTAGATATTGATTTGGTACAGTAGCAAAGTGAAAAAGGGCATTTGGAGAAAAGTCTCCTCAATTATTTTTCTCTAACTGTCTAGTTTCTCACCCTGGAAGCAATGAGTGCTGTCGGTTTCCTGGGTATCTTCCAGAGAATGTATTTTTAAAAAATATACAAGTAGCATAATCAAATGATAGAAAATCTGGAAAAAAGAATCATACTAGTATCTCTGCACTATAGCATGTTTTAATTTGTTTCTGTTGTTTTTTTTTCTATACATTTTTCTATGTATTTACTCATGGAATATATAACCTTTTTTTCTTTCTTTAAAAACTCAAAAAAAAATTAGTGTTTTACACCTATAAAAGATTATCTGTAGCATATATATATGTTACAGAGTATAATAATAAGATGAACATCTGTGAACCCACCTGTAACTGAAAATTAAAACATCAGGAAGACAGCTGCCTGCATATGCTGTGTTCCTTCCCTATTCCGTTCCCGTGTCAACTCCTCGGGTAACCACTCTAGTGATTTTTGGGTCTATAAGATCCTTTAAAATTAAAAAGAAAAAATTCCTAAATGGTATCTTTTGCTTTGCTTGTGATCTTTATAAAAATGGTGTTAAACCGTAGTTAATGTTCCTTGACTTGCTTTTTCCCCCAGTTAGTGTGTTGATAAGATTCATTCATATTGTTACATACAATAGCATTTATTTTCACCATTGCATTTCATTCTGTGTATAAATGATTTATCCATTTTCCTTTGGAACACTTGGGCTGTTTACAGTGTTTAGCTCTTGTGTACTATGAGTCCTGATGCACATACTTGAGACTTTCTCTGATCTCTGAGATACCTGGCAGTAGAATTATTGAGCCATAGGGTGTGCACACATTTATCTTCACTAGATAAAGCCAGATCGTTTTCCAAAACAGCTGTCTCAATGATAGTCTCCCATCAGCAGTGTATAATAATTTCTTTTAATTCATATCTTTGCCAACACTCTTATTGTCAGACTTTTTATTTGATATAAAATGATATTACATTTATGGTCTGCATATGCTTTTATAAAATAATTTAGATTGAGAAATAGCATACAGTGTATCAAGTATGTAAAACACAGTAATTTTATACATGCACTTTTAGAATCCAGCTATTTTTCCTAGCCTTTTTTAGAATCTTTTTCCATCTTGCTTTGCGCTTTTCATAGATATCCTATGTAGCAACTATATAATCTATTAGTTTAACCATTTTCCTATTTTTAACATTTAAATTGCTTTCAGCTTTTCATTCTTATGACTAATGCTTCCATGAATATCTTTACAGAAGTGAAGTTTTTTTTTCACTTTTTGGATTATGTTTATAGTATTGATTCCTACAAATGGTACTGTTTTATCCAAGTTATGAACATTTTTGTGACTTTCAATACAACTCTGCTAAATGTTTTCTGTTAGAATTATTGTGTGCATTTAAAACAGTTATTTTTACATGTGTGGTTGAAACAGTGGTAAGTCTTATGGTGGTGAATCATTTGGGTTAGGAAATGAGATACTTGTATATTACTGAGTAATTGGGTTTAACTTCCTGGGTTAAGCAGAGTTGAACAATAAGTCTAAAGTTTTGCTTTATCAAATTATATAAGACAAGTAGGAGGTTAAAGGAATGTCTTTCTATTTTGAACATTGTTCAATATGTAGGCTTTGAAGAGAAGCTGATCTTCTCAAGAATCTTTAATTCTAGCTGTTTGAATTAGGTTTATATAGAGCTAAGATCTACTTTTATTTGTCGATAAGATTAAGAGGCTATTTTGTTTGAAATTTAAATTTCTTTCACCTTGTATTGGTGACACGTGTTTTTGACATGTAGCTGGGTTTTTATTCCTACATTTTCTGAGGTCTGTAAATAATGATTCAGTGGGTCTTTGAATTTCTTTGTATTCTTAATGTTTGAAATAATAAGAGTATCAGTTGTACCAGATGTATTTGGCCAAATATAAATTATTTCCCGTATGTTTTACCCCAGAAGTATGATGCAGTTTTTCTATACCTTCCACTTTACATGTAACGTCTTATATTTGTTACACTTCTTCATTCACCTAGCAACTGGTATTGTAAAGTAATTCTGCGCGTTAGAAATCTTGGGACAAATATCTTGAGTGTGGGTTTTGCTTCCATTAGCTATGTGACCATCAGGGAGTTATTTTTCTTACTATTCTTCCCTTGACTCAGTTATAGTAGGAATATGGAGATAGCAGAATTAAGTAGCCTGTACTTTTGGCAATAATTATTTGTATTAATGATGCTTTGGAGTTTTCAAAGTGCTTTCCTACACATTATTTCATTTGATCCTTATAACAACCCTGTTTGTTCATTTCTTCAGTAATTTAGGAATGAGTGTGTCATGCAGCTTGCCAGGTGCTAGGAACAGAGTGGAAAACAAGAAAGCCAAGGTCATTGCCTTCATGGAGTTTATATTTCAGTGAGAGGATATAATCAAGGAAAAAAGATAATTAGTTATGATAATACCTAATGAGGCGGTGGTCGACAGATGTGTTACTTTCATTTTATAAGTGAGGAAACGTTGTTAACTCTTAGCCCTGGTTGTCTGGCTCATGATTCAGTGTTTTTTCCATTAACATATAACTGAACGCATGTTAAAGATGTAAGTGCTAGTCAGGATGCCTGTATATATATAAATACATAGCTGTGTGTACAGGAAAAAAGACTGAAAAGATATGGTGTTGATGTGGTAATAATAATAGCTGTTACATTTTCACCTCAGTTTTTGGGTGTATTGTCTCATTTAATCCCTACACCTCTTTGAGGTAGGACTTACGGCTTATTATTATTCTCATTTTATAGATAAGGAAATGGAGGCACAGAGACTTTAACAACTTAACCAAGATAACCAAGCTACTAAGTGGCCAGGGGTTTCTTAGTTTTATCTTTTAAAATAACCAACTTATTCAGGCCTGTATTATGGCCGAGGCATACTCTCAGCCAATAGACCACTTGTTCTTATAAAGAATATATGTTCTGGGCTGGGCACGCTCACCCCTGTAATCCCAGCACTTTGGGAGGCCAAGACAGATGGATCACATGAGGCCGGGAGTTTGAGACCAATCTGGCCAACATGGTGAAACCCCATCTCTCCTAAAAATACAAACAATAGCTGGGCATTGTGGCACATGCCTGTAATCCCAGCTACTCAGGAGGCTGAGGCATGAGAATCTCACTTGAGCCCAGGAGGTGGAGTTTGCAGTGAGCTGGAATTGTGCCACTGTACTCCAGCCTGGGCAACACAGCAAGACACTGTCTCAAAAAAAAAAAAAAAAAAAAGTATGTTCTGTGGTTTTTGGGTGCAGTCATATTCTATAAATGTTTGATTTTTCTCTAATTGTCGGTTTCCTGTATCATTGACTTATGCTTTTTATTTTCTTCCTTCTACTTCAGATTTAATTTACTTTTCTTTTTCCAGCTTCTTAAGGTGGAAGCTTTCAATTAGTGATTTTTAAGTCTTTATTGCTTTCTAAAGTAATGGTGTAAATTTCTCTCTAAGCATTGTTTTAAGTGTATCCCACAAATTTTAATGTATTATGTCTTCCTTATCATTTTAGTGAAAATATTTTTCTATTTCCCTTGTGATTTCTTCTGACCTAGGGGTTATTTAGAAGTGTGTAGTTTACTTTCCAAATATTTGGGGATTTTCCATTATCTTCTTGTTACTGATTTCCAATTTAACTCCATGGTGGTCATAGAATATGCTCTGTATGATTTTAATTGTTTTATAAACTCACGAAACTTTTGGGAACCTGAGGTTATTTGGTGGTAAAATTAGGGAATTAATTATCCTCTGAGTCAGTTTTCCTTCCTCTTTCAGGTGAGAGATCAAGCCCAGCGCTGTTCACGGGTTCTCCTGGATATTGAGGCTGGTGCTCCTGTTCTCCTGATCCCAGAAAGTTCCAGATCAAATAATCTGATTGTAGCAAATTTGGGGAAGTTGAAAGTCAAAAATAAGTTTCTGTTTGCTGGTTTTCCTGGCACCTTTTCCCTACAAGATAAGGTGAGCAATCAGTATCCATTTCCTTTTCCGTTCAGCTAGTATTTGATCGCTAATTGAAAAATTTGTATGCTGCTGTAAGATGATCCATAATTGCTGTTACTTTTGTAGGGTATGTGGCTTGAAGAATTTTTTTTGACATTTTATTGATATTTCAATTAACCTTATGAATTGAGGTAGTGTAAATTATAACTCTTAGTAAATGTAGGTAGTAACTTGTTTTAGCAAACAAACCAATGGAATCAACCTTCCATCTTTTTATAATGCTTTCTTTATATAAAAGCATTCCTTGTATAATATAAACGTTTTAGACTCTGTGGCTTTTTTCAGAGGATGTGATTGGCCCATGGTTTACTTGAAGCCATTTAAAAATGTCTTAATAATAACGTCTTATACAGTATATTGCTTTACAGTTTTAAATTACTGTGGCACCTTTTTTTTTCAACTTTTGTTTTAGATACAGGGGGTACATGTGCAGGTTTCTTAGATGGGTATATTGCACCCAGATAGCATAGTACCCAATAGGTAGTTTTCCGACCCATTCCCCCCAACCCCCCGCTCCGCTGTAGCAGTTGACGTTAAACAAGTAAATGTGTTTCCCTGAGTTTTGTGAGCTCTCTTCGCAAATTATAGAACCTTAGGAGGGTATCTGTTGTTCTCATATTTATGTCCATCCATGAGTACTCAATGTTTAGCTCCCACTTACAAGTGAGAACATGTGGCACTTGCTTTTCTCTTTTTTTTTTTTTTGAGACAGAGTCTCTGTTGCCAAGGCTGGAGTGCAGTGGCACCGTGTCGGCTCACTGCAACCTCCGTCTCCTGGGTTTAAGCAATTCTCCTGCCTCAGCCTCCTGATTAGCTGAGATTACAGGTACCCACCACCACACCCAGCGAGTTTTTATGTTTTTAGGTAGAGACGAGGTTTCACCATGTTGGCCAGGTTGGTCTCGAACTCCTGACCTCAGGTTTTCCACCTGCCTCGGCCTCCCAAAGTGCTGGGATTACAGGCATGAGCCACCGTGCCCGCCCGCATTTGCTTTTCTGTTCCTGCATTAATTGGTTAGAATTGTGGCTTCAGGCTCCATCCATGTTGCTGCAAAGGACATGATTTCGTTCTTTTTTATGGCTGTGACTTATCCATTTCTCATAACAGTGTTTGGAGGTAATTAGGATGAGGACTGTTGTTATTTGTGTTTTACATTGGGGAAACTAGGATTCTTTGAGAATAAACAATAAAAATAGAAACACCTAGTAATTTACAGACCCTTAAAGCTGAGAGGACCTTTTAGATGGTCTGATTAGTCCCCCTTCATCCATTTTTGCATCTGAGGAGACTGAGTGACATTTCTGGAACCAGAGATGAGGCCTTGTCATTCCTGGTGTGTGTTTTCATCATTCCTTGCTGGTTTCCACAGCAGCTCTTCCGTCTATTTGCTTATTCCTTGCAAACTCGTTTTAGTGTGTCAGAAAAGCACTTACTGAAATTCCCAGCTACTTATGCCTATTTTTAGTATAATAGCTAATAACATAGGGAGAGAGATGGCCTTTGAGATGTATGTAAGATTTGATTGTAAGATTTAAAAACTGCCGAAAATAGCAATACATAGCTGCCATTTGCTGAATGCTTATTATACATCAGCCAGTGCTGTGCTCTTTACATATAAAAGGAAACAGCTCCCAATGCTTCTGACACCAAATGTGTTGGGTTTTCCCCCATACTAACCATTTTCCAACTGTGCAGATACCAACTTGTCTATAATTTAATTATGACATTAACCACTTGGAGTTAGCATAAGACCCCACAGGTCCCTAAAGACTGCTCCCCACTCAGACACCAATCACAAGTCCAGGTCTCCTGTATGTCTGACAGACTAGCTATAAGCTTGGGGTTGCCATAATGCCTCCTGAGGTTCAGTAATTTTATAGTGGCTCATAGAACTCAGGGGAACACATTTACTGGTTTAATATAAAGGCCGTAATAAAGGATACAGCCAGATGAAGAGGTGTGTAGGGCGAGATCCCGTAGTGTCCCGAACACAGGAGCTTCTGTGCCATGGAATTGGGTGCTCCATCTCCTGGACTGTGGATGTATTCACCAACCTGATATCTCTCTGGACCCCATTGTTTAGGCTTTTAGTGGAGCCCCCATTACATGGGCATAATTAATTAAATCATTGGCCATTTGTGATTAGACTCAATCTCTAGCCCTGCTGTTCTCCCTGGAGGCCTGGGCACTGAAACTGAAAGTTCCAACCCTCTAATCACATAGTTGCCTGTACTTCCAGCAACCCCCATTCTAAAGCTATTTAGGGGCTTTTAGCCACCAGTTATCTCGTTAACATACACAAGGACATTTTATCACTCTGGAGATTCCAAGGGTCTTGGAAACTCTTATGTGAGGGACTGAGACCAAATACAGTTATGGTCCTTTAGCTACAGGGAGATACTTGGGAGAATGATGCATCCTTAGGTGATTTGCTTGCTCTGTGATCATCATAGAGTGTCCTTACACAAACCAAAATGGCTTAGCCTACTGCACACCTAGGCTCTATGGTATAGCCTGTTGCTCCTAGAATACAAACCTGTACAGCACAGTACTGTGTTGAATACTGTAGGCAGTTGTAACACCAAGATAAGTATTTGTGTATCTGAACATATCTAAATATAGAAAAGATACAATAAAAATACTGCATTATAATCTTATGGGACCATCATAGTATATGTGGTCTGTGGTTGACTGAAATGGCATTATACGGTGCATAACTGCATTTGTTTGTGTTAAATCTTTACTTTGAGGCCATACTAAAATTTTTAGGAGGAAATCACTTCTAGCCAGAACGTGTGACCAAGTTCACCAGGACCATTTTTGTTTCTCTATCCTTCCTAAAAAGGTAATGGACTGAATTTCCTTATCAGATATATCTATATATGGATTTACCAGCAGACCCTGAAGTTAGCCTTGGCAGAAGAATTGCCAAAATACTTAAGAAATTTTTGCAAAAGGGTTCCTATTTTTTAAGCCAAATAATAGCACAGAGTTTGTAGCGTTTTAATGAAAAAAATTTCCCTGTATTTGTTTTTGAGGATTTGATTTTAAGTGGCAGTGCATACAAGGATCGCTTTTTCTTCAAGGTATAATGTGCTTTTTTTGCAACCTGACTATTCTGAAAAACCTTATGGGATTCAGCAGTCAATCCACATTCACATACTTTAAAAAGAAAATTAAAACCAACCCTTTAAAATATCTCATTACTTGAGAAAGCCTGCTTATTAACTTTTTTTTTCTTAGTGTTTGAATTATTTCCCTACTATGTAAAGAAGTTGTTCTTAAAGCCCATTAAAAAGAATTTCTTTTTTTTTTTTTTTAGCCCTCAGTAGTACTTTCTTGGTGATCTTATTTTATATCCTTAAATCTTAGAAAAACTATCTTACTAGGTACCAGTGATTGTTCTGTAGAATTCCATAAGGGCTGTTTGGAGTGTGTCGTTTGTTCAAGTGTTTGTAACCAGATAAACGTATCTGTGAAGTATACCTCCCCATGCATACAGTTAAATATAATTGATTACAGTCTGTATGAAATGAATAATTACCTTCTTCACCATCCATCATTTTGTATTTGCATTTGCCCTTGAATACATTTGCATGTGTGAGGTTTGTCTAATATGCATTCCAGTGGTTAAAGAACAGGAAATAATCCTGAAATCAAAGCTTGGAGAGGGGTTATTTGCCCTTGAGTTCCAGGACTCCTGTGTGTTTGGAATTGTTTTACATAAATCCATGTCTTAATGAGTACAAGATTGAGTTTTTTTGCATATGCTTTTATTTCATTTTTCTCAACCATAGCTTATGCTTAAACCACAATTTCTAAGTCAGTGTCTTTGAAAAGCTTTGGGTTAATCTTCTCAAGCCATTGATTTATTTAAACCAACTACAGAGAGGATGTAGAGATGAATCAAATGAAAGGGCAACAAATACTTTACAGAGTTTAAATAAACTAAGCGAGAGGGAAAGGTTTTAATGTTGAAATACTTAAATAATGACATTTACCTAGTAATCTGCCTTGCAAAAAAAAAATATTGCAGAAAGCAAGAACTAGTTTCTTTTACTTGTAATTACTCCTTGAGAGAACTGTGAAAGGGAGCAGTGTTTTTGTATTCTTTTCCAAAGCTGAGATGAGTCAAAATAAAGGCAGCCCTAGAGGGAGAGCCATCCTTCCTCTCTTCCCAGATGCAGTTGAGAATGGCAAGATGGGAACCATGATGCTGCGGGGGCCATGCAGACATGTAGCTCCGAGGCCTCCATGGAGAAGCCTTGGGAAGCTTAAAAGTCAATTATTGAATTGTTCTGGTGAAATAGATTTTCCTCTGTTAGCAATTAACCGAATGAAGGTACTAAGTGTGTAAGAAAAGAGTAGTATTTCTAACAGAATTACTGAATCTATTTTATTCTCTGTTAGCCCTTCTTAATTTGTATGTCCTTGAGCAGAAACATCATAGGAATGGCTCGCCTCTTTTGTTTTCCATTTTGTTTTCATTTCCACAGTTACTTAGATGGGAAATGTAAACCCATGAGGGGAGATGTCTAGAAAGTACAAACACATTGGAGCCATGTTGCCATTAGATGTGTTTTCTTAAAACAATATGCCCCTCCCCAAAAGCAAAGCAACAAACTATCATATAGCTGAGACTTGCTTTTGCTGCATTTGACCTTGATTAAACCACTTGAAGCAATTGGCATCTTCACATTTGCTCTTGAGCCAAAAGATGGTATCTTCCTGCAGAAGTTTTCAGCAAGTATTGAACTATATGTAACATCTCTGCTGATAATTTTTTGTGGCAGTAAATGTCATGATCCTGGTAGCCTCTTGTTTATGGGATCTGGGAGGCTGAGGGAAGTACAAGTATTACAGAGTCTTTGAACACCCTAGGGACTGGGATAGGACTTTGGAGATATTAAAGATAGAGTCCCACTGCCAGTGCTGCCCCCTTCCCATTTCCTGCATTCTAGTTTTATTTTGTTTCTTCCCAGGAATCTGTGCCTTCAGCTTCCCCAACAGGTACTCCCAAACACAGTCTGAGGAAAACCACAAGCACGGAGGAGCCCAGGGGAACCCATTCCCAGGGGCAGTTCACGATGCCTCTTGCTGGAATGAGCCTAGGAAGCCTGAAGAGTGAGTTTGTGCCCAGTACCTCCACCAAGCAGCGAGGGCCACAACCCACACTGTCTGTTGGCCAAGTGTCCAGTAGTCCAGGTAAAAGAGGAGAAAAGCTGCATAATACTGAAGGTGGGGAAATTCACAGGACTGTTCAGGAACCTGAAGGGGGTGGGCATTGTGTTCAAGCAAATGTTAACAAAGAGTTAGCATTTCTTTAATGATGATGAGATTTTGATTTTGCTTTGCAAGGTTTAAGAGTTTGAGGTGTAGATTTATCATTGGATGACTTCTACAGTAGGGTTAAATTAGCAAGATACAGTGTAATTAAAGAGATTTTTAGATAGCCTATTAGGACTTTTTTCTTATAGGTGAAAATAGTTGCCACCAGATAGTGATAGTATAAGTAGAAAGAGTCTGGGGGCGGGGTCACGCTTGTAATCCAGATTGGAGGCCGAGGTGGCGAATCACGAGTAGAGATCGAGACAGTGAACCCGTCCTAAAAAATAAAAATAGCGGGGTGGGGGGCCTGTAGTCCAGCTACTCGAGAGGCTGGCAGGAATGCGTGAACCCGGAGCGGAGCTTGCAGTGAGCCGAGATGCGCCACTGAACTCCACCTGGCGACAGAGCGAGACTCCGTCTCAAAAAAAAAAAAAAAAAAGAGTCCTGCATTCTGCAAGCCACTACCCAGCCACTGTCCTTGAGAGCCACTAACTCTAAAAAATATAAAAGGACACATTAAAAAATATTAGCGTAAGTTAGGCAACAACAGAAATGCTGTAGCACAGAGTTTAAAAGACATGAACCATCTGGTTATTGGTGTTCTTCTCTCCAATATAAGAATTAGTCATTCCAAATGAGAGCACTATTTTGGAGGCTTTTCTGGTTTTATGTATTTTTTTTCCCCTTGAGACAGGGTCTCTCACTGTCTCCCAGGCTAGAGTGCAGTGTTGTGATCATGCCTCACTGCAGATTGACCTCCTAAGCTCAATTGATCCTCCCACCTTAGCCTCCTGAGTAGCTGGGACTACAGGCATGCGTCATCACACCCAGCTAATATTTTTTTTGTGTGTATTTTTTGTAGAGATGGGGTTTCACCATGTTGCCTAGGCTGGGTCTTAAACGCCCGAGCTCAAGTGATCCTCCTGCCCCGGCCTCCCAAAGTGCTGGGGTTACAGGCATGAGCCTCTGGGCCTGGTCTCTTTTCTATTGTTAAATGTGTTCTGGATGAGTGATGTGCCCGATAAGCGGGAGCTGCTCTGAGCTGCTAGAGAGGGAGGCAGAATATGATGAGCTGCAAAGATCAGTCCAGTGTGATGAGACTTTGCAAGATGCAGGACACTAGCTGAGAGAGGCTGCTGAGTGTCTTGTTACATAGATCCGAGGAGTTGTTAGCTCTCTCTGGTACGTTATAGTCCTAGAGGTGACAGGAAAGTGGTTTTAATTATGTTGATCATTTAACGGGATAATTTGCATCACCATAGTAGTAGTTGTGAAACACTATGTGCCAAACATTATGATGCATTATTTACATTACACTCCTGTAGAGTTTTATTTTTTTAAATTTTTATTTATTTATTTATTTATTTATTTATTTATTTATTTATTTATTTTTTTAAGACGGAGTCTCGCTCTGTCACCCAGGCTGGAGTGCAATGGTGCAATCTTGGCTCACTGCAAGCTCTGCTACCCAGGTTCACAGCATTCTCCTGCCTCAGCCTCCCGAGTAGCTGGGACTACAGGTGCCCGCCACCATACCCAGCTAATATTTTGTATTTTTTAGTAGAGATGGGGTTTCACCATGTTAGCCAGGATGGTCTCAATCTCCTGACCTCATGATCCGCCCTGCTTTCACAGATGAAGAGGCAAAGGCTTGCAGAGATTGGGTAACCTGACTTGCCCAAGGTTATGAGGTAGTAATGGAAGAGTTGGACTACGAATTTTGGCAGTCTGACTCCAGAAGCGAATTGTAACTGAACATGATACTGCTTGCCAGTCTGTCTGCATGCACATATAGAACACAGAGGGGGCTGCACCTGAGGGCCATTCAGCATATGGTGCCTGCCGCCGCTGATGTTATGACGTCCGTGATGATTAGAAACAAGGCCAGTCTTACATATGTATTGGTGGATGCCTTTAAGAAGTGATTTGGGATGTTTTATAGAAATAATGTCTCTTTTTTAACAGTGTATCTCCTACTGATTTGCTATTTGTTTCTGAAATTTCACTATTAATGATACATTGTCTTGCATTAAGACAGTGGTTTTCACACTGTTTCCATGTAATCCTAGGATTCCATAGCAGTACCCTAGAGCAGCAGTCCCCAACCTTTTTGGCACCAGGGACCAGTTTCATGGAAGACAGTTTTTCCACAGACAGGGTTGGGGATGTTTTCAGGATGAAACTGTTCCACCTCAGATCGTCAGGCATTAGATTCTCATAAGGAGCACACAATCTAGATCCTTCTCTTAGGCAGTTCCCAATAGGGTTTGCACCCCTATGAAAATCTAATCCCACCACTGATCTGACAGGAGGCAGAGCTCAGGTGGTAATGCTCACTCACCTCCTGCTGTGAGTACCCATCCGTGGCCTGGGGGTTTGGGACCCCTGCCCTAGAGAATCTCTAAAGCCTGTTTCATTCACTTTCCTTCCCCCCTTCTAGCAGATCAGCTCTACTTTTTATCTAGTCCATGTATTTATCAATGTAATTAACTAATAAACTCATTTTTTCAGTGCCCACTTAATGCCAGGTGTTATGATATTTTATTCCCTAGTATATTAACATGCTGTTAGACATGGCTCCTCCTATAATGCTACTTATAGACTAATGAAAAAGACAAAAAGACATTGAGCATTTAAATGTTGATAGATTATAATAAATGTTATCACGGAAAAGACAGAAGAAGAGAGAAGACTGAATTTAGATGAGATGGGAGGGCCATGCCACCTGTAAGGCTGTTGAGGCAGCAGAGAACTTGGCATTTTGGGGGTAACAAAGGACAGTAAGCCTGAGGCCTAGTGAGCAGGAGAGAGAATGGCTTGAAATGAGCTTGGGAAAGAAGGCAGTGGGCTTGTGCAGGGCCTTGTAGGGATTTGGGGGAGTTTTACAGAAATAATTTTTTTTTACTTTTTGTTTTGAGACAGAGTCTTGTTCTGCCCAGGCTGGAGTGCAGTGGTGTGATCTTGGCTCACTGCAACCACTGCCTCCCAAGTTCAAGCCATTCTCCTGCCTCAGCCTCCTGAGTAGCTGGGATTTGGGCGCCCAACACCACCCCTGGCTAATTTTTATATTTTTAGTAGAGACTGGTTTCACCATGTTGGCCAGGCTGGTCTTGAACTCCTGACCTCAGGTGATCTGCCTGCCTTAGCCTCCCAAAGTGCTGGGATTACAGGTGTGAGCCACCACTCCTGGCTTACAGAAAGAATTTTGGATTAACCGTAGCCAGTAAGTGTATAAAATAAGTGAATGTTATGGACTGTTTTTTTTTTTAAGGATTACTCAGGTATTTTGTGGGGAGAGTGGTTTTGTGACGGCTAGAATGGAATTATGCAGGTCTAATGGAGGAGAGTTCTTTTTGGTCTAGGCAAGAATGAAGGTGGTTTGGATCTGGTCAGTGGAAATGGAAGTGGTTACATGTGGCAGTATTTGTTCGAAAAAAGAATTTTAGTGCTGGGAAAAGTTTGTAAACCTTTTGGTAGCATTGTGTGTGGGGAAGGATTGCATATGGAGTCAGATTTAGTCATCAACCCCCCAGCCTCAGTTGTCGTCACAGCATGGGCATAAGACACTGTAGAACTGTGACGCGGTCTGTGCTTGGAGTGGAGGCGGGTGGGCAGAGTGTGTCAAGCACATGGAGCTTTGCATAAGGAGATCTGGCTGCCATAGTGGAGACTCCTGGACAGCCAGTTTTCTGAGTAGTGGCCAGTGCGGGGAAGCAGGCAGCTGTAAACATTTTCAAAGACAGAATGAGCTTTCCATTTTTTATTTGTTTAGTGCAACCCCTTTTTGGGTCCGCTTTTCTTCATTGCCTCTCTTTCCTTGGGTCCTTGTAGAAGACCATGTCTGCCTGCTGGATTGCATTGTCGTGGATCTCCAGGACATGGACATCTTTGCTGCAGAGAGACATCCAAGAGAATACTCCAAGGCACCAGAGGACAGTAGTGGAGATCTGATCTTCCCTTCCTATTTTGTGCGACAGACAGGAGGAAGCCTCTTAACCGAGCCTTGTAGGCTGAAATTGCAGGTGGAAAGGAACTTGGACAAGTGAGTGTTTTTTTTTTTTTTTTTTTTTTTTTGAGATGGGGTCTCGCTCTGTCTGCCAGGCAGGCTGGAGTGCAGTGGCGCAATCTCGGCTCACTGCAACCTCCACCTCCCAGGTTCAAGTGATTCTCCTCAGCCTTGGCCTCCCAAGTAGCTGGGATTACAGGCACATGCCACCATGCCCAGCTAATTTTTGTATTTTTAGTAGAGATGGGGTCTTACCATGTTGTGATCTTGAACTCCTGACCTCAGGTGTTCTGCCTGCCTCAGCCTCCCAAAGTGCTGGGATTATAGGCATGAGCCACCATGCCCAACCAATGTTTTATATCTGAATAACTGTCTATGATAAGCAGAATCTTAACGTGGAAATCAGTGCTATTAAGATAAGTTTGGAAGAACTAGTTATTCACTTACTTCTTCATCTATTTAACAAATGTTTATTGAGTCCCTACTGTGTGCTGAACATGAGGGCTACTATGATGAAAGAGGAAACTAATTCCTTTGAAGGAACTTATGTTTTGTTGAGGGATACAGGTAGTTAAGCAGATGATTCTAATTTAATGTTTGATTTGATTTTTTTTTTTTTGAGATGGAGTCTCACTCTGTCACCAGGCTGGAGTGTAGTGGTAAGATCTCGGCTCACTGCAACCTCCGCCTCCTGGGTTCAAGCGATTCTCCTTCCTCAGCCTCCCAAGTAGCTGAGATTACGGGTGCACACCACCACGCCCAGCTAATTTTTGTATTTTTAGTAGAGATGGGGTTTCACCATGTTGGCCAGGATGGTCTCGATCTCTTGACCTCATGATCCACCTGCCTTGGCATGCCCACCTTGGCATATGCACATGGTGGCTCACGCCTGTAATCCCAGCACTTTGGGAGGTCGAGGCAGCAGATCACAAGTTCAGGAGTTCGAGACCAGCCTGGCCAACATGGTGAAACCCCATCTCTACTAAAAAAAAAAATACAAAAATTAGCCAGGCATGGTGGCGTGCGCCTGTAATCCCAGCTACTGGGGAGGCTGAGGCAGGAGAATTGCTTGAATCAGGGAGGTGGAGGTTGCAGTGAGCCGAGGTTGAGCTGCTGCACTCCAGCCTGGGCGACAGAGCAAGACTCAGTCTCAAAAAAAAAATAAAGAAAAACAGGTTTATTATTTGTATAGAGCATGATTTGAATTTCTTTTTGGCCACTCCCTTCACAGTTCTTGGTTTGGGCAAGTCATTTAGTGTCGCTTTTTTAGTTTCTCTCTGGATTAATGATACAACTTAGCTGTTCTCACTGGGATGTTTGTGTTTCAGTCTTACGTGTTATTCAAGTGCTCCCTGGCTGGTGTTCAGTTATGGTTGGCATGGGCTATATTTGGTTTTACTGGCTAAGCAGTCTTAAGAGGAGCTTCATTATTTAGAAATTGAACACTTTGTTTTCTTTTCAAGCAATGCTTTCCAAAAAAAAAAAAAAAAGCTTTCCTATTCAGCTTATCTAAACTTTCCCCACTCCCATTAGTGTTTCTGTGCAGATAATTGTATTCTGTTAGGCCTGATAGAAGGTGATGCTGAATGCAAGGTGTCCTGTCAGTCTCATACTGCACACACAGCAACCCGAGATGGCACTTGGTCAGCCGTCTCTGTTTTTCTTTGTTACTGCATCATTGTCTTTTAAAACTCTGTTGTATGTCGGCTTTTCTCTGCAGACAGAACAATTTTTTTTATATACCTCTGCCATTTCAAACACTAGCCCTCTCTATACTTAGAGCATAGTGTCTGTAGGATTCACGATGCCCGGTTCACCCATGGGAGGTTAGAGAAAGCTTTTTAGTATTGAGATGTGGTATAGATGTGTGCCCCTCCCCTTCTTCAACTTTACTTCTGTCCATCCCAGCTGAGATGATGAACCTATTCAGAGTTTATCCTAATGTCCCATCTGAGCTCAGTATGAAACACTGGTGTTTGCCTTTAGTTACCACTAAATCCAAAGAGTTAAATAAAGATCTTTGCATCTTTTCTTTATTGCCTTCCCAACTGTAATATTTAAGCTCTTTGTGAGTCTCATGAGCTTGTCCTTATTAATAGATTAGTTAGTTAGCTCATACTAGGTTTAAGGATTTCCCTCCCTCCATTTCTTGCTCCTTCCTTCCTTCCTTCTTCCTTCCTTCCCTCCCTCCCTCTTTCCCTCTTTCCCTCCCTCCCTTCCTTCCTTCCTGCTTCCTTCCTTCCTTCCTGCTTCCTTCATTCCTTCCTTCCTTCCTTCTTCCTTCCTTCCTTCCTTCCCTCCTTCCCTCTTTCCCTCCCTCCCTCCTTCCTTCCTTCCTTCCCTCCCTCCCTCCCTCCCTCCTTCCCTACTTCCCTCCCTCCCTCCCTCCTTCCCTCCCTCTCTCCCTCCCACAGGGTCTCACTCTGTGAGAATACAGTGGCACGATCACAGCTTACTGCACCCTTGACTTCCTGGGCTCAAGTGAACCCCCTACCTCAGCCTCCTGAGTAGCTGGGACCACAGGTGCACACCACCATGCCCAGCTAATTTTTGCATTTTTTGTAGATATGGGGTTTCACTATGTTGTCCAGGCTGGTCTGGAACTCCTGGGCTCAAGTGATCCTCCCATCTCAGCCTCCCAAAGTGCTGGGATTATAGGTGTGAGCCACCACACCTGGCCTGGTTTGAGGATTTTCTAAATGTAAATTTTGGGAGAAAAGGGGCTTTTTATAGTTGAAGCATGACAGTCATATTAACTTGCTTCATTTGGAGCTACATGAAATTTTTGTCATTGGAAGCAGGAATTACCTACTTGATAATGTAGGTGAGTACATTTTGTCATTGGAAGTAGGAATTACCTACTTGATAATGTAGGTGAGTACATTTTAGCCCCGTTATTTGGGTGTGAGCTATATCAATGTTAAGTTATGACTTGTTTGTGTAAGTGATCTTTTTTCTTTTTCTTAGAGAAATAAGTCATACTGTGCCAGACATATCTATCCATGGCAATCTCTCCTCAGTCCACTGCTCTCTGGATCTGTATAAATACAAGCTGATACGTGGCTTATTAGAGAACAACCTGGGAGAACCGATAGAGGAATTTATGCGGCCTTATGATTTACAAGATCCAAGAATTCATGTGAGTGAGACCTTATATTCTTCTGTAACTCTCATAGTCTCAGCTGACGGTCACCCTGTGTAGCTATTCCTCAAACTCACCTGGAGAAAGAAGGTGGAACAACAAGCAAATTAGATTTCTTGGCGTATGAACCTATTTTTAGGATGGCATCATCAGCTGTGGATTGACAGGCATTTTCCTTTTGTAGACTGTCCTGAGTGGAGAAGTGTACACTTGCATGTGCTTCCTCATTGATATGGTGAATGTAAGTCTGGAGCTTAAAGATCCAAAAAGAAAAGAAGGTACTGGGTCCCTAGCCAGGTATGCTTTTTATTATGTTATTATACTGTTAGTAACAGTATCCACATAGTACACATGTTCTGCATTGACACAGAGCAGAGGTTGCAGAGTGATGGAATGTTGTCTGCAGAGTGTCTTTTGGTTGATATACACAGTGCTTTTGAAAAGTTTAGGTTGATGCTCTGTCAGTCAACATAGGTTAGGTTATGCTGTAGTAACAGACAACCCCAAAGTATCAGTGACTTAAAACAGTGAAGATCTTTTTCTCCCTCATACTCTGTGACCACTGTGGGTCTCAGGCTGCTCTACTCGTTATAGTCGCTTAGGGTGACAGAGTGGCTAGTGTTTTGATGTGCCGGAGAGAAAATGAGCTCTGAATGGTCTTGAATGGCAACTAAATGCTCTGGCAGACTTCGTGGAGCTAAAATGTGGTCCCACACAGGGTGATGGAGTCAGAAAGTCCTGTCTTGCTGTGTGTCTGAGTAGTTACGGGGTGGGAGATGCAGAACCACTTGATGTGCAGCATTGATGCCTTGCTGGCCAACATTTTCAAAGTTAGGGGCTAGGCGCAGTGGCTCAGGCCTGTAATCCCAGCACTTTGGGAAGCCAAGGCAGGAGGGTTGCGTGAGGCCAGGAATTCCAGACTGGCCTGGGCAACATAGAGACCCTGTCTCTACAAAAAATTAAAAAACTAGCTGTGCATGGTGGTGCATGCATGTAGTCCCAGCTACTCAAGGCGTTAAGGTGAGAGGATCACTTGAACCAGGAGATTGAGGCTGTAGTGAGCCATGATCACACCACTGCACTTCAGCCTAGACGACAGCTGGAAACCTGGTCCCCCCCGCCCCAAAAAGTTGCAGGATTTTATATAAAAGGTTTGTATTTAGCTTCTTTTGAAAAACTGGAAGCTTTGGCAATACTAGGTCCATGTTATCACTTGGAAGCATCTGGAAGCAGAGTAGCAATTGCTCCCTTGAAATGGGGCATATGGTTACCTAGTACTTTGCTTATTTCTGTCACTTCCTTAGTCAGTGTAGATGTATGAATTCATGATTACTGGTGTGAATTTTAAAGAGTACGTTTCACACTTAATAACCTTTTCTTTTTGATCTCTTATCAGCCCTGTAAGCTGGGCGTACATCATTCTTTTCCAGATAGAGTTTCTGACTAGCTTAAGGTCGTATGACTGGGAAGGTGGTTTGGCATTTGAAAACAGGACTTCAAGGCCAGTAATTCCCTGCTGAAGCACTCTGTCTTCTAGTTAATCTTTCTGTTGAAAGTCCGCCATGGTCTGTACCTAACTCAGCTGATGAGAGCATTGCATACTGAAACCATGGTCCCAGATTGGTGGTCTTGTGAGCCAGCAGTTTTATTCTTTCCTTTTTTTTTAAAGGCAGAATCTCTCTCTGTTGCCCAGGCGGGACTGCAGTGGTGCCATCTCGGCTTACTGCAACCTCCACATCCCTGGCTCAAGTGGTCCTCCCACCTCAGCCCCACCAAGTAGCTGGGACTACAGGCGTGAGCCACCTCACCCAGCAATTTTTTGTGATGATTGGCTATGCCCTTAGTTTTTCTCAATATGGAATAATTCTGTATGTGTTGTCATAATGGTACCGAGTAATTATGAATTGCTCATTGCAGCTTTCTCTGTTATGAAAAAATGATGGTTCCAAATGCATTTCCTGTTGGTAGATTAGTTGAATTATTCTCCATGTGAAGAGTATTATTTGTTCCCAGTACACTATAACAGTTTCACATAAACAGTTGGACAGACACTGGAGAGTGAAACATCCAGGCAAGCTAGAAGCTGACAAATGAAGGCCCAGAGGGACCCTTGACATCCTTTGGGGATATACAGCCTTCTTAGACTTCTGGTGGGTCATGGGAGTGATAACGGACTCAGAATATGTTAAACATGTGGTATTGTTACTTCTCATGCCGTTCCTATGAACAAGATCATCTCTTTGGAACTGGAAAAGTAAGATCCAAGGCACAGTAACACTCCATTTTGAGGAGTCTATTAACAGAATCAAGAAAACTCAGAATGAAAGTTATTCTCCTTATGGGACTTAGATATATTTTTGATTTTGCTCTTGTTATCTCGGACTTATATACTTTTGTAAAATGGAAGAGTTGTGTTTCACATCTTGCCTGCTTTCTTTTCTCTCTTTTAGATTTGACTTCAAGAAATGCAAACTGCTCTATGAAAGTTTTTCCAACCAAACCAAGTCCATTAACTTGGTTTCCCATTCCATGATGGCTTTTGACACCCGTTACGCTGGGCAGAAGACCAGCCCTGGCATGACGAATGTGTTCAGCTGTATCTTTCAGCCCGCTAAGAACAGTAGCACCACCCAAGGGTCCATTCAGATTGAACTACATTTCAGGTAGCAGGTCCAGACCCTTTTCTGCCTTTCTTTATGGAGACATTCTCTTTTGGGTCAAGTCTTTGTTGGCTTTAGAACATCAAAAAACCAAGGAATCACTAGACAGATAAATAGATAATGGCTTAATCAGTGCTGTGTACTGTATATTAATGTATTATTCCTATAATCTTGCAGTTTCATTTATTGGCCAGAAGATGTCTCTGTTGCCTTTAAAAATAAAGTAGTTAAGAATTGAGCCTTAAAATCAATCTCCTTGTAAGCTATAGACTGTTTTAATTTGCGAAGTGGCTTGGAGAAGGAAGAAATTATGCTGGTTTAAGGAAAAAAGTAACAAGACTTTTGGTCTTTACAAATAATGGAAAGGAAGGTGGGTTTGACTTGAATTACCCATTTATTCAAGTCTTACTGACTCATTATCCATGTATACATAGTTTTTACCTTTTTGAATTAGGTTATATTTTTCTTTCTGGTATTATGGGAGGCAGTGTTGTGTACAGAAAGAACATATATTTTGGAATCAGAGAGATCTGGGCTGAAAACCTTGCTCTCCCATCATCTAGCTATGTGTCCTCAGACAAGTTGTTTAGCCCCTTTGAGCCTCAACTTCCTCTTATATAAAATAGAAAATTACCTATACCCACCTCATGGGGTAGAGGTAATAAAGTAATTCTGGCATATTGCTTGGCACAGTTGGCAGCTGTCATTGTTACTGCTGATATAACGTGTTGTTTTATGATATACTATTTGCTGATGTTATGGCTGAACATAGACCTTAAAACTGAAAAATTAGGCCTGATCTAAAGAAGTCTTTCAATGAAAATCCAAAAAGGAGACCCTCCCTTTTGTTAGTGCTTCATGTCATCAGACATGTTGTAAGTATAAACCACTAAGTAAAAAGATTGTGAAAAACTTTGTGGTTAAGCAAAAAACAGAACAAAAAGTCATCAGGATTATTCTTACATGTCTCCGTATGCCTGACATTTCAATGTGCTGTTCAGAATTGCCCAGGGTTTAGGTTTTGTTTTGTTTTTCGCGAGAAGTCATGATTTCTCCATATGCCTTTAGGAAGTCTAGCAGAGTAGACATTTACACTTTTTTATGAACTTTAAAATTTCAGGAGTGGGAATCCTAATTGCCTCTTATTGGGCCCTGCCATGAGCCGGGCACTTCAGCTACGCTCAGCATAATCTGACAAGTCTGCAGAGGGGGTGACTTCTTCCTCATTTTGCAGTTTCCAAGTTAGAAACTTGGAGAAGGGTTAGTTCACTCTTCTAAGGTCACACAGCTCGTAGGTCAGGAAATCAGAGCTCAAACCTGGGTGTGTGATGTTAAAGCCCATGACGTTTCTAACAGTCTTTGGACCTATCAGGTGTCTCGTCATTGGGCTGATCGCAGTCATGTGATAAGATGGTCCCATTTTGCAGTTCATTTGGTTGAAGATGTTTCCTTTGAACAAGAGGCTGGCATCTGTTTGGTCCATCTGGAGAAACATTTTTTTTTGAGACGTAGTCTCACTCTGTCGCCTAGGCTGGAGTGCAGTGGCACGATCTCAGCTCACTGCAACCTCCGCAACTGGGTTCAAGTGATTCTCGTGTCTCAGCCTCCTGAGTAGCTGGGACTACAGGCTCCTGCCACCATGCCTGGCTAATTTTTGTATTTTTAGTAGACATGGGGTTTCACCATATTGGCCAGGCTGGTCTCAAACTCCTGACCTTGTAATCTGCCCGCCTCAGCCTCCCAAAGTGCTGGGATTACAGGCGTGAGCCACCGTGGCTGGCCGAGAAACATTTCTTTTTGAGTTTACTTTATTATTATTGATCTGGCTTCCTAGACTGTCAGGTAGTTGTCTCCTTCTTATCATATTTTTAATATACAGGGAGCCGGGAAATATTTGTGTATTATAGGTGTATAATTGGAGTCAAATAATAAAGCCTTACCTTGGCTCTTGCTAACAGAAATACTATTGTTAGCGAGAGGAGTGAAATGTTCTTTTGATGGGAATTTTTGAACGCCTTTCGTGTCTGAAGAAGAATTACTCTTCTGTTGGGATCTTGTGTGTCAAATATAAATCACTTCACTGTGTTTAAAGGCTTGAAATATTTTCCAGAAAAGGGATCCAACACACTGTGACTTTCCAGTTAAATACAGAACTCTGACAATCTATGTTCAAAATGGGGTGGAAAAATTTTACTGAGGGCAACATTTTTTCTCCATTACAAAAGAGTAGAGTGTTTCTGTGAAAAATGCTGTGTCTGTAACAAGGAGCCATGCATCATGATGCTGTTTTCCTAGAGGCAGTGAGCCAGGTTTAGGAGAAGTGAGGAGCAGAGAAACCAGCCTTAGAAATATTTCCAAGTTAGGTTTTCCCACATAGGAATACCTTTTAGGTCAGGGAACCAGGTACATGTAGTAGCTAGAACCCCAGAGTCTCTTTTGGGCTTACGGAACCAAGTTCAACCCAGAAAACCCCATGTTAAGTGCTCCAGCCCGTTTCTCTTGTCCTACTCATCTGAGGCCTATCCATTAGTAGGCTGGGCCTGCTGATGTACTAATAGGGCCTGGATGAAGCCCCTGACTGCATCATGGTTTGAGGTCAGGCCTGAGAGTCCTCGCTGGGTTTTCATGTCAAATATAGACTTTGGAGTAATGGCAACTTGTCCCCCCACCCCCACCCCAACTCTACCTCTAGGTTACTTAGGGGACATTTATCCCTGGTAAATGTCATCTTACTTGTTCTCCTCCGGCCAAAAGATTTGGGCTGTCAGGTCAATTTCAACTAGAGAAACAATCTAGTACTAGTGTGTATAAACTTGGTATTATTTATAAAGAAGTGATCCTAGACGTCAAAGAAGGAGTGCCTCATTGATATTCTTGAAATAGCCCATAGGGAAAGAAAGTGACATTTATCAAATACCTGCTATTTGCTTGGTGCTTTATTTCTTATCATATTAATATTCTTCATTTTATAAGTGGGGAAACAGGCTGAGAGAAGGTAGGTGACTTTCATAAGATAACATGGCTTGTAAATGGCATTATTTAAGTCTGCGTCTCAGACTTCAAAGCCTGTGCTCTTTACCATACCAGAATTTCTTGACCTTAGCACTATTGACGTTTTGGGTCAGATAATTCCTTATTATGGGGCTGTCCTGTACATTGTGGGATAATTAACAGCATCCCTGGTCTACCTATACTAGAGAGCAATAGCAACTCCCTCTAGTTGCAATTGCAATTGAAATGTGAATAAAAAATGTCTCCAAGGGCCAGGTGCAGTGGCCCACACCTGTAATCCTAGCACTTTGGGAGGCTGAGGCAGAAGGATCACTTGATCCCAGGAGTTTGAAGTTACAGTGAGCTATGATCATGCCACTGCATTCCAGTCTGGGCAACAGAGTGTGACCCTGTCTCTAAAAAAAAAAGAAAAAGGAAATAATGTCTCCAGGGGAGCAAAACCATCTGATTGAGAACCACTGAGCTATACTATCTATGCTGCTTTCTTATAAAATGTTCCTTGTTGTTTAAAAATATGATTGACTTATTACACTGAATGTGTTATTAAGCCAGTAATACACGGAATATGTTATTCAACCAGTGTTCAGAGTTTACTGATACTCAAAGCAGGCAGTTTGGAAAATACTGGAATACCACCTGCCAAAACCGAGCAGTACATTTGCAGGTTATTGAAATACCATGTTTATTTTTTCCTATTTATTTTCCCCTGTCTTCTTTTTTATAGATCTACCAAGGATTCCTCCTGCTTTACAGTAGTTCTCAACAATCTCCGTGTGTTTCTCATATTTGACTGGCTACTGTTAGTCCATGATTTTCTCCACACTCCCAGTGATATTAAGAAACAAAATCATGTTACTCCTTCTCGTCACCGTAACTCTAGCAGCGAATCTGCTATAGTTCCCAAAACTGTAAAGAGTGGAGTAGTTACCAAGCGGTCTTCCCTTCCTGTGTCCAATGAAAGGCACCTGGAAGTCAAGGTCAATGTAACAGGTGATTATATGTCGGTGTGATTCATTGGTGCTTAGTTTGGATGTTACACTCAATATCTGTCTTACAGGATGATTGCTCTTTTGCCTCCCATTTTTCACATGAGCACTTACACATTTGCCTCTTTTACAGATCTGCAAGCATCAGAGGTCTTGGCCTTCATTTTCAGGTGGGAGCTGCCTGGCCCACTGAAGGCTGCAGGGTCGCTTGTCCCTGTCCCCTGCCTGCCTAGCGCTTGTGTCTGGCCCAAGCACCCACCTGGGCAGCAGTCTTTTTTTCCAGTGTACAGTCTGTCTTCAATTTGCCGTTTGATCTTTAGGGCCCTAACAGATGTGCTTTATGGAGTTTAGGCAAGTTTTGTATGTGAAAACCTCAGTTTTGAAGATAAGTAAGTGAGGAGATTTTTATTTTCATTACAAAAAGAATGTTTTTCTTTGTATAGATGGATTTACTATGGCTTTTGTTGACTAGCGAACTCATCTAGTGCATCTGTATGTATTTGTGTATTTATTCTTATGTTTCTGATACCTGTACCTGCTTCTCAATGATTTTGATGAAGCTGGCTAGCACAATGCGTTTTACATGAGTTCAATTACAAGCTTGATCTATATATGGTTTTTGATAAAAACACAGTTTAAGGCAGAATGAATTTACTATTAAATATATACAAATAAGTTGAAAACTTACTGATTTCAAAAATATCGATATTAAATTGGTCTATGTTCTTTGTAAACAACCTTGTAAATAGCTACTTAGATGCATAGTGCCTGACCAACATTAGTACCTGAGTCTTCTTCCTGGAATTTTCAGTCAGGTCATCACTTAGAGAAAGGATGATTTTGTGAACTTCTGAATATCTCCTAGGCCTCCCAGGAGGACTGGAGTGCAGTTTCTCTATCTAGTTTAGAAATATTCTAAAGAGAGAAATCACATCCCAGTCTTTCCTGCTGCTGCAGAGCTCTGTTGGCTCAGCTGCATGTGGCCAGATGCAGAGTATTGGTTCAGGATGACAGTGTTAGTAAATGTCAGCAGACAATTTGGAGAAAAATCTTACTGGTTCGTGTTGTTGCCTGGTGGAAATGCGCTGCCTCGTTTGCAACAGCCTGGTGTTTTCCAGCTTCCCAGCTCTGGCTTGATTGACGATGTTGTCCTTTCCAGGTACGGAGTTTGTGGTCGTTGAAGATGTGTCCTGCTTTGACACCAATGCCATTATTCTGAAAGGCACCACAGTGCTCACCTATAAGCCCCGGTTTGTTGATCGCCCCTTTTCAGGAAGTTTGTTTGGCATCGAGGTAAGAAGTCTATGTGTTGATCACAGCAGTGCATGTTGGCTCACGAGAAAAGCATCTGGAAGAGAATTTTACCTCTTAAACTTTCATTAGGAGAAGTAATTCATGAAATTGGAAGACCCTTGCCCTCTTCTCCTCTTTGTTTTCTCCCCAGATCTACCTGGCTATTCTAATGAATGAATTCAGTCTCCCAGTGTTAGGCTATAAATATGCAGAGGGCATTTGCCTCTTTCTTTTACACCCTTTCTTCCTCAAGAAGTTCAAGGAGGCTTTTCCAGTCCCCACTGCCCTGTCAGGCACCTTGTTGTGCCCTCTCATTCTGCAGACCTCGTCCATGAAGGTGAGGCCGTGGGTCTCATTTCCCCTGCATCCCTCTCCTCACCTGGAGTGCAGCCCTGTGAAGAGCTAGGGCTTTGGGAAGGGAAACCTATTTATACAAAATGCTAAGGATCTTATATGTTATCCTTTCAGGAATACCTGATCCATAAAAGGGCAGCTCTGTAGAGTCCTGCCTGGCTGAAAGGAGCACATGGATAATAGTGGTGCTTTAGGCTCTCATGTCATCTCATGAAGAAGATAATTTGTGCTGGAGTGGCCTTTGTAGCTTGAAAATGTCATTATGCAATATTAGGCCAAAAGTGCTTTGTCTCTTGTTAAGCCATGGGGTGTGGAGACAGAAGCGGAACCATGGCAGGTTCTTGTTTCTATCAGATGTTTGTACTTGACTCATCTCAGCTCACATTTCCCGTGCCATACTGTCAGGGTTCCTTTTGCTTTACGATTGGCCTCTTCATGCCCTTTTCTTTCCAGTGGGATTGCTCAAGGTTTGAACGAATAAAACTTATTTTCACTGTTAGGAGTATATGGTTTATGGTTTTGAGACAAACATAGTGGAATAAGGCCTGTAGGGACTCTACTTCTTGACCACTTGTTTCTCTCTTGTAAAGAAACCTCCGTTTGAGAGGAAGGATTTGCATGCTGGTGTGATGTGAGTTGATCATGAAATTGCAATTCATCTGCCTTCCAAGCCACCACAATGCTAGCTTTGAATGGAGAATCTTGCTGATTGATTAATGAACTGTCAGGTACAATTGGGTTTTGTGTAGCAAAAACCCCTGAAGGAAAAAGGAAAATGAAACTTTTCTGCTCTGAAGTCTTAGGACAACTACATGGCAAAATGTTTGAGATCGCTGGAAACTCCTTTCAGTCCTGCGTTTGAGGCAGCACAATTGGATCTGAATTTTAAGACCAGCTTGATAAATCATTGGGGAGAATTTATAAAGTATGAATTTTGAATATGGCAAAGGACCTTGGTGTCACATGTTTTTCACAGCACTAGGATAGGTCCCAAAAAGGTGGTGGAGTGGGTGAAGAGGGTACGAAGGACCCAAATGATTGCTCTTTTCTTTCCTCTGTGCTCTTCCTGAGCATGCAAAATAATTTGGTCCTAGAACTGGAGTCCTGTCTCCCTCTCTCCCTTCTTTCTCTCTCCCAATGAATGTATTTATTTTTTAACCTTTTATTATAGAACATTTCAAACATGTACAAAGTAAACAATAATATAATGAACTCCATATATACCTATCACCCAGCTTTAATAATATATTTATTTTTAATTATGAAAATATTGTGGGGAGGGAAAATAATCATATATGATTTCTGATAGGTTATTTTGGTGTGTTTCCTTAAAGTTGGGGAGTAACAATATTTTGGGTTGTATTTTCACATAGTCTGTGTTGTAAATGTCTTCTTAAAATCCATATGGTCTTTTTTGTCATTTTTAAATGGCTGCAAATACTCCATTGAGTAGATGTGATATAACCTTCGCTGCTCTTAATTTTCTTTAACTATTAAATAATGGTTTAGTGAATTTTTTTTTTGTTTGTTTGCTAGTTCCTAGAGAGAAGTAGGATTACTGGATCAAAGGGTGTGAGATTTGTAAGGCTTTGGGGATGTATTGCTAAACTCCCTTTTCCTCTGGGTGAACCACTGCCTGTGCTCTTGGCAGCGGTGGGGGGCCTCACTCTTCACAGTATTTATTTCAGCAGTTGTTATGGGTCTTATGATAACACATGGCTGACTGCTTCTGAGATAGCCTCTTTGTGCTGGTAGTTGGACCCTTCCTAAATCAGACGTTAATTCTTGCCATATTGCATTTCATTCTCTAGGTGTTTTCATGCCGACTAGGGAATGAGCATGATACAGCTCTTTCAATTGTGGATCCCGTACAAATTCAAGTGGAGTTGGTGGGGAATTCTTCTTATCAAAATAGTTCAGGATTGATGGATGCATTCAATAGTGAAGATTTCCCACCTGTGCTGGAGGTAATGATGCAAAATCTGTGCAATACGTTGATATGCTCTCAAACACTGTCCTATGCAGGCACTCTTATTTACTCTGAGCCCAACAACCTCTTTTTTTGTTTTGTTTTGTTTTGTTTTTTTGAGATGGAGTCTCGCTCTGTTGCCCAGGCTGGAGTGCAGTGGCGTGATCTCGGCTCACTGCAAGCTCCGCCTCCTGGGTTCACGCCATTCTCCTGCCTCAGCCTCCTGAGTAGCTGGGACTACAGGCGCCCGCCACCACACCCAGCTAATTTTTTGTATTTTCAGTAGAGACAGGGATGGTCTCGATCTCCTGACCTCGTGATCTGCCCGCCTCGGCCTCCCAAAGTGCTGGGAGTACAGGCATGAGCCACTGCGCCTGGCCGTCAACAACCTCTTAGTTACTTCAGCAAATACAAAATAAATATGGCATTGTTTCTGTCCTAGAAGTTCCTACAGTCTTGGGGAGGATAAAAGTCCTGAGTTATCTTGTATAATCTTGAAGTTCTATAGACGCTTATAGAAAGCAGAACTCAGCATAGGTGGGAATATAAATCTTGAGTAAGACTCCAGGTAAGGTGGATTTGGTAGGAAGGATTGGATGTAACTAGAGAGGAGGAGTGAGAGCGTTCCAACTGAATAACCTAAACTGAGTGGAAGCAGGACGGTCTAACTAGAGCAAATAACTATGTAGGGAAGTAAGGAGGATTCAAGGTGAAGCAAGGGAAGGCAGGCTTGAGAATTGGGCGTTTGATTTCCTTGGTTGAGTGAGGATAATTAATTAATGAATCCATTTGAACCATAGGAGGTTAAAAGGGAGAGAAAAGCCATTCTGAATTTTTTTTTTTTTTTTGAGACAGAGTCTTGCTGTGTTGCCCAGGCTGTAGTGCAGTGGCGTGATCTCGGCTCACTGCAAGCTCCGCCTCCCGGGTTCACGCCATTCTCCTGCCTTAGCCTCCCCAGTAGCTGGGACGACAGGCACCCGTCACCACGCCCAACTAATGTTTTGTATTTTTAGTAGAGATGGGGTTTCACCTTGTTAGCCAGGATGGTCTCGATCTCCTGACCTCATGATCCGCCCTCCTTGGCCTCCCAAAGTGCTGGGATTACAGGCATGAGCCACCATGCCTGGCTGGTCTTTTTTTTTTTTCTCACAGAAAAAGAAGAATTAATAAATAAAGCACCCTTTTCAGACATTGAGACAGCCATCCAGAGTGCTCGTTTGTGCACTAGTCTGGTTTTGGTGTCTGCGCTGCCTGTACCAGAGGTAGCTGTACTGCTCATTGCTCAGGAAGACTGGATTTCAGGAAATAGTGTCAAACTTGACTCATTTAAGTTATATTTGAATAAAGAGATAAATTTTGTTGGTTGGTCATTTTGTTTGAGAGATTTAAAAAATTAAATAGATCCATGCAAAAGGGATTAACAAGTGTTGCTGATAGGCGATCCCTTCTCCCCCAGAGCCATCTTCGGTCCTCTGCTTTAATGATTAATATACTTGTATGAAAATCATCCTGCTGAAATACTAATTGCTCTAGTAATTAACCTAGCCTAGTGTTTTTGTTTTTTTTTTTTTTTTTGAGACGGAGTCTCGCTCTGTCGCCCAGGCTGGTGTGCAGTAGCGTGATCTCAGCTCACTGCAAGCTCCGCCTCCTGGGTTCATGCCATTCTCCTTCCTCAGCCTCCCGAGTAGCTGGGACTACAGGCGCCCGCCACCACGCCCGGCTAATTTTTTGTATTTTTTAGTAGAGACAGGGTTTTACTGTGTTAGCCAGGATGGTCTCGATCTCCTGACCTTGTGATCACCCGCTATGTGGTGCAGTTTTGTGACCATTTGACCTCATAATTGAGACATCTTACCTTATGGTTATTAGTGCTTAATTTCAAGATCTTTGCAATCTTTTAAATGAGAAATTTGGTGCAGTATCTGTTGGACTTTTAGAACTTGAAATAGGAATTACATCTGTAAGAGATATAGATGCAAAACCAATGCAGCTTTAAAAAATTGCTACCTTTTTTACATTTTGTTAGATTCAGTTACAAGCCCTGGATATCAGACTCTCCTATAATGATGTTCAGCTGTTTCTTGCCATTGCAAAATCCATCCCAGAGCAAGCTAGTGCTGCAGTGCCAGACTCAGTGGCCCCGGAGTCAGACTCCATTGGCAGTTACCTTCCAGGTGCATCTCGCGTTGGAGAGGAAATCAGAGAAGGGACAAGACACACCTTAGATCCTGTCTTGGGTAGGTGTTTAACTATAAAACCCACTCAGTCTTGCTAATAACGCTTCTTCTTTTTGACTCTTAAAATTTTCTTTTGCACAATTAAATTGTTCAGAGTTTAATTGTATGTCGTTAAGTATAACTAAGCCCTAAGTATGACTCTCTCATTTTTTAAAATTTAAAAACAAACAAAACATCTCTAACCAACTACTCCACTATTTTTCCTCTTTCAGTTTTTCCCAGAGTTACCTGGATAATGCCAAAGTTGAGTTTTAAGCTTTGAGAGTTCTCCTCTGAAGTTATATGAGTAACACTGTTTTATTTTTAAGCTTTTATTATTAATTTATTGGTTTATTTTGAGACAGGGTCTTGCTCTGTCACCCAGGTTGGAGAGCAGTGGTGTGATCATAGCTCATTGCAGCCTCAAACTCCTGGGCCCAAGCCATCTTCCCTCCTCAGCCTCCTGAGTAGCTGGGAGGGACTACAGGTGTGTGCCACCATGCCTCACTAATTTTTAACTTTTTTTTGTAGAGACGGGGTCTTGCTACTTTGCCCAGGCTGGTCTTGAGTTCCTGGTCTCAAGTAGTCCCCCTGCCTTAGCATCCCAAAATATTGGGATTACAGGTGTGAGCCACTGTGCCCACCCCTAATTTTAAGCTGTTTAAAACACAGTCAGGGGAAAATGTAGGGGCCAGATGGTGGAATGAAGGGGCCAGATGGGAAATAGACCTTTCCCCCCACAATTCCTGGCAAGGACACCACTTTAAAAACACAGTCGATATGAGGAAAAGACTCAAAGATTTCAGGGTACGCTTGATAGAACTCTCCAATTAGGAATCCAGTTTTGCTTAGAGAAATGAAATGTTTTAGTCACTGGTTTTTAAATTTCTTTTCTTTTTTTCTAAAATTAGTTTGTAGACTAATTTACATAAAATTATTTATGAAAATTTTATGCTATTTGTTTCCTAGAGTTACAGCTGGCTAGGCTGCAGGAGCTGGGATTCAGCATGGATGATTGTCGCAAAGCTCTTTTGGTGTGTCAAGGTAATTTGAACAGGGTTCTGTTACCCATTGTTTATCTTGATGATATGCTTCCTTCCCATTTCCTCTCTTACTGCCACAAGGCAACTTTGAGAGCTGAGTGTGTTTGGAGGACGCTTTATGTGTCTTCTTTGGACTGCATATCATCTTAGGTCAGTAATAATAACGTCGCCCAGGTTGGAGTGCAGTGGCGCCATCTCAGCTCACTGCAACCTCCGCCTCCCCAGTTCAAGCCATTCTCCTGCTTCAGCCTCCTGAGTACCTGGGGTTATAGGCATGCGCCACCACACCTAGGTAATTTTTGTATTTTTAGTAGAGACAGGGTTTCACCATGTTGGCCAGACTGGTCTCGAACTCCTGACCTCAAGTGATCCACCCACCTTGGCCTCCCAAAGTGCTGGGATGACAGGCAGCAGTCCTTAGTAGTGGATAAGAATTTGGGCTCTGAGGCCGGGTGCAATGGCTCATGCCTATAATCCCAACACTCTGGGAGGCAGAGGCAGACAGATTGCCTGAGGTCAGGAGTTCGAGACCAGCCTGGCCGATATGGTGAAACCCCGTCTCTACCAAAAGTACAAAAAAAAAAAATTAGCCGGGCATGGTGGCACATGCCTGTAGTCCCAGCTACTCAGGAGGTTGAGGCAGGAGAATTGCTTGAACCTGGGAGGCGGAGGTTGCAGTGAGCCAAGATCATGCCCCTGCACTACATCCTAGGCAACAGAGCGAGACTCTGTCTCAAAAAAAAAAAAAAAAGGGCTCTGGAGCTGGCTGACTGGGTTCAGATCCTTACTCTCTTCCACTACCTATTAATGACTTTGGGAAGTGGCTTTAACCTCTGTGAACCAGTGCTTCCTTACCTGTACAAAGAAGATAAAAGGCTGCCTCCCTCAGAGATTTGATGTAAGTAAATTACTATATGCAAAGCACTAAGAAAGTGCTAGCACACAGTAAGTGCTCTATAAATGTTAACCACTGTTACTAGTGGTTGTGCTAATAGTGGTGATATAGATAATTATGACCATTTATTGAGGTCCTGTATGCCTATCTATGTGTTTTCTTTTTGCATCCTCTTCACAGCCCTTGGAGGCAGACATTATTATTCCCACTTGAGATGAGGAAACCAGCTCAGATTGGTTAGGTAAAACTTCTTAAGTAAACTTGTTTGAGGTCACATCTTAGTCCTCTACGATGAGTTTAAAGCCAGGTCTACCTGCCTCCTAAATCTGTGTTCTTTCTATTCCATCTCACTTCCTTTCCATCTCCATGTTTCCCTTTCTCTTCAAAAAGAGAAGTACAGTACAGGCTGCATTTCCTTCCATCTTTTTTTTCCCTTTTTTAAAGAGACAGGGTCTCACTCTGTTGCCCATGCTGGAATGCAGTCATAGCTGTGGTGCAATCATAGCTCACTGCAGCCTCCAACTCCTGGGCTCAAGCAATCCTCCTGCCTCAGCCTCCTTTCCAGTCTTTACACTTGTGTGCACTTTCTTTCTACTTCTCTTTTTTTTTCTTTGAGACAGAGTCTCGCTCTCTGGCCCAGGCTGGGGTGCAGTGGCATGATCTTGGCTCACTGCAACCTCTGCCTCCCAGGTTCAAGTGATACTCCTGCCTCAGCCTTCTGAGTAGCTGGGATTACAGGTGCCTGCCACCACGCCCAGCTAATTTTTGTATTTTTAGTAAAGATGGGGTTTCCCTTTTTTGTACAGGCTGGTATTGAACTCCTGACCTCGTGATCCACCCGCCTCGGCCTCCCAAAGTGCTGGGATTACAGGCGTGAGCCACTGTACCCGGCCTCTTTCTACTTCTCTGCCTACTGTGGACAGTATATCCAACACACACACACGCACACATTAAATTTTTAATGTACTGATAGATTCTGTTGCCAATACAATTTTATAGTCTTTTAAAATATTGAATTATGATTATAATTCTGTTACGATACACTTAATATATCAGCAGCATCTTCCCATGTCATTGAAATTATTTATCAACACTGATCTTTTTACATTGACTCTAAGGATGTATTATAATTTAATCATTCTTCACTTGTTATTCAATATTATACACACTTCTATATAGTAAACATTTTTTTGGTGTGAGTTTTGTCTGTGTCTTTTAAGTATATCCTTGGTAGAGAGATCTATATTTTAAATAGCGGACCAAAGGGTATAGATATATTTTTCAGGCTCTTTATTTGATTTCTTTCTTTTTTTTTAAATTTTTCTTTTTTTAAATTTTTTTGGGGCTCTTGAATCGACAAATCTTTTTCTAAAAAAATTGTATCTGGGTTATTCCAGCCAATTTATGTGTGAAAAGGCTTGTTTCATGACATACTGGTTTACATTAACTTACCTTTTGGATTCTGAAAAAAATGAAGGTAGACTTAGTTCTCATGTGTTCCTTGGTTTTGTTTTACCCAGTCATCATTAGTTTTTGGTTTAATTAATTTTATACCCCTTAATGTTTACTTTTCCTATGCTTTTTACTCTTTCTTTAACAATTTGAGCACTTTTTTTTTTTTTTTTTTAAGTTCTGAGAACCTTTTGGATTTTTTTTTTTTTTTTTTTAATTTTAGATACTGGGTTTTGCTCTGTTGCCCAGGCTGGAGTGTAGTGGTGGCACAACGATCGTGGCTCACTCTAGCCTCAAACTCCTAGGTTCAAATGATCCTCTCACCTAAGTCTCCTGAGTAGCTGGGACTACAGGATGCACCACCGTACCTGGCTAATTTTTAAATTTTTTGTAGAGACGGGGTCTTGCTATGTTGCCCAGGCTGGTCTCAAATTCCTGACCTGAAGTGATCCCCTTGCCTAAACCTCCCAAAGCATTTTATAGGCATTAGCCACTGTGCTCCGCCTCTGTTTGGTAATTGTTTTTCTTTTTTTTGAGGCAGAGTTTTGCTCTTGTTGCCCAAGCTGGAGAACAATAGTGCGATCTTGGCTCCCGGCAACCTCTGTCTCCTGGGTGCAAGCGATTCTCCTGTCTCAGCCTCCCAAGTATCTGGGATTACAGGCACGTGCCACCACACCCAGCTAATTTTTGTTATTTTTGGTAGAGACGGGGTTTCACCATGTTGGTCAGGATGGTCTCGATCTCTTGACCTCATGATCTGTCTGCCTTGGCCTCCCAAAGTGCTGGGATTACAGGTGTGAGCTACTGCACCCGACTAATAATTTTTATTTCTTTAACAGATAAAACTTAATTCCATCAGTAATTAATATGATAATAGCAACTAATGTTTATCTGTAATGTAGATAATAGCAAATAATGTTTATTACACGCCAGGCTTCACTCTGAGAACTTTCCATGTACTCATTCTTCCCTCTTCCTGTCAGTCCTTTTAAGTGGGTGCTGTCGGGCACAAAGAGATCAAATAACTTGCCCAAGAGCCAGCAGCTGGTAAGGGCAGAACAGGACCTGAAGCCAGGCCAACTCGCTCTGGAGCCCATGCCCTCAATCACTTACACTGTCCCTGGTACTGGCCTCTGGTGACTTATGAGTATGGGGTGGCATTGCTTCTCTTTCCTTTTTTGGGTGGAGGGGGACTTTAGCAACCGGGTTGTACTCAAGAGGCGATTAGTTAACGGTTATATATTACACACATGCAGTTCTCGCGTTGCTCTCTGTTCTCAAGGCATTTGGGATTGATTAGAAGACACATTATATACAAAGTAAGATATTTGAGAACAATTACAAAACAGCACATCAATATATTTGCAAAACTACATAGTGAAGATTAAGTACTTAGGTACCAAGTGGCGTCGTGTCTGGATCCTCTCCTGTCCTCTTCTCTCCTCTCCTTCAACAGATGGCATGGTAGAGAGGGATGGCTTCCTGGAGGCATTTTGGGCCAGATCATGAAAGGTGTGGTAAATTTGAGTGGAAGGTGTGCAACAAAATGTTTGCTTAAAAGCAGGATTACTATTATGCTGGGATTCCCTCCCACCCCCCACCCCCACCACCCCCACCTTCCTTTTTTATTAAGTCCAAGAATACTTCTGGGATCAAGGCTCTCTTGGCTTCCCAGTAGGTCTCTAGACAATTTTATTTCTCTATTTCCTCTGTGAGTGGCCAGGGTAGCTGTGGAAGCTGGTAGAACTGATCACTTCTTAATTTCTTTGAAGGCCAATTGAAAAAGGCAGCAAGTTGGTTGTTTAAGAATGCGGAACCTCTGAAGTCTCTTTCCTTGGCCTCCACCAGCCGAGATAGCCCAGGGGCTGTGGCAGCACCGTTGATCTCTGGCGTGGAGATCAAAGCCGAGAGTGTGTGCATCTGTTTCATCGATGACTGCATGGATTGTGATGTTCCTCTTGCTGAACTCACCTTTTCCCGTGAGTGTTGTCCTGGTTTTCAGATTCATCTTGAATATTTTCAGTCATTGCTGAATTATTTGGGGTCTTTTTTTTTTTTGTCATTCATACTCTATTTAGTCATTTGGGTGAAATTTAGATAATAGTTTTACATATGTTTTTCATTATGTATATTTTAAAGAAACTTTTATTTGCCATATGTGGCCTTCAGCCTATAGCTTGGGAATAGGAATGGTCTTTGATAAAATTTCCATTGTATTAACATCTCTAGCTAAATAATTCCTGATCTCTTCATTTTTCTTATCTTTTTATGTATCTAAAGATTGTAGTGAATAGTGCTAGGCATTTAACAGATAAGCTCAGACAACAATGGTTCTGTTGTATTATCTCTTGAAAATCAAAAACAAGAATCTTACTAGAAAGTGCACTTCTGAGTCTCCACCACAGGGCCATGTAAGGGGTAAAACACTATATGTGAGCTGTCCTTTGCTAGAGTGGGAACCAAAGTAGGAGTACTCTATCCTTTTTTTTTTTTTTTTTCCCCTCAAAGGTGAGGTCTTGCTTTGTTGCCCAAGGTTGGTCTCAAACTCATGGGCTCAAGCAGTTCTCCTGCTTCCCAAGTGGCTAGGATTAAAGTGGCCCACCACCACTTCTGGCGGGAGTACTTGATCCTTAAGTGCATCACTGCAAGCAGTGTGAAGTTGAGGTCTTTTTTTTTTTTTTTTTTTTGAGATGGAGTTTTGCTCTTGTTGCCCAGGCTGGAGTACAGTGGTGCAATCTCAGCTCACCACAATCTCTGCCTCCCACGTTCAAGCGATTCTTCTGCTTCAGTCCCCTGAGTAGCTGGGATTACAGGCATGCGCCACCATGCCCGGCTAATTTTGTATTTTTAGTAGAGACAGGGTTTCTCCATGTTGGTCAGGTCGGTCTCGAACTCCAGACCTCAGGGATCTGCCTGCCTCAGCCTCCCAAAGTGCTGGGATTACAGGCATGAGCCACCGCACCCGGCGAGGTTTTGAGGAGAGTAAATGAAAATCTTCCTACTCTGGTTAGTTTTAACTTTCCATTGTTTCGATCTTGCCAGCCTCTTCTTTCTTCAAGTACAGTTTGCTTCTGGGTCTTGAATCTGGCCTCTTGCACATTACAGAGCTTGCCCTTTCCCTGAGCTTCTAGGGCACCACCAGGGCTGCTTGGTTAAAAGTGACAACTGGAATTTTGACTGTTTCCGTGAATATCTTTTCTGCAGAGACTAATTAGTTAATTCTTATTTTTGTATGTCATTTTTAACATTTTGAGCTAATATTTTTCAGGACATGACTTCTCTAATCAGTCTGCCTTCTTGTCATTATTCAGGTAGAAATATCTTTTTTTTATTTTTTCTTTTTATTTTTTGAGACGGAGTCTTGCTTTGTTGCCAGGCTGGAGTGCAGTGGCGCTATCTCGGCTCACTGCAACCTCCACCTCCCGGGTTCAAGCAATTCTCCTGCCTCAGCCTCCCAAATAACTGGGATTACAGGCGCCTGCTACCGCGCCCGGCCAATTTTTGTATTTGTAGTAGAAATGGGGTTTCACCATGCTGGCCAGGATGGTCTCAATCTCCTGACCTCATGATCCGCCCACCTTGGCCTCTCTAAGTGCTGGGATTTATAGGCATGAGCCACTGTACCTGGCCAGAAATATCTTTTATGTTCCCACAGGCTTCAGGTACACCTGGGTGCCAGGGCTGGCACTGTGGGAAGGCAAATGAGGTACTTGCCTCAGGCACAGAGTTTAAAGGAGGGTGCCAAAAAACTCAGTCATGGAGATAAATAATATCTCAGTGCCATATTTTTAAAAATTGATGCAAAAAAACACATGATGAACAAAATATCAGAATGTTGTGTGCTCTCCTTTGCGAGTATTAGCTCTAACGTTTCTTTAATGTCATTTATCGGCAAAAGGCAGTTTTGGTTGCTCCTGCCCTGCAGCTGCAGTAAGGTTTGCTTTCATTGCAGGTCTGAATTTTCTTCAGCGTGTAAGAACTAGCCCTGAAGGCTATGCCCACTTCACCCTTTCTGGAGATTATTATAACCGTGCTCTTTCAGGTCAGTATAAAGCATATGTTATCATGGGATTTAAAAAATAAATTTAAATGTTTGCCTGGACCTATTGCTAACGTAAATTTTACATGAAGGAAAGGGCAGGGGTGGGGTGGGACAGGGAAAGATGAAAAGCAAGTAGACTGCATAAACACAGAAAATAAGGATTTTCTGTTGTGCTAAAAACATATCTGATATGTTGCAACTAAAAAGATGTTTTTGGCTGTATGCGGTGGCTCAGGCCTGTAATCTGAGCACTTTGGGAGGCTGAGGAGGGTGGATCACCTGAGGTCAGGAGTTCGAGACCAGCCTGGCCAATATGGCGAAACTGTGTCTCTACTAAAAGTACAAAAACTAGCTGGGCATGTTGGTGGGCGCCTATAATCCCAGCTACTTGGGAGGCTGAGGCAGGAGAATCACTTGAACCCGGCAGGCAGAGGTTGCAGTGAGCTGAGATCATGCCACTGCACTCCAGCCTGCATGACAGAGCAAGGCTCCGTCTCAAAAAAAATAAAAAAAATGATGTTTTTATAATTTTTTTTGATCCTGCAGTTTGGCTCATTCTAGAATATGCCATTGCTCAATAGTGAAGGATCATTTGTTTGGCCCTGAGAGTAGCTAAATTTCAAGGGAGATTTATGCCCACAAGCATTTTTTTTTTTTTTTTTTGAGACCGAGTCTTGCTTTGTCACCCAGGCTGGAGTGCAATGGCACGATCTTGGCTCACTGCAACTTCTGCCTCCGAGTTCAAGTGATTCCCCTGCCTCAGCCTCCTGAGTAGCTGGGATTATAGGTGCTTGCCACCATGCCCAGCTAATTTTTTCTATTTTTAGTAGAGACGGGGTTTCACCAGGTTGGCCAGGCTGGTCTCGAACTCCTGACCTCAGGTGATCCACCTGCCTCTGCCTCCCAAAGTGCTGGGATTACAGGCATGAGCCACTGCGCCCAGCCAAGCATTTTAAATCTCAAGTCCCTTCACTCCCCACTGGGTTCGTTTGTTTTATTAGAATCTACTGAGTCAGTGACACTGTGTATTCTGCCCTACTTACTGTCTTAAAAAAAACAAAAACTAAAAACCACTGCTGATCAGAGCAGGCTCTTTTTTGGGAGATGTAAACCTCAATAATATCGCAAGCATTTTCAGGTTTCTTTCTTCCCATTTGAAAGACCAACATAAGAGCCTATAGATACAGGTTGAAATTCAGAAGCCATAATATATTAGGGCCAGGTCGTTTGAGCAGTGAACTTTGCCTTAAGAGAGCTGAAAGAAGGTCTCATCGGAGTTGGTAGTAGGCATGGACAGGATAAGCAGAGTAGTGCTGGGCAGTCCAAGGTGTAAACCTCCGATGGCCTGCTCCCTTTAATTTCAGTAAGAAATTAAGCCTTGATTTGTTGTGCTGCCGCTGAGTGTTCTAGAGTATTTATCACATTTAATTTTATGTTAACGTTTTCACACTGTACCAGACTCACTTAAAGCTAACACCCTTATTTCTTCATTGTTCAAAGTGTTTTACTTTAGAATGTAATCCCAGCACTTTGGGAGGCCGAGGTGGGTGGATCATGAGGTCAGGAGATCGAGACCATCCTGGCTAACACGATGAAACCCCGTCTCTACTAAAAAAAAAAATACAAAAAATTAGCCGGGTGTGGTGGTGGGCGCCTATAGTCCCAGCTACTCGGGAGGCTGAGGCAGGAGAATGGCGTGAACCCAGGAGGTGGAGGTTGCAGTGAGCCAAGATCGTGCCACTGCACTCCAGCCTGGGCGACAGAGCGAGACTCCATCTTAAAAAAAAAAGAAAAAAGAATAATGGCCCAAGTCTTTCTCGTTGAGAGAAACTCTTGCGTGTGGGAGCTATTTTTCTGAGAATCATTTGTTTTCTTAGGCCAAATATTGCTTACTTTTAAAGTTGTATGAACACATTCAGGTCACTAAATGTCAAATGGTGTAAGGAGACTAATGTACCTACTGTGTGTTACATACCAGTTTGGATTTGTTCAATGGCTGATTGTGTGAGTCTATTTAAAGATCTGTTAAAAATTAATTGGCTTTGAAAAGTTGAGTCTTTTAAGTCACAGTGATGTACCATTTTTGACACCCAACAGATTAGCAAAAATTAAGTGGGACACTACTAATTATTGGAAGATATAAGCCATAGTCCCTGCTATTAGAACTATATATTACTACTACTACTTTGTAAAACAATTTGGCGTGACCTGGTAAATTTGAGTGTAAGCATACTCAACAACCCAGCAACGTGTTGCTTCTAGGTCTGTACCATAGAGACTGTCTTGCCTGTGTGAACTACAGATGTATATAAGGCTGCTTATAGTAGTATTCCAATAGCAATAAAACTGGAATCAAGTGAATGTCTTTCAGAAGTAGAATGGATAAATAAATTGTATATTCATTATAATGCATGTTAATATTCAGTAGTGAAAACAATGTACCACAGGGACCTGCATCAATGTGATGTAGCAGTGTGCTCAACAGTATGCCCAAAGACATATTGGTGAGCAAGAATAGAAACTTGAAAAAGAATGTAAATGGGGATTCCATTTATGTAAAGATCACAAACAGGACAGTCTAATATGTTCTTAAGAAAGGTATATATGCTTGGTAAAATTATAAAGAAGAGCAAGGAAATGATTAACTAAAAATTCAAGCGAATGGTCACCTGGAGTTGGGTGGGAAGGGTTGGTGGGAAGGAAGGGAATGAGATGGTAGGGAATGGCCCTTGAGGACTTCAAAGGAACTTGTAGTTTTCTGTTTCTTAAGTTGAATAGTGAGTACACGAGTGTTTGTGGTATTATTTTATATGTTGTTTATATAGTCTGTGCATATTTTAAGAAAAAGAAAAAGTTAACGAGCCTTCATATGTACCTATTTATTCAACCAATGTATTGGTCCTGTAACCAGGAGAATCAAATTTAATAGCTATTTAAGACACTTTATTATTTTTCCAATCTTTGTCTGAGACTCCTTTTTCTGTCTTGAGTGTCTCAACACATCCTGCCTGTTCTTTAGTGGAAGAGGGCACATACACTGCCTGCCCTCCTTCCTGCCACCTCTGGAAGACCATCATGGGGGTACATATATGCCCTTCTACTTGTATCTTCTGGACAATGCAGACATCTGTAGGGTGACCTGTAGCTAAAGGTGGTTGGTGCTTTTGTTGTGAAATTGAATTGGAAGTAGAAAGCTATTAAGCTCCAGTTTGTCCTTGCTGAACATTTGCGAGCAGTGTTCCCCTATAAACTCTTGATATCTGCTGAACAGATGTCTTATTTCCTGTGTTCTTTTAGGCTGGGAGCCATTTATTGAGCCTTGGCCATGCTCTGTATCCTGGCAACAGCAGGCAGCTAGTCGTCTCCATCCTCCTCGACTGAAGCTAGAAGCCAAGGCCAAACCTCGTTTGGACATCAATATCACTTCTGTGCTAATTGGTGAGTAGAAAGTTTGTCTTTCATATACTGATACCTTTCCCTATCTAAGTTCTGAGTCTGGAAGACTATTAATCCTAGTTTAGCAAATACCTGGGCCTGTACCAGGCATCACTTCTTCATCCTGACTGCTTTCCTGATCAACCCTAATAGCCTCTTGATTCTGAACCTGTTTCTCCAGCGTTGGCATCCCATAATGATGCTATCAGTGGTTAAGCAAGAACTTAGATTACTTGGGAAACATAAATGGCCGCAATGGACTTTCTCCTCATAATGCTTGGTCACTAGAGTTTATTAAATGTCCTGGAAGTGAGTTTAGATTAACTATGCTCAAGCTATTCACGGACTAGTTCTTAAAAGGTGTGATTTTGACCATATCGTTATAGTAGAATAAGTTGCCTTTGTTGTTTCCCGTTATCATTTTGACCTAACTCTGAAAATGACTTGCTTAAGGGTTACCAGGTTAATGGTGTGTTATCTAAAAGTATCTTTGGCAGCACTGAAATGTACATCTCTGGATTCAATGTCGTGAATAAAAACTGCTCTATTGTTACATTTCTGCCATCTAAAAGGAAAGCAATATAATCATACAGTCAGGTAGTGTGTACCTTCACTGTGAAAACTCACATTCATTGATTTATTGATCTACTTGATCTGATTTTGGAATTACTATACTTTATCTTTGAGCGATAACATACTGTTGCAAATTGTGAACTTTCTTTGGTGTGTATGTTGGATTGAGGCTGTTAGAATATCTACTTCCTTACGCATGTCAGAATAGGATGGAAAGAATGTATTGTGAAATGAGACCATAAGTTTGTTGACCCCCAAATTTAAAACCGCTGTTTTATGTGATCAGATTTCATCCACTAATTTGCCTGGTTGTTACAATCACCTAGATAATAGTAAGTTGACCCTATGATCTCTCTAAACTGTATTGTTTTAACTCCTACATTGTTTCTCACAACATCGCTTACTCTAGAAGGTTAGAGAAAGTTTGTGGTAGTCTTTTGAAAAGCTGCAGTAAACAAGAGCTTACCTAAAGGGTTCTTATTGGTGTTTCTGATGAGCACAGTATATGTCTCTTTAAGAATATCTTCTGGCCGTGCACATTGGCTCATGCCTGTTATCCCAGTTCTTTGAGAAGCCAAGATGGGAAGCTCATTTGAGGCCAGAAGTACCAGACCAGCCTAGGCAACATTGTGAGACCTTGTCTCTACAAAAATAAACAATTAGCTGGGCATAGTGGCATGCGCCTGTAGTCCCAGTTACTCAGGAGGCTGAGGTGGAAGGATTACTTGAGTGCAGGAGTTCAAAGTTACAGCGAGCTATGATTGTGCCAGTGTACTCCAGCTTTGGAGACAGAGCGAGACCCTGTCTCTAAGAAACCAACCAAACAAAAAATCTTCCAAAAGGCATTCTTGTCAGTGGTAAAATTTGTTTTGTTTTCTCACCTTCAATTCCTTATTCCGAATACTATACTGAAACCCAGAAACGTTGCTGTGACCTCTTAGTGTTTAAATAAATATTACTTCTGTAGCCAAGTGTTGTAATTGAAAACCAGAAACCAATAATTCTTCTTCCAGAAAGTATAACATCTTAATTAGCATAAAAGATCTTCATCTAGGTGTGGTGCGCTGTAATTATTTTTGTTAACCTGCTATCCCCATTGTAATTCCCTCACAGAAGTACAACTACTTGTGGAGAATCGTCCACTGAATTTCAGCCTCTGGAGTGCAGTGGCATGATCTCGGCTCACTGCAACCTCCACCTCCCAGGTTCAAGCGATTGTCCTGCCTCAGCCTACTGAGTAGCTGGGACTACAGGTGCACGCCACCATGCCTACATAATTTTTGTGTTTTTAGTAAAGATGGGGTTTTGCTATGTGGGCCAGGCTGGCCTCAAACTCCTGGACTCAAGTGATCCACCTGCCTCATCCTCCCAAAGTGCTGAGATTATAGGCATGAGCCACTGCGCCCGGCCTCCATATAAATTTTAGATTCAGCTTTTAAAATTCCACAAAATGCCCTATGGGTATTTTCATGGGGATTTTATTGAATCTATAGATTGGTTTGAAGAAAATCCACATCTTTAATGTCTTACACATTATGATAGAGTTTTGTGGCAATGGTTGTCTGTTCATGGTAATCTCTTTCAATGGAGTGTGAGGCTCTCCAGGGCACAGGCTTTCTCGGAATCTAGCACAGGCCAGGCATGTAATGAGACACTCAATAAAAGCTTGTTTTGCTGAATTGAAATTATTTGACTCAAACCCTCCATCTTTTTTAGTTCTCTTAATATCTCTGGGGATTCTTTCTAGACCAGTATGTAAGTACCAAGGAATCGTGGATGGCAGATTACTGTAAAGATGACAAAGAAATAGAGTCAGCTAAATCAGAAGACTGGATGGGCTCTTCGGTGGATCCTCCATGTTTTGGACAAAGTAAGAGTTTTCACTACATGTGTTTAACTAAATCACTTTTGACCTACAAAGCAATGCTTGACTGAGAAATTCAAATGGAACCATCATTCTGCGTGGAAAAACCTACAGGAAATTCTGACTATCTTCTATAGTTCTGTTTTAGTCTTTGCAGGAGACAGTTTTCTGGCATGAACTACTGAACTTATAAATGTGGGCTGTAATTCCACCTTTGCGGGGGAGAAAAGATCTGCAACACATAATTCCTAAATCCTGGTAATAATGCATATGAACTGGTGCACCTGAGAATGCATCAGGATCAGCTGTGGTTTGTGTTTTACTCTGCAAAACATTGGTTTTCTAATTGATTGGATTTTTTGACCAGATTTTTTTTTTTTTTTTTTTTTTTTTTTGAGACGGAGTCTCACTCTGTCACCCAGGCTGGAGTGCAGTGGCGCGATCTTGGCTCACTGCAAGCTCCGCCTCCCGGGTTCACGCCATTCTCCTGCCTCAGCCTCTCCGAGTAGCTGGGACTACAGGCGCCCGCCACCACGCCCAGCTAATTTTTTGCATTTTTAGTAGAGACGGGGTTTCACCGTGGTCTCGATCTCCTGACCTCGTGATTCACCCGCCTCGGCCTCCCAAAGTGCCGGGATTACAAGCGTGAGCCACTGCGCCCGGCTGACCAGATTTTTAAAAGCATCTAAAATGGTCTTCTAAATCTAGAGATAGAGGGTTTGGACATATTCTTGTAAAGAGGGTGAGCAGAAGCCCATGTGGAAAAAGTTGTTAAAAAGGGAGCCCTGTGTTGTTTATAAAGTATAAAAGAATTGAATGCCCTGCCTCTTGAAGAAAGAGGAGTCAGCTTGCTCTCTATTGATGATGCTTTCTTTCCTTATTTAATGCCTCGCCAGCTCTGTTTTCCTCAGAGCTGGGGAGATGGTGATGGACAACTGCATGGTCTTAGTTGTTCCACAAGCCATTGTCATCCAAATTCAACTCAGCTCTAACTCTTACAATGTGGTTTCTTTGGGGAGTCTTGGCTGGACTTCACATAGCTCATGAATACTTAAATATTCCATCTGGTCTGCAAACGTGTCATGGGAAGATGGGTGTTCTTAGTGTATGAAGTAATTGTACTGGTTCATCTCTCCTCAGGGTGTATAAGTGGACTTTCTGTCTGCCTTGTACTTCTAGAAAGAGACACAAAGAAATGTCAGCTGTGCTTGTTCTCTGTTTTCCCAGGCTGTTGCTTCTGAGTCTCAAGGTCATTACTTAGGAGCCAGGGCTTTTCAGATATTGTCAGCTTTGATTTTGGCTCCTCCTCCAACCTTCCCAATTTGTGTGTCAAGAAAATGTAACATAGTCTACCCAGAAAACTCTAAATAATCTTTGTAATATGTCCAAGAGAGTGTGTTTCTAAAACATTATTCATGCAGGGGCATCTTCAATTCAGAGTCAAACTCTAGCAAGGCCTAGTCTGCAAGATTCTGATGAAAGACTTTCTTGTCCTTCTCTTTCTTTTTTCCTTCTTCCCTCCCTGCCTCCCTTTCTTCTTTCCTTTTTAAAATTTTTGTCCCTCTCTTTCTCTATAGTTAAAAGGCTTCCTCATCTATATTAAATGCCAGTGCTGAATTAAAGCTTGATTTTTATTTATTTAAAGATTTTTATGATTACTTAGGCTTATAAAAGTGTAATATATCTTTTTAATAAGACATAACTTAAATATGCATAAATTTCCAATCCTCTTTTCTTATTGGAAATTCCTGGATGGTAGTATAGTACATTCCGGTATTGTATTCTTTTAGCAGGCCTACTAAAATGATCATTGGGAATTTATTTTGAAAGTGAGTAGGTTTCAACCTTGTTGAACTAATCATAAACTTTCAGGTCTTATTCAAGAATAGTAAGTCATATTCCCCCAAAAGTTATGCCTTTTATTCAGACCGGCCTTAAAACAAGCCCTTGGGAATAGCCCTTAACATGAAATTTAGCCTAAGGGACCTGCTGCTTTCTCACTGTTTCTTTATCAGGGGAAAGAAAATGCCAGCCTCCTTTTGACAAAATTGTTGGCTTTGTTCAGTCAGGGCTGAGATTTTGCAGGTAAACCTGGGCGATGTGGCACTTCATTGAATTTATTAGTTTTGTATTCCAAGGACATTTTATGAAAATATCAAATATTCTGAAAACTTCCATGCTTGATTTAGAATTTAAATAAACACTATGAGACAACTCCTCGGTAGAGATTGTTTAAATTTGGAACACATACTGACTCTTCCCCTGAATTTTTGAGATCCCCTGAGACTAGCATTTTACTTCTGTGTTTTACCAGTTGGAATGGAGCAACCTCCACTAAAATCTGTACTGATTAATTTTTGTAACTTTTTAATGCCATTTAAGAACATAACACCTTTAAATTAAAAATCTTCAAAAGGCTTGTCATTCTGTTCAAGAGAAGGTTCAATACGTATTCTTCTAATTCACGAAAAAAAAAAGCATGCTACATTGATCCAGCCTCCACAATAAAAACTAGCATAAAAATGTGTTCACTTTGTCAAGTACATTCGTAGCGCTTAGTAATCACTGATGGGAATGACCCTGTACTTGCATGATGCTTGCTATTTTTGTAATGTTCTCTATTTGTGCTTATCGTTTGGAAGCGAGTCTTCTTATTTCACTGTATTTATTCTTAGCCTCTAACTTTGTCTCTCCTGTCTACCAGGCCTCCCCCTTGTCTACCTTAGAACTAGGAGTACAGCCAGTCTGACTAACCTAGAGCACCAGATCTATGCTAGAGGTACAGTATAGCCAAGCGAGGGCTTGCTTTATTTTCCTGTTTTAAGAACTGCCTTGTACATCAATTTTTTTTTTAATGAGTGGGAGTTGAATTGGGGGTATTCCATGTCATGAGTACTTTGGTAATAGGAAAGAACATTTCCAACTGATGAACAGAGTGGTGCATATTATCAGCTGATTCTTATATTGTTTCCCTTCCATCTCCCTTAACTTTGGTGGAAATGGAATAAACTCCACAGTGTATGATGCAGAAATATGTTAATACAGTGTCAATTAGAGGAGATTTCTCATATTGAAGAGCAAGTGGATTGAGGAACACCATGCTTCATCAAACAGTGGTGCCACAAGTCTTAAGTTTATAAAATACCCACTGAAAATTCTCATGGGAATGCATGGGGCCCTGGAACAGGCACTATAATAATAGGGATAGTGCAAAAAAAAATTCTCAGTAAATAATTGCTTAGACACAAACCTTAATTTCTTTGGATGTCAATTTTTGTGTTTAGGAGATAAAAAAGAAAATTTTCTTTATTTCTATCTCTGATCTTTGAAAGTTTCTTGAGAAATTCACTGGTAAGTGAATATGGTAGAAAACACCATAATCGTTGAGGAATTGGAGTCCGAAGGTGTTCATTTTTTGTTTTAGGGAGTGCAATTTAATCTGAATGATTTATGTGTGTACATGGCAAATTCCAGATTATTCGTCATGATTTTTTTAAATAGAAAGAGGCCACAGGAACTCCCTCTACCAGGAATATAGAACAGGGATGTTAATACTCAGGGTACGTTGCCCTGGGTTTTTTTTTCTGGACAATTTTACCAGGATGGATGTTTGAGGGAGGGCTCACGAAGAAAGTCCAGAGCTGAATCTTAATTTATTCATGTATTCCTGCTTCTAAGCTTTCTATATGTTACTTAATCTTTCAGGCTTAGCCAAGCATTATTCCTACTCAGCTGATAAGGACAGTGAGGTTCAGAGACACTAGGTGATTTGCCTTTATTCAGTTGACCTGCTAGTAGCAAACCTAGTATTTTAATCTGCTTCTTATGATTTACAAACCAGGTCCTTTCTGATCTGAGCTGCTTACATGGCATGACAACCTACACTGTTTATAATGGCAAAATTACTGTGTGAAATAAGTCCAAAGGGGTAGAAATTTCCTTAGCTGGAGCTGTTTGAAGCTGAACTTGGATACGGGTAGCTTTAGACTCTCTCTCAGCCCATGAAGAAATTGGGTTTGGTCACTAGAGGCAGATTTTCTGAGGCCATTAGGGAATAATGTTCTCTTTGATGGACTTGGGAACTTTTGTCTCTGGTGCTGTGCCAAAGGCAAGTACATAGTTTATTTGGACCCTGGTGCAGGAGATGTCAGATTTGTTGCCTGATGTTGGGCTTGGATTTGCGTGCATGCTGTGTATTTTTATCCTCAGAGAAATGGGTTACTGAAGCCTGTGCCGTTATGTCTAATCAATGCAAGAAGCTTGGAGACCTAAGCATTGTGCCTACCCATGCTATTTAACTCCAAAGCAGTGTACTTGTGAATATATTTGTATGGATTCGCAGCACTTTATTCTGTATAACAAACTGATCAAAGCCATCTGCCACCTGTTCTTTTTAAATCTAATTTGCAAATGGAAACTTACAGTCTGGCTCACAGTGGGATATGAAAGCACATCTGGCGTCTTTTTCTCCTGGGCCCTTTATCTACTGTAATAAAAGCAGCTCTCTCATTGCACTCATAGAAGAGGGAGGTGCCTTTCAAAGTGCCACAATAAATACCGTTTACCCTGCAGACAGCTCTTAAATTTTTTACTCCCCCTCTGCTCTTGTCAGCAGCCTTACAGCTACTTCTTAATTTTCTACTTGATGAGCACTAATTTTTTTTTTTTAAACTAAACTTTGGGAGCTAAGTAAGGCCATTGGGGTGAGAAATGGGCATATTCCTAGTGGAGATTATCTTTAGAAGTATTTGGGGTATCTCTAAATGACTGACCACAAAATTGTGGGAACACACTGGAGACTGCTCATTTATTTAGCAGATTACTATATCTTAGACTCCCCTGAACCATCGTCATTATCAAAATAGGACTTGCCTTGACCCAAAATTGCTTGGTTTTCATTGTTTACAGTGCTAACCTCTCAAAACTTTAAAAGAGGTAAGAGAAAAAAGGAAGTGATTGCTTTTTAAAAGGCAGTGACAATTACCGACTGTTATGATACAGTCCCAGCCTCGGTCTGGAGGTTGCAGAAGGCAGGACATGTTGCAGTTTGTCTTCTCGATTTTGTTGACAGAAGATGTCCTGTAGGATGAATTCAGTTTTGCCATAGTGTTCTCTGCAGTTAGCATTTGCAGCTTCCTCTAGATGTCATTTTCTCCCAGCTGCAGAGCACATGGGTCATGGTCTTTCTAATGCTGTCTTCCTACTTTAATGCTAGACACATAAGAAGATTGAACCACACTTCCCTTTTTTTGTTGGTTGTGTACGTGTGTTGTGAACATGTCAACCAGGAGGCTTTCTCACACTGGTTTGCTGCTGCTTCCTCCCTATTTGTGTGGCCAGTGGAGGAGACAGGCCTTGGTTAGAGGAGCTGCTGCCCTTCCTTCTGGTACTCTGTGTTCTATGTGGAACCACATAGCACGGGCAGTGGTACCTGCAGAGGGATCTGTCTGCCAAAGCAGCTGGGGCACCAGAAAGCCTGCTTTGGGTTTCTTACAACCTTTATAGTCAGGTCACCGCTCTTTAGAATTTGGTTACTTACAGTTTTGTGTTGATTGTTGTTTCTTTCCACATTCCCTGATTAGAAGCTTTTTGTGCAATGAAGCCGTATTTTATGTTCCTTTTATGGCTTCCATGGTACCCACCTTATAATAGATGGTGGTGATATCTATCTTTAAAAAATGGGCTAACAATTTTGTTTGAAAAGCTTTGAGATGGTATACCTATGACTTTCCAGGGAGATAAAAACAACTATTAGTATAAAAGAATAGGAAAGAATGTTTTTATTTTATTTTGTTACAAAATGCATACTATGTAGGGTAACATATAAAGGGAGGCTTCCTTAAGGTAAAGGCTTTTTGGACAAAGTTTTAATAAGTACATATGATATATCTTGCTACATTTTAGGTTACCCACTTAGAATATAGTTCTTGGGAGCACTGGGGAGGTCCATTTTTATTTCTTTTGTGATTCCCACCAAGTTAGGTCCTGATGCCTTCTTCTGAGAGATAAGGCCTTTAAGAGTTGTGGAAGAATTGGGGGCTGGGAATAGTCAGGCAGGGACCAAATTCTCCCATAGCAGCCAGCAAATACGTGGAGCTTCCATTTGTCCTGTTCCTTCTTTCTTGCTTCCATCTTCAGCCGCTTTGTACAAGAGACAAATTTGGGCACTGTCTCCAGGTAGGGGGAGGGTCTCTGCCATGCAGATAGAGGCGTCTGCTCATAGCCTTCTTCTGTTTGTCGTAGCAGAGGTGAAAACCCCCAAGCGCCGGCAGCCATTTGTCCCCTTTGCTCTGAGGAACCACACGGGGTGCACTTTGTGGTTTGCCACCCTGACCACCACACCCACCAGGTAAGCAGTCAGTTTATATTACCCCAAGTCATCTCTGCCACCAAAGCCTTCTTGTGCCAGCCCAGTAGAGCAAGGTGGGCCCCCTCTTGAGGCTCTTGGGATGATATTTGAATGAATAACTTGCTGTTTTGCTGAGATTTATGATGGAGGTTCTGGTTTTGTAGAGAATCTATAGTCAGAGAAGCAGGTCCTGAGTCTAATTATGATCTTGTTTTTGGTATACCTTATGTTTAAAAACCAAGCAAATTAAGGATGTGAGTAGGAAGTATGAAAAAGCCATTCCATCTTTTCTCCTCGATCTCTACCTTCTTTCCCGTTTTAAAGAAGCTATGTATGGTTATCACACCAAATGTTTTGCCATTTTATTCCAAGACTGCTTTGAAAACATCCCCATTCTCCCTCTATCCCTAAAGAATTCTTTCATACCTAAAACGCACTTCACCCCAGATGGAATTGGGTGGAGTTTGGAGAACAAGGGAGACTTTACCTAAGCCAGGCGAGAACCTTTTCTAACAACTTTCTGCCGGTTTAGATCTTGGCTCAGCCTTCCAAGTACATGGTGATCGTTCCAGCTTAGGTTATGAAGCACATGGCATGAGTAACAGAATCCATTGATTTGAAATCACATTTCTCTGACCTCCCCCAAGTACCAGACTGCTCTAGAAGAGAAGCTTTTTTGTTTTAACAGTGTAGGTCTGTTAAATTCTAACTAGTCACTTAAATGCCACTTGAAAAAGTCGTGCCGTAATTCACATGTACCAGATTCTACTGCTTGAGGTAAGTGACTACAGAGTGACAGCTTTCAGCTGTTTCTAAAATTTCAAATAAGTTGTGATTCAGCATGAAGATAGCTATAGTTAGTGACCCTCAAGGTCATTCTTTGTAGCTAGGTCATGCAGCCTTTTATTGCTGGGAATTGAGTTGTGAGAAGGTTCTGCTCTTCTGCACGGGACTCCTGTGAGAGGGAGTTGGGAAGAAACAGGGACAGGCTGATGTCATCTGATTTGGTTCCAGAGCTGCACTGTCTCACAGTGGGAGTCCAGGGGTAGTTCCAGAAGGGAATGGAACATTTCTCGATGATACTCACAATGTTAGTGAATGGCGAGAAGTCCTTACAGGTGAAGAGATTCCCTTTGAATTTGAAGCAAGAGGAAAGTTAAGACACAGGTAAAGTATGGTTTACTCTTTTCTTTAAAAAAAAAAAAAAAAAAGGTGGATGTAAGTGAGGGTCCCTAGTGTTTTGCCTTTTCACTTTCCTTATAAATGATTTTATTTTATTTTATCTTATTTTATCTTATCTTATTTTATTTTATTTTTGAGACAGGGTCTTCTTGCTCTGTTGCCCAGGCTGGAGTGCAGTGGCACGATCTCGGCTCACTGCAGCCTCTGCCTCCCGGGTTCAAGCAACTCTCCTGCCTCAGCCTCCTGAGTAGCTGGGATTACAGGGGTGCTCCACCACACCCGGCTAATTTTTTATTTGTAGTAGAGATGGGGTTTCATCATGTTGGCCAGGCTGGTCTCGAAATCCTGACCTCAAGTGATCTGCCTTGGCCTCCCAAAGTGCTGGGATTACAGGTGTGAGCCACCACACCTGGCCCCTTATTAATGATTTTAATGTCTTCTTATTAAAAAATATTTCATAAATCAGTGTTTCCTTTTATTATTTTATTTTATTTTATTTTTGTAGAGATGAGGTCTCACTGTGTTGCCCAGGCTCGTCTCAAACTCCTGGGCTCAAGCAGTTCTCTCACCTCGGCCTCCCAAAGTGCTGGGATTACAGGCATGAGCCACTGCACCCAGCCTCCTTTTAAAAAATAAAGACTTTGCTGCCATCTTGGAAATATATGTCTTTTCATTAACTATCCATTTATTTGACATATGAGGTGATAACCTGTGTGTTTCACAGAATTTGGTGGAAACATAGACATATCATAACCCTCAAGTTTATTGCATCTTGGCCTGATTTTCATGATTGATTGGTGATATGGTATTCTTAAAAGATTCTCAAAGCATGTTGATTTCAATTTTAATTTACATATATGCTGCGTAGTACTTTTAGCAAGCAGATAGTTTCAGGACTCAAAGCTAATAATAAGACAAATTCTGATTCTAAAAAGAACTGATCTGGGGAGACTGCTAGCTGATGCATTCCTGAAGTACCCATACTAAAAACTGGAATGAATGTGAGAAAATGTTCTATCTGATTACTGAGAGATCATAAAATATCCAATAAAGTGTTATTTACAAGTATTTTTCTATGCACAGGCTATCCAGTGGATATGAATAGGTTAAGACAGCATTTGAATAGGTTAAGATTTAGTATTTGAGCCTCATGTTTGTTTTCAAGCTGAGCTGAAATTGAAGAGATTGGCTTTAGCTTTCTGTAATCACGTGCTTTTTGTGGTGCTTTCAGTTACTGAGTGTAAACTTGCTCCCAAGTCAAGCAGGTTTCCTTTTGCATAGCTTTGGTACCCGCACACATTATTCCCAAGAAGGAAGAGTTCTAAACGTGTGGGACTCCAGGGATTTTATAGGGAAAAAAAAAATCACTATGCTGGGCACACAGGTACTTGGAAACCACTTTAGCTTCCAGGTATGAGCAGTGGGCATTTTCCTGTTGGTCCCCACAGTTCTTGGAGAAGCTAAGTACAGAACTGTTGAGAAGATTTCTGGATAAGTCCATCCTCTGTCATATCAGAAAGGGTTTGACCTCTTTGTCATTTCCGTTTTTGTTTCCGTATTTCATAATCCATTTCAAGTCCCACTATTCTGCTTGAATTCTTCAAAATAAATGCCTTTTCTGGCTTTTTCCCCTTTTGGCACACTGCACCCCACTCCATGCCTCCCTCCCTGCTTCCTGTCAGCCTCAAATCCAGTTCCCCATTTCACTTCTGGCTTGAATTAGGCAAAATCTAAAATAGAATTAAATGTGCAATTTCCTCCTGTTCCTCCTGTTCTGCCCACTGCCTTCTGCTCCAGTTTCAGTCGAGCATAGGAGCCCTGAAATGAGCGCTGTGCTTCTCCTGCCCTGTCTGTAGTCACGCAACGCTGGAGCCAAACAACTGCATGTGGTTCTGAGCGAAGTAGGATTTCAACAAAGGAACCAAGAATAATTTTTTATGCATTTCCAAGAGTATGGTTATCTGATTAAATCGCTACTGCATTTTTACCACCCCAGTGACATCATTATATAGGTTGGGGTGAGGGTTGGTGGGGGAAAGACCTTGGCTTGTGTTCTGGATTTGCATGGTTTGTACAATGGAGGATAAATGCCACTCTTACTCAATCAAGCTTTACAGATCTTGCAGTTTGTGTTGTAAGTGTAAAACCCAGTTAAACTGTGCTCCTGATTTCCCTTGCATTAGGTAATCTCCAAAAGGTTTAGCCAACTGGGTTTTTACATCATTATATACTAAATCGGATTTGTGTCTTTGCTTCTACTTTTCATCCCCTCTGGAGATTGTGCTTAATATCTTTTTCTTTGTTCTGCCTGACAGACACACCCATGACCTCCGGATTCATCAACTGCAAGTGAGAGTAAATGGCTGGGAGCAAGTGAGCCCAGTGTCTGTGGACAAAGTTGGGACCTTTTTTCGATATGCAGCACCAGATAAAAATTCATCTTCCTCTACGGTGTGTGACTGTCAGGAAGTCAGATGGTTAAGCCTGTAATAAGCTTACTCTAATGAAACTTTCTTGTTCTTTCTTTCCCCTAATTCTAGGACTGACTGAGTCAGTCATAGGCATTGGTAATCAATATGTAGATAAGCCAGCCAATGGTTAGTTTCAGTAGAAAAACAAGATTTAAAATCAGCAGTAACACATTTCCTCACTTCTGTAGATCCATTTCATGCTAGCTGGCCTGACTGGCAGTTTACTAGTCTGCTGAACCTGAGTCTTGGCTTTATTTCACATATTGTTATGCTGTCCATATACACTGTCTTTTTAATATTTCTTATAATGCAGCACCTTGATCCTTTTACTCTGTGTCTCCAAATCTTTCTCTGTGGCACAAAGAGAGATGTCCATTGTCGTTTATTTTCTGATCACACATGCTCTCACGTACCCTTCCCCCAATTTCATCCCTTCCTGTAGTCCTAGTGGTTGGAGAGACAGCCCAGGAAATGATGCAGGTAGCATCCCTGACTTGTACATGCAGGTGGAGGCTGACATCCTCGCTGACAGAGCTGCCATGGGTGCTCTTGCCCCATCCTCCTTCATACTTCATGGGTTACTTGCACTTATTTCCAGTAGTGAGGTGGAAATGCAGATTTGCAGAGATATTGCAGCTTTCTTCATGAAAAATATTCTTAGAGAACACTGTTGCACAAGTGTTCATTTTTACTGCTCTTGTGCCCCAAGTTCCTTAGAAAAAACAAAAACAAAACCTTTTCAGGATTACTTTTCAGCCTAAGTTTATGTCTGGTAATGAAAGGACCAGTTCCCTCATAGGTACCTTTCCTACTGCATTGATGTGTTGGGGAGAAATTTGGCATACATTGAATAGTTATAAAATGAATATTGTTTTTTCCATATCTTTAAGAGGAGATGTTTTATCTTCATAGTAGACTATACTTTACTTGAAAGTATTTACAAACACCACCCTTTGAAGAAAATTATGTTGTCATTGAATTTAATGATGCTAATTGTCTTAAGTCTGTGCTGACTCTAACTTCTGAAATCTTTTTCAGATTGGCAGCCCAAGCAGCAGAACAAATATTATACATCCCCAGGTTTATGTAAGTATGATTTTCCTGTTGTCATTGTGTTTATTGCGTATATACACTGCACCTGAACCATGTGGATGTACATTTCTTAATGATCAGAGAGACTTTATGACATATATGCGATTGGAATTTATCTCTGCCCTTTTCTATTAATGATTACCTTCCTTTTCCAAAAACTTGCAAGAAAATGTCTTCACCTAGCTTGGTGTGTGAGACTAAGTATTACAGGGAAGGAGAAGAAAAGGCAAATGTTTGGTCCAAAGTCTCCTTTTCATTCTAAGTTAAAATAGAAATTAACCCTGGTATGACCATGTGTGTTTCATAGTTTTGGGTCCAAAGGTCATGAAAGTAAATAAGAAGGAAAAAGTAGCATTTATTTCCTATTTGACTTTTGAAACATCATCAGGAGATGACATTAACAAACTTATTCCAGGCTTTTACTTATAATTTCTCCTCCTTGATGATTGTAGGTTTTGAAACATAAAACTTCAGGTAGGCCTGAAAAATATCAAGGTTTGAAACAACAACAGGATTTCTTTTCTTTTTTTTTTTTTTTTTTTGAGACGGAGTCTCGCTCTGTTGCCCAGGCTGGAATGCAGTGGTGCCATCTCGGCTTACTGCAACTTCCACCTCCTGGGTTCAAGTGATTCTCTTGCCTCAGCCTCCTGAGTAGCTGGGACTACAGGCGCATGCCACCATGCCCGGCTAATTTGTTGTATTTTTAGGAGAGACAGGGTTTCACCGTGTTAGCCAGGATGGTCTTGATCTCTTGACCTCGTGATCTGCCTGCCTCGGCTTCCCAAAGTGCTGGGATTACAGGCGTGAGCCACCGTGCCCGGCCTAGGATTTCAAGTAATTGTTACTGGCTTTGACTATTGGGGCCTTTTTAGGATTGGGTCACTGGAAGCTTGTGCTTCGATGATGAATTATGCCTAGTTTTGTGTCCTTCTAAAAACACTCTAGAAAATTGTAGTTTGCCTTTTCGTTTGGACTTCCTAGAAGTCTTGGTTCAAAACATGGAGCTCTTCATTTTATTGTTTATTGGATTGACTTTCAGTTGCTGTTTGTCTTAATGAGAAAGTTGGCAGAATGAAAAGCTTCAATGTCATGCCATTTGTTTCTCCAGTAAAAAGCATTGTTAATATGTTCTGGACACTCATTCTAAGAGTAGTACTTTCAGAAACTTTTTCTTTGGTGTACCTAACATGGGATTTTTCTACTTTTAAGAAAATTTCCTGTCACATGGTATTAGCACAAAATGTGTGTTGAATGTGTGAATGAACATATGGAAAAATAATGTAATGGCTGTAACCCAAGACCAAAAATAATTTCCCTTCATTATGTTGAGTTTCTGAACCTTGGTGTCCTTTTTATGAACAAGTGATTATTTTTAAAGCTCTTTAAAATACAGACAATGGTTTTTATATAGGCATGTCAACAAATAATATATGGACCTAAATAATATATTTTATGACATTTAGAAAAAAAGAAGTTATTATTTGTTCCTATGAAAGGCACACCAATACAGACAATTCTTTCTTTCACACTTTCTGGATTTTACAAAGACAAATGTTAATCTCAGAAGACTTCCTTCTGTTTTTCTGTATTTGGGCAGTACCCAACCCATTGTTTGGATATTAATCTAGGAGGAAAATAACACAGAAGGTAAATCATTTAATGTTTTGCAAAGTCCTACTTCATTATTTCTAATTTTAATTGTGTTGGATGCTCTTTATTTAATTCCCTGCCAGTAGAGTAGAAAACAAGCCTTTTTCAGTTTCGTTATAAGGAACTCAGGGGCTTTATGAATCAAGGATAATTTCCAGCAGATACTTTCTTACCAAATTACAGGAAGTTTGGAAAATTGGATAGGTTATTATCACAGTCTCAGGTGAATGTTTTTAATAATGTTTCTAGAGGCTTAGGACTGATTTTTCTTAGTGACACACTTTGTGATATCACATCTGAGTGGATTATCTGTTTTTTAAGAACTTTTTAGAATTTATTTTTTTAATAGTATATATTTATAGAATGTTTACTTCCTTTAAAGCTGAATGGCTTTAGGGTTTTATGACTGATTTCACTGAAGAGCTATAGTAGTAATAAGATGCTTTTAAGGTAGACATTCTGATCGATATTATTGTATTTTATATGTTTTTTTAGAAACATAACTATTTTGTCTTTATCTCTCTTTCACAGTTCTCTTCACTCCCACCAGTGCGGGTGGTCTTTGCAGTGACTATGGAAGGCAGTGCGCGGAAAGTCATCACTGTCCGGTCAGCCCTCATTGTGAGGAACAGACTTGAGACACCAATGGAACTAAGACTGGATAGCCCATCAGCTCCAGACAGTATGTTTTGATTGTCTAGAATATAGTAAATGCTGATAAATATTTCTTGACTGTTGTCAAGTCTCTTTTTCCCCAGTGGTATCTTCCCCAGCAGTCAGTATATATGGTCTGTCTTCTTTTGTCCTGAGATGGTCAATCTTTGGGGTGGATGACCATTGCCTGAAAGTGTTAACCCTTATTTCTGTGGCAGAGCCAGTGGTGCTTCCTGCTATCATGCCAGGGGATTCGTTTGCTGTGCCTTTACACCTCACTTCTTGGCGGCTACAGGCCCGGCCCAAAGGATTGGGTGTATTTTTCTGTAAGGCTCCCATTCATTGGACCAATGTAGTGAAGACTGCAGAAATTAGTAGCAGTAAACGAGAGTGCCACTCTATGGACACAGAAAAAAGCCGATTTTTCAGGTATGTAGCACCACTGCAGTGGCATATCACTTTTGCCTTTTTTTTTCTTTTGGAATGACTATTACCATTCTTTCTCTAAAGACCCTTAGAGATTCAGTTATCTTTATTTAAACTCTAAAGTTCTTATTCCTTGAGTTTTAGTTAGGGTTCATGAGAACTCAAGTGCTAACTCTTGGTGGGGTCTGGGGAGGCTTTATTACATGGGAGAGACAGCCAACACACACGCTATTTACTCATACAAGATTAGAAGTTTGTGCTGTACAACAGCATAAAGAGAGGACATACAGAGACGGGAAGGAAAACAAACAGAAAATAACGAGTTCTCATTCCAAAATTGGAAAGCAAAATCCTGGGGTTTGGAGTTTTTCAAATGAGAGATTTCAAAATAATTTGAAGGTTTATGTACCTAATACTGACTTTCTTGAGAACTTTGACAAAATTGCCTAACCATTTAAACTCCTGTTTTCCCATTATACAGGGGTATGTTACTAGATTCAATGTTGGAAAAAATACTGGATTGCTATGTTACACCCTAACAAATTTAGACTTTCAACTTATTTAATGAGGATTGGCTTTAGTTTCTTTTATAGTGAAGACAGACATTCATTTAGTCTAAACTTAGAGAAGAGATACAAGAATAGTGTAAAGAATTTCAGTATACTCTTTACCCAGATCTGCAAATTGTTAACAGACTAAAGGAAGAAATACATCAAATACATAGCTGGAGTTGGTGATTTTAACACTTCCATTTCAGTAATTTATAGAACAAAGAAATCAATAAATATGTAAAAGATTTGAACAATGTTATCAATGAGCTTGTTCTAATAGACATTTATATACAGATTATACATTCTTTTCAAGTATATGTGGAACACTCATCAAGAGAGATCATCTGCTGGGCCATAAAACAAAGATCATCTGCTGGGCCATAAAACAAAGATCAATAAATATTAAAGAACTAAAACCATACAGAATGTATTTCCTGATCACAATAGAAGTAAACTAGAAATAAACAACAATAAGATACCTAACCCCAAATATTTGGACATTAAACAATATATTTGTAAATAATCCATGGGTCAAAAAAGAGAAATCACAAAGGAACTTAGAAAATATTTCGAATCAAATGATAATAAAAGGCAGACATGTTAAAATATGGGGGATGCAGCAAACCAGTTCTGAGGGTGGAAGTTATAGTTTGTAAATCCTCATATTCGAAAATGGGGAAGATCCTTTGGTTAAGTCTCAATTAATTTAAAAAAAGAAAAGAAAATGAAGAATATATAAAATCGCTGATTTAATCTTCTACCTTCAGAAGTTAGTTAAAGAAGAGCAAATTCAAAACAAATAGGAAAAGGAAACAATAAAAATATGGATGGAAATCAGTGAACTAGAAAATAGAAAATCAACAATGTCAAAATTGACATAAATTTGACAAACTTCTAGCAAGACTTGCTCAAGGAGAAAAGACAGAAAATACAAATTACCAATATAAGGAATGAAAAAATGAGGCACTATTACAGATCCTATAGACATAAAAAGGATGAAAAGGAGGTAAGAACAATTTTATGCCAATACATTCCACATGTAGATGACACCTATCTTGAAAAACACAAGTTATCAAAACTGATACAAAGAAGAAATAGAAAATCCAAATAGCTCAGTATCTAAATTAAAAGAACTTTAACTGTTAGAAAAGCCTTCGTCCACAAAGAACACTATAGGCCCATATAACATTACTAGTGAATTCTACCAGACATTTAAGGAGAAATAATAACAGTTTTACACAAGATCTCTCAGAAAATAGAAGAGGAAAGAACAATTCTGAACTCATTTTATGAGGCCAACATATCCCTAATACCAAAACCTGATATAGCTACTATGTAAAAACTATGAACCAGTGTTCCCCATGAAGAGGTGCAAATATCATTATTAAAAAATTTTTCTTTGTTTTTTTTTTGAGGTGGAGTTTTGCTCTTATCACCCAGGCTGGAGTGCAAGGTTGCAGTCTTGGTTCACTGCAACCTCCGCCTCCTGGATTCAAGCGATTCTTCTGCCTCAGCCTCCTGAGTAGCTGGGATTACAGGCGCCTGCCACCACACCTAGCTAATTGTTGTATTTTTAGTAGAGATGAGGTTTCACCAGCTGGCCAGGCTGGTCTCAAACTCCTGACCTCAGGTGATCCACCCACCTTGGCCTCCCAAAGTGCTGGGATTACAGGCATGAGCCACTGCGCTCAGCCAAGTTTTTCTTTTTTTAATGGAGACAGAGTCTTGCTGTGTCATCCAGGCTGCAGTGCAGTGGTGTGATCTTGGCTTATTGCAGCCTCCGCCTCCCAGGTTCAAGTGATTCTCCTGCCTCAGCCTCCCGAGCAGCTGGGATTACAGGCACCCACCACCACAGCCGGCTGATTTTTGTATTTTTAGTAGAGATGGAGTTTCACCATGTTGGCCAGGCTGGTCTTGAACTCCTGACCTCAAGCAATCCGCCCACTTTGGCCTCCCAAAGTGCTGGGATTATAGGTGTGAGCCACTGTGCCCAGCCCTTTATCAAAATATTATCAAATGCAATCCAGCAAGTGGTTTATCCCAGAAATTTAAGATTAGCTTAATATTTGAAAATCAGTAAATGTAACTCATCATATTAAGAGACTAAAAGAGAGTTAAGTGCCGTGGCTCACGGCTATAATCCCAGTACTTTGGGAGGCCAAGGTGGGCAGCTCACTTGAGATCAGGAGTTCGAGACCAGCCTGGCCAATATGGTGAAACTCCATCTCTAGTAAAAATACAACAAATTAGCCAGACATGGTGGTGCATGCCTGTAATCCCAGCTACTCCGGAAGCTAAGGCAGGAGAATTGCTTGAATCTGGGAGGCAGAGGTTGCAGTGAACTGAGATCATGCCACTGCACTCCAGCTTGGGTGACAGAGTGAGACTCTCAAAAAAATAGAGAAGGAGTACACAGGCCACAGAATTGGAAAAATACATATATCTGAGAAAGGATTTTTGCATAGAGTGTGTGAAGAACTTCCTACAGATCAACAATAAAAACATAATAAAAAGAATAGACAAAAGAACGGACAATTTACAGAAGAAAATACCCAGCCAATAGACAAATGAAAAGATGCTCAGTGTGATTATTCACTAGGGAAATGCACACAGTGGGTAATGTTTTACTCTCATTGAAATGGCTGAAATAGGCCGGGCGCGGTGGCTCACGCTTGTAATCTCAGCACTTTGGGAGGCCGAGGCGGGTGGATCACGAGGTCAGGAGATCGAGACCACCCCGGCTAACACAGTGAAACCCCGTCTCTACTAAAAATACAAAAAATTAGCCGGGCGTGGTGGCGGGCGCCTGTAGTCCCAGCTACTCGGAGAGGCTGAGGCAGGAGAATGGCGTGAACCCGGGAGGCGAAGCTTGCAGTGAGCCGAGATTGCGCCACTGCACTCCAGCCTGGGCGACTGAGCAAGACTCCGTCTCAAAAAAAAAAAAAAAAAAAAAAAAAAGAAATGGCTGAAATAAAAAAAGAATGACAACACCAAATGTTGACAAAGATGTGGAGCCACTGAACTCTCATAAGTAGCTAGTAGGAGTGTAAAATGGTATAACTACTTTGGAGAAATGTGTGGCAATTTCTTATAAAAGTTAAGTACTGGCCGGGCACAGTGGCTCACACCTGTAATCCCAGCACTTTGGGAGGCCAAGGCAGGGGGATCACCTGAAGTCAGGAGTTCGAGACCAGCCTGACCAACATGGTAAAACCCCATCTCTACTAAAAATACAACAAATTAGCCAGACATGGTGGTACACTCCTGTAATCCCAGCTGCTCAGGAGGCTGAGGCAGGAGAATGGCTTGAACCCAGGAGGCAGAGGTTGCAGTGAGCCAAGATAGCACTATTGCACTCCAGCCTGAGCAACAAGAGTGAAACTCAGTCTCAAAAAAAAAAAAAAAAAAAAAAAAAAAAGTTAGGGACCCAGCAAGGCCACTCTGGGGTATTTACCTAAAAGAAATGAAGATATATGTCCAAAAAAATACTTGTACAAGAATGTTCATTTAACCCTAAACTGGAAAAAACCAATCGGCTATCAAGAGGATAATGAATAAATTAACAGCGATTTATTCATATCATGGCATACTACTAGGAAGTGAAAAATTATCGAAGAGGATGTATAGAACAACATGGCTGAATCTTGTTGAGACTTCAGGTTTTAGAAGCCAGACATAGGCCGGGTGCGGTGGCTCATGCCTGTAATCCCAGCACTTTGGGAGGCCAAGGCAGGCAGATCACGAGGTCAGGAGATCAAGACCATCCTGGCTAACACGGTGAAACCCCGTCTCTACTAAAAATACAAAAAATTAGCTAGGCGCAGTGGCGATCGCCTGTAGTCCCAGCTACTTGGGAGGCTGAGGCTGGAGAATGGCGTGAACCTGGGAGGTGGAGCTTGCAGTGAGCCGAGACCGTGCCACTGCACTCCAGCCTGGGCGACAGAGCGAGACTCCATCTCAAAAAAAAAAAAAAAAAAAGCCAGATATAAAGAGTAGTACATACTGCATGATTCCACTTATATGCATGCAGTTCCAGAACAGACACAACTAATCCATAGTGATAAATGTTAGAAAGGGGTTGCCTGAATGATGGAGGAGAGTATTGATTGGAAAAGGACATGAGGGAACTTTCTGGAGTGAGGGAAATATCCTATAATTTATTTTGGATGGTGTTTATAGAGGTGTGTATAATTGTCAGAGCTCATCAAACTGAACATTTAAAATCTATACATATTATTGTGCATTTATATCTTAGTAAATGTATTTGGATTGAAAACTGCAAATAATTTTACTCATTGAACCATCTTAATGTTATTCTTTCTCATACTTAGCTAAGGAGAAAAAATTTAAGTTCTTCATTAAGTCTGATAATTTTTATACCATTTTATCTTCATAGGTTTTGTGTGGCTATAAAGAAAGAGAATTATCCAGATTATATGCCCTCAAACATATTTTCTGACAGTGCAAAACAGATTTTCAGACAGCCTGGGCATACCATATATCTCCTGCCAACTGTGGTAATCTGCAACTTGCTACCCTGTGAACTTGATTTTTATGTTAAAGGAATGCCAATTAATGGGACGCTGAAACCTGGCAAGGAGGCAGCTCTCCACACAGCTGATACATCCCAGAACATTGAGCTGGGTAAGAATGTAGTCAGATGATCATTTGTCATAATCCTATGAAAATATCAGTGAATATTTTGTGATTATTTATTTGGTAAGCATCTTGGAGAAATTGGGGCACATATAATATCTCAGTAAGCCAGCTCAAAGGAATCGGTGCAGTTAAAAAAAATAACCTTTAGCTGGAGGCGGCAGCAGTACATGCCTGTAGTCCCATCTTCTCAGGAGGCTGAGGCGGAAAGATTGCTTGAGTCTAGAAGTTCGAGGCTTCAGTGAGCTATGCTCACGCTACTGCCCACCAGCCTGAGCAAAATAGTAAGACCCTGTCTCAAAAAAAAAAAAAAAAAACCTTATAGAAAAGGATAAGAAAAAACTTATCAAACCAAAAGGTTTACAGAGGAGGCACTCAACAGAGCCTTTTTTACACGATGTATGATTGTAGGAAGTCATTTCATCTTTTTAAACTATGCTTTTCCCAAGCAAAATCTTATGCCTATTCTCTTTTTATTGAAAGTATAAACGTTTGCTAAGCACTCACTCTATTCCAGGCATACCTGGGCTTTTTCACACGTGTAATCTCATGTAATCCTTATAGAAATAGTTATTTGCCCCATTTTACTGGTGAAGAAATGGGGGTTTGGAATGCATCAAGTAAGTTTCAGTTGTAAGGGTTGTTAAAAGGAAAAGTTCAGCCAAATTAAATTTAAATGAGTTTAACTGAGCAATGAACAATTTGCAAATTGGGCAGCCCCCAGAATCACAGCAGATTCAGAGAGACTCCAGGGATGCCTCGTGGTCAGAACAAATTTATAGGCCAAAAAGGAAGTGACGTACAGAAGTCAGAGGTGAAGTACAGAACCAGCTGAATTGGTTACAGGTTGGCATTTGCCTTATTTGAACACAGTTGGAACACTCAGCAGTGCATGAGTGGGTTGAAGTGTGGCCCCTGGGATTGGCCAAGACTCAGTTGTTGTTACAGGTGCATAATCCTAAATCAGGTCTTCAATCTTGTCTACCTATTAAGTTAGCTGGCAGTTCATCCACAAAGATTTATATAGAAGTACGGAGTCCTCAGGCCATATTTAGTTTGCTTTAACAGGGTGAATGAAGTCAAAGTAGAGAATCATTATCATATTTGCAACACTTGAAACAAAGAGGAATGGTGATCATAGTTAACAATATTGTATGGTGTATTTCATAAGAGCTAGAAGAGAGGATTTTTAGTGTTCTAATTAGAAAACGATGAATGTTTGAGATGATGAAAATGCTAAATACCCTGATTTGATCATTTCACAATGTGTATGTGTATTGAGACATCTCACTGTACCCCCAAAGTATGTACAGTTATTATTATGTGTCGATTAAAAATTTAATTTTTTTTTGAGGTGGAGTCTCACTCTGTCACCCAGAGTTAGAATATCAAAATATCTAATTTATATCTAATCATATGGGTTAGGATATCAAACCCATATGATTATGCAATTTAGGCTCTCCAGTGTGACTTCCAGGCCATCTGGTTTGCTTATGTTGATCCTTACCCTAGCTAGAGGGAAAGAGCCATTCTAATGAACATTTTTGCAGTTAGATACTTAGTTATTGGTTTTTCCAAAAGGAATTCAGTTTACTTTTGCTGTGAGCTATTTTGACAAACTATAGTGAGAACTCTGAAAGTTAACAGTTTGTATCTTCTTTAGGGGTATCACTGGAGAATTTCCCCCTCTGTAAAGAATTGCTCATTCCACCTGGAACCCAAAACTATATGGTGAGAATGCGACTCTATGACGTCAACCATCGGCAGCTGAACCTCACCATCCGGATTGTGTGTCGAGCAGAAGGATCCTTAAAGATCTTCATTTCTGCTCCATATTGGCTGATTAACAAAACAGGTACATACAGGGGCTGCTCAAATAGGTCTTTGGCGTTAGTCATGGGAATTCAGATTTATTTGCTTAGCTAACTAAATGGGGCCAATGCAAATAGATTACTTCAACAGTCTGAGCTGCTGAAACATTCCTGCTTCCATCATAAATGCTTAATCATGCTCAAAACTGTCCTTTTAGGCAAGAAACTGAGCCCACTAAATAGATTCAATTTTCACTCTTTTCCCGCTTGATGATTTTATTCGTTCACCATTTGCATCTCTTTCAGATAGACTGGGTGGTATTGATGTAAACTTTTCTCTCCTTCCTAAAGGGTTGCCACTGATCTTCAGACAGGACAATGCCAAGACAGATGCTGCAGGCCAGTTTGAGGAGCATGAGCTGGCCCGGAGCCTGAGTCCTCTCTTATTCTGCTATGCTGACAAAGAGCAGCCAAACCTGTGAGTGCAGTTATTTATGGGAAGGGGAAATAAGCTCCCAGGGAAGGGAAGAAATTAGTAAAGGCTATAATATATCCGTGTAAGTAGAAATATACTGTAGATAACAATCCTGACTTGGCAGGGGAATAGAACCATGACCTAATGGGATTTTTGGGGATCTAATTTCTGTGTTATTTGATACTGAAAATAAACTATTTGGTTGGTTTATAATGAAAGCTAGTTTTATTTTACATGCATTGAAGTAGTTTTCCTATTCATAACTCTGCCAACGAAGAGAAAGCCACGTGTTCTTCTCTTCTCTGCAGTTTTTCCTCCCCTGTTAACTTTTAGCACAGGCACAGGAGCTGGCATCAGAATGGAGATAGACTGGTTCTTTGGTAAAGCCATCAGCCTCATTAATCCAATCCAGGATTTGTATCACATTTGGAAATTCATCCCTTTTACTCTTGAAGTAAAATGTGCCATTTTATGGTCTCAGAGCACTCATTGCGTGTTTAAAAGCAGGGACAAAAAACAACTGTGAGGATTAGATGACATGTGCTTTTAATGTATGGTAGGAGCATTAATTCACTTTTGTTCTTGGTTTTGACATTTTGCTTTTTACAAGAGTCTTTTAATAGAGCTCTAATCAAAGATAAATGGGTGTATCCAATAGTGCTAAAATGCCATACCGTGTTATCGGTAGAATCGTGCTGACAGCTTAACAGAAAGTCTTCTGGAGTACCACACTTCAGTGGGTACTGATGTGTTTACAAGGGAAGGTTGGAGTGTAGATTAGTGTTTGAGGCATGGAAAGAGGATTGATGAGAGTTCTGGATATTGTAGGGGATGTAGCCAGCCTCTTGGCATGTGCAGCGAGCCCAGTCTCATTTTTTTCCTGAAATGATTTGGACAGTTTTAGATTTAGGACTTGACATGTGTCACACAGTGTGTTTTATCTGTGAATTCCACAGTTCCCAAAGCATTTCACATAGACCATCTCATTGAATTCTTCCCACCATCCCAATGGTTTAGACAGGGCAGGAATATTGTTATATTTTAAGATGAGGAAACAGGCTTAGAGAGATTGCTACCTGCCCAAGTTTACATCGCGTGTTAGTGGTAGAGCTGGAACACACATTCAGGAATTATGTTGCCAAAATCCGTGACAGGACACTGGCCAACTAAACAGTGCTTTGCTATTGTAATAGTATCAGTCCGGCTGGGTGCGGTGGCTCATGCCTGTAATCCCAGCACTTTGGGAGACCAAGGCGCATCCCAAGGTCAGGGGTTTGAGACTAGCCTGGCCATCATGGTGAAACCCCGTCTCTACTAAAAATACAAAAATTAGCCGGATGTGGTGGCACACGCCTGTAGTCCCAACTACTCGGGAGGCTGAGGCAGGAGAATCATTTGAACCTGGGAGGCAGAGGTTGCAGTGAGCCTAGACGGCACCATTGCACTCCAGCCTGGACGACAGAGCAAGATTCCGTCTCAAAAAAAAAAAAAAAAAAAAGTATCAGCCCTTAGAAGTAACGCATCATACCTATATCCTCTGTACATATGCTTCTTCTGCTTTTTAAAATGAACCCTTGAACAGCAGAGTCAGGAAAGGATTAGTTTGACTTGAATCCTTGATTTTTAGGGTAATATTAGAAATTGCACCATTTTCCCATGTGTTATATTCATAGAATCCTAATGTTTTCTCCTAAAGCATTTAGTTGTAGATGTCAGTAAATTTCACACACTGTTGTACTGTGGCTGCCTCTAAGATACAGCTTTAACCACTGATGAATTTTCTTACTGTGCTGGGGAATCACTTGAGAGTGAGGAAGAGAGTCAGTGGTAGAGATGGAATTTGGGTGATAACTGTATTAGTGTTTCCCAGTTAGAACAGGCAGATAAGACTTTCTTGTGGATGCATATCTACATCTTTGCTTTTCTGCCCCACAGCTGCACGATGAGAATCGGAAGGGGGATTCATCCAGAAGGCATGCCGGGCTGGTGTCAGGGCTTCTCCCTGGATGGTGGTAGTGGTGTCCGAGCTTTGAAAGTCATCCAGCAAGGAAACCGCCCAGGGCTGATCTATAACATTGGTGGGTTACATTGGTGGGACAGCGGGACAATCAGAATCATTGGCTGATGACCTCGGGCTTGGAGGAATGAGCTGGCCGTGCATTTTGGCCTGACTACAAGTACTGATTTTCTTATTTGGCATTGGGTCAGGTATCTGTTCTCTGAATGCTACACTGATATCAACACAGATCTATTCTCCTGGGGATATGAGGAGCCACCTAAACACTGCCCTTTTGAGGTCTGTGGCTCTGTTTAATTTCAGACTCACCTGTGTCAGGAAAGTATCAGTTTGGCTTGAATCCTTGTTTTTCAGGGGAATAATAGGAACACTTAGCGTGCCTTTCATCCTCCAAGTATTCCCACGCATTCATTAAAATTTGCAAGCCCTAAGAGGGTAAGAAGCATTGTTCTTGAAACTGAAGGAGAGAGGTTAAGTGACCTGCCTAGATGCAAAGGGGAAGTCTGGGTCAGAAGTAGGATTAGGATTGGGGGATACAAATAAAATGCACTTGGTGGTTGTAGTAATTAAAGCAATCTCCAAACTCACTTTGCTTATGGAGATGGGAAGGGTGGAAAAGGGAGGGGAGGATACTGTACCCATCTGCCTCATAGCCACTTGAGAACACTCAAAAGTCTCTAAAGGGTTAAGATAATTTGATTGAAATATGAATCAGGGTGAAAATTGTAGCAGCGCATCCTTTCAGTATATAATTTCCCAGCATCTCAAAGCAATGTTTAGTTTTGAACATTGGAACACCATCTACGACTGCATGGTTCTGTAGAACTTTCTGTGATGATGGAAATGTTCTATTTTGCACTATGTAGTAGTAGCCACTAGCCACATGTGGCTGCTGAGCCCTGGAGAGCACATTAGTGAGAAGTAAGGCAAGTATGGCTGAGGAATTGAATTTTTCTTTTTATTTAATTTTAATGAATTTAGGTTTAAATAGCCACATATGGCTACTGGCACCGTATTGGACAGTATGCACGTAGTAGTCATAGTTCCTTCCTAGAGCAAGGAGAAACTGATGTGATATCATTTACATATTTATCCTGAGTCCCATGGAGAATCAAAGATATGTTTAGATGTCTGAGGATTTATTAATAAATCTTCCAAGTATAGTTTCCTTTTTGGATTTTTAATCATAGGTTTGTATTCATTCTCCCTTGACATGTGAACTGTCTTCTTAAAGTTGACATTAAGATTTTTAAAAGAAATAAACTTTATTTGATATTGCAGCACAAGATAGTTATCTTAACTTTTTCTCACTTTTGTTTGCTCCACCCCTTGAATAGGCAAAGGCTGCTTCATGCTGAGTTTGGCTTTCTGCTGGAGTATTTTGCCCTTGATGTATTTTGCAAAGCAAGCTACCACAGGTTGACTGGAAGCTGTAGTTGGGACAAATTGGGGTGGGAGGAGCTTGTTCCTTTTAAAGCAGCTAGCACTAAGAACCACAGAATTCTTGCAGAGTCCAGTTGAGCAAACTGATCAGACATATGCAGTGATTACCCATATAAGTTGTTATGCTAAGAGCATTCACTAAAGCTCATGGCATATGTTTCGAGGGCTAAGACTGTGATTTAAGTTTTGTTGATCCACCTAGGGAAGGGATAGAGGGAGTGGGCTAAGATAGGACTTTATAATTCTTGAGGGTCATGAACTTTTGCCATATATTCCCACAAGGGAATTTGTGGAATCTCCTGCTCAAATATTTTGAAGAATAGGATAGATAACCAACTCCCTATCAGGAAAGTTTAAAGCATAGTCCAAACTGAAAAGCCAGGGATAGGCTTGCCAGGTAGCCTCACATGGATCTCCAAAAAGAATGATTTTGTGCCTGTTGATCTTATCAGCTTGTTGATTTGTCAGGGGTTTCCCAGGGCAGTATAAGATGTGAAGGGGGAAAGGAGCCCACCTTTTTCCAAAGATTGAGTGTCTGTATTGTCCAGAGTACCCTAGACTCTTTTTATAATATTAAATTAGATACATCTTTAGTAGTTAGACTTTCTATTAGATATCACCTAACTATGATAATGTTGATTTCTGACAATGAAAGCTTCTCTGTATGTCACAGAAAGAAATGATAGGGTATAGCTCCATATCCCAGTATTACATAGCATTTCTTAGATACAGAGTTTTAGAGAGATTTTTGTGTGTGACTTTTCTCAGTCTTTCAGGTATTTTCAAGGCTTGTGTTAAAGGAACATCAGCATTTTCAAGCCAGTTTAAGTGAATTACGGCATTAACAGATTGGAATATTTATAATTGGGATTGTGTTGAGAAATCTATGACACCCGGTTGTCAAAATGCTAAGGTGGAGTTTTCTATTTTAATGGTTCTCTTGATACTTGATAACTGCTGAATGGAGTGGAGTCCTTGTATATGTCTCATCACAATACAAGCAAGCCTGATGAGGGTGCTGCTCCGGAGGCTGACTGCCTGGACTTGAATCCCAGCTATGGCACATACTAGCTGCATGACATAGAGTCAGTTACTTAGCTTTCCAAGCCTTCGTTTTCTCATCTGTAAAATGGAAATAATTAAAATATCTAACTTAGAAGGTTGTTATGAGGATTCAATGTAAAGCCTTTGGGGGAGGGCCTAGCATGTATTAAGAGATCAGTAATTATTATTATTGTTGTTGTTGTTGTTGTTATTTTTATTATTTCTATGATAAATATTTTTGTCAGTGGGTGACCAGAGCTCAGCCCAGTACCTTGAATGTCATTGCTATATTTATTGTCTGAATGAATGAGTGAATAAATTCATCCCATTGAATTTTTTATTTTTAAAAATTGTTATCAGAGTTTTTAAGATAATTCAGTGCTTTTCTATATTTGGAACCGGCTGTCTTGAGATTTCCTTTGGACTGTTTTCTTATTTTTTCCTAATATGTAGTAGGCACTGAAAACATTAATTTTATAAATGAATAAGTTCTTTTATTTATTTATTTTTTGAGACGGAGTCTCGCACTGTCACCCAGACTAGAGTGTTATGGTGCGATCTTGGCTCATTGCAATCTCCGCCTCCCGAGTTCAAGCAATTCTCTTTCTTGTCTCAGCCTCCCAAGTAGCTGAGACTACAGGTGCGTGCCACCATGCCCAGCTAATTTTTGTATTTTTAGTAGAGATGGGGTTTCACCATGTTGGCCAGGCTGGTCTCAAACTCCTGACCTCAAATGAGCTACCCATCTCAGCCTCCCAAAGTGCTGGGATTACAGGCGTGAGCCACCACACCCGGCCATGAATAAGTTCTATAATACTTAGCATTATGTTTGAGCTGGATTCTTGGGCACTGGGCTAAAATAAAATACTAGAGAAGAGTCAGTGAAGTTTAGAACATTACAGAATCCAACTAAGTAATCTGAAATTTCCACTATATCTGTGAAACTGGCAGGTTCTCCAGAAGGAAATTTTGTGTCCCAGTGTAAGCAAAAAAGTATCATGTGAAACCGTTATGAGTATTCGGCTTCATAAATGGAAACCTAAGGTATATGTGACTGGACACCTATATGTTTTAGTTGCTGTTAAATGGTACACACTGTGTGAAGAAACTAGGAATTAAGGGGATGTTGATATTGCCTCTGACCCTTTTTAAGGCCTAAATGGGAATAAGGAGTAATAATACTTTGAGTACAATTGCTGTTTTCATTACATTCCTAGAAGGTTCAATATCCTCTGGGTGATACAGTTATTTTCTCAGAGAAACTAAGTAACTGTGAAGGTTATTTATTTTTGTCAGACCAAGAGTTTTCTCTCTTCATGGTTAATTCATAAAAGTGGTTCTTGTTATTTGTAGGTATTGATGTCAAGAAAGGCCGAGGTCGTTACATTGATACCTGCATGGTCATCTTTGCCCCCCGTTACCTGTTAGATAATAAATCATCTCACAAGCTTGCATTTGCACAGAGGGAATTTGCCAGGGGACAGGTGAGCAGTTTGCTTTTGAAGGATGAGAGTGCCTATTTAATAGCACAAGTTTTAATGTCATCTTCTGTGAAGACTGTACGTTCTGTGATGCGAGTAACTGCCCTGTGCCTTTGGTACCCAGATAGCTCCTGTTAGAGGGTAAGGCTCAGAGTAGGTACTCAGTAACACTTATTGTCATGAATCGACATGTTGACTAAAGCCTGTGATCCTATGTGTTTTAGGGAACAGCCAATCCCGAAGGTTACATTTCCACCCTTCCTGGTTCCAGTGTGGTGTTCCACTGGCCTCGGAATGACTATGATCAGCTATTGTGTGTCAGACTGATGGATGTTCCCAATTGTATTTGGTCTGGAGGCTTTGAAGTCAACAAGAATAATTCCTTCCATATCAACATGAGGTAAGTTTGAGACTCTAAATATAGACAAAAAAGTAGCCCGTGTTTGAGATGCAGTACTGTAATAACAAGCCTTTTGTAAAATGGGCACAGTTATTTCTGGCTCAGACAGAGGTCTTAGAACTTGCAAAGTCCAGGGAAGTGTGAGGGGATAATTTGATGGAATAAACTAAAGGAGGTGTTGCCCGTTTTGACCATGGTGTAATTGCTGTTGTCTGATCCAAAGAGTAACACTGAGCTCATATTTTGATTACCTGCAACTTTGAAAGGTCTGTCTGCATTTAGATGGTAACGCTCATTATAAATATTTTTGTATATTCTGACATATTTATACAAACCCTTCTTTCATTTGATGCTGTTCTAGTAAATCATCTGGCTTTCTACACGTAATGTGGTAACACTCAGTCCTTGTTAAGAAAAATTAACCAGGCTGGGCGCAATGGCTCATGCCTGTAATCCCAGCACTTTGGGAGGCTGAGGCAGGCAGATCACGAGGTCAAGAGATCGAGACCGTCCTGGCCAACATGGTGAAACCCCGTCTCTACTAAAAATACAAAAATTAGCCGGGCGTGGTGGTGTGTGGCTGTAGTCTCAGCTACTCAGAAGGCTGAGGCAGGAGAATTGCCTGAATCCAGGAGGTGGAGGTTGCAGTGAGCTGAGATCATGCCACTGCACTCCAGTCTGGTGACAGAGTGAGACTCCATGTCAAAAAAAAAAAAAAAAATCAGCCTTAACTAGCTCAGGATGATTTAAACTTTCTTCTTGCTTTCATCGAATACTTTTAAAAAATTATTTAAAAATGTTTTAAATTGTGGTAAAACAGATATAATATAAAATTTACTTTAACCATTTTTAAGTATACAGTTAACTGGTGTAAGTACATTTACATTATTATGGAAATAATCCCCCATACTCTTTTCATCTTGCGAAACTGAAACTCTGTACCCGTTAAACTTAACTCCTCATTCCCATTCCCCTCAGCCCCTGGCCACCATGTTCTACTTTGTGTCTGTAAATTTGACTACTCTAGGTACCTCATGTAAGTTTAATCATACAGTATTTGTCTTTTTGTGACTGGCTTATTTCACTTAGCATAATGTTGTCAATGTCCATATTAATATTTTTGTTTATTCACCTATTAATGGAAACTTGGGTTGCTTCCACCTTTGGCTATCATGAACTGCTTTGAACATAGGTGTATCCATATTGGTTCAAGACCCTGCTTTCAGTTATTTTGGGTATAGATCCAGATGTGGAATTGTTGGATCACATGATCATTCTGGTTTTAATTTTTTGTGGAACCACCATAAGTTTCCGCAGTCATTGTACCATTTTACTTTCCTGACACCAGTGCATAGGGTTCCACTTTCTCCACAACCTCACCAACACTTGTTTTCTTTGTTTTTGACACAGCCTTAAGTGATAGTCCCGCCTCTGTATAATGGGTGTGAGGTGGTATCGCACTGTGGTTTAGATTCTTATTTCCTTAATGATTAGTGATGTTGAGCATCTTTTCATGTGCTTTTTGACCATTTGTATATCTTCATTGGAAAAAATATCTATTCAATTCCTTTGCCAATTTTTGAATTAGGTTGTTTTTGAATTGTAGGACTTCCCATTCTAAGCGTTTTATAGTTTTAGCTCTTACTTCTAGGTCTTTGATTCGTTTTGGGTTAATGTTTGTGTATGGCGTAAGGTGAGGGTCCAGCTTCATTTTTTGGTATGTGGATATTTGGTTTTCTCAACACCGTTTATTTAAAAGACTCTCCTTTCGCATTAAATGATCTTGGTACTGTTGTTGAAAATCATTTGACCCTACAGGTGGAAGTTTATTTCTGGGCTCTCTAATCTATTCCATTGGTCTATATGTCTTTATGCCAGTACCACCCTGTTTTGATTATAGTTGCTTTGTATTACATTTTGGAATAAGGAAATGTGAGACCTCCAACTTTGTTTTTCTTTTTCAAGGTTGTTTTCTCTATTCAGAGTTCCTTAGATCCATATGAATTTCAAGACGGATTTTTCTGTTTCTGTAAAAAATGCTATTGGGATGTTGATAGGGATTGCATTAAGTCCATAGGGTTTTGTAGGATTGACATCTTAAAAATTATGTTTTCCAGTCCCTGAACATGGGAAGTCTTTTCAGTTGTGTCTTTAATTTCTTTCATCAGGCCGGGCATGGTGGCTCACGCCTATAATCCCAGCACTTTGGGAGGCCTAGGTGAGTGGATCACGAGGTCAGGAGTTCCAGACCAGCCTGACCAACACGGTGAAACCCCATCTCTACTGAAAATACAAAAATAAGCCAGGCATGGTAGTGTGCACCTGTAATCCCAGCTACTCAGGAGGCTGAGGCAGGAGAATCACTTGAACCCAGGAGGCGGAGGTTGCAGTGACCCGAGATCGTGCCATTGCACTCCAGCCTGGGTGACAGAGTGAGACTCTGTCTCAAAAAATAAAATAAAATAAAATAAATTTCTTTCATCAAATGCTTTTGAAGTTAAAGAATCTGAAATCAGTGCTATTTCAACATGTTCAGAAGCAAAATTTAATCTTTTCTACTTAATGGTCAGCTCTCTATTGAGAACACTACCACAAAGGAACAGAAATATGATAATTTAACAATAGATGTTCCAAAATAGTTCTTAAAATAGTGTTTTTTTGTTTTTTTTGTTGTTGTTGGAAATAGAGTCTTGCTTTATTGCCCAGGCTTGAGTGCAGTGGTGCAATCATAGTTCACTGTGACTTTGAACACCTACGCTCAAGTGACCCTGCTGCCTACTGAGTAGCTAGGACTACAGGCATGCACCACCATGCCTGGCTAATTAAAAAAAAAAAAAATAGAAAAAAGTAGAGACAAGGTCTCACTATGTTGCCCAGGCTGGTCTGGAACTTCTGGTCTCAACTGATCTTCCTGCCCTGGCCTCCCAAAGTGCTAGGATTATAGGCGTGAGCCACCATACCTGGCCCCAAAATAGTATTTATATTTGACTTTTAAATGTATTATGTGATTCAGTAGTGAGCCCTTCTTAATTATACTTTGCCCTGGCCTTTTTTAGTGTGAATTGGATCTGGATATAGTGGTTTTTAGCCTATGTTTTTAGGAGCTGTTGGGTTTTAAGGAGGTGACTCTAGTGCCCAAGGGAGCCTACTGGGTTGGGCTCTAGCACTCTCATCCCTATCTCAACCAGCACTTTTGTCTGTTAGCATAATGTGTTCCCCGTGAGATTTTATTTGGGTGAAGGAGTGGGGAGGGAAAAGGGATTCTATAGCTAAAACCACCATTGTTTTGTATATTCCCTGGGTAGAGGCATCCCCTATCTGTTGTGTGAGAATTGGAAGCCAGTTTGGAGGAGGAGGATGATTTGTGTAATTTTTGTTAATCCTTTTAAAATGGTTTGTTATAACGGGCAGTCCTAAACTACTGTGAACAGACCTATGCCATCTATTTCATTTACTTTCCTCACCTTTTCATTTGGAAACAATTTAAACTATAGGACAGTTACAAAAGTAGTAAATGAATATCCCTATATCTTTTACCTAGATTTACCAGTTTTCAGCATGTTGCTACATGTTGCTTCTCTCTTCACATACATGAACACACATTTTCCTTCCTGAGCTATTTGAAAGTAAATTAAAGTCATCATGATACTTAAGCCATAAAAACTTCACTTATCACCTAAAAATAGGGACATTTTTCTAATTAAAAATTTAACCTTGATATGTTTTCTAATAAATAGTTTTCATAGACTGAATGAAGCAACTCCCTTCCCATTGATCTAGGATCCAGTCAAGGATCATTTATTTTACTTGCCACGTGTATTCTCTTGTCTTCGTTAATCTAGAGTAGTCCCACTTTGCCCATTTTGTCTTTAGTGACATTGACATTTTTGAAGACTCCAAGCTAGTTTCTTGTAGAATGTCCTATTTTCTGCATTTGGGCAGTGATTTCCAGTCTGTAGATTTGGGTCAAATATTTTTGATAACTATACTACCTATGTGATGCTGTGTGTTTCCCACTGTGTCACATCAGGATGTCTGTGATGTCTGTTGGTCTCATTATTGGTGATAAGTTGTTCATCACCTGGTTAAGGTGGTGTCCAGCAGGCCTCTTTTTTGTGAAGTTTCATTTGTTCTTTGTAAATAAGAATAATCCTGCTGAGGGAATAATTTAAGACTAAGTGAATATTCTGTTTCCCAAAAACCTTTCATTCAATGGTTTAGTGGTTCTTGAATCACTTATTACATTGGTGGTTGCAATGAATTTTTTTTTTTGGAGACGGAGTCTTGCTCAGTCACCCAGGCTGGAGCGCGATCTCGGCTCCCTGCAAGCTCCGCCTCCCAGGTTCACACCATTCTCCTGCCTCAGCCTCCTGAGTAGCTGGGACTACAGGTGCCTGCCACTATGCCTCGCTAATATTTTTGTATTTTTAGTAGAGACGCGGTTTCACCATGTTAGCCAGGATGGTCTCGATCTCCTGACCTTGTGATCCACCCGTCTCGGCCTCCCAAAGTGCTGGGATTGCAGGTGTGAGCCACCACACCCGGCTGCAGTGCAGATTTTTAAAAAATTAATTATTTTATTTTTATTTTTAATTGAGATGAGGTCTCACCACGTTGCCCAGGCTGGTCTGAAACTCCTGGACTAAAGTGATCCTCCCACCTTGGCCTCCCAAAGTGCTGGGATTACAGGTGTGAGCCACCATGCCCAGCCAGAAATGCTGATTTTTAATTCTTTAATTTCCTCTACATTTATTCTCTGTTATTTTTCTGTTAAGGTAAACTTTCCATTCCCTTCAGCGATTTATCTAATTAAATATAATACTATACATACATACACGTACATTACATCCATCCATCCTCTTCTTTACAGCAGAATATCAGCGTATAAATGTTGAGGAAATGGGAGAATTAGAAAATCACCATTTTGTAATCATATTACCAATTTCTACTTTTTTCAGATGATGAAAGAACACACAATGGGCTGTAAGTTCAGTGGTATTGACTGAGGCCCAAACAGTGTTGTGATTGTCAGAAATATGAGAAGTAAGTGGATGGCATCTTGTCTCCTACATTTTATGTAGCCTCTTTTGTTTCCTTGTCCTGCAGGGATACCTTGGGAAAATGCTTCTTCCTACGAGTGGAAATTACTCTCCGAGGAGCTACATACAGGATCTCATTTAGTGACACAGATCAGTTACCTCCTCCTTTCCGAATTGACAACTTTTCTAAGGTATCAAGTGGAGTTGAGAGCCAGTTTGACTGTTTCATGTGTGGGAGGGTGGAGTGTGTACTGCCCTTGACACAATGGTACAATACATTTTCAACTTGGGTTTAAAGGAAGCTGTATGGATAGGTTCTTTATATCTGGACAAGCCTAGAAACCCTTACCATTAAGAGGTGTTTTCTGCTGGTTATTTTGATTGCTGGGCAGCCTTGTCCAGGCAGAAGTAATCTTTTAGCCCCCAGATTTATTTATTTTGAGTAGAGTGGTTGGTTGACGCTGTGCCTTCTGTAGACATCCCGTTCAAACAGAGAAAGACATCGGCTTGTCAGTGACAATGGGAATGGGCAACTCTGCTGTTGCTTAGTTACAGTGAGCATTTTAATAAATTTTTCAAGAAAGTCAATATGGAAATCATTAGATTCTATTTTAATTATGCTTTCAAATAATAATAGGTCTTATATGTGATGATCTGTAGCCAAATTCCAAAATTCTTATTTTTTTCTGTATTCAAAATATATCATAGGGGGTTTGGGCTAGAAAGATGCCATTGGAAGGATAGAATTGCTCCCCTTAGATATTTGACTTGGCAAAGCGTTTAAAGCCTTTCATTCAATAGGGTGTGTGTGTGTGTGTGTGTGTGTGTGTGTGTGTGTGTGTGTAGCACATGTCCTTTAATTGGTGAGTTTTTTTGGAATGTGTGAGATGATTAGAAACATTCAAAAGGTGAGATGATGAATTTCACTGGGGCTTATTCCCTGTGTAAGATTCATTTAGGAAGGATTTGGAACTTAAACCTAGAAAGCACTGACTCACTTTTCAGTAACCCCACTCTGAATGAAAGTCCTCTTTGTCCTCTCTGCCATCACTCTAGGTCCCGGTTGTCTTTACTCAGCATGGCGTAGCTGAACCCAGGCTCCGGACTGAAGTGAAGCCCATGACTTCATTGGATTATGCCTGGGACGAACCCACCTTGCCACCTTTTATCACTCTGACTGTTAAAGGGGCAGGGTCCTCCGAGATCAACTGCAACATGAATGATTTCCAGGATAATCGGCAGCTTTATTATGAAAATTTCATTTACATTGCTGCTACATATACATTCTCTGGGTAATTCTTGATTAAATTACTGTTCTTATAAAGCAGAAGGTTCTAATTATTAGCAGGCTTTAAATGTTAAGCAGTTTCTTAGGAGACCAAAGTACAAAGGAAGATTCTTTCATTCTTTACCAAATCCTGGGCTCAGTGTCTATCTTAAGAGGTCATGTAATTTAAACTCTTGACTTTTGGCTAGATTAAAATTTATCCAAAGAGTCAAGACCCTTCTTGTGTTAAAGATCTCTCCCAAGAATTCATTCTAGTATTTAAATTTTCTTTTTGCTACTTATTAGTCTGTTTTGCCTGTTTCCTCTTTTGAAACTGACCAGTCTTCATCATAATTATACAAGTCATCATTCTCGCTCTCCTCCCACCATCCCATTGAGAATGCTGATTAAGCAGACACCTGTCTTAATATTCACCTAAAGCCAAAGATAGTAGCTTAATTTCACAGAAATTCCATTGCCTTAGAATTATAATCTTCACTGTTGTTTGACTAGTTCTATTTAGAAAAGTCAGATGAAGAATATTGAGCTTATTTTAATTCTGTTAGATTGCCATGCAGAGATTCAAAACACTGGGCTTTCAGAAAGTAATCATTCTACCAGCATATAAATATAGCTTATTGTTTCTGTGCTGAAATAACAGGGCCAATTTTAAAGTGTATCTGTGAAGAAATGGAAAATAGCTTAATCTTTAACATTACAAATATAAATCACCTGATGAATAGGGTGTTTAAAGTCACATTCCTTTCCAAAATGTTCGGAACATTTTTGCATATGAATAAGATTTTTATACATGCCTGGGGCCCAGAAAATAATCTCTGGGTTTTTGCATTATCTCTCTCATCTGCTTAGAGTCCAGATTTCACTAGTAATAATTGAATCTGCAGAGAAGGACCATTCTTTCTTTGTCTGTTGATGTTCCCTTTGGTAACGATGGTGCTAGGATGTTTATCTTGTTGTAATTGAGTCAATATGTTTGTTTGTTGTTAATTTGTTTTTAAAGATTATGGCACTTAACAGTGGGACATACTTAAGGTTTAATTCCTGAAAAACCGAATCTAAATCTGGTTGTTAGTCATGTTTTTCTCCTTATGTTCTATAAATTCCAGTAGTTACTAAGCTCTTTAACTGAAGAATCCTAGTGGAGGATTATGGGCTTAATGTGTTGAACCGATACGGAAGACATAAAAAGAGAAGCTCTTGGAATCTGGTGTGCAGAATCTAACAGCAGAATTAGAATAATCTTGCTGTGCTAAGAGGTTGAACCATCTTTTGGAGTATATTAGATAATTCTTTGCATTCTTGGAATAAATGATGAGGAAGAATAGTTTTTTTTAATTTTGTTTTTGAGGTGAAACATAACGTAAAAAATAAAAGCATTTTAAAGTGAACAGTTCAGTGGCATTTGGTACATTCATAATGTTGTGCCACCGCCACCTCTTCCTAGTTCAGAGCATTTTTATCACCCCAAAAAGAAACCAAAACCTGTTGAGCAGTCACTCCCCATTCCTCCCTGTCTCCAGCCGCAGGAAACCACCCATCTGCTTTTGGTCTCTATGGGTTGACCTATTCTGGACATTCACAGAAATGGAATCATAGGAGTGACCTTTTTTGTCTGGATTCTTTCACTTAGCATAAAGTTTCTGAGGTTTATACACATTGTAGCATGTGTCAATGCTGCATTCTTTTTTTTTTTTTTTTTTTTTTGAGACCAAGTTTTGCTCTTGTTTCCCAGGCTGGAGTGCAGTGGTGTGATCTCAGCTCACTGCAACCTCCACCTCCCGGGTTCAAGCGATTCTCCTGCCTCAGCCTCCTGAGTAGCTGGGATTACAGGTGCACGCCACCACGCCTGGCTAATTTTTTTGTATTTTTAGTAGAGATGAGATTTCACCATGTTGGTCAGGCTGGTCTCGAACTCCTGACCTCAGGTGATCCACCCACCTCGGCCTCCCACAGTGCTGGGATTACAGGCTTGAGCCACCGCTCCTGGCCCATTCTTTTTATGAAAAGTACCCACTATTTTTTGTGGCTGAATACTGTGCTACATACTACATTTGTGTTTATCTAGTTATTTGTTGATAGACATTTGTTTGTTGCTACGTTTTGGCTATTGTAAACAGTGTTGCTATGAACATGTGTGTACATGTATTTGTTGGAGTACTTGTTTTCAATTCTTTTGCTTTATACAGAAGAGTGGAGTTGCTGGGTTCTATTACAATTCTAAGTTTAACTTTTTGAGGAACCGCCATACTGTTTTCCACAGTGGCTAAACGATTGTACATTCCTACCAACAATGTACAGAGGTTCCAATTTCTCCACATCCTCACCAACATGTGTTGGTTTTTGTTTTTATTTTTATTTTTATTTTTGAGACAAGGTCTCTGTCACCCAGGCTGGAGTGCAGTGGCACAGTCTTGGCCTGCTGCATCCTCAACCTCCTGGGATCAAACGGTCCTCCTGCTTCAGCCTCTCTCGTAGCTGGGACTACAGGTATGCAGCACCATGGCCAGCTAATTGAAAAAAATTTTTTTTGGTAGAGACAGGGTCTCACTATTTTGCCCAGGCTGGTCTCAAACTCCTGGGCCCAAGCTATCTACCTGCCACAGCCTCCCAAAGTGCTAGGATTACAGGTGTGAGTCACTGTGCCAGGCCTGGTTTTGTTTTGTTTTGTTTTAAATGATATCCATCCTACTGGATATGAAGTGGTATCTCATTGTGGCTTTTGATTTGCATCCTTAGTAACTAACGATGTTTACGCGTCTTTTCACATGCTTATTAGTCATTTGTGTGTATTCTTTGGAGAAAGTGTATTCAAATACTTTCCATATTTCAAATGGAATTATTTGCCTTTTTATTGTTGAATTGTCAGAGTTCTTCATATCTGTCAGTCTCTTATCAGATGTATGATTTGCAATTTTTTTCTCCCATTATTTTTGTAAGTTTTCTTTTTACTTTTAGATTGTGTCCTTTCAAGCACAGAAGTTTCTCATTTTGATCACATATAATTTATCTGCTTTGGGGGAAACAAAGATTACTTGTGCTTTTGGTGTCATGAAGACTAGTTTTTAACGCTGAATTAATCCATTACCTTTTTTTTTTTTTTGCTAATAGGGGTTAATAGAAAGAGGAGAATAATCTAAATAAAACTTCCAAACATCCCTAAGTGTAGCCAGGCTGCAACATTCCATAAAGCTTAGGATTCTTTAGCTTCAGAGAAACGTAACATGATTGAATTGGAGGAAGTTGATTAGAACCCTTTGTTTTCTTTTCATCCTAAAGGGACCTCTGATTTCTTGCCAAGACTTGGGGATGCAATGGTGCTGATCATCTGCCTGGCAGAGGAAAGCTAATTTTTGGTCCCTTGAATTGTCTGGCTTGGTTTTTTTTGTTTTTTTTTGCTTTTTTTGGGGGGTTGGGGCAGAATCTCATTCTATCACCCAGGCTAGAATGTAGTGGCGCAGTCTCAGCTCATTGCAACCTCTGCCTCGGGTTCAAGCAATTCTCATACCTCTGCCTCCTGAGTAACTGGGATTACAGGGGCCTGCCTCCATGCCTGGCTAATTTTTGTATTTTTAATAGAGACAGGATTTTGCCATGTTGGTCAGGCTGGTCTCGAACTCCTGCTTCAAGAGATCCACCTGCCTTGGCCTCACAAAGCGCTGGGATTACAGGCAGGAGCCACCGTGCCTGGCCAAATTTTTTGCCTTTTTTTTGAGGGGTGGTTGCCTCTTAAAGATATATGGTTATACTTTTACATCTGAATTTTAAGTCACTAAAATTATTAAGAGAAGAAAAATGTCAGAGTATGTCTTCTGAGAGATGAATCTTGGAACTGTGTAGGGAAAAAAAATGCATCCCTGATCTTTCTGCTCTTGCATCAGACTTTTTCTTCTATCCTTTAAAAAATTTTCTTCTTTAATAAAAGTTTTGGGCATTTGCTTATTAATATTTGAATACATGCGTGAGTATGTATGTATACCTGTATATATATTTATATGTAATATATATATATATTTTAAATTCTAGCTTGCAGGAGGGAGCAGGCAGGCCTGTGGCTTCCAGCAAGGTCATTACCTGTGCGGAGCTCGTTTTGGATGTCTCACCCAAGACACAAAGAGTCATTTTAAAAAAGAAGGTAAGAGAGCTTATAATCAGAGTTTAGAATACAAGGTTTTTAGCACTGGACGGGACTCAGGATCACCCAGTGCAGAGTCCTTATTTCATGATGAGGCCATAGGGACTTGTGTGGAACCCAGGCCTCTTGGCATTTCCAGGTCAGTGTTAGGGCAGATGAGTACTAGCTCAGGAGTAAGATGACTGCTGGAGTGGGATGTGATCACCAGGTGTGATGAGCAGAACGTGAATAATAAATACATGTGGAATTACTAAGGGCTGGGTGACTGTTAAGCAGACAAGAACAAATTTCTAAAATTAAGTAGCAATAATTGTAACGTTTTATATAACATTTTATAACTTATAGAACATTTTCAGTCATTATTTCACTTGATAAGGATGGCAGCTAGTAAATAGAGTAGATAATAAAAGAGTTACGTTGAAATTTAAAATTAGGTAAAAGTGTATGAATTGGCATTAAGAAATGGACCTCTCCTTTTTAGTTGGAAACCAAGTATAGAAAGTTTGACATTTTAGGTTTTTGTTTGGTTTGTTTTTGTTTTTTTTACTTTTTATTTGGAAACAATCTCAGATTTCCAGAAAATTGGCAAGAATTTTACCAAAGTGGGGCTGCGGTGTTGATTTGTCCCCTTACTGGTGACATTAACTTATTGCAATTGATTAAGAAGGTGTGTGGTAGCCTTTTCCACTGAGAAGTGAGGCTACTCTTTTTCTTTTTATAATCAGTCAAGATTTTGTGGCGTGGCACTTTGAGACTACATAAACCTCCTGTTTGTCATATTTTCTATTTATGTATGCATATGTATATGTGTCATTCAGTATGGGCTGCTGTTTTATTCAGTGTGTTATCTGTTACTGTGTCAGTATGTGTGTGCGTATGTATGTATGTATGTATGTATGTATGTATTTATTTTTGAGATGGAGTCTTACTCTGTTGCCTAGGCTGGAGTGCAAGGGCACGATCTCAGCTCACTACAACCTCCGCCTCCTGGGTTCAAGCGATTCTCCTGCCTCAGCTTCCCGAGTAGCTGGGACTACAGGAGCCCACCACCACACCCAACTAATTTTTGTATTTTTAGTAAAGGCGGGGTTTTGCCATGTTGGCCAGGCTGGTCTCGAACTCCTGACCTCAGGTAATCCGCCTGCTTTGGCCTCCGAAAGTGCTGGGATTACAGGCCTGAGCCACCATGCCCTGCCAGTATTTATTTTGATGCTCAGTTTTTCTTACCTTTGGCCAGTGGGAGCTCCTTTAACCTTCCGTGTCCTTTCAACATGTGCCCTCACTCCCTTACTTTCTGACACAGCAAGTTATCCTGGGTCCATCTTATATTTTTCCCTGCACCATTCCTGGAATTTGCCATTTCTCCAGGGAGCCCTCATCCCTTCTATCAGAGAATGGAATTTAGAAACCTGAGATTCATGAATTAGGTGCACTTGTTGCTATTGTGGTGTTGTGGTTCCCAGGCTCTCTCAGAAGACAGACCTAGGGTTTTTTAAGCTATCTATGCATAAATATACATATGTGTGTTTTATGTACATATTTATATACTGTACATATTTATTTCTACATCTATATATCAAAAACTAGCAGTTCACACCAATATTTCCAGTTCAAGTCCAGTATGACAAAGTTCATTCTAATTTTCTCCCTTTCCATATTTGTACTTCCCTTGTCCAGCACTGAGAATATATTTATTGATTTGATCGGTTCCCCTGAATGTAACAATGTAACTCATCCTCCGTCACCACAGTTGTCCCATGTCCTGTATGAACACCCTGGTTTCTTCCCTTGGGCTCTGATCTCCATGTACTGGGCAGCCCTGCCCTCTTCCCACCCTGCCCTTCGCAGGAATGCCCTCCTCACCTCCCTCTATGATGCTCCCATTAAACCCCTCCCCAACCTCCCAACTTGGCTTCAGCCCCTGCTCTGGGCTGCCCCATCACTTAGGTGGATGCCTTTCTTGTTCCACATGTGCTTTAACAATTCCACACTGGGCCACCACAGCCCCCATCCCCAACACACACACAAGCCCCATGGAGTTCTGCCTTCCACAGTCCCATCTAGAGATTTTAGGACTAAATTATTAGGGAAGGGAGGAAGGGAACTGGAAGGAGAATGGTGCATCTCAGATTTTCAAGTGGAAATTTTGGTAGTTTCCAAATTATGATGAGCCTGGACAAATGGGCAGGCAGTAGAGGAATCCCAGTATGGAAACTCGATCTCACCTGGGTATGTCTGTGTTGATTCCCAATCTGCAGCATCTACAAGATAACCGAGATGTTGTTTCTGGTGCTGTGGAGAGATGTTTTCTCTTACTGTGAACAGAGAAGCAAGCATGTGGGAATTGGAGATGGGAAGCACAGCTCAGCTTAATCTCGTTTTGCAGACAGAGGAGGCAGTAGCACACAGCAGAGACAGCATGATGTGTTTTTAGGTTTGAGTTCTGGGTTTGCCACTTAAAGATATATAGTATCTGGTATTTCCCATTTCTCTCAGTTTCATTTTTCAACTGACCTCCCAGGTTTGCTGGAAGGATTAGCTAAGATAATGTACATAAAGTGCTCTGTAAAGAGATGTAATGATAATAACACAACAAACATTTATTGAGACTCTACCCTGTGCCAGGCATGTACTAATAAGCATGTTACATTTATTACACTTATCACAAAAACCATGAGGCAATTTTTCTCGTTGACAGATCAGGAAACGGAGGCTCTAAGAGATTAAGTAACTTGTCCAAGGTCATTCAGCTGGTAAATTGTGTAGCTGGATCTCAGATCCTGGCATTTTGACTCCAATGTTCATGCTACTTTGTTAGTTTTCACCTTGTAGAATGTGATGAAAAGCTATCTGTCTGGCCGGGGGTAGCATGTAAATGAGTTTGTGGTACCCTGATGTGTCTGATGCTCTGGAGGAGTTCCTGCCTAGTGGCAGTGTATGTGATCCTGGCAGTTGTAGCTGGAGTATAGGTGCGACTGAAAAGGAATGATAGAGATTGTGCTAGAGAGGCAACATAGCAGAGCAGTTAAGCGTGCTGACTCTGAAATCAGGCTGCAGAGATTCAGATGTTGGACCTACCATCTAACTAGTTATTTCACTGTGGGGAAGTTACTTCATCTCACCGAGCCTTAACTTCCTCATCTATGAGGAGGGACATATGTCACTGGATTGTTTGTAGCAGTAAATGAGTTTTTTTCTTTCTTTCTTTTTTTTTCTTTTTCTTTTTTTTTTTTTTGAGATGGAGTTTCGCTCTTATTGCCCTGGCTAGAGTGCAATGGCGCAATCTTGGCTCACTGCAACCTCTGCCTCCTGGGTTCAAGCGATTCTCCTGCCTCAGTTTCCCAAGTAGCTGGGATTACAGGCATGCGCCACCACGCCCAGCTAATTTTTGTATTTTTAGTAGAGACGGGATTTCACCATGTTGGCCAGGCTGGTCTTGAACTCCTGACCTTAGGTGATATACACGCCTCGGCCTCCCGAAGTGCTTGGATTACAGGCGTGAGCCACCACGCCCGGCCTAAATGAGTTGTTTTATGTAAGTCTTATGGACCAGTGTCTAGCACATAGTAAGTTCTCAATAAGTATTATGACTTCTAGTATATAATGGATTATATAGGCTTTCATGATTGACCTGGAAGCCCAACTGCTGTTTCCAAAATATTTCTAAAGAGAAAATATATTTAGAATTATTAGCAATCTGGCCGGGCACGGTAGCTCACCGAGGCAGGCAGGCAGATCACCTGAGGTCAGGAGTTTGAGACCAGCCTGGCCAACATGGCGAAACCCTGTCTCTACTAAAAATACAAAAATTAGCCAGGCGTGTTGGTGCCTGCCTGTAATCCCAGCTACTCGGGAGGCTGAGGCAGGAGAATTCGCCTGAACCCAGGAGGAGAGATTGTAGTGAGCCAAGATCGCACTATTTCACTCCAGCCTGGAGAACAGGAGCGAAACTCCGTCTCAAAAAAAAAAAAAAAACAACAACAAAACTAGCAATCAATTAGCATAACCTTTGAATGCAACCAACTTAACGCTTGTGATACAATCAATTCATGAAAATTGGACACCAGCAATATAGTACGCTTTCCTTATAAACGTTCGGGACGGGGAGGAAGACCTCTGGTAAATTCTGATTGAAAGTCAGATATTGAGCATATCGTATAGTCTTTATGTAATTGCACTCTTCTTTAAGGTAAGGGCACCGGACGGTCACCATCTGGAATGGCGGTGATCATGGCAGTATAGCTAGTGTAGGAGGCTGCCCCGCCATTTGTTTCTAATTCCTAAAAAAGGAAAAAAATTCGGTCATGAAAATAATACATTTGTTAAAATGCACATTATTTGTAATGTTTGGTTGTTTAGTTCAAGAGGTTAGCATATTTTACCCTAAGAACAACAAAAGATAGATAACCAGGAAAGTTTGAATTAAGCATTTATATAATGTGGAAAATGTCTAAATAAACTTCCTATATGAGAACTTATTTAGCCCTAGAGGAAGCTCTTGAAGTGAGGAGCTAGCTGTGGCCGCACATAATCGCTCTTTCTCTTTTTGCTTGTACCTACTTAACAGGAACCAGGAAAGCGTTCTCAGCTGTGGAGGATGACAGGAACAGGAATGCTGGCCCATGAGGGCTCCTCAGTTCCTCACAACCCCAATAAGCCCTCAGCCGCCCGCTCCACCGAGGGGTCTGCCATCTTAGATATTGCTGGTCTCGCTGCAGTGACTGACAACAGGTAATTTTCTAGGCAACTTTTGATTCAAGCTCATTGCTTTCAAATTCGGACTCAGAGGAGATATACACCAAAAACCAAGAGTTCTATAAATGAAGTAAAAATGTATATTTTTTTCAATGACAAAAACCTGTCATATTCCCAAATATGAGTATTGGGCTTTCCCTTTAATTTTTTTAAGCTATGATGAAATACCCATGCAGACGTTAAGAAACTTCAAACAATAAAATGGGTATAATGTGAAAAGTCAGTATTTCTTCCACCCAAATTCCAGTCCATCCTTATTCTGTGGAAGTAGTTTCTTTTTTACATCTTTCTAATAACTTTGTTAAATCCTTCAAAAGCAGAAATTAATTATTAAGAGAATAATCGGATTCATTTTTATGAATAAATCCTTGGATTCAAATTAGCTCTCTAAGTTTGAATAAGTTACTTTATTTGCCTGTGCCTTAGTTTCTCCATAAAAATCAGTGTATTTTCAGTTAATACCTTATTTCCAGAAAAACTTTAGTTGACTTACAAGTTAAAACAGAAAAGAATTTAGAAATACAACAGAAAAAAGACTGTTGGAAAGATTTTACATATATGTAGCAGCTATTCCTTCCATACTGCATGGTAGGTTGCCATTTTGAGAATGCGAGGAGCCATATTATTATGTGTTATGAAATCTTTAATGTCTTACTTTGTGTCCCCTCTTCATGTTTTTCCATTTTGCTTTATTCCTCTTTTCTTATCAAGAGATACCTAACTGCCCTAGGATTCAAGCTAACTACCCATTCAATTTTAAGGGTGGAGGGTATTAGAAGGAAGAAGAGCAAAACTATCATCCTCATGTTCCCTTCAGGCGTGAAACAGTTGACTCGGAGGGTTCATGGTTCATTGTACATTCCGTTTTCCAGATACGAGCCACTGATGCTGAGAAAGCCTGACCGCAGGCGAAGCACAACTCAGACGTGGAGTTTCCGAGAAGGAAAACTGACCTGTGGGTTACATGGGTTGGTCGTCCAGGTCAGTCATTTTTGATCCCCAATTGCAGCAAGCAGTGGTTGAGCCTTCTTTGAAACAAAGTCTCTACTGAGTTATACGTGGTGAATTGTTCAATGGGAAAACTAGTTACAGAGCAATACTTATTCTATTCCGTTTTAGTTAAAAGGAAGTCAGAGTTTTGTTATGCATTTGTGTATTTTTTTTTTTTTTTTTTTTTTTGAGGCAGAGTCTTGCTCTGTCGTTCAGGCTGGAGTGCAGTGGCGCAATCTCAGCTCACTGCAAGCTCCGCCTCCTGGGTTCACGCCATTCTCCTTCCTCAGCCTCCCGAGTAGCTGGGACTACAGGTGCCCGCCACCACGCCCGGCTAATTTTTTGTATTTTTTAGTATAGACGGGGTTTCACCGTGTTAGCAAGGATGGTCTCAATCTCCTGACCTCGTGATCCGCCCGCCTTGGCCTCCCAAAGTGCTGGGATTACAGGCGTGAGCCACCGCACCCAGCCCTGCATTTGTGTATGTTTCCATGGGAAAAGTTCTTGGAGATGGTATGCAATACACGTGTTAAGAGTGATTGCCCTGGATGATAAGATATGTTTTTCATGGCTTACCTGGACTTTTTCTTTGATGTCGTATATTACCTATGTAATTTTAAAAAGAAAAAAAGTGTAACTAAAAGTCCATCACTAAGTTAGATGAATTAGGTTTAGACCTGGGAAGTCAATGGCATAGCTGCAAGTCCTCTGTAAAGGGTTCTATGACATGGTGAGCATTCGTCAGGCATCTACATGCTCTTGATTCTGTTCATTTTGGCCTAAATAAGCATTGAATTGCTGTAGCAAATGTCAGAATGAAGATTGCTGGACAGTTTCCTCTGTCGTCTCCTCAGCCAGTCTACCTCATAATAAACTGCCAGCTACTTTCTAAGCAAATATGTGTTTGGCAAATTACCAAGGGTTTGGATTTTCTGCCCTTTCTGGCTTCAGGCTGGGAGTGAGAACAGGGGTCTGAGAAGTAGGAAGGTGTCTAGGAGGTTTGGACATACAGTAGACTAGCACCTGCAATTGTGTGTGCAGTTCTGTGCAGCCTGGGATTTTACAAAAAAGGGAAACAGGAGACTATCAGGCCCTTGGTAGAGAACTCTGAGTGTACTTAGATTGTACTCCAGGGCAGTTTGCAAACACTGTAAGGAGCCTCTGACTGCTTTTGGTGAGATTTATTCTCTTTATCTCTATAGCCCTGAGCTTTTTTCATCAAAGACAAGCTGCTTACTTATATGTGGCACACATCTGGAATGGATTTGTGATTTTCAATTAGCAATACAATTCAAACTTCTAGAGGCAAAGAGGGCTTGTTATAATTGGTGGGTTTCATGTCTGACCCTGACTTCACTTCTAGTTTGTTTCTAAAGCCCATGTAATTCCAATGCTCTTGGAGCATTTTCTTCCTTAAAATCTCTCTTTGGTGTTTGTTGTTTTGTGAATCTATTTCATCATTTCCCTGCTTGTTAGTGACGGTATAATAACAGTATTCAGCAGAGCAGAATGTGTTTTGGTTAGGGAAGTAAGCTTGTTTCAGTCTTATTATGCTGAATAAAGTCATTGAAGACATTAAAACATTTTCTAACACTGCTCTTATTAGGTTGTATATGTTCTTTCTTTCTAAACTTATAATAGCTATAAAAAGCTTTCTTTGTGTTGAAACCTGTACTATAAACCCTGCTCAAAGTTTGCTTTTCATGAGTCAGAATTTAAAAGTTAACAAAGGGGATTTAGACACTCTTTGCCATTGTCTTCTCTAGCCTTGTGTTTGCTTTCCCACAGCCATCATCCTGTAGACTCGATTTACTCGGGGCATGTAGCAAGCAGGTGTTTTCCTCCAAAGGCCTTGTTAAAGCAAACTAAATATGGCCTGAGAAGGACTCCGTACTTCTATAATTGAATCCCTGTGGACGAACTGTAACCTAGTGTAATCGGCAGGCAAGATTGAAATCCTTACTTAGGAGTATGTGCCTGTAACAGTAGCTGAGCCTTGGCCAGTCACAGCAGCCATACTTCCACCATTCAGACAGCTAAGTGTT